>NC_056748.1:1045088135-1045750067 GCF_019279795.1 Protopterus annectens
TTTATTGTAGTACCACTCTTTTTGTGGATCAGAAGGGACCCTAATTGCAACATGGGTGCACTCTATTCCACGAGTACCTCAGGGAAGCATGCAACCCCACGAAAGGCATGCATTGTCCTGGCTTCGTCATGAGGTGACATCGGCAAATAGATATACTGATCCTCACATGCCAAGAGTATATCCAGGATCTTTTGCAATATCCTCAAATCAGAAGCTTTTGGGATCCCCCAACATATCCCCAGTCTGTCTCTGGAAAGTCCTGTGGCAAGTATAGTTAGGGCTATACATACATTACTGACCACAAGGATAGGAATTCCTCCAGTACCCCTAGGAAGTCATGCATACCTACTAAGACCCTGATAATGTCCCTATCCACTACGAACCTATCAAGGATTTTCTGACTATCAAAGTTATAATGAGATATCCTCTGCCTATATCTTAACCTATTTGGCCAATGAGCACCAGTGTGTGCAAGCAGTTTTGGCTTCATTAGCATAAGCTCGATTGCATCATTCCTCATGTATTGCTCATTTTGTCTACTTTTGCTTATGTTCATTTAAAGTCATTGACCATTACAGTAACTGGCCTCTATGAATGGCAGCGCAGCTACGCTTATTCACAGAGAGCGCAGATAGTATTTATGCATCTGTGTAATGACTATGAATGCCACCCTTAAAGTCTCAAGTTTAAGCAAAAAGGTCATAAATCTAAGTTCAGAATTATACAAGTGTTTTATACCTTTTATTTATGCAATTATGCTTTACCTTCCTTTGTAATAGCATAAATCGTTCACTTTTAAAATTCTCCAAAGCATGCATGTAGTAAATCTTTACCAATAAAGTGCCAGTGGAACAACAGGTAGCACACTCAACTTTGGGGCTGTTAAGACCAGAAGGCCATAGGTTCCATTCCCACTCCAGGTGATTGGATTGCTGACACTGCAATGCAGCATGAGGGAGACAGTGTTGCACTCTCACGTGTTGTCCTTAAGATGAGATGATAAACTGAGGTCCCATCTATTTGAGGTGGTAGTAGCTCAGTTGGGCATAAAAGATCACATGGCATCTACTGAAAAGAGTAGCGTAAGTTCCCGTATGCCCTAGCTGTATACCTCTCAACTGTAAAGATTTTTACAGAGCGTCCAGATTTTTGTCTCCTATATTTGGTGTATTCCTCATAAAAATTGTGTTTTTTCTGCAAATCACTGGGACGATCTAAGGATTAAAGTAACTAAATGACAACATGCATTTCAGTTTCTGAGCTCATATCCTTCAGAAAATGCATGCTAACACAAATCCTTTTATTCTAGCAACTTTTTACGTTTATAAGAGCAATATTTTAAATGTGTCCCTATTTTTGGGCCTTTATCCCTCCATTATGTCAGGCTTTGTCCAGGTTTCTTGCACTAAGAGATTGAGAAGTATGCCTAGGTATTTTTCCCCTATTATTACAAATACCACCCTGGATCTTGCCTACTGGGACTAACCCAGTCAACAAATAATAAATAAAATAAAATAAATATATAAATTAAGCGTTGCTCATGAGAACCCCATTTGCTCAAAGTGCCATGCATCACTCTATGCACATTAAAACTGGCAATGTTTTATGAGTGGTTCAATCACTGTTTGTACATGAACAGTGGCTGGTATCTACCTCACTCCAGGGATTTCTTAAAGTCTTCAGTGGGACTCTCAACAGATCAATTAGTCAACGAAATTTGAAGGAAACTTTCCTGATGTTCACACAGATTCACTGAATGCCACTACAAAGTTTCACAGTGCCACTGAATTACTAGCAATATCTTCATCGTCACTTATACTCTTATACATAGGTTTCACACCATATCCCTTTTCGATCACCTGATCAGGCCTCCAGTGGAACACTTCCCAAATCATTTTACCGGTATGTTAAATTTAATATATTTTCTCAATGATTAACTGGGTAAGTGCACTGGCTCAAGAACCCTTTTCAAACATGACCCTTGACATCTTTGCAAGAACATTCAAAATGTGTTGGAAGTATTACATGAACTGCAATGAATAATACAATGGCAAGAATCTACTAGCAATGTCAATTTGACATATAAATATCACATATTTTATCTCCATAAAGTAGAAGTGAACTTTTACATGATTTGACGTTCAGGGGATGTTAAGTACATGTAATAAATAAAATGAAAGACTAGAGCATGTGTTATGTTAACAATAAAGAGGAATACTTTTACGTGATTTAACAAGATTAAACCTTTTATCCTTACTATTTTTCCAGAAAGATTTTCAGCCAGAAGCCATGTCATTTATGTCACATGGTGCAGTTTTTCATATCTCTAAAGCTAGGTAGAAATGCTATATTCTGTACCTCTGCTAGCAATAATGTAGCTTGTCCACGCTATTCAACATGATCACATCGAATGTGTTACTGTATTGTGAAGTGTTATATCTGCTGCTGTTTACTAAAACAAATATATGAAATACATAAACATTTATAACACTAGGAAGACCACATATTATAAAAGCAGAAGTCCTGAGAAATATTTTGTTTAAAGTTAACTTTAGAAGACGATAACAATGCATGCAAAGCTGTAAGCTACAGAAAAGACCTAGGAAAGAGAGGCGTAGTTAAGTACTACTAATAATACTATTAGCATTCATATTATTGTTTAGTACTATTAAATAATTATTATTAGTAGTAAATCACTAAGCTAAAAAAGTAGGTAGCTATAATAGAGGAAGTGACCACTGCTGACAAATGTTGTGAGTTACTTGCCTGAGAAACAGTTTAACTATTTATCAGATATAAAATTCCTTTATGCTTTTAGGTATTTGGGTGGTTGTAGCACTTTCAAGGCTGGTGTACCACAGGACACAGTCTTGGGCTCATTTCTTATTTATTTATTCATGACCTGTCCATGTTTCTCTCATTGTTCACTCTAACTGTGTGTGCAGAGGATGTATTGTTCCTCACATCTGGCATAGCTAGTAAAGCTATCCAAGACCAGTACCAAGCAGACTTCAATGCAAATAAGGGGTCTATATTACCTTTTTGAAAGGGCTGTACATCGAATGCTGTTTTATCGACACATATCCACCGAAATACCAAAACTCCAAACAGATACATAAGCAAATTTGTTTCCCAGGGGAAAAAAAATCGCTTGCCGTTGTCAGGAATTTGCCCTTTTCTTAACTGTAGTGCGATCTCAGAGTTGATATATTTAAGTAGGGAGGTGTGAGGGGCACAGCCCCCCACTTCATTGTGTTTGTCAGTTTGTTTTGTTTATTGTTGGCCCAATGATTTTTTTTCCCTGGGGGAAAAAATCGCTTTTTTGGCAGTTGAGGTTTGGGTATTTCAGTGGATATGTGTCGATGCAAGAGCGTTCAATGAACAGCCTTGTCGACATCATAATATAAACCTCAAAATAAGTTATCTGTTAAGACATTCATAAACAATTCTCTGCTATTTGAAATGATTCAGAAGTTAAAAACTATGCAAGTCCTAAAACTTCAAGACCCTTTAAGCACACCGAGTAACCAATTTTACCTTCATAAAAATTTAGGATTATAGTTGGATCCTGCTCTATTTATTTTATTTATTTGTTAATATTTGATTACCAGGAAGGTCTGACTGGGTAGGAGCCCATTTTCAGCCTGGGGAGGAAAGCTCCAAAGTATTAGTAAACATTTTAAGAATAATAATTTCACAGTCTTTAAAAATAATACAAAAAACAAGTACAGTATAAATAATTATACCAATTAGGCATAATATGAAAACATTGGTTAAGAATAGACACAAATCATATGATAATGATTTAATAGTAAGAGAAATGTTAGCCAGGTTATAGAGAAATTAAAGATAAGTTAGTATAATACAAACAGGTATTGCAATACACAGTGAGAGAAAAGCAGGCTTATGGCATATTTAACGAGAAAGCCAGGGAGAGAAACTGATAGAGCTAAGGAAGTGAGTGAAGAAGGAAGAGTAAGGAGATGTAAGGTATGAACAGGTATTTATCCACATTTAGGGAAATTGTTTATCCTGTGGTTGAACAAGAAAAGAACCAGTTTTTGGCTATAAAGTCATTCAGAATGATTTTGAAGGATGGGAGGAAGGGTACTGACCTGATGGATAGAGATAAGGAGTTCAGGCCTTAGCAACATGGTATAACTACAGACAATGCCCAGCAGATTTGATAGGTTTGTGGGTAGACAGGAATTTTTGGACAATAGACAGTAATGATCCACCAGGAACATAGTTGTGTAGAATGTTATTTAGTGCTGGACAAGCAGATGGATTATGAATAATTTTATAGGTAGTAAGACGTTATGCTTACCTTAGCTGATGGGGGTAGTTCTAACCAATTTGGGATTTTTAGTGCTATACAGTGGTGAGTTCTGAAAGGGGTACTTCCTGCAAATTTAGCAACTTTGCTATAGCAATGTTCAAGTTTTAATTTATGTGAAGCCTGGATGTTAGTAAGGATGGGAGCACCATAAAAAAGTGTGGGGAGGAGATAAGAAGTGACAAGTGTAGCTTTAGTTGCATTGGTGAGAGAGGTTTGGGGTCTATAAAGCATCCCTAGTTTTGATGAATTTTTCTTATGCAATCATGTACATGCAGGTTGAATTTAAGATTATCATCCACTATCATCTCTAATAATTTGCTATGAAAAGTGACTTCAATGGTTGTATTATCAAGAGAGAGAGGACTTTAAATTTTGCTAATTTTATTTTTTCAAAGAGGAGGGATTTGGGGAAAAAGCAGTATTTTTTTTTTTTAGGGTTGAGCTTGAATTGTGAGTTACAAAGCTATGTTTTAGTTACTGTTAAAGCTTCCTGAGTATATTTTTGGAGGGGCCACATTTTCAGTTGAGTGTGAATCTGCGTAATGTACTAGGGTGGACTACTGTGTGGATCTGTGCAGTGTGTTGGCATGAATGTTAAAGAGGAGGGGAACAAGGACTGAGTCTTGTGGTATACTGGTGATGATTGGGAGGTATGGAGAGAGGGTGGAGTGCCCTTTTACTGGCTGATACCTATTGGATAGGTAGCTTTTGAACTGCAGATATGTGGCTGACATAGACCTAATGAGGACATTTGAAGTAGAGGTTTGTTGTGAAAAACTGTGTCAAAGACTTTAGACAAGTCTTAAAATAAGGAGGACACTAGTTTGCCATTATAGCTTGCTTTATTGACAATATCAATATAGGTTAGAAGTGCAGCGTTAGTACTATGAGAAGAACAGAAGCCATGTTATGTGGAGGACAGGAGTTCTTTGAGCAGGAAATAATGTAGCAAGTTTCTGAATACATTTTTCAAGTGTTTTGGAGAGGAGAGTTAAGATTGCTACATGTCTAAAGTTAGCAATGTCTGTTGAATTTCCTCCTTTGTGCAGAGGGATAATGTGTGACTTTTTCCCAGAAAGAAAGAGGAGACATGGGATTCTTGGACTGATCTATTTATAAGGATTGAGATAGGACAATGCTATTGGCTGTTATTTTAAGGTATTCATTTAGAAGGTCATCAACTGAAGTAGAGCATGGTTTGAGTTTGTTTAAAAGTAGTTTTGTATAGAATGCAGACACAGGTTTGAAGGTGAAAGTGGATGTGCTGATATGTGACTGCTGGGCAGAGTTAGGAACAGATGCCGGGGAATACTTGGTTAGAGATGCTATACTATCTATGAAATAAGAGTTTAATTGTATTGTGGTTTTGAGTGATGAGTTTTTGAGAGAGAGGTTAGAGTTAAATTTATGACCAGGATGCAAGATTTCTTTAATGACTGCTCAGAATTTTTTAGGGTCATGTTTACCATTATTCTGAAATTTACCATAGTACAGACTTTGTCTTCATTAATTTGCCTTCTCATACGATTGTGAAGCATTCTAATGTATTTAAGATATTGTGGTACTTTATATTTTTTCTACTCTTTCCATGCTTTTCCTCTATCCTGCTTTAGCATTCTACAATTTTTGGATAGCGAATTTGCATTATTTGTTTTTAGCCTCTTTTTTCTAGGAGTTGCAAGGCTATTTTGGATATTCAGTAAAGTTGTACTGAACTCCTTTACAGCATTATCTACAGGGAGGATTTTTGGGGAGTTCCAGTTAATGGATGATAGGTTAGTAATGAACATTTCTGAGTTAAACTTGGAAAGGTTGTGTGTTGTTTTATAAACATGGTGTTTAAATGGATGTGTGAGGCTGTACAGACTAGGAGATGATCATGGAAACAGTCAGACATTGTAGCTGAGGTGGTGTATTTGCTAGGGTCCAATACTAGGATCCACTCTAATAGGAAATTTGATGCCTTGCTATAATGTGTGGGGATCTATTATTTAATTGTGTGAAACCAAATAAGTTCATGCTAGATGGAGGGGAGTTAGAGTTTATGTCTAACCAATTGCACTCATATCACCTAGTAGTACTATTTCTTGTGGAATTGTTTTGGATATCCAATGAAGGATATCTTCCAGTATGGCTGTACTGTCACCAGAAGGGATGTAAAAAACTGTAATACATATTTGTTTATAATTGTTTAATTTCAGGAAAGTTATAAGAAGCTCTGCTGAAATGAATTTTAGTATTGGTTTGTTGTAAGGGGAAATGTGGTAGCAATACCACCACCTTTTCTCTTTATATAGACATTACAGATGATATTGTAGCTAGGAAGTGTAATTTCAGAGTCATTTAAGCCAAGTTTTGATTACAGTGAGAATATCGGGCTTAAGTTGGGTAAAACAGGCATGTAGTTCATCCATTTAATTTCTTATGCTTCTAACATGTATGGAAGCAAAGGTTCGGTTACTAGGGTTGGGGGTGATTGTTGTACGATTACAGCTGTATGTGGAAGTGAATTGTCTTGACATTCATTGTGATAGGTGCAGCCAGGATTAGGGTGAATGTCTCCTCCTAGAAACATTTTGGTATATTAGGATTTATTGATACTTGCTTTTTTGGAGAGTATATTTCCATCTAATTTTGTTTTGTTTTGAGCTGAAATGGAGTTAATCAGTCTATATTTGGAGTAAAGGTAAAGAATGTCATTAAATAGTTTTAGCTTTCAAACCCCATAGTCAGTGGAAACAGACAGTGTTTTAACTTTTTTTCCTTTCACCTGTTATGGCAAAAGAACATGGCATGTAATGTGGAAAGGAAAAAATTAAAACACTGGCGTGTCATTATATAGGTGTAGCATTCAATTTTATAGTCAGGGGAAACGGCCAATGTTTTAACTTTTTCCTTTCATCGATTAAGCCAAAGAAACACCACATGTAATGTAGAAAGGTGAATACCTCAGAATGTCAAGGATGACTCAAAGTCAGATTAAGGAGTAGTTGCCCATAATAAAGCAAGTAAATGTGCCAAGTAAGCATTGAAGGCAGACAGAAAAAAAGGATCTGGTGAATAAACACAGCACCCATTTCAGTGCCTCAAATAAGGAGTTTTTTTATAAGTGAATTATTCTGTAAATGAGACATTTGGTACAAAACTTAATACCTTCTACATACTACTCATAAAGTAACCAGTCTATAAAAAGAAAAAAAAAAAAGAAATCACTACTTGCTGACTACTGCTTTCAAAGTAATCAAAGGTTATCGAATATTCAATTTATTCCTCTTTTTTGACAATTATGTTTTTGTCAAAAAATAACAGTAGCAGTAATAATGAGTGCAACCCAGCAGACATCAGCGTAGAAGCTAACTTGAATGTACAAGCCTCACTCAATAAGTCTGCTGCAGATGTTTTTGTAAGAAGGTAGCTGATGAGTGCAAATTGGTGCTTTCAGCTTTTACAGTGTTTTTCAGTTAAACCAATATGCAAAAATGATACCATCTTTATTTTTTTTTCAAATGACAACTATGGTGTCATGAATAAACACTTTGCTTGAATTAACTAGACTAGATATTAAGCCTTCCTCACAGCATACCTTTGAATCATTCATGGCTCTTTACAACACTTCCCTACTTTCATAAATTCATCTCCATGAGAAATAAACATAATGGAACATTCTGCAATAAACCTAAAGGCGGATATACAAAATCAGTAAATTATTAAATCAATATAAAACAGCTTACATCATTATCAAACTTTACCTAACTCAATGAAAAAAGGGCTAAGGTTAACTCCATCCAAAAAGAATTCATTAAAACAATGAAATAATGAATCTTCATTCAAAGTAAAACTTGAAATCAGAACTTGTTGTAATAATAATGCATTCTATAACCACATACAAATAATGAAGCTGGAATGTTATATGCTAGACCAAAATGCCACCACTTTAATAATAATAAAGAGAGAGAGAGAGAAAGGAAAGGAGAGAGTGCGCATCAACATCATCCCTACGGCAAAGTTCAGATGAAATGTGACATTAACTAGAACTTTTTGGGTGACTAGCCCTTGTTAAAACACACAGGAGCACAGCACTAAGAAAATGCATTTTTCAGCTGGGAATCAAACCCAGGCCTACTGGTTTCAGCTTTGCAACTGCTGTCTCTAAACTTTTGAAGCAGCTGTACAAAGCACAGGGGCACAGTACTAAAGTAGTACATGCATTAAGGGGGACTTCAAACCAGACCTTCCAGCATGGTTTTAGCTGATGAACTCAAGAAGCAGCTGAAAAGAAGCCAATGATTTGGCTTCTGATTCTCAGTTTTGTGATCCATAGCAGAGCCTTTCTCCATGACAGCTTCTTATACTAGTTAGATAAATGTATTATTCTCAGCCTTGTAATCTTGATATTTTTGGGTTAGAAAGTTAACACACATTTGTTTGAAATAATACTTCAAAACAAAAGTTCTCTGCTCAGTTTGGAAGCATAACCATTGCACAATAAATCATATAATTCATTCCTCCCAAAGCACTGCATTTGTTAAACTTAGTGTTAGAACTCTTCTCATACACATTAATGGTAAAGATTAATTTGGGTACCTTTCATGTCAGAGTCCATTATTAAACTATTAATAAGCAAGCTCTCATTACTGATGAGATAACTGAAGTACTTGTTAAGCCTGTCATTTATCATGACAGTATATTATTACAGGTATACACAAAGGCAGTGACTATCAGATTACCTGGAGCTATGAAAGTGAAAGTCTGGCTCAGTGTATTTTGGGTTGCTGCACTGCAGTACTGATTACTTATTCATCCTTTATTGACCAGGTTAGTTCTGCTAGATAAGTATGCTAGATAAGTAGTTTCTTTTCAGGGGAGACCTGTGGCAGAAATTTCCCAGTGAACACTTTTGATTCAAAAACAGAGTCAGCAGTACATGCCGTGTTGCAGGATATAAATGAAAATTCTTCTGAAAGTAATGAGAGCAGACTAGTCCTGAGCTGTCACTCATACAAATTAGGAACATTTTTAACAGAACTTGTTTTTTATATCCATCACACATTCATCAATGCTTGCCTTGGGGCTGAAGAATCTTTCTTCTCATGGCTGCACTCCATGTTTAATTATGTCAGACATGGCATTCCCCTTCTAGCACTTATAGTGCTCACATGGCCTTCCTAGGACTATCCATTTGTTGCAGAAATGGAGGTCATCTCATCTGATGTGTTGCCATGCAAGACGATAGATTCAAATAATCAAGTAGGCTCCTGTAATTTAAAAAAATCATAAAAAAATATTATTTCAATTAGTCTAAAAATAATGGACCAGTATGGTCAGAATTTGTTATGATTACAGATTTTGATATCAGGGCTGCAAAATAACAAGACAATTTCAGCTTCAGGCCTCTGCTATGAGAGACTGCAACATAATCATATTACAAGTACTCACTCATACAATCTTGAAAGCTACAAATTTTACAATGAAAGTAATAGGACAGCCTAGAACAAGTGTTTTTGGGTGGGGATACTCCCATCTGCAGATGAGTCTGCTATCCGCCAGAAATTATATTTATATATACCAAGTTACCGCAGATACTGGACAATGGGCTGGAAAGCTAACAGTGGAAGTTTGGCACTGTGGGTATACAATAACTTGACTATCATAGCCTACAACTGATGCAGAACATTAAGAGTTATAACTAGCACCAAGTTTCTTTCTGTAGTACAGAGTCCGATTCTCTTAGACCTTATTTACCTACTGTGTGATGCCGAGTGATCACTTAACCAGAGAGTACTCTAGTAGTGAAAATGGGACATTGTGCTAGCTCCTTAATGGTCTCCTGGACCATATGCCTAGTAAATACCTATAAAGCTATGAATCCATACCAACTCCACAAACAGACAACATTGAACAAGGGAGAACAGTCCATAAACAGTGAGCAGCAGTCTTGGTAATCACTTGATTCACTCTTAACACAAGCAAACAGGTGACTTCTGAGATTTTGTACATTGTTCTCATGTAAAGATTATATAGCAGAAGTTACTGCCAAAATGCAGACACCCTATCCTAAGGAAATGGAAATTAATTTACTGAATATGGGATAGCATACAGCTAAATGCAATTTTGTGTGTGCACCAGAGGGGGGGGGGGGTCCAGTCTATAAAATATGGCACCATACTCAGTAGTTGAATAAGTCACATTTTTCATTTCACAGACAGCAGATTCAATAAAAATTCCCTGGGATTCACTAACACCTACACTAAGTGTACACTATTCTGAGTGAACAGACAACACAAGCATAACTCACATTTTCTTCCTCCTAGTTTTAGTTTTCCTACTGATTTTATTGCAGCCTCAAATATCAAGGGGGATTCAAGAATGTTACCACAAAGTCTAGACTACATGTACACTTCAGGTAATCTTTCTGACAGACTAGAGAGCACAAAAAATGTAGTAGGGATGTTCTTGAATACAGACTGTGTGCACTTAGTGTAGGCATTAATGAATCTGGCCCATTACGTTTATGCCTGTTTTTTTGTTTACTTTGCTGCATATTCAGCTAAAACTTTGAAGTGACTGTCACAAACTTTTTCTATCAAAGAACAATTTATGGCATTGGACAGGTTGGCTGCTTCCAAGAATAAGGAGATGACATACTGGAGTACTAAAGAGAGAAAAGATTTATTTAGGAGTAAGGCACTCCAAAAGTTGCTTTGATGATATAAGACACCTTCTGGGTGGTGGGATCTGATGCAGATTTTTACCATAGTGTCAGACCTTTTCACATTTTCTGGCATGGCTTCATTTTATAATCCTCACATCTAAGCAGCATAACAGATTTTTTATAAGGTAGTCATTACTTGTATCCATAACTCAGCATTTTTTTTTTTTTTTGCTATGCAAGGCAAGGTCTTTGAGATATTAGGTCTAGCCATTTTATAGATCATATTTGATATTTTTGTATACCAATTCACAAGATGCATCAGAGTTACTTTCAGTATAAGAGATGGTACTTTATGTTTGTAACTTGACATCAATGTTTACTTCACAGGGCAAGAGCGTTTTGGGAACATGACTCGACTCTACTACAGGGAGGCTGTTGGTGCTTTTGTAGTGTTTGATGTGACAAGGGCTTCTACATTAGAGGCAGTTCCCAGGTGGAAAGAAGACCTAGACTCCAAGGTTACACTGCAAAATGGAAAGCCAGTACCTGCGGTCTTGTTGGCTAATAAGTGGGACCAAGCTAAGAATGGACTAAGCAGTGAGCTCCCAAAGCTGGACCAGTTCTGCAAGGAAAATGGCTTTGTGAATTACTTTGAAACATCAGCAAAGGTAAAACCTTCATGTTTACCAAAAACATAAATATGAGCAAAACATTATAAATACTGTGTCACTGTCTTCGACTTTTTCTCCTACCACCTACCACCTTTGCACTAATACTCATCTTAAGAGATGGTGCCCAACCACCTTTTCTACACAAACCTTAAATCCAGTTCCCCACTTACATCTGACATATTACTTATTATTTATCTTCCTAAGTCAAGTTTGAAATCAACTTTCTATTTCAGTCACCTTTCTTCTTTTCTGTCTAGCCATCTATAGCCAGTACGAAAATCTGAAACTCTTTCTTCTGTATGAATACTCACATTAATCAGGGCATTTATCCTCGAGTATGAGGCCTAAAACAGCCCCTATTAAACTACATACTCCCTGTAATTGTACAAACATATCAGACTGATAATTACCACTTCATATGTTCTCAGTCCTAACCTCCCCTTTAGCACAAATCCTATGTCAAGGAAGAAAAACATTTCCTATTGTGCATATATCTTATTCCTGAACTCTGGTTATTTATGTCTCAGTTGCGAATCATTCAATAGTACTGTGCCTACACTTTAAGGTCAATAGTTTTCTGTTTTTGATTACGATTGTTTGTTGGACATTGTCTTAATTGCATTTCTGTACTTTTTCATTCTACTTTCAAAGTATGCTCCTTTATGATTCCCTAGCTCTGCCAAATAGTCCTTATTAGACTTCTATCCTAATACTACAGACTTAATAGAACTAGCAGCAGTGAAAATGCTTAATGAAGGGGCGTTACAAGTAGTCCAGTAAAAGGGGCCCTGAGCACCTATCTGGATGAGAAATCCATCATATTTAATCTCTGAACTAGTATCTAACCTAAAAGCTCCAAGGCAGGTATATTCATGGCAGGAATTTAGCTCTAACTCCAGCAGTGAATCTGAATAATAGCAGCAGGACAGCAGCCAAATTCTGCAGGATAGTGTCTTCTTAGATCTTAATCCTTTTCTTCCTTGAAACAGCTTAAAAAGTCATGGCCAGTGTTCAAACACAGATATTTTGGACCTCTCAACTTCCACTATTTTGATGGAACAATCCTATTTGCAGGCTTGATTTACTCCTTCACACAATTTTATGAATTCCCCTCAAAGAGTGATTTTTGTAGCTGTCTAGTACACAGAAAAGCACATTACACGACCAAAATACTACTTGCAACAATAATTTAAAGAAAAAAAGGACACACATATTGCAACTCCCTTTTTCTGGTGCTAAAATAAATGACCTTGTGTGGTACAACTTTGTTGTGTAGCTCATTAAATTCTACTGAATTTACATTGTCTCTTTGGTAATGTGCTAATATTTTCCCACCATTTTTGTCACTCAAAACTGTGTTTCTGAGTAATATGACACATTCCTGCTGGAAGCAGGAGAGTTACGTGCTATTTGGTATTCAAAATGAATGCTAAATAGATGTCCAGCTTTTTAGCAGGATGTTCCTATTTTCAGTGCCTACAAGGAATGTTTAATGTGGTGTGTACCAGTGTTACTAAAATAGCAATCAGCCACCTGTGTTAGTCTGTCCTAGCTAAGCATCACAGCATTAGATGATCAATGTTTTGGAACTTACTGTTACTTGAATAAACAATGCCAGATACATATTTTTGAGTTTTTATCTTTTTTTCTAAATAAGTTATGTTAGTGGAGTTGTCCCAATGAGGAAACAACAGGACTGATAATTGTGCCAACTTTCAGTGGTTAGGTTAATAATACTGAAAATTATAAGGTTTTAGATATTCACAGAGCAGAGAGCTACTAGTACAGGGCTTATTAAGGAATATGAACAATATATTAAAATAATGAGTTTATAAGTATGAGGATGATAGTCCTTTCCCCTATATTGTGGCTGGCATTTCATAAACAGAAACAGGGTTTATATCCCTTGGTCCACTATACTTGAAGTGTCACAAATATTGTTTACAAGGCTCCATTAAAATGCAATCAATTACATTGCTACCGTTGAAATACAGATTTTATGAGGTATAAATCTTTTGAACAGTCAACTATTTGCAGAAAAGATATAACTGTTGTCTTCCATTCTACTTCTATAAAATGAAGAAAACATAGTACTCATTAAGAAGTCTTAAGAGAATACCAAACAGGCCATTTTGTACATAAGCATAATGCTTTTTTCTATAGCTTTTTGTGACCTCCATTCCTGCCAAACATCAAGATACCATCATTGCTAACATGTTTCCAGCACCAGGGGAGAGCAATCACATTGGTAGCCATGGGGGATTTTCCTGATAGGGCCATAATCGTACCTCTCCATGGCTGATGTGGACATCCACATCTCTGAAGGAGCATCCTACACTTATGTTACACAAACATCTCCCATGTGAGCAACTTTCACCAGCTTAGAATCACCAAGCCTGCTCCTGCCATCCCATGCTCATCAAGCCCGCTTCTGTGATTCTGCATTCATTGGGATAGTACAAACCTTATTTGCCCAGGCACAATCAGCTGACCAGGAGCACCATGTTTCTCTTCTCTAGGTGGGTAAACCTGAGCCACTAATTCAGAGTGTAGTCAGAGGTTTATCTCTCTATGCACAAAGACAGGCTTATTAGCAGAAAGTTTACTTGTGTTTTTAGTACAGAAAATGACCAAAATTTGTAAAATTAATTACGGATATAAAACGTTTACACACCCCTGTTAAAATGCCAGTTTTTTTTTGTGATATAAAAAAATGAGACCACAATAAATCATTTCAAAGTTTTTCCCATCTTTAATGTGACCTATAATCTGTACATTTCAATTGAAAAACAAACAAATCTGTTAGGGGAAAAATATAAAAAATAAAAAACTTACAATACACTGGTTGCATAAGTGTGCACACCCTTAAACTAATACTTTGTTGTGTGTGCACACCCTTAAACTAATACTTTGCTGAAGCACCTTTTGATTTAATTACAACATTCAGTCTTCTTGGGCAGGAGTCTATCAGCATGAAAACATCTTGACTTGGCAATATTTGCCCACTCTTCCTTGCAAAAGCACTCCAAATCTGTCAGATTGCGAGGGCATCTCTTGTGCACAGCCCTCTTCAGGTCACCCACACATTTTCTATTGGATTTAGGTCTGGGCTCTGGCTGGGCCATTGCAAAACTTTAATTTTCTTCTGGTGAAGCCATTCTTTTGTTGATTTGTATGCATGCTTGGGTTCATTGTCATGTTGAAAGGTGAAATTCCTATTCATCTTCAGCTTTCTAGCAGATGCCTGAAGGCTTTGGGCCAAAAGTGACTGGTATTTGGAACTGTTCATAATTCCCTCCATCCTTGACTAAAGCCCCAGTTCCAACTGAAGAAAAGCAACCCCAAAGCATGAAATTGCCACCACCATGCTTCACCGTGGGGATGGTGTTCTTCTGGTGATGCAAAGTGCTGTTTTTGCACCAAACGTACCTTTTGGAATTGTGGCCAAAATGTTTAACCTTGGTCTCATCAGACCATAATACATTTTCCCACATGCTTTTGGGAGACTTGATGTATTGTTTTGCAAATTTTAGCTGGGCCTGGATGTTTTTCTTTGTAAGAAAAGGCTTCCGTCTTGCAACCCTACCAAATAGTCCAGACATATGAAGAATACGGGAGATTGTTGTCACATGTAGTACACAACCAGTACTTGCCAGAAATTCCTGCAGCTCCTTCAGTGTTGCTGTAGGTCTCTTGGGAGCCTCCCTGACCAGTTCTCATCTTGACTTTTCATCAATTTTGGAGGGACATCCAGTTCTTTGCAACGTCACTGTTGTCCCATATTTTCTCCACTTTTTGATGACTGCCTTTACTGTGTTCCATGGTATATCCAATGTTGTGGAAATTTCTTTGTACCCTTCTCCTGACTGATACCTTTCAACAATGAGATCCCTTTGATGCTTTGAAAGCTCTCTGCGAACCATGGCTTTTGCTGCAGCAGGCAACTGAGTAAATGTCAGGAAAATCCTACTAGGACAGCTGAACTTTATTTGGGGTTAATCAGATTTAATTGAGGGCAGGTGTGTACCCAAGAAGATTGAATGCTTCAACAAAGTACTAGTTTAAGGGTGTGCACACTTATGCAACCAGTGTATTGTAAGTTTTTTATTTTTTATATTTTTCCCCTAACAGATTTGTTTGTATTTCAATTGAATTGTACAGGTTATAGGTCACACTGAAGGTGGGAAAAGATTTGAAATTATTTATTGTGATGTCATTTTTTACATATCACAAAAACCTGGCATTTTAACAGGGATGTGTAAACTTTTTATATCCACTGTATATATCTTCCTGAAAAAAATAAATGAGTGAGAAGGTCTTATTTTGAACAATATCATTTCTTATTTCTATTTCAAGTACTGATTCTTCAAAATAAAAATAAAAATAACAAGGTTATGAGAGTTTTAAAACTGTATATTCAGGAAATACTCTTCCTTCTTATGTATACTGACATAATTCTCCTGGAAAAAAAGGAAAAATGAAGCTAAAAATGTTAGCATTTTGAATAAAATTTACATAACATTCAAGTTTGTGAACTAAAGGCTGATCTAGTTTTACAAATTAGAATGTATGATCAGAGCACATGGAAAATATGCATTTCCTGTGACCTGTATATGCATTATTTGACCGTAGGACTACTGAAGATGTTGTAAATGTTATATTATTAAATAAGTGAATGGAATTATAAATAAAAGAAATGTAACATGACAGTGAACTGTCACACTAATAACAGTAAAGAAAGGGGGCCAGAGTTAGTGCAACATCAGATGCGTGGGGATTATGAATCCTTGGAGTCTGTCAGGGAGCCACAGGATGGTGAGGAGAAGAGCAGGCAGGTAAAGCGAACTACTTTCTTATGTTCTTCTGTTCAAAATGAAGGTGATGAAAAGTGAAGAAGGAGATATAGATTTCGGATGAAAAGTAATGGGGAGCAGCAGAAAGTTTATCTCAGTGGCTTGTTTTGTCTCAGGATGTAAAAGATGAGATTTTTGCACAAATCAGATGGAGACTCACAGTTTGTGAAGTTTCAGTTTAAGGGACCTTGGAATATATATGAGCAATAGCCAGAGAAAGAATTTTCACTACAATGCATTACAGCACTGCTTGATGAAATGATGTGTCATTCTGTATCTGCACTAGGTGTTATACAGGAAAAAAGAAATGCATGGTCAGGAGAGTGTTTCTCTTAAATTTACCACCACCTGAAGATCACATTTTCACTGAAATGATACTAATACAAGAATGTAACAGAAGCTTCATTTCACTCACTGAAGAGCTACACATAGTTTAGTCAGCTATTGTTAAGTGTGGAGCTGTAGAATAAAAAGAGCCAGGAGAAGATTTGAGTTGGTGGCACTTAATGGTCAACTGCAACATATGGAAACAAACCTTGTGACTGTGTGTACGTGTCTGTGTGTGTACACAAACACATGCGCTTGCACACACACACACACACACACATTAATGTGATATGTGGCTGACCATGTAAGCATTTTAAAGGAATTGTTTACTGCATTGGGGTTGGATGACTAATTGTGGGTCTCAGTCTGATGAGTACTTTCTGCAAAAATCATTTTGATCTACTTAATAGTTATAGTAATGTAATAGATGGTATTGAACTCATTTTGTTTAGTTCTACGATAGTATCTTCTCTTTCTAGAATTTGCAGAATCCTTGGCAACTGGCATTAGAACAGTATGTCACTTTAGGAGATTCACTAGCTAACAGTACTCATTTACAAAGTTATTTTCATCCTCATTTAGTTAATTCAAAAAAATCACTTTGGATATAGTCCCTTCAAGCCTTTTTTTTAGATAAATGGGGGTCTTCTGCAGCAAACAAAAGCAACAGTAGAGATAGACATAAAACATATTTCATATATTTTCAATAATGATGACTCATGCTGCGGTTCATCTGAAATCATTTCTTGGTAGCAACTTCCTTCTGTTTGTCAGTGAGTTCAACTACTTAATGCATGCCAAGGCATTACTAAATACAGACACTGTAGTTGGAGGCTATTTAAGTATAGTAGTTGTACCGTGGGTAATCAAGTGAAAAATGCTGATTTTTTTTTTTCCTCAGCATCTGGGATACTCATTACCTGCATAGTGCAGAAATAAGACAGCTGAATGCACTTCATGCCCAGCAGCATAAACAGAGACACAAAATAATCAGTTACAGCCATGGTTGTAAGGACCCACATTGATGCTAAAATCCATGGTCTTGAAGAAACTGTACTTTTCTGAATTGTCATCATATGAATACAATATTTAACAGCCACTGTAAACATATGGGTCAGTCAGGCAACAAAGTCTAGTAAAATTTCTGTACTTGTAAATGGATTAAATCATGCAGTTTTACTAAAATGTAATGGATTAAATCATGCAGTTTTATTAAAATGTAATTAATCAGCAGTTTCTGTGTATCAATCAGGCAGGCATCCAGAAATAACAGCCTCTATTGGTGTGACATTAATTACAATATTCTCCAAATGTACTAGGTAGAAGCTGTAAGGACAGGAATAAGATCTCTTACAGGAGAACTGTAAATGATTCGTATCAGTGATTCTTGTGCAGACTTATGATATCACGTATAAATAGTAGGACTGCACAAGCTGTACAGCAGACAACGACAAAACTGATATTCTCAGTGGATCCTTCCCAAAGATACTTTCATCCTGTTGGTTTCTGAATAGAGCACCTGTACCAGATACAATGGTTAAGCAGAGGATTGTTTATTCTGCATTTTGGCAAACCTAAGGTTATCTCCAAGTGAATGAAGGTAGTTAGTAGGACTGTGGTCTCTCCTACCATCTATGTGAACATAACACTTTAATATACATTCACCCATACCAGAATACATGCCTAGAGTTAGTGTCATCCATAGTTTGTGTCATCTATAGATGACTGACAAATCTCTATTCTTTGCTTATCTTCCCTACCGGTCACTAACTGAAAGAGTGTATCTACAACATCGGAGGCACACTCATTTGTTGAGGCATTATACTTCAGTCAGTGGCCGCATACAGTGGTGACAAAAACAGCTGGGCGAGTTACATGCACATTATTAAAATCAGAGGCAGCTTCCCTACAATGCATGTAGACAATGAGGTATAGTAAAAAAAATAATAATGCAAGATATATAAAGCAAATTACATGTGATCAATGGATCATGGAGTGTATTTGATGGTGGTGGCAAAAAAGGATAAAAAGTATGTTTCCTTACATATGACATACATTTAGCTTGCCATTGCTTAATTTTGACAAACTGCGTTTGTACATTTGGACCCCATGCACATGCTCCACTTCTTTTTCTAACTCGTAACATTGTCATATCCAGTCTCTTACAGATTGCCTTTGTTTTATCTGCCCAACAGTTCATCTCTTGATGTGCATGTGAATCACATGCTGCTGTCTGCACACAGTTCCTAGTCTTCTGATCTCCTTGCCATGGTCTAGTTGGGTTTTGTTCATAACCTTAAACAGCTGCTGGCGTTTTAGCTGCACATTTGTACCAATAAAGATATCTCTGTTGTTTATTTAAGCATACAGTTTATTGTAAGCTAACTAGCTCCTGTCCCATCTAAACTTTTCATTTTGCTCTACATGATTTTTTTTTTCTTTTTCTTGTGGTGATCCTTAACTTCTACTATCTCCCATGTTAGTGTAGCCCTCTTCAGTCTTCATGTGATTTATGATACAGTCTGCAGTTAATCTGCAAATATCACTGGTTTCTGACCTTCCACCCTCTCAGTGAATAAATAATTCCTCAGGATGGCTAGTTTAACTTTCTTTTTCATACCAGCTGCCTAGATATGCATGGCATTTAAAATCTATTTTATTTTATTTCTGGTCAAAAGGTAGAATGTACAGAAATAACTAAGTTTTGTAGGAAGACCTGTCACAGGTGTATAAAACTACAGCAGTAATTCAAAATTCGAAATTCTAAAAGGTCAAACAGAATTTGTAGACAACAGGCAAGTATGCACTTTGAAACAATAAGCAACAGTTCAATGACAAAGCAGTAACAAAGAAAAAAACTAACACTTTGAAGGCGTCCAAGACACAGCAATCAAAAATACAATTCAAAGTGGCCGAATGCAGCATTAACCGTCACCACCATCCTTACTACAGACATTGCCTTCTCAGATGGCTAACGAGTCTTTCCCTGAGCTACAAGGCTGTTAATATGAGTATGTGAGATATAGAAAAAATTGCTCATTTTAAGATCATAGCAAGCCAGGAACTTCTCACACATGACTTCTACACAGGGCAGTACTGCAGGATTTTTATAGCTTATGAGAGTCTTCTAGTGAAGAAACGGTAATAGACATTGGGGGGAGTTGGTCTGTGAATGCAGCTGACTGCATGTAGTTATGACTATGCATTCAATGAAAGTTGCTTAATCTTGATCTGGACTAGATAGAAATAAACATGAGCCCTGGCATAGATGTTATTTTTCAGTAGGGCTTTACTGATGCAAACATCATTATGATGCTGACTGAATAATGATTCCAAGCAGCTTTCTTACCAATGGTCAAGAATGACTTGTATGATGTTAGAACCATTGAATCTTATCTGGACAAGCTGCAACTCTTTGACGTATTTTGTCATAGAAATTATTACCCACACTGTTTTCATTATAGCACTAATAGTGCATTACATTTTTGGTGCTTTCACTATATAGATATATAGATAAATAAGTGGGTGTGGGGGCTAACTTCCCACCAAGAGGGTGCAGGGAGGCGTGCCTTTGCAAAAAAATGTTTTCTTTTTTTCATCTGTAATAAGTATTAAATTCTTTACTGAAGAATTCTGGACAAAGCCAACAATAATGGGGGGGGGGGGTTCAAAGGCCCAAAACCAGCAACAATTTATATGTTACTCAAATTTCTGAATAAGAAGAAGTATGAAACTCTAGTGCCCCGGCATTATTAACTGACTGTAATCCTCAGTGATTTATCAGAAAATCAAAAATGTTATGCGGGAAATGGTAAAAGTATGACACAAAGTTGAACTTCTACAAAATCAGGAACAGTTGAGCACTATGGCTGACTTCATTAAGTTGCAGCTTAGATCAGACAATGTGCCAATTTAAAGTGATAGCCCCTTTTTAAAGCACTACAGAATACCCTAGTTATTAGTGCAGAGTCATCCACACAGACATATGTTCAAGGTGTAACTTTCCCAAGAATGCAAACTGGAGACATAGTTCCTGTAAAGCACAGTGTGCAATGTGTCTTTAAGAAGCATAGAAAGTGATGAATGTGCATATATAAATATCAGGCAGGTGTTTTACCTAGTACCATTTTGAAAGTGCAACCAGACAGTAAGCATGTGAGAATAAATGTAGTTTGTATATAAGTTACATAAGTTGAAGTTAATAGCTACAATTGTAATGTGTTTGTACATAATAAAGCTACTTGAACAGAACCCAAAAAGGCTTGTGTATTACATCCTGAATACACGAGTGACATGATGTGAGAAGTAGGATTCCAGAGACTGATATTCAGAGCCATAAGGTGCAGAAAAGGTTTATTAATTAAGCAAAATGTTTAAGGTTAAGATATTTGACCAAACGAGTATGTTTAAAGTGAAATGAATGTGTTTAAAGCAAAATGGACATGTTTAGAGTAAAATGAGCACAGGAAAAGTACAATGGGCATGAAAAGAGACTAAACAAGCAAAACATATATAACAAGGGTAAAGGGCACATTAAGTATAAATAAAGCAAGGCGACTGCATGCTTTTTGGCAAAGTGCTGTGTTTTGGCATAACTGCAACTTCGTATTCTATCAAGGGCGTAACTAGAGTTATTTGAGTATCTCAAAGTGTGTAAAAGTGCTTACAGTGTGTGCTTATTACTGTGCATGTATTCCAAAAAGTTTATCTGTGCAAAGTGCAACTATTTCATAACGTACAGCCATTTAGAAACGTTTCTTGTGCTGGGTGTGTGTCTAGTCACAAAGTACCGCCATTACAAAGTGTTTCTTGTACTGTAAAGAATTATCTAGCAAAGTACCACCATTTGGGGAAGCTTCAGTGTGCCATGCATTGTTTATTTGCAAAGTGCAGTTACTTCAAAATGTTTCTTGCTCCGAGCTAATTCTGCACAGTTCATTCACACAGTTCAGTTATTTGAAATGTTTCTTAAAATGATGATAAATTAGAAGTTATGTACTCACCATAACGTTCCATCTGAGTAGGTGACTTCATTCGGATGCAACCTGTGGGTATCGGATCCGATCTCGGATCCGAGCCGGCAATTCAAAAGCTTAGGCTCCGAGCTCCTAGCTCCTCCCTCTTACCCATAACCCCTTGCCAAGCCCTGACTGACCTCAGATTGAGTTTGCCTCAAATACTGACCACAGTATACTAAAACAGCATAAATACTCGCTCTATAAAGGTCAGGGGGATGGAGAGGATAGTTACATCGAATGAAGTCACCTACTCAGATGGAACGTTATGGTGAGTACATAACTTCTAAATCTGAAGTAGGAAGACTTCATTCGTCTGCAACCTGTGGGACAGAGTCCCTAGCTACATGAATCTTGGGCGGCCATCATGGAAGGATGTTCGAGCACCGCTGAGCCAAAGGATGCTCTTCCTCTAGAAACAACATCCACCTTGTAATGAGAAATAAAAGTATGAGGCGAGGCCCAAGTAGCTGCCGCGCAGATATCATCCAACGAAACACGGGACTTAAAGGCGGCTGACGTAGAAACTGCCCTAGTAGAATGAGCCGTAACCCTCTGAGGAGCAGGTCTGCCTGAAGTGTCATATGCCTGCAATATGCAATTAGCAATCCATTTAGACAGAGTGACTTTAGACACTGCTTTACCCAGAGCAAATTTAGCAAAGGAGACGAACAGCTGATCTGATTTCCTGTGGCCAGCTGTCCTGTTAATATAAAAACGTAATTGTCTATGAACATCCAATGAATGCAATTTGTATTTTTGTTTGAATACTTGGGAAAAAAGACAGGCAAATTGATTGACTGGTTAATATTGGATTCAGAAGAGACCTTCGGAAGAAAAGATGGATTGGTCCTGAGGCACACCCTATCAGGGAAGAAAGAAAGGTAAGGCGGTTTGACACAAAGAGCCTGAAGCTCAGACACCCTTCTGGCTGAAGTGATAGCTACCAGAAAGACAGTCTTCCAGGAAAGGTATTTTAAATCAGCAGAAGCTGCAGGCTCGAAGGGAGGAGCAGTAAGGGCCTGCAGGACTAAAGACAAATCCCAAGGCGGTACAACCTCCTTGACTGGAGGTCTTAATAAAAAAACTCCCTTGAGAAAGGATTTGCATAATTTCGCTGTCATAAGGGGAGCTGTGTCCTGTCCAATATGATAATGCGATATAGCCGCCAATTGTACTTTAATCGTGGAAGAACTGGCCCCTTGATGAAAGAGGTCTGTTAGAAATTCTAGCACCGCAGAGATAGGTGCTGAAAAGGGATCCACTGTTCTCTGCCCTGCCCATATAGAGAACCTCTTCCATTTACTCCGATAAACCTGTCTGGTAGAAGGTTTATGAGCAGCCACCAAAATTGCTTTGACCGGTGAAGAGATACCGGGAGTCCTAATTAAGGTTGGAATTGGAGCAGCCAAGCTGTCAACTTCAGGGTCCGCAGATTGGGAACTGGCATTCCCAGAGGGTGAGAGATGAGATCCGAAATTGGATCCAGAATCCATGGTGGATTGATTTTGTGAGACCATCTGAAGGGAACCAAGGTTGTCGAGGCCAGAATGGGGCAATGAGAATCATTCTGCTCCCCAAACTGTTGGCTTTCTGCAGAAACCTCTGCATCAGAGGAAGTGGAGGGTAGGCATAAAGGAGACCGGGAGGCCAAGCATGCACCAGAGCATCCCTCGGGAACTCCCCTGGTGGGGGAAGTAGAGCGAAGAAATTGTCGCATTTGGCGTTTGAGGGAGAAGCAAAAAGATCGCAACAGGGTTGCCCCCAAACGGCAAAAATCTTCTTCGCTACTTGAAGGTTTAGGGACCACTCGTGTGGAGAAAGGATGGTGCGACTGAGCTTGTCCGCAAGGATGTTGGACTTTCCGGAATGTGCGTTGCTATCAGAAAGCGTTTGGTGGAAATTGCCCATTCCCAGACTCTCATGGCCTCTCGACAAAGGGATAAGACCTGGTTCCTCCTGCTTGTTGATATACCAGACTACGGACATGTTGTCTGTCTGAATCGCAATAGTCCCTGTAGGAAGAACGTGGTGAAGTGCTTGCAACGCTAGGAGCACCGCCCTCATTTCCAGGACATTTATATGCAATGATGTCTCTGTGGGATTCCACGTGCCTTGGACAATCTTTCCCGCAGAATGCCCCCCCCACCCGAGGCAAGAAGCGTCCGTGGTCACTGTGGCTCGGGGAAATGCAGCGCAAAAGGGTCTTCCTGCTAGGGGCTCCGGAGAAAGAAGCCACCACAGAAGGGAGTCCCTGCACGCTCTGCTGACCGCAATCGGAGCGTTTAGAGACGAACAAAGAGGAGACCACTGAACTTGAAGGGTCCATTGAAGAACCCGCATGCGTAAGCGGGCATGAATTAGAAGCGGGATAGCTGCCGCCATAGAACCTAGGGCTCTCAGGACCGAAACTGCAGTTGGTGACGGTTGAAGGATTGCTGTCACATGACACCTCAGGCTGACGATACGGTCTGGGGTGAGGAAGGCTCGCATTGATCTGGTGTCTAGTCTTCCTCCTATGAAATCTATAATTTGAGTTGGATTCAGGAAAGATTTCTCCCAGTTGATCGTTATGCCCAGCCTTGGTGCTAGTTGAAGGAAGTAATCCCTGGCTGAGCACAGAAGATGCCTTGATGATGCAGTCAGGAGCCAGTCGTCCAGGTACGGAAAGACCTGTAATCCCTGGAGCCTCAGGTGGGCTGCTACCACCGCTAACACTTTGGTAAACACCCTGGGGGCTGAGGTGAGACCAAAGGAGAGGACCCTGAACTGATAGTGACTGGCTCCCAGCCGGAAGCGAAGAAACCTCCTGGATG
Organism: Protopterus annectens; assembly: GCF_019279795.1. Lineage (NCBI taxonomy): Eukaryota > Metazoa > Chordata > Ceratodontiformes > Protopteridae > Protopterus > Protopterus annectens. Next base: position 1,045,112,809 of record NC_056748.1, read on the forward strand.
TGGTAGTACGCATCCTTGAGGTCTATGGAACACATCCAGTCGTTCTCCCTCAAAAGGGGGAGTATAGATTGCAGGGTGACCATCCGGAACTTTTGCTTGGTTACTGACAGGTTCAACAGGGAAAGGTCTAAAATTGGTCTTAAGTCCCCCGTCTTCTTTGGCACCAAAAAGAACCTGGAGTAAAACCCTAATCCGGCTTGATCTGGGGGGACGCGCTGGATGGCTCTTTTTCCTAGCAGCTGCTCGATTTCGAGAGCTGCCGCCTCCCTTTGGTCGGGTGGAACATCTGGGAGGCTGCGAGATTTGGGGATCTTGATTAGGGGTATTGAATATCCTCTGGATATGAGTCGAAGCACCCAACTGTCTGTTGTTATGGACTCCCAAGAAGTCAGGTGCATCGAAAACCGCCCCCCGACTGCCTCCAGAGACGGACAGCCGGGCAACCCTTCAGGGCTGCTGCGTGGGTCTCTCAGAGAAGGGTTCTCTGGACCCAAAATTGCCAGGAGCCCCCCTGCCTCTGGCACGACGACCTCCCATCCTCCTCTGCCACGGAAGGACTGGTTATCCGGAGCAGGTTGGGACTGCTGCGACTTCGGAACCACATCTTCTTCTGTCCCTTTTGGTTCTTAGAGAAGGACCTCTGGGGAGCTGAGAAGCGGACTCGACGGCAGACAGCGTCTTCCGTCCTTTTCGCTCTGGACAAGTGTCTCGCGAACAGTCTTGCCAAATAAGGCAGAACCATCGAAAGGGCATTCGAAGGTCGCCTTAAAGGGCTCAGCAAAATCACAATGGCGGAGCCAGGCCTGTCACCTCATGACAAGGCCTGCTCCGCTGGCTCTAGCGGCTCCCTCAGTAGCATGAGACAGCAGCCGCATAGATGTATTGGACACAGATCTTAGAGTGGCCATTCGGGTGGAATAAACCTGCTTATCCTCACTCGAGATGGACTCCGGGGGAGATGCAGCGTACTCTTTAATCAGATCTCGCTGCATCCTAATGACATGCGCCATGTAGTTCAGCGCTCTCAAGGAGAAGGTCGCTGAACTAAACACTCGCTTCCCAATTCGATCCATCGAACGGGACTCCTTGCCCGGAGGATGGACGGAGGGACTCTCCTGGGCCAATTCCCTCTTCGTGGCTGCAGCCATCATCCATCATCATGGCATCTACTGGGGGACCCTTACTCCAGTGGGTGCGGTCTGATGGAGGAGAAAGAATGCGGTCCGGGCGTTTTGGGATAGGCTCAATGGTGTCCGGATCCTTCCACGCCCTGATAGATATAAGATCTACCAGGGGGTCAGCAGGAGGGGACACCCAAGAGGTAGAAGGGCCCGCCTCGAATGCCTCCAAGAACACAGACTCGTCCGAAGAAGCCTTGGGGCAGACCACCCCTGATCCTTAACATCTCCATGATGTCTCCAAATGAGACGTCCTCAGGGGGTGACCTAGGAGAGCCTTCCCCTTCATCCAAGTCCGTGTCTTCAGTGACGGACTCAGGGGAGTCCATGTGCCTCCTCTTGCACTTGCGCTTCCGAGGTACTTCATCGGGGGGGCTGTCCGAGGAGTACTCTTCAGCAGATGGATGTTCCAAGGGAACCACTTGGGACATCGAGGCGGGCTGTCCCTGGGACCGGCTGGTGGGGGCCTGGCCCAACTGCAATGGAGTGCGGGATGGAGCCGTGGCAGGGACCGGGGTCCGGATGTCCTCGACAGTGCCCTTTCCATAACGCGTTGAAAGCCGAGGGGAGCCAGCTTCTCTAAGCCCGAGCCGACCCCCACTCGGATCCGGCGACGGATCGGAGTCGGAGCCGAAACCGCCGGATCCGAGACCAGTGTGCTCCGACCTGGACGGGCCGAAGACACACCAGCTCCCTCGGATCCGAGGCTCGGCCCTCGGCTCCGAGGTCGGGTCCGGTACCAAGCACTCAAGGGATGGGACGGATCTGAGGTGCGCCGACCAATCGGATCCGACCGACCCCGGATCCAAATCTGCACGGCGCCAAGCTCGAACCCGTGGTATGGGTCGGAGAAGGAGCTACGGGGCGAAAAAGGGGTCAAGCCTCCCGGTTGGGGGCTAGGAGCACTCCCATTTGCATTTGGGCCTGGATGAATTTCCTCATCATCCGGTCCATATCAGCTTCATCGAAAAGTCGATCTAGAGGAGGCCACCAAGCGGACCTAGAGAACCGCCTCGGTGACCTCCTGGAAGGGCTAGCCTCCTCCTCCTCGGGTCCAGGAGAGAACCGAGGGAGTGGAGCCGAGGAGGAGGAAGGCTAGAAGGCACAGGGAAGCCCGCTTAGATGGAGGAGCCGAGCTGGAAGCTTCGGCTCTCCTCTTGTGGTGCTTCTCCCTGTGCCTCTCCTTCTGTCTCTCCCTACTAGAATCTTTCCCCTCCGGCATTTTAAGGGAGGTTGAGTCCCAGCCGGAGGGAGAACTCACAGCAACAAGTTGCTGACTGGAGAGCAGAGGCGAAGCAGTATCTGGGGGTAAAAGACCGCCAGCACTAACTTCGACCTCCATTCCCTTAAAGCCGGGGTTGAACCCTGCACAAATGGTACAACCAGAAGACAGGTGTTCAACCCCAAGCATGACTTGCAGTGTGGCCATCCGCTGGGGACAGCTTATGGCCACACTCGGTACATTTCGAAAAGACAGCCTTAGGGGCTTCAGACATAACACCTAAGGCCTAAACACACACACAAACAAACTACGAAAAACCCGAGAAAAATTAACTAAAGAGGGAGGGAAAGCCTTAACCACACACAACACTAACTATATTTGAAACAAAAAAAGAGAATTTAAACAATTTTCCTGTCAGAAAACTACTTATCTCAAAACCACGCCAGGAGCTCAAGAATTCCGTTGCTTCTTGAAAAGCGGCAAACGAAATCTGAGGTCAGTCAGGGCTTGGCAAGGGGTTATGGGTAAGAGGGAGGAGCTAGGAGCTCGGAGCCTAAGCTTTTGAATTGCCGGCTCGGATCCGAGATCGGATCCGATACCCACAGGTTGCAGACGAATGAAGTCTTCCTACTTCAGATTTACTTTTGCAGTACCTCAGTTTCGAGAGTGTTACAGTGCCTGAGAGACTTATTTTACAAGATTCAGTTACTCACAGGCTTTTTGTGCCACTGGGCAAAGTTACAAATACTCTTCAGTGGTATATATTAATATGACAGAAGGAATTGGAAAGCCCTCACCACTTGTATTTGATCAGAATATTGCACAGAACTAGAGAATATTTGAGCAAGAGTATGATATTTTTATACAAGTAGCTTATTCTGACAAAGATGCATGCACCTTTCATTTTGCTAAACCTAGCTGGGTCAGAGGCCACTGAAAGAGAATGTTCATTTGTGTATGTACCAGCAGTATATGAGGGAAAAGGTGAAAATTCTCATATTGTTCTACAGGGTGAATCAAGGCAAGACCGTGAATGTTTGAAGTACAAATTCAGTGAAATATTCAACCCCCAGACAAATATTACATTAGAGAGGCATTTGTTTAACACATTAAATCAGAAACCAGGGGAAACTTTTGCAGCTTATATATTATTGAGCTGAGAAACAAAGCTAAAACGTGTGAGTTTGGTGACCTAAAAGATGAGTTAATAAAGGACAGGCTTGTGTGTGGTATTAACAGTGCTGCTGTGAGAAAGATTTTGCTTTGTGACAGTGAGTTAACGTTGAGTAAGGCCATTGAGATTTGTCAAATCCATGAAGTTACAGAAAGACACACAAGTATGCTTGCAAGTGACAACAGCATGATTTCAGCAGGCACAAGAGCAAGTGTAGATAGCATGCAACACGTGGCAAACAGAAGCAGGCCTAAGCACCTGGCATCCACAGCACCTGCTGGCTCACTAGGGAAACCACGTAGTTTTCCAGCGAGTTCTAAGACTAGTTCAGTTAAAGGAGCATGATCTGTACAGTACAGGGGTGAATTGGCAAAATGCTTATTGCAGTACAAGACTGAGTCAGCAAAACCCAAATCTAGCTTTATTGTTAACTGTCACAACTGTGGTGCAAATCTTGAGTCTAAAACAGAAAATTGCTTAGGATTTGGTCAGGAATGTCACAAATGCAAAAAATGGAACCATTTCCAAATGTTTTGCAAATCAAGTAACCCTCACACGGTTATAAAGAAGGGTCACTCAAAAAAAGCAAATTGGTCAAGTAGACTGCAACTCCATTTTCTATGTAGATGGTGTACCAGTAACTGGTGAAAAGGTCGGCGCAGTGAATTTGTTGGCAAAGAACAGTGTTTTGTACTGTCCAACTCAATGATAAATCCAACGAGCTCAAAGTAGACACTGGTTCAAACCAGACCAGGTGTGAGATACATGCTGACTTGGACCTAATTGTATATACGCACATAGTTCTTTATAATTTTTGACAAAAAAGCTATTTGTATAATTTAATGTTAACTGATATCCTCTGCATGGCATGACTGCATTCTAAAAGAGGGAGGATGTAGAGCACAGTGTGTGATGTGTCTTTAAGAAGCATAGCAAGTGATGAACATGCATATATAATTAGGCACATGTTGTACCTAGTGCCATTTTGAAAGTGCAGCTAGGGAGTATGCTTGTGAGAATGAACGTAGTTAGTTTGTATATAAGTTACCTAAGTTGAAGTTAATAGCTGTAATCGTAATGTGTTTGTACATATTAAAGCTGCTCGAATAGAACCCACAAAGACTTGTCTATTACATCCTGACTAGATGAGTAACAGTTCCCACTGAAAAGCTTTGAACAATGACTGACATAAGCTGTAAAGGACAGCAGGGGAGAGTAGTAGTACAAACACACCTAATGAAGGGAATTGTCCACTAAGCTGACATTAGTAATGTGGACTCCCAACACTGTTGTAAAATTACTGATGGATAAAATAGTTTACTTTGCTAAATCAAGGTTGAAAGGTTTGTTAAACTAATTGCAATTCCAGCATCAGTGTGAAAATATGAAGTATGAATATAATTTTAAAATATGACGTACAACTTTTAAAAAATAATTTTAATAATTTTAGCCACTCCCCCACTGAACATGAACCCCTACATCCTTATTGGCCCATTGTTCCTGCCTACAGGCATTTTATTTTATTTTGCCTACAGTCATTCTTAGACACCAGAAGAGGCAGAGATGTAAGCCTTCATTCACTGATATTATGAGATGTATGTATAGTCCTAAGACACCTTCTATTGGCCAAAAAGTGTAGTATGGTACAACACCCTCCACCATGGATTACACACTTACATACACACACACACCAAAACCATCTTTCTGGAATGGCTGAACTGGTATCTGCTATCTACCACTCAGTCCCAAACTCATTTGACTTGGCCTTTAAGCATGCAAGCCACTAATCAAACCTGAGTCATCTGGATGTAGGCAGGTTCAAAACTGGTATGTCAATGATCCTCCTCAGTAAATAAAACACACTGCCATTATGGTGGAATGCTGAAGCTTTTTTACAACTATTCTCACTTGCCTCTTCTAATGTCTTTATACCTCTCTATAAAATAATATACTGCTATCCTTGCAGCAGAAGCCATCTCAGTCATTATGGCTATGTCTTATCCATAAAGCATTACCAAGCATAATTCTAATTTTTCTATCTATGTTTTGACATCGTTAACTGCTTCTTGAACTAAATTCTGTAGCATATTCTTGCATCTGTAAATATATTGTTTTCATTTCTTACGTGATCCTTCAACTGGGCTGTGCATGTAAATGGTCCACTGAAATCAGTGCATTACTCTGGTAAACAAATATAAATAATAAATAAAATAAGCTGAGCTGTGCAAAAGAAGAACATTGAGAAAGAGGAAACATGACAAGGTTAAAGAATGGAATCTTTGGTTATCTGAGTTACAGTAAACTCTCAGTTAACCAGAACTCAAGCAAACAGAAAAAACAATCGATGAAATACATTACAATTTTCATGTGTTGCACTTTCTGCCCCCCCCCTCCCCCACAGAAACATGCATACGTTTTTAGAGTTTGAGTTTTAAAAAGGAAGACAGGAATAAATTCCCTCTCTCCCCAAACTAATAACAAGTTAAACAAAACAAATTGTATAGGGTACAGTATTAGTCAGGCCTATTTTAATAGTAACTCTCAAGCAACCAGAAACTACAGTTATCCAGCATCTACTAATCCCTATAGGTGCCGGTTAACTGAGTGTTTACTGTATATGTTTACTTACAACTGGCAGAACATATAAGTATTTATTTTTTAAGTAGCACTTAAGCCAGTATAGGGCATAGCTCCCTAAACTAGCTAATTAAAGTTAGTGGAGCAGCCTCTGATAACAAATACTGTCAATAACACAAACACTAATAAAAGCTATGAAAAGAGTGGGTGGTGCAGAGGTTAATATTGTCACCTCACACAAAAGGATCTCTAGTTTGAGTCTCAGCTGGGGTGCCTTCTGTGCAAAGTCTGCATTTCCTCCCTACATTTGTGTGAGTTTCCTCCGGGTACTCCGGTTTCACATTCCAAAGATATGGGTCTGGAGTGTACCTCCCCATGCACCTGCTGAAAATAGGCTCTGTCCTAGTCGGGCTTTCCCACTTAACAAATGTTGAATAAATAAAATAAAATAAAAAAAACAGCCATCAGTCAATATGCAAATGGTCACTGGGCATGTTTTCTGTGCTGGTAAACCGGATTTAGGAATGATTGTAGAAAGCCAAAGTGCTGGCTTGCAGAGAGTGTGATACTGGCCAGTACTCCTTTTTTTTCTTTTTTTTTCTCAGGAAGATGGGGAGGGATGTACATGGTATGCACCTAGCAGCAGCTGGGGTGAAGAAGCCAATGGCCCATATTAATCTACATGGAAATTTTACATATAGCACAGCTACAGTGAAATCAGTGCAAATACAAACCTGGGGAAATAGAAGTAGTACTGACTAGATACCAGGAACTACTCTATTATCGCTGTCACTGCTAGCAAAGGTGACTGACTGTGGCCCACCCTTCTGTCTCATTCGACAAAATGAATATCCAGAGAAAATGAGGAAATCTAGCAGCACTGGTGTGCAGAAGTAACTTTAACAGGTGATGGAACTCGATAGAAGACTGTATAATGGTTAGAAATTGGGCACTGGTAGTGCATCAAGTGTGTAGCAGTTTAATAAAGTGTGTGTAAACAAAATCATCTGTCTTCTCATTGCCTTATTGACATGGGTTTCTAAATGCTAACTTATGCATATTTCTGGAATTTACTATGCATTACTTTTAACTCTGTAACTAGTGATTTTAATTCCATTCTATTTGGTGCCTTACAAATTTGTGTGGAAAGCTTCTACCAAAAAATGGTTAGTTATTTCTGGGTGAGGTCACTGGTTCAATTGTAGTAATGCAATGCAGTCTCTTCTTGGGTTCTGCAGTAATGAACAGAATAGCTGTATATGCAACACTGTATTTAATGAAGATGATGTTGCACATTGGTTAAATTTTAGTATGTTTATGTAAACAAATTCCCTGGGATTAAGAAAGGATTAATGCAATGCCGAAGCCCTAACTTGGAAGGTTTTCGCATTGCATTAAACCTCTCAAATTCAAAGACTGTTCTACCACTGAGGCTTTCCCCTTGCAGGGGCCTAAGAGTGGACAGCAGTTTTCAGGGTGAAGCTAACTGCTAATTATGCAGTCTAAGGAAGTTGTTAATGTTAATTAACCATGTCATCTTCCTTGGAAATGCCTGTGGCTCCCACTTTGCTCAGCCCAGGAAAATTTTAGTGCAGGAGGAAAAATACAAAGGTCACCCATTCACTCCATCGGAAGCATTTGCTGTGGAGAGATGTTCAGCAAAGACATAAGGTTAGGGGGTGTACAGGTATATGGGTGGAAATGAGTGCAGGCACGTGTGTGTCTGTGTGAGTGCGCGCGTGTGTGTGTGTGTGTGTGTGTGTGTGTGTGTGTGTGTGTGTGTGCTCACCTCCGTGTGTATCTGCCTGGATGGTTGCCCTACAGGGTTAGGTAGGGAATCACTAATCTGTTTTTTTGTGTGAGTGTGTGTGTGTGTGTGTGTGGGGGGGGCTTTTTTGTGGATGAGTGGATATGAGTGCATTGTTGTCTAAATGTACGTGTGTGTGTGTGTGTGTGTGTGAATGTAAGGTTGTACCTTTGCTAATGTGATGTAGCATCTGCTAGGCATGACACCACAGCAGTCAGGTCTAACAGCACAGTGTTCGATTCAGAGACATGGTAATGAGATGATAATGAAGTCTTACTCATTGTGTCTAAATTTGTCTTTGAATCACATTATCTTACCATTGTGCTAATAGACCAAACCAATCATAGGAGAATACCAGCCTAACAAACCAAAGAATCTTTTTACGTCTACCCATGCTTCACAGAAATACTAGAAAGGTATTGGTCCTATAAGTTTTGTGGGGGGTATATAAACTTGGGCATCAGTAGTTGAGCACTTACAAGCTTCCTCTCTCTCACAGAGACATAGGTGCCGGACCAGGAGTAAATTTGCTATTCCCCATCCATTGATCCAAGTTCTACCTGAATAAGTGTAGGGAAGAACTTTGCTTCAATTAGCATGGGTGGCAAAGATTTTTTGTGAATCTTACATATTATCTTATAGGTACTCCCAGATTATTAATCCATGCAATGAGCATCATTACACTTCAGTTTACATTTACAGATTGCTTCTTATCTGCAACTATACTGCATAAGGTAGGCTACTCACACAGTCCCTGATATCCTGCTACATGATACTACATTCTTATTTTTTGAAAGAAGACCATCCTTTGACATCATTCTACAGTCTAGCTATATATGCTTTTAGTACTATAGTATCATAGTACACTCCCTATGCTCTGTAAAAATAGCAAATATGTGGAATAGCATCCCAGCACACACAAGAAAAACTGACAACCTTAAATTTAAGCTCAAGGATCACTTGGAATCCATAAATATCTACAAATGCTCAGTCATGCCCACCTAATATATGTTCTCTGTACAATACTTGCATTATTCTTTCTCAGTATCACAGATGCTAGTTTGTAAATAACCATATATAATGTAAACATGTGGGTTAAGATACTTGCCATTTTTGTAAATATCTGTGTTAAAGATACTTAGGTTCATAGGTTCATAGGTTTATACTAGGCTATCTGCCCTAAGGCATTTATAAGCCTAGCCCAAAGTTTTGTGGCTTACGCCACCCCTTATATGAAAAAATACTGTACCCATTAGTTTGTTGTGCCTCTGTCCAGCAGTGATACAGAGATGATTCCCGGGGTAAACCTACGATCTCCCATCCACAGGTCAAGATTTCTCTTGAACAGAGCTAGCGAGGTGCTCTGCCTCACATGGACCGGGATTTTATTCCACAGCATAGGGAGTCTCTGAGTGATAAATCTATCCCTCCAGCACGTCCTATTTATATCCGTGCTAAGGTTTAAGTCGCTTGCTCTAGTGGTTTTGTTGGGTTTGGATTTTTTGAGGTGGAGCATGTCCATTAATTCCGGGTTGGACATGGCCTTGTATGTCAGGCACATGTCATCTCTGAGCAGATGGTATGCAACTGAATAGAGCTGAAGTTTCTTCAATCTGGCAGCATATGACAGATTTTGGAGTCCCTTTATCCTTTTGGTGAGGAACTTTTGGGGTCTCTCCAATTGCTGCAGATGTCGGGTGAGATACATCCCGAATGGGGCATTGTACTCGATCATTGGTCTGATAAGTGAAGAGTACAGGGGAACAATGACCTCACTAGATCTGGATGTGAATCCCTTCATGATCAGGTGGGCAATGTAGAAGGTCTTTCTAACCACTTTAGCAACGTGAGTGTCAAAAGAAAGGCCACTGTCAACCTGGGTCCCCAGGTCCCTGATAACCTCTTCTGTGCTTAGTGGATTGCCACCTATATGGTAGCTTGGGGTTACCTTGTTTTTCCCGAAGGGTATGACTATACATTTTTGACGTTTAACTTCAGGCCATGGCTCTGGCACCAGCTATCTGTTTCCGTGAGTCCCTTCTGAAGGATATCCGTGTCCGATGCACTTTCCACTATGGCACCCAGTTTGCAGTCGTCTGCAAACTTTGTCAGCCAAAGTCCTCCCATGTTGGCCTGTACTTCTGAGAAGTAGATGCCGAACAATAGGGGGCCAAGGACCGAGCCCTGTGGGACACCACTTGTGACCGGCTTGGAGTCTGACATAGCGCCAGCAACTCTAACCCTGTGGGTTCTGTCCTTAAGCCAGTTTGCAACCCATCTTGTGACATATGGGTTTACATTTAAGCTGGTAAGTTTTTCTACAATACCCGAGTGGGGTATTGTGTCGAAAGCCTTTGCAAGGTCAAGGTAGGCTGTATGGACTGCCTTTCCCTCATCAATGGCCTTGGTGACTGTTTTGAAGAAGTTGACCAAGTTCAAAAGGCATGATCTGCCCTTGACGAAGCCAAACTGGGTCGGGTCCAATGTCTGCAAGTCCCCTATATCTTTGTTTATGAGCTCCATTATGATCCTCTCCATAGCTTTGCAGACTAGACTTGTTAAGCTTATGGGGCAGTAATTACCAGGGTCCGTGAGGCACCGCCTTTGTGGAGTGGGACCACAGTTGCCGACGCCACTCCTTGGGCACGTATCCTGTGGTAAGGCTGAGATTAAACAGCTGCCTTATGTGCGGGTTTAATTCCTCATTTAGCTCGTGTAGCACACAGCCGGGGACACCATCCGGTCCCATTGATGCTGTGTTTTAGATTTAGAGAGAGCAGCTTTCACCTGCGCATTTGAGATGTCTGGGAGGCTACACTCCGCTGGGATAGTTATCTCTCCTTTAGGGGATAAGAGGGGGGTGAAGTTTGCACTGAACCTGTCTGCCAGTATGTTGGCAATGTCTGTGGGTTCAGTGATTTTTGTATCATTTTGGACTAATTCTGAGCATATCTGGGAGTTTCCACCCAGGTTCCTAACATAGCTGAAAAAGGTCTTATGATTGTCCTTTGAATCCATGGCAATTTTTCTCTCAAAATTGGCCTTAGTTGATTTTATGAGTGCTCGTATTTTTTTACTAATAATGATCAGGGGTGACTTCCCTTTTATGGATTTTGTTCTATCATGTAATAGCTTTCTCCTCTTATTGTAAAGTTTGTTAATGGCTGGGGTCCACCAGACTGGACGTTTGCCCTTTGTGGAAAGAGTCTTGGTTTTATTTGGGATTGCCTGATCCATGCAGTCCTGGAGGTGTCCATAGAAGGCATTTGTAAGGGCTTCTGCAGCTTGGGTTGTGGTTTCCACTGGCTCAGGGGCCTTGAAAGATACCACACCAGTCTTGAGTAGTGTGAAGTTTGCTTTAGAGAAGTTCTTCACTGTGGTCTTTTTTGTTTGGGGTGGGGGCGGGATGTGGATTTCCAGTGAGATTAGTTTATGATCAGATCTCACCAATGAGGGATATACTTCCGGTGTGGAGCATTTTATCCCCATGTTTGTGATAATGAGATCTAGTATATTTTCTCCTCTCGTGGGAACAGTGACTAGCTGTTCCATGGCATTTGAATTTATGAACCCCAGGAACCGTTGGGCTAGAAAGTTAGGGCTTGAGTAATGTTCCCAGTCTATATTCAGGTAGTTGAAGTCACCCAATATGATGGTGTTTGGAGATACATTTATACCCTCCAGTGTCTTCAGGAAGGCTGTGTGGGGTTCCTGAGTTTGAGAGGGTGGCCTGTAGCATGCTACAATTTGTAGAGCAGTTTTGCCTATGGTTAGTTGCACCTGGATGGTTTCCGAAGCTTCGTGCGTTGCCACCAACCTGGAGGTGTGGGTATCCTTTATGAATATGGATACACCCCCCCCTTTTGTGGTGTGGTCAGGGTTTTGGGGCCGGAACGCATGATATGAGGTAAAACCTAATAGTGCTGGGGTGCTCTCAGGAGCCTTGAACCAGGTTTCAGTTACAGCACAGACATCGATGTTCTCCATACTGAGAAGGGCCTCGAGTGCGTGCATTTTGAGATTTAGACTTCTGGCATTGAGCAGCATTACCCTCAGTTTCTTCCCATTTTTGTTTTCTAGGGTGGTAGGTTTAGAATTTGAGCCTTGCCTAAAAAAGGCACTATGGGGGTGGCAAGAGCCTTAGCCAATATCCGGAATCCCAGGGGTGACAGGTGCAAGCCATCCCTTGCGAAGAAGCGTGGCTTGTCAAGCATGTCATCCCAGGCAGACAGACACTGGATCCCCAGATAAGAAGCAAACTTGTAACTCTTGTTAATCTACATGGACATTACTGTGATTATTGCGTTCCTGACTATATTATTCCAACTTAAACTGTATGTGCCTCATCATTAATGTCTAGCATTTACAATTATTTTAGAGCTTTTATCCCCAGGCCTCTTCTGAAAATGGACAGATTCTACCCAGTCAGAACTTCCTTGTAAACAAAGACAATAAATAAAAATAAAATGTATATACTCTAAATGTGTTAAAATAATGCTATGCCTTTAGGCTTGTTCAGATGACCATATCTTGGAAATACTGGAGAATGTTCATTAGTCGCTTTACTAAATCATTGGTAGCAGTCTTGGAACATTCTGGAATAGACATTACATTATCAGACAATAAATCCAAACACACAGTGAATCTCTCCTGTAGGATTATCAAAAAATGTCATCAAATACCCCGGTTTCTGTGATATGTCTGCCAGCCAGGAAGGATCTCTATTTCTTCTGGTTAGATTATAACTGCTGGCTTCTACTTCCTTATTTCTAGCTGAAAACACACAGACTATGGCCCCATGATAGAATCTGACCTATAACAAAAACGTTATCTCTAGTCGGTCTGGTTCTACTACAATTGTCCCCTCATGGATTCTGAACTTACCACCTTGGTAATAGTTTCAAGATTACATTTCACAAAATGGAACATACTCTTTTTGTAATCCTGCCGTACCTCCTCCAAGACATCCCAGTCACTCTATTGCCCTATTCAGTTTATGGAGATGAGAGCCCTGTAGCCCATTTGCTCTCTGGGGCAACAGTTAAGTGGAACCAGGAGTAGGAGCCATCATCTGGGTGTTAGGGACTGTGTTTTCCCTAAGTAACCCTTCCTGTTGGCAGCTTGTGATTTTCACTATTGCTCTTTCATACAGAATGGACATTTACTACTACACATGAAACCCCCTTCATTAGAGGTGCAGTGGTATGCAGTATGGGGTTACTAGGCACATTGCTGTGAGTCATACACTTACAATCTTGTAGAAGTGAGCCCAACACTCAAACTCTCTCTCTCTCTCTTCCTTGAAGATAGACAAGCTGGTGTTGGATTCTCACTTCCATCTTCCTGTTTGGACACTTCTGCAACCCATGCTGTTAATCAAACATGAGGCAGCTAGGTCTTAGAGATTTATCCCTGTATGCAATGGGGCAGCAAGACAAATGGAATTAGCATTCTGTTAATTATGAGTTGTGCTCAAGATTTGAAAGGATCGTCAGCTAATAACTGTACCATCAAATATTAAATTAAGATTGTTAAAGCTGACAACACCCACACTCAGTTTAAGAGTAATTAAAAAGTACAGCTGTGTAAGTAAACTAACCTCAGTATTAGATGTTCAGATAGATCACTATTGCAGTAGCATAAAACTACATGGGATGTATCCTGCCAAGGATATTGGACTGCCAGGCCGTATACTAAATTTTTTGGGTGCCTTCATCAAATACTGTTTGTTCACTGAATTGAAAGAATGTGCTAGTATAAACAGAACATATGGGTACCAAATTTCAGAACTTTCTTGCCTCAAAAAAGGGAGGCTACAGCTAAAAGATATGTCATGACCTGATAAGTTAAAAATGTCACATCTTATGCCATGCAATAAACAGCAAGGGGTAAATAGCAAATAAAAAATATAGGGGATGACGGGAGGGTGTTAGTACTGTAACAATTATCTAACATCTGCTGTTATGGTAAGTTTATCATAAGATCCCTGTTGCAGTAGCATAAAGCTATATGAGATAATTGTCAAAACTTGGAGAGAAAGGTTGAAGGATACACAACTAGAGTCTCAAAAACCCTAGAGAATTGCTCTAGCAAATCCTGTTCTGCCTCTGGAAAATGAGTCAGTTTTGTAGTTTTCCTGAAAGGGAACACTAAGGACCAAGATGACCCTTCTAGACTAGCTCTAGAGCCCAACATTTTCCAAAAGGCCCTAGGAGTAGCTACAGTTCTGGTGCAGTGTACCTTGACATTCTGAGTGGAGTTTTTTCCATGGTAAGAATATCAGAAATGAATAGCCTGAGATAACCATCTGGAAATGGTTTGCTTGGAAAATGATTGCCCTTTTTGGTACCTGTGATGATATGGGCAAGTCCCAGCATAGCCAGCTGGAGTTTTGTAAAGAATGATATGTGCTTTGAATATCAAACTGATTTATACAAGATGCTTGTGTTTCAAATGTATTAGAACTGTAAAAATTTATTTGTACAGAATTTATGCTGAAAACGTATTGGTGAGGTTTGCTTGTGTTAAAATGTATCAGCAGTGCACCCTGCTGAAAAGAAAATAAATTCATATGTTTTATTGTAACGGAATTAAATGTTCATGTTTTAATAGATGATACTGGCACAACAGCGGTTAACCAGCTAACTGACTTTAAGAAAAATAATGGAAGTGAGCTATTAAACCATTAAAAGGCACCCCACAGTGCTGACTAGGACTGGAGATGCTGGGTCTGGAATAGAGCTTTTGTTCATTAGGTCAGTGAAATAAGGGGAGACCCCGGGTACTGCCATAAACATCTGGATGTGTATTGTGGCTGTCTGTGCTAAATTCCTGTCTCAGCTTCAAAGGGGGATACTGTGAGAACCTAAATTCAGGTGACATGATGAGGTCACTCTGCCAGCCCTCTTGGAAATTATATTTTAGATATTAAAAAGAGAAATTGCAACGTATTGAGTATTTTGTTTGGGAAGCCTGACTAGAAAGACCGTCGCCCACAGCATCCTGCCTTGCGATAGTAACTTAACTATAGAACAGTAAATCTTTTAGATCAGTCAGGAATATAGTGAAGCTTAATTAAGATATTGTTTTTCTTTATTTGCACGAGTCTGTCCATCAATGTTAATTTCAATATTTTTGTGATTTGAACTCTGTGATTTACTTTAAATATATATTCAATATTTTCATGTTCTTTTATTTATTTTTAAATATATTTAAAATGCTTATTGTGGGTGGTCCTTTTAGAAAGTATCTAACCTTTGACAGTACTTATACTTATTTGGTGACACTGTGTGGGCCACTCCAGAAGGCCTAGCTGTCTTGGTGAACTATTACCATTTGTATTAGTATGAATATTAGACAGTATAATTGGACACCCATTGTTAAGGGCCACAGAGTAGCTGATTGGGAAGTGTCTGGTGGTGGTGATAACTACCTTATAGTCTGGGCAGAAGGGGGCATAGCTAGTAAACATGTGCCAGCCTCTCCCAGGTGTGTGTGTGTGTCTGCGCGTGCGCAAATCAAATCTCTCAGTGAGTATGTGTCAGCTACTTGGGGCAGGGACATGAAGCACTGTGTTCACAGAGTGGGTGCTGGAGGACCTGGCTTGGACATTTGACTGAGGACATTACCCTACAGCTGTACCAGTGCAACGTTTTATTGGGGACCTGGAGGGAGACAAATATAGAGACCTCCAGACCCCAGGCTGAGTGTTTTCCCTGTGTGCTCTTAAGGGAAATTGTTACTGATGCAAAGAGGTCTGCATCTGGAAATACTGAGTGTATCCATTTGTATTCCAAGTGCATGTCCCTCTCTAGTGTCAGGGGTGAGGATTCAGGCTCCTTCATTACTGGCCTAGCATGGGGACAACACATATTGGTGGTCCTCTCATATTGGTTGCAGTGGTGGGCATCATATTGCATTCTAAAGAAATAAAGAGTTGGTGCGACTGTTTGAAAATTGTCTGTAGATATCCAGGGAATGCAGAATTCTTTCTTCTCTGTTCTTAGGCTGGGGAATGTAAACAGGCAGCTAATGGAGTGATTTAAAGAAAACTCAAAAACTAGCTTGGGCATAAATCAGGACTACTTTTAAGAATCATCCTATCTTTATGAAAAAAGTGAGATGGGAGGAAGGCTTGCAACTCAAATATTCATCTAACTAAAGTCAGGACAATAAGTAAATCTCTTAGCTTTTGCACTACAAAATTAAAATACCAGGATGAAGCTACCTGTCGTTTAGGTGCAATAATATGTAAAACCCCTTTCAGGGATTACTTTACCTAGAATAAAGAAAAAAAGATGGAGGAGGGATTACTAGCAGACAAGCATAAATGCCTGAAATATGTACCTTGATAGAAGTGTAAGACAGGCTAGATTTGAGCAACTTGCATAGAGTGGATCCTTCTGTCTGCTATGGCACCAGCTAGAAAATCTCTTCCATTTGGTTAAATATGATTTTATAGTAAGAAGTATTCTAGTCTCATTTAATACCTGTTGCACATCCTCTGTAAAGAGGTATTTGAATGGGATCAAAAACCTATCATCCAAACAGTCAGGTTTAGAATGCTGGGGTGAATGAGAGATCCCTTGTTCTGTGTGAGTAAGTCCACTCTGTGAGGAAGGTTTTGGTAATTACCCCTGGTCAGGTGCATAAGATGAAAGAATTAATGTCCGAGTCAAATGTGAGTCACTACCAGTATTCTTGGTAGAGTCTTTCTTGATCTGTAGTAAGACTGTAGTCATTGGGGAAAGGGGGGAAGCATAGAGGAACCTTCACAGCCAAGGTCAAGGAAAAGCATCTGTTCTCTAGACCTGTTTGCAAGAAATCCTGGTGCAGAACTTCTTTAACTGTCTCTTGTGAATGGAGGCAAACAAATCTACTTGGGGGTTCTCCACAGTTGGACAATCTCCTGGAAGACCTCTGGGTATAACATCCATTCTTGAGAGTCTGTCCTACAGCTGCTCAGTGAGACAGTGATAGTGTTGTGCATTGACAGGATGTACGTTGCCTGAAGGGAAAGAGAGAGACTGTGCTGAGATGTCACCTGATAGGCAATCATGGCTAGTCTGCCCAGGGGGTAAGACCTGGTTCCCTCAGTCGTCTGTGTATCACATCACTGCTGTTTCGTCTGTAACTACTGGAGCCCACAACTAATTCAAGGATTTTAATATTTTTATTAGGGCTGTCATTATTTTGACATTGATTTTTTTTTGTCCTGAAGTGGGGGGATCCCAAATCCACTGAACTTTGATCCCTTACATACTGCTCCCCAAGCAAAGTCTGAGGCATCTGTTGTGACAGGCTGACTTAGAATGGTGTGTGGGGGTACAGAATCTTTGGATCTAATTGACTCTGATTTACTCATCATAGAAGTGTTTTCTTAATAAAGTTCAGAACTGGACTAGGAAAGGTAAGAAGATGATGGTGTTGAGTCCAAACAGATTTGATGAACCACTGAATATTCTTCATGTGAAGTATGGCTAAAGTGACCATGAGAATAGCTGATGACAAGTCACCTAGAATTTTGGAGGAACTCTTTTGCTGTGGAAATGAACCAATGAATCAAGTCTAAGAACTGTTTATGGCAAAAGGAAATTTTCTTTGGAGGGAGGCATGCCATCATAAAAGAAGAGTTCAAGAACATATACCAGAAATGTTAACTTGTGAGATGGAACAAGGGAAGATTTCTCTAGGTTATTTTGAAACATAGTTTTCTAAACAGGTTTATGGAGAAAAGGAGGGAAGCCCGAGTGTCTTGAGCAGAGTCTAAGATAAGGCAATCATCCAGTTAAGGGTAAATGTAGATACCTAAAGACTGCAGAAGTAATCTACTTGAGGTAGATATTTTGTAAATACTTTTGGAGTCAAAGAAAGTCCAAATGGTAAGGCTGAAAATAAAAAAAAATGTAACCCAGACACACAAAATCTCAAGTAACATCTAAAGTCTTTCTGAATTCAAATATTGTGACATGCATCCTTGAGGTCTGGGGTTACTAAAAAAATAAATGGTAAGGAAGTGGAGGAAAAAGTGACTGTAGAGTTAGCATGATGAACTTTGGAATGGCTGAAAAGGAATGCAGAACTGAAAGATCCAAAATGGTCCATGTGCCTTTTTTCTTGGGTACAAAAAAAATTCCTTCTGGGTAAAGATGGAAAACCTTTCCCTCAGTGTTGAGAATCTGTCAGAGTTTAAGAGATCCACTTTAGACAACACAAACCTTTATGTTGATGCAGACCTTTCAAATAAAGTTGTTCTCCAACCAGAAAGCCATTTCTGAATTCATTTACTGATTGCTGTAACCTTGCGGATAATATTTTACTGTCAGACAGAATTTGGCTGATGGGGGCAATAAGTCATTGTTGGTCACTGTTTGGATAATGAGTTGCACAGGTACCTTGGGTATGAAAACTGCAAAGAGCGAGCAAATTAGGAATAAGCAAATTCAGCAGCAGCAACTAGTAGCTCTACCACAAGAGCATACACAAATCTAAACAAAGCTATTATTTTTTTCATGAAATTTCAGGCAGATCATGACAAGTACTTATTTCCAACAAAATTCTACCACAGAATAAAATAAAATGCTTATAAAATAACAATGCTGCCAAGTCATTCCAAGAAGTTTTAATTACATTAAAAAAAATCACAAAATGAAGTGTTTTTGCTCATTTTAGTACATAAATTCATCAAAATAAATTAAACCTATTGCACACTACCCAATTTATAAATAACCTAACCAATCCTATTAACAGACCAACAACTCAATTAATTACATAAACATTCTTTCCAAAACAAATAAAAAAATACAGTACCTCCAAAACAGTAACAGTAATGTACATGTGTAATAAAAGGACTCAAAAATAATTTGCAAAAGACAACTGTATAAAAATCAATAATGTAAACAACCTCCCTAAAAGTTCATAAAAAAATTCCTTAAATTGGATTAACAACTTTCCTGATCTAAAATGTAAAATGCTGTTGATCAAAACGTTATTATTAATACCAGGGCGGTGAGTAGCATTCAATCTAAGCTGCCATACAAATTCCTTTTTTTTCAAATATACCTCCCAATGATCACCTCTAACATATTGTGAAACCCTTTTCAAAAAAAAAAAAGATTTTTTAAAATCTCTACATTCTGTGCTGTGTTTAGAAAGGGCATTTCAAACAGCCTTCTTTATAGTATACACATGTTCATAGATTCTTTGCCTCGGCTCTGTTTTTCCAACGTAGAACACATCACAAGTCATGCATTGCACCAAATAAATCACTCCTACAGCATTACACGTAAACTGACCTTTCTACTCAACACAATGAGATAAAAGGCAACTGAAATACACATTTAGACATCACAGCCATACCAACAAATCTGTTGTTACTCCCTTCCAATATATTTTTCAGATTCCTTCCCCTCTTATATACAAGATAGGATGGTCTCCAAATTTACTAGTTAACCAAAAATATCCAAAAGCATCATCCCAATTCTTATTTATGAAGTCCTTTAACCAAATGTTCATACTACCATATGACAAAACCATTGGTAAACTCAAATTCTTAAATTTGTTTTGGAAGGAATTTTGATGTAATAAACTGAGTTAATTAACTAAATTAAAATAAAAATATAGATAACCAGCTAAACACCGCAGAATAAACTGATTAAACTTTAATAAAAATAAAAATAAAAACAGATAAAAAGTATTCAACAATTGTAAGAGCTTTCACACTATAACAGTGCTTCCTCAGACCAGCAATAAAATTTCAAGACTCAACTTATATAACTCATCAAGTAATGCTTCAAAGGTCTGGATCTCAGTTTAGCCCTTAAAGAGGCATTGTCATTCAGTCCTGGTTTCCTCTGTGATTGCAGCCTAAATATCCAGTCGAGCCCAAGGTTTTCAGTCTGTAGCCTTTTATCAGCACTTCTCTTACTCTCATTAATATCCAAGAAAAAAATGACAGGAGCTCAAAGCCAAACACTATTTTAATGAGTAATATAATAAAATACCGCAAAGCTTTTGAGTTATGAAACTATCTCAATGCAATTACTCATCTCATTATCTTCACAGTGTTTAAATATTTACACCAGCCAATCAGGGTCTATATTATAATCTCGAAGGTTTAAAACTTCGAATCACTAAAGATCGAACTTTAGTGATCGAAGTCTTAAACCATTGAAATAAAAAAAAAGTGTGTAGGCAGGGGGGCAAGGCCCTATGCACCTCCCACATGGGGGGCTGTGCCCCCCCACTTAAATATACCAACTCCGAGAACATACTACATTGAAGTAAATGGAAATCTCCCCCTAGGAAGATATTCCGTTTAAATGTTTGATGTAGTGCGTTTTCGCTATTCTCATGTTGACAATATCATATTCGATATTGTCAGACTTCAAGATTATAATATAGACCCGCCAATCATACATACTCCTAAACTCACATGGGTTATTAAATAGCTAAATGCAGTTAAAATAAAACAGCATAGTAAAAGGAACAATAGCATTAAGCCCATATTGAAAAACAGACATCAATATGTATATAAGTAGTATTTGTTTTTTATCATAATATTTAGTATAATAATAATAATAATAATATAGTTATTAGTAATACTTATAATATGTAATATATTCTTTATTTATATTTGGATTTTATTATAAGTTTATTTTTACTTAGTCCTGGGCTTATTTATATGTATTTGTATGTTCCTTTTACTATGCCGTTTTATTTTAACTGCATTTTAGCTATTTAATAACCCATGTCATTTTAAGAACATGTATGATTGGCTGGTGTAGATATTTAAGCACTGGGAAGATAATGAGATGTGCAATTGCACCGTGAAATAGTTTTGTAATTGAAAGCTTTGCTGTGTTTTATTATTTTACTCATTAAAATAGTGTTTGGCGTTGAGTAGTTTTTTCTTGGATATTCTTGCTACTTTGTCTTCAAGAGCTCTTTGGACACCAGGACTGGTTGATTTTGTGTGTCTCTTACTCTTGTTACAGAGTTGTAAAACAAGAAAACAAAAGATGTGATCACTACTAGTAGCTATCACATGTTTAGACAAAACACTTCCAAGTATCACCCTTCCCAATATCACTGATATGCTCTCTGATCCATTCCTTCAGTGACCTGTTAGTCTTTCCTATGTATAAGCATGGCATGTACAAGACTTACACAGGGCTAAATAGACCAAATGCACGGAACAACCAGCATAAAAATCAAATGTATACCTGTACCTGGCCACAGAATGAACAAAGAACTTATTAGTGGAAATATTTATTTATTATTTTACATTTGTTGTCCGGGAAAGTCCGATTGGATGTATGTCCATTTTCAGTGGAGGCCCGGGGAGAAAATCTTCACAGTTACATTTTAAGCAAAATATAAAGTGTATACAGAAGCATTCAAATTTACATAGATAGTACCAAATTTAACACTGACCAGTAATATAGCATTGAAGCTCAAGATTTAACATATTTACATAGACTGAACACATCTTTTACAGTTTTAAGCAGAGACATTACATAATGGTGAACATTGTTAACAGGGGTTGCATTTTTTACTTTATACAGTTGACTTGTGAGCAAGTTAGCCACAGTAGGGAATATAACAACAAAGAGAGCAAACATTAGACATAGTAGGGAGTATAGTAGCAGGAGAAGAGACAGAGATGGGAAATTGGATAACAGGTTAAGTAAGAAAAGCTGGAGGAATAAGTAACTAAGTACAGAGTAAGAGTAGAGGTGCAAAGAGAAAAGTGTAGTGGATAGATAACAGAGTGTCCTAGCAGTGACATAAGGGTACTGACTAAGGGGTTAGACTTAGAGGTGGAAGTTGAAGGAAGCTAGAGAAGTTGCATTATTTTGGTGATGAAATTGAAGTCAGAGGGCAAGAGTAAGGGGGGGGGGGGGCAGCCAGGTAGGGAACATGTGTATATCCATGTGTGCTTTAGGTGTTCTTTCAGGAGTCTTTTAAATGTAGTCTTTGAGCCTGCTGAGGTAACAGCAGTAGGTAGGGTGTTCCAAATTTTGCCTATGTAGTTAGGGAAGAGGGAGTCCCCTGCTGTGTTGTTGATCTTGGTGACCTTGACAAAATTTTATGTCGCTAGAGTGAAGTTGTCTAGTTTTAGCTTGTAGTTCTAGTATATTGGCCAGCGCTGGAGTTTTGTCTGGGAGTAATAGAAGATTATGGGCAAAGGAAAGTTGATGAAGTTGATGATAGTTTAGGTGATTAGGGAATTCAAGCCAGCCATGTTGTTTTAGGGAATGGCAGTGGTGGGCTTGGTAGGGGGCACCGTTAGCAAATTTTGAAATTTGATTGTAACAGGTGTTGAGGTTGACAATTTCAGTTTTGGATAAGTTGGTGAGAATGGGTGAAGCATAAAACAGTGTGGAAAGGAGGTGAGTTTGAGCAATTGTTATCCTAGCAGGTTGTGTTAGAAATGGTTTATTTTTATATAGACTGACCAGTTTTTTTGTGAATAATTTTAATGGCTTGATTTATATGCTGATTAAATTTGAGGTTATTATCAATGGTCAGTCTTAGCAATTTAGTGTGAGTGTCAGGGGAGATGACAGTTCTATCCCTGGGCACAATTTTAAATGGGCTTGGTATTGTGGTGGATTTGTTAGGTGTAAATAGCAACAGTTTGGTTTTTGGGATTTAGTATTAAGTTTTTGTTAAGAAACCAGTTTTTAGTGGTATGGAAGGCTTTTTGGGTTATAGAGAGGATATTCTGAGGATCACTGGTTGAAAAGACAAGTGTCAAGTCATCAGCATATTGTATAACTGTTGTATCTTGACAGATGCTATAGAGGTTATTGGTGAAAATGGAGAATAGGAGGGGACCTAAATGGAACCTTGTGGGACTCCTGTGATGATGGACAGCAGTGCGGATAGTTGTTGTCCCACCATACTGCTTGTTGTCTTCCTTGTAAATAGTTCTGAAACCAAGCTAATGCTTTGTTACTAAGGCCAATGTCAGTAAGGGCTTATACTAGTTTAAGATGGTTGACCATATCAAAGGCCTTTGATAGGTCCAAGAATATGGCAGAAGTTAGAATGCCTGTGTGTGTTTTGGTTGATGAGGTTTATAAAAGAGAGTAGGGCGTGGTTGTGCTATGAGAAGGCCAAAATCCATGTTGGGTAGGAGGGAGAAGTTGACTGTTAAGCAGGTATGGCATAAGTTGGTGGTGTACACATTTCTCAAGTATTTTAGCTAGTGGAGGCTAGATAGCTATGGGACGATATACCGACACATAGCACAAGATCTATACATAACATTATCTGATCGGTCAGAGCCAGGTCTAGTTACATCATAAGAATAATAACAAAGCCTCCTCTGTAACGATAAACCATTTCTAAAACTAAAGTGAGGAACACTACCAAGCAATGTCTCAAATCTCTGGTCAGTCATCAAAATGGCTCAATTCCTTCTAATAACATCATATACCAAATGGACATTATTAGAATATGTCAGATTCATCCTCATCATGTTCTGTGGAGCATTTCTGAATAGATATTCACATCTATCAGAAAAGAATGGTCTAGCTGTATCGTCCCTATGGGCAAGAACCTCATCAATAGCACATCTGGTCTCATTTTCATGGTAACCTCTTCTCAAGAAGTCATTCTTTAACTCATTAAACATATTGAGCATATCAGATTCCCTGTCACAAAGTCTAGCAGCTCTATAAAACTGGTTCTTTAACACATTTCTATCTATATACCTCAGATGCATACCAGCTTTATGCAAAACACTGTTCTTCTTAGTGGCCTTCTTGTACAAACTGGTGGAAAAATACCATCACTATTAGTGATACAAGTATTCAAGAATTCAATCCTCTCCACTGACCAGTTCACAGTAAACCTCAAAAAATGCATTGTACTATGCAAATAAGTGACAAAGTCAGACATCTCACTGGATCCCTGCAAATCACAACAATGTCATTCAAAGCGTACATAAAATAAGACACAGCTCCTAAAAGGATTATTATCACATGACACACAATCAAGTTCCCATCTTGCCATGACCACATTGGTGTAGCTATTGGCAAAACTGGTGCCCATAGCCATGCCTAACTGTTGCAAATAAAGGTCATCACCAAATAAAAACACACTGTTTGACAGAATTACCTCCAATAGTGAACAAATAAGATAAATCCTGCCATGGTCATAGTTAGAAGTTAATAATGACCTGACCAAATTAATACCCATGTCATTTGGAATCTTAGTAAAAAGTGAGATGACATCTAAGGTAACTAAAGCAGAAGTCGCAGGTAGTCTTATTTCTATACCAGTCAAACAAAGAGCTTAAAAATGTTTAATATCCTTCAGGATTGTCCCTGTATCATTCAGTATTGTTCATAACAACCTTTCTACATATAGTGACAAGGGCTCAGTGGCCCATCCCCTTCCTGATACAACTGGTCGCATAGGTGGGTCATGTAATGACTGGTGTATTTTAGGTAATCCATGAAGCACAGGTACCACAGGATGTTTCACTGCAAAATATTCATACAGTTCACTATGCAAAGAACCTTCCATAAGCAAATCATACACAGCACTAGAGATGTTATCAAGTACCCGATTAAAATCCAACCTAGACATTTTCTTATATGTTGCATTGTCATCTAATAGCTGATGCATGCCCCTTAAATAAGAGCTCTTATCCATGACCACTAGTCCACTACCTGTATCTGTAGGATGAAATTGTATATTATCCACATTAGTCAAGTCTCTTAGAACAGTCCTCTCTTCCTGGGTCAAATTGTGAAAAACATTACTGTGCTTTTTAAACAAAATCTCATAAATGTCTTTCTCACAGAGTCTAACAAATGCCTCAACCATCGGATTATTAACTGGCATATAGGCACTAGGTTTCCTAAATGCTGGTACATGATGTGACTGCACATCACAAAAGATCAATTTCAATGTTATATTTCTTGCAAAAAGCTTCAGATCAGTCAACACATCACTAATATCAGAGCCAGTATATGGAATAAAGGATAAAGCTTTACTCTAAATCAAAATTTGTTGAGGCGTTAAATGTTAATAGGATATATTAACAATCAAATCTTCTGTACCTTGCTCTTCACAACCAGGCCTAGGTCCAGATATTCTTCCCCTTCTAATCTCTTCCTGCCTTCCCTTCCCCTACTGGAGGACCAATCTTTCTTGAACTGAGCCCCTTCTCTTACTGGTTCTGGTAAAGGGAGTGAGAGAAAAGGGAAAAAATGAGCTAACAATGTTAGAAGAAACACCTTCCCATGCCAAAATAATACTGGTATTAATCAAGGCAACATTATCCGAATTAGTGGCAGCTACAGGGTCATCAGAGCCAATTGGATTCCCTGATATGCCAGACAAAACTGGCGTACTCTTATTGTAAGGTAAAACAGACTTGTTAGCCTGGCAATCCACTGTTGTACGAGTTGCTTGTTCCTTACTACTCTCCACTGCAGAACCAGACGTTGTATTAGATGAACGCTCAGGAGTTTTTCGGCCAGGAGAAGACACACCCCTCCCCAAAATCAGCAACATCATGCTGTAACTTTCTTTGTTTAACCTTCTGCAGTCTTCTGTCATAAGCCATAATGTCAACATGTAAACTGTCATTTTTATTCCTAAAAAAACGCACAGAGTAGGGTCCAGCCAGAAAGATAATTCAGTAATCTCACAACGCAGCAACTCTTCCAAGGATTTGAAAAAGCATGTCATGAGTTTCGTCTAGTGATCACACCTTTTGTTTTCTTGTTTTACAATTCTGTAATGAGAGTAAGAGAGGTGGTGATAAAAGGCTACAGACTGAGATACTTGAGATCAAGTGGATATTTAGGCTGCAAGCACACAGGAAACCAGGACTGAATGACAATGTCCCTTTAAGGGTTAAATTGAAATCCAGACCCTTGAAGCATTAATTGATGAGCTATATAAGTTGAGTCTTGAAATATTATTGCTGGTCTGAGGAAGCACTGTTATGGTGTGAAATGGCTTAGAATTGTAGAATACGTTTTATCTGTATTTATTTTTATTAAAGTGTGATCAGTTTATTCTGCAGTGTTTAGCTGTTTTTATATATATATATATATATATATATATATATATATATATATATATATATATATATATATATATATATATAAACGCTACAGAATCCTGAAAGCCCCAAATCCTGAAGACCAAAATCCTGAAAACTCAAAATCTTGAAAACTCAAAATCCTGAAAACACACAGGATACCAACACTTACTACATTCCAGCACAAGTACATACAGAAACATATTACCCTTCAACTATATGCAGGGGGGCAAACCCCCCTGCGCCCCCAACCCCCCCTACTACTTAAATATAACAACTCTGAGATTGCACTTGACTACACTAAGTGCAATCTTGGAGTTGATATATTTAAGTAGCAGGGAGTGTGGGGTTGTTCGTGGGCTTGCCCCCTCTGCTTAAACTAGGAGAAGAGTAATATGGTTTGTCTTTTATTTGTTTCTGTATGTACTTGTGCTGGAATATAGTAAGTGTTGGTATCCTGCATTTTGAACTTTTAGGATTTTGGGCTTTCAGGATTCTGTAGCGCATATATATATGTGTATATATATATATATATATATATATATATATATATATATATATATATATATATATATATATATATATATATTATCTGGTGGTTGTGTTTTAACCAGCTTTCATCCATTTATTTGTTTTGTGTATTTTTTAATTAACTGAGTTGTTAGTCTGTTAATGGGATTAGATAGATTATTTATAAATAGGGTAGTGTGCAACAATTTTTATTTATTCTGAGGAAGTTCTGAAGTAAACAAAAATGTTTAAGTTTGTGATTTTAATGCAATTAAAACATCTTGCAATGACTTGGCAGCATTTTCATTTTACAAGTACTTATTTACTAACCTATTTACATAGGCCATTGAAGAATAACTTGTCAGTGCTTCAAGCCTGGATAAAATTATGTATTAATAATTCTTCTTTGACATATCATTTGGAAGATGAAGGCTATGTTTACCAGAGGTGGTGATCATACCTCTCAACCTGTTAGCACGAGAATTCTGTAGAAAGCCTAACACAGTGTGAGGGGACAAAGGCCCAAAAATAGGGACAGATTTTAAATATTGTTGTTATAAACTTAGAAAGTTAGGTTAACAACATGAGTCAGAGCAGTAAATACAGTGTATTTAAAATGTTTTTTTTTCTTTTGTTTACTCCCATTTTTTTTCCTTTCCTTCTTTTTCAGTTCTTATGGCAAAGTACAAGAGATTTAGTGAATGTCACAAAATTTGACACCTGTTTAAGCATAATATGTGTACCAGCAGTGACATTAAAGTTAAATTGGACTGAATGGCTGGAGAAGATGAGAAGGTTGAGGAGGAGGAAGAGAGATTAGAAAAGCTGATAGATGGTTAGGTGATATAACCAGTCTGGAGGCAGGAACATTGAGTTTCTTTGAGGAAGTAGTTTTTTTTAAATTGTTAGCGCAAATTTTTAGGAGTTTTTTTAGGTATAATCTGAATGACTGTCAAAGTAAAGGGGCTGTAGTGGAAGAGGGTTGTTTTGTATGATGTAGTTTAGTTCCGAGGGTTGAGTGTATGGGGGTTGTTTGAGGGTAACTTCTCATGTTATAGGATATTTTCTCAGTTACTTTTGATACTAAAGGTGCGAATGTTTCCAGCTGTAATAGTCTGAAAAGCTGTGTTCTAAGTAAAAGAGCAGTTCCTTCTTTAATCAGGGACCATTTAATGAAAAATGGTACCATCATGAAAAGAATGAGTCAGTGGAGTTCCTTGGGTTGTGAATTTCTAATTGTAGAATGATGTTTGTGTGTTGTACCATTAAGAAGCATTTCAAGGTCAGCACATGCATATAAATAAAGCACGTGTTAACTTCAGTGCCATTTTGACAGTGCAGCCAGAGAGTGAGCATGTATGAGTGTAATAGCTAGTTCGTTTATAAGTTTATCTAAGTTAAAATTATTAAGCCACAATCCTGATATGTTTGTACACAATAAAGCTGCTTAAATAGAGCCCACAAAGGCTCATTTATTTTATCCTGACTTGATGAGCAACATGGTGTCAGAACCGGGATTCCAGAGACTGCTTTTCATAGCTACCAGGTGCAAAGTTAACAGTGAAGATAAACTAAAAAAACTGAGCACAAAAAAGGGCCAGAAATGAACCAAAGGTAAGGAAAACTTGCACAAATTATTTATTTTATAAAAAAGATAAAACAGAATATTACAAGGGAACAAACCAAATTATTAAACAAGCGACCAGCACAAAAGGTTTATTAATTAAATGAAATGTTTAAAATTAATATATTTGATAACACGATTATCAGAAAAGCATGTAAGGTGTTCAAAATTACCTCAGAATTGCAAAATGAGCATGTTTAGATTAAAACGAGCACAAGAAAACTATAATGGGCAGGGAAAAATATTAAACGAGCAAAATGAATATAATAAGGGCAAAAATGGCACATTAATATTAAATAAAGTAAGGCGACTATTTTTTTTGTCAAAGTACTGAGTTTTGACATGACTACTATTTTGTATTGTATTAAGGGCATAATTAGAGTTATTCAAAGTACCTCAAAGTGTGTAAAGTGCTTACAGTGTGTACTTATTACTGTGCATTTATTCTGAAGAGTTTATTTGTATGCAAGGTACAACTATTTTGTGAAGTTCAGTCAAAATACAGCCATTTTGGAAAGCTTTTTGTGCTGTGTGTGTGTCTATTCGCAAAGTGCCACCATTACAGAGTATTTCTTGCACTGTAAAGAGTTATTTAGCAAAGTACAGCCATTTTGTAAGAGTTTCAGTGTGCTGTGTACTGTTTATTTGTAAGGTACAGTTATTTTAAATGCTTCTTACTCGGAGCTTCTTCTGCCCAGTTTATTCGCAAAGTGCAGTTATTTTTAAATGTTTCTTACACTGATAAGTGTGATTTTTTTATAGTACAGCTATTTCACGCATATTCCGGGGCCCGAGAGTCTTATTTCTCAAAGTTCAGTTATTCAGAGGCTTGTTGTGCTATTGGGCATAGTCACAAATAATGCCATAAATTTCTGGCATATGAATATGTATGTGTGTCTGTGTGTGTGTGTGTGTGTGTGTGTGTGTGTGTGTGTGTGTGTGTGTGTGTGTGTGTGTGTGTGTGTGTTCATGCATACTTGCAAAAGCCTTCACTGGTATGAGTTAATATGGCAGACAGATTTCGAAAACCATCATCACTTGTATATGATCAGAATGTAGCAGAGAATTTTTGAATATTTGAGCAAGAGAACAATATTTCTATACAGGCAGCTTATTCTGACAATGATGCATGCACCAGGGCATTCATTTTGCTAAACCTAGCTGTGTAAGAGGCCATTGAAAGAGAGCATTCATTTGTGTAAGCACCAGCAGTATATGAGGGAAAATGTGAAAACCGTCATATTGTTGTACAGGCTGAATCAAGGGAAATGTATAACCCCCCAGACAAATATTACATTAGCGAGGCATTTGTTTTACACAAGAGATCAGAAACCAGAGGAAACTTTTGCAGCTTACATTACTGACCTGAGAAACAAAGCTAAAATGTGTCGGTTTGGTGACTTAAAAGATGAGTTGATAAATGACAGGCTTGTGTGTGTGGTATTAATAGTGCTGCAGTGAAAAAGATTCTGCTTCATGACATTTGTGATTTAATGCTGAGCAAAGCTATTGAGATTTGTCAAATCCATGAAGTTAAAGAAAGGCACACAAGTATCCTTGCAAGTGATAAGAGCATGGTTTCAGCTGGCTCCAGAGCAAATGCAGACAACATGCAATATGTGGCTAGCAGAAGCAAGCCTAAGCACATGGTACCTGCTACCCCTGCAGGCTCCCCAGGTAAAACCCGTAGTTTTCCAGCACGTTCTCAGAAAAGGATATACTTAGTGCAGTATAGGATGAGTCAGCAAGCCCCAAATCCAGCTTTATTGCTAATTGTCGCAATTGTGGCGCCAATTATGAGTCTAAAAGAGAAAAATGCTTAGCATTTGGTCAGCAATGCCACAAGTGTAAAAAATTTAACCATTTTCAGAAGTTTTGCAAATCAAGTAAACCTTACACAGTTATAAAGAGGGATCACTCAGAAAGGCAAGTTGATCATATAGAGAGCTGTAATTCTACTTTCTACTTAGATGGTATATCAGTAATTGGTGAAAAGGTTGATGCAGTAAATTTGTTGGCAGAGAGTGAATTGTTTTGTACTGTCCAGATCAATAGTAAATCCACCGAGCTTAAAGTGGGCACTTGCTCAAAGTGTAATGTTATGTCAGCATACACATTTGCGAAGGTGAGAGCTGGTGAACAACTCCATGTGGCTAGTTGTGTGAAACTTGTTGCTTATGGAGGTGAAGAAATTCAAACCGAAGGCTGAGTACTGCTTTCATGTTATTTGGCTATGAACTGTTACAACTTGTTATTCTATGTAGTCCAAAGACCTGTGCAATCATTACTGGGTCTCAGAGACAGTTTGAGAATGAATTTGCTATTCTTTGCCAAAGATGTTCATCATATAAGCACATATCCTAGTTTCAATTTTACTGAAGCTATTTTCTCAGAGTATGCTGATGTTTTCAGTGACAAGTCAGGTAAACTTCCAGTTGTGTATTCTATGAAGTTAGACCGAGAGGTCAGTCCAGTGGTCAGACCGGCAAGAAATGTTCCAGTAGCTATGCAAGATAAAGTTAAAGCTCAGCTGGATAAAATGGTGCAGCAAGTTGTGATTTGTCCCATCACAGAACCAAGTGAATGGGTGTTGTCCATGGTTGCAGCCCAAAAAAAGCATAGATGAAATCAGAATATGTATTGACCCAAGAGATTTGAACAAAGCATTAAAGAGACCACATCATCCAATGTGTACAGTTGAGGAGGTCGCAGCCCTAATATTAAATGCCACTGTTTTTTCTGTCTTGGATGCAAAAAGTTCATTTTGGCAAGTAATGCTTGATCGCAAATCCTCATTACTGACTACTTTCAGTAACCAGCTTGGCAGATACTGATTCCTCAAGATGTCAATTGGAATAAACTCTGCAAGTGAAGTTTTTCAGCATGCAGTGGAGCAGATTTTTTCTGGTTATCCTTGTGCCATAACAGTAGATGATTTATTGGTTGGAGGCAATAGTGAAGCAGAACATGGCAGAAACCTTAAGAGAGTTCTAGACAGAGCACGTGAAATGAACTTAAGGATCAATCCCCTGAAGTGCAAATTCAGACTACCAGATGTTACATATGTAGGTCATTTATTTACTAGCACTAACTAGCCACCAGACCTGTCCAAGCAAGCAGCCATTCTTGAGATGCCAACTCCAAATAATGTTCAAGCTGTACAATGTTTGCTTGGCAAGGTCAACCATTTAGGCACGTTTATACCAGACTTCAGTGACTTGACAGCACCTTTGTGAGAGTTGATGTGCAAAAATGTTATATGGTCTTTGCTGGAGCAGCATCAAAAAGCATTTGAAGACCTTAAGCAGAAAATTGCCACCTCACGTACATTAAAATACTATGATGTCAATAAACCAGTAACTTTTTCCTGTGATGCTTCAAAGTTTGGTCTTGGCGATGTTACTCTTCAAGAGGGCAGACCAGTAGCCTATGCATCTAGATCTCTTACCCAAACTGAAATGCAATATGCTCAAATTGAGAAAGAATTTTTGGTAATAGTATTTGCATGTTCAAAGTTTCATGATTATATCTATGGCCGAGCTATTCAGATGGAAACGGATCATCAACCTCTAGTTACTATTTTAAAGAAGCCTATGTATTCAACTCCAGAGAGATTACAAAGAATGATGCTCAAGTTGCAAAAGTACAACTTCAAAATGGTCTATACAAAAGGCAAACTTCTTTATCTGGCTGATATCTTTTCCAGATCGCCCATAAATACAACGGCAGAGAATTGTGACTTTGATGTCATGGAAGTGCATAATTTTTCTACCACAAGACTTGATAAGCTGAGAGATCATACAAAGACTGATCAAATTTTGCAAAACCTCAACCATATATTAATGTTGGATGGCCAGCAAAGCAACCTAGTGTACCACCTGAAGTGCAAACTTATTTTCCTTACAGAGATGAGATGTTGATGGAAGATGGCATTATTTTCAAAGGTCCTAAAACTGTTGCTCCCGATTCCTTACAACATGAATATACCCGGATTTTGCATCATGGTCACCCAAGTTCCAAATCTATCAAAAGAAGGGCGAGAGGACTAGTATTTTGGCCTTCCCGAGCAAAAAAAAAATGATAGTGTACTTTGTACTTGTTCAGTATGCAATAGTACTAAACTGCATTTGCAAAATGAACCACATCAGCTAAGTCAAGTCCTGAACCACCTTGGTTAACAGTAGCCACTGATATATGCAACTGGAACAATCAGCATTACTTAGTGTTGGTAGACTTTTATTTGAACTGGTTTGAGATTGATTTACTACCTAATCTAATGTCCACTGCTATTACAAAGTTGAAACGTCATTTCTCAGTCCATGGTAGTCCACACAAAGTTATTTCTGACAATAATACCCAATTTACCAGTCAGTTATTCAGAAATTTGCAAAGGAATGGGACTTTGTACATGTTACTAGTAGTCCAGAGTATCCACAGTCAAATGGACTAGCCAAATGTGCAGTACAGAGTGCAAAGCAATTGCTGGAGAAATCAAAGCATGATAATACTGATATCTTTTTTAATTTACTTAATCTCAGAAACATACCCCATGATGATGTACTTGGCTGACCTGCTCAAAGACTTCCATATAGGCAAACCAGAAAAACACTGCCTATTAGTTCCAGTTTGTTGAGGCCTAAAGTTACGAACAACAGGACAATTAGAGCTCAACTTTTCAGAAAGAGTTCTTTCCAGAAGTCCAGTTACGACAAATTGAGCTGATTTCTTCATCCATTGAAAGGAGGAGACAATGAGGATACAAATGGCGAAAGGTTTCGACTGGACTGGTCAAGTAACAGGTATATGTAACCGAGCTGAGTTCTTACTTTGTAGAATCTGAGGGTGTGGAATACAGGAGAAATCGCAGACATCATCTTCCTGTTTTAGAATCAATATTGCAGCATTGTTCCTGTGATACAGATTCTAGATCTCAGAGAAATCCAGACAGTGTTCCTCTTGTAGAAAGTGTTTTACCTTCTACTTCCATTCCTGATGTCCCCAAAGTTGAACATTTAGCAGAGACAGTCCCAGTTGCTAGACCTAATTACAATTTCTATTGTGATAGTTAAAAGAAGAGTAACACATTTTAAGCCCATACTTGGGGAAAACACACTAGACAACAGCCCCTCTGAAGTTGAAGAGGGGAGACCTGAGTTGGAAACAAGTTCTTTTTGTAGATCTATGGTGCTTACATTCAACTCTGACTCATCCCACTTGATGACCATTTTTTATAAGAACTGAGACATTTTAATGGATGACTTGTACATCAGGGCACAAATAGGAGAAAGACCTATAGTTACATACAGAAGGGGCTCAAACTTAAAAGACCTTCTTAGGAAAGGTTCTAACTACACTAGAACAGGACATGTAGGGATGTACAAATGTGAGTCTTGTAACTGGTGCCACAAGGTGAAATCAGGCAGCAAATTTACAGTGAATGGTATAGACCATTATGTAAAATGTAAATATAACCGTCACTCCAAGACAGTGGTCATCATGGCTACATGCGACCAATGCCTAGCATTTTATGTAGGCAAAACAGAAAGAAAATTTAACGCCAGAATTTATAAACACAACTATGCCATAAGAAAGAATAATATTAATAATGCTTTAGCGAGGCATATTCAGGACAATACTGGCCACAATTTCACATTTAAGGCAATAGTCCATGTAGACATCAGTGACAAAAAGCCTTGGGGACTTCAGTTACAGTTAAAGGAGTTAAGGTGGCAAATCTTACTACAGGCAGATAGATGGCCAGGGATAAATGACAGGACATTCATCTCTCTTGTATTGAAATTAAAAGCTCTAGAAAGGACAGAATATCTCAAAACATTTGTTAAGCACAAGCACTTTTATATGTATTTGGCTTTGGTAAACATTTTAGCATTATGTGAATATTTAACATGAGATTTTAAAAATGACTTTGGTTTTAGTTTTATCCTATTTAGAATCATTCATGACACAAGTATGAGACTAATAATTTATCTTTTAATTACAAATTTTAGTTGTATTTAAGATGCAACAGTTTCAACTGTAACACAGTCATCAAGGGGTTAATTAATGTTCTGTCTCAGTATTGCTTAGCTAGCTGCCTCTCTTTGCTTACCCAATCAGAGCGTTTTTTTATATGTATGTAAATGGCTGTCTTATATTTTAATGGTGTCTGATGAAGTTAACACTTGTTTAATGAAAGCGCTCACATTTTATTTGTTTTTCTTGTGGATTTTTATCATTAAATACACCTTTGGTTTATCATCACCTGAGTGATTTGTGCCTGCGAAACTCTGCCTGCCAGCATTTTTATTTATTTAGTTTGTTTTGCTGCTTCTGTTTTTTTGAGTTATCTAAGTTATGTTTAAAGGAAGATAGTGAATTGTACTGTTTAACATGGATAACAGTTGAATTACAGAGGCTTGAAAAGCATCGAGTTATAAACCTGTCTCTCCAATGATTTTCATTTATCTGTTGGTGAAAATTTAGGCCCTTGGTTCTAGTACTGGTGGAGCCAGTAGACGTGCAGAGATAAAAAGATACAAGAAAACTATTTATCTTATGGCACATTAAGCAAAAGAGAGTTATTCCTTTAAAAGCCAATTAGACACTGAATAAAAGGAGAGAGCTTCCAGACTTTCTTGATAGTTCAGGAGCATTAAATGCCTTTGATTTTTGTTAGCTAGAAACCTTTGGGTCTATCTGACTGATATGCTTAGTAAGATATATCACAAAAAGGGTACAGTACTCAACAACTGGTCTGATCAGTGCTGAGTATAAGGGAGTGCTTAAATTCAGACTTTGAAGATATTCCTTTTGGAATTAGCTATGCTAAATAACACGATTTCCTGACAACCACTCTCCCTAGGTATCTGACTATATTTTTATTTTGTAGTGTTGTGTTGTCTACGTAACATGATGAGGGGAGTGACTGTCTGCCAAAAGTGACAATACTGCAGTTTTTTTAGCATTTAGTTGGAGTTCAGTTTAGTAGACCAAAAGTTTACCAAGCAGAGTTCATGCTGCCAGGTTTGGGTGTCAGAGGGTGACTTAACAACAACCCCCTGTCTGCAGTCATCTATACATTCGGTTACCAGAGGTATTGGCTGGGGATCTGAGAATTAAAGGCCAAAAAGAAGAGTTATGAGCACTAAGCCCTGAGGAGTACTGCATGTCACTGTCAGTTATTCTAATGATGCACCAGCAAATCGCACTATGGATTCTGTCTTTCAGACAGTTTCCTAAATATATTATGACATATGGGTCCATTTTTAACACACACACTGAACTTCTGTATGATGTCAGCATGTGGATGGTATCAAATGTATGGACCATGTTAAGATACACAGTGTGCACCACATGGCTCTGATCTACAGACTTCGTACCCCTTTCAAAATGTTATCAGATATAAAAGACAGGATCTACGCTACACACAGTCAAAATGCTGGGGGTCAAGTCAAGTAGAATTCTTGATATTGTAGTTTATGATGTCAGTTCTAATACTCTTCTTGACTTTGCAGAAGAGGTTTGTAAGACTGATAGGTCTGTAATTACCTGCGTCAATTGTAAGGTCACTCTTTTGGGGGGCAGCAAGAATGCAGTGTGCCACTCATCAGGGATTAAACCAGTAGCTAAACTTAGGTTAAACTGTTTAAGGAGTGATTCTGAAACAGCATGCACAACAATATTAATTAAGCAATTAGGTATATTGTCAGGTCCCATGGAGGAAGTATTTTTGGTCTGGTTTGCGCTTTCAGTAAATGGTCTTATAGAGATAATTGGAGGGGTAACAGAGTGAGATATTTCAGGGCCTTGGACAGAAGTCAATAATGCTGTGCTGTCTTGCAGATTTACAAACTACTCATGGGAGTTTTTGTTTATTAGGTCTAAAAGTTTTAGCCACATTCTACATTGGAGGTATAGGTGTCATAGTTTATTGACAGGTATTTGAAGTCCCCCAAAATAATGGAGCTCATGCTAAAAGGGAGATCATTTAGAACATTGAGGAATCTTATGTAGTTATTAGGAACAAACAATGTGTTCTGCAGCAAGCTATTAGTTGATAAGTAATTATGTCTAGAGTGATTTGTGGCTCAGCAAGTTCAGTTTGTGGGCCACTATGAATCTGCCTGGAGGTAATATGTTCCTTGACAAATATGGAGACTCCAACACAGTTGCCATTATGTTTCAAGAGTGCAATACAGGTATGGGGAGAGTGCTCATTTTGCATTTAAACCAGATCTTAGTATCTTTGCAGACAGGATGTTTTCCCAAATACAAAAATGCTTCAAGATCAATACATTTACCTAGACTTGTGTTGAGAAGAGCCACCTTAATGTGATTACATTTTGGAACTGATATGTTAGTTATTTTGCAATTTCATTAACTGCAACACTGTTTAAAAAGCCATTGGGGCATGAAAGGCTTTAGCCAGTATGTGAAAGCCTTGGAATGAGAGGTGCAGGCCATCTTTAATGAAGCAAACTAGATCCTCAAGTAAATACACCAGTTATTTAATCAATTATTGAAACCAATGATATTTTCTTTGTATCTAGGCATCATCTGAAGTGAAGGAAGGATTCCACTCAGGCCAGTGTGTCTTACCTGCATTTGTAACATGCATAGAACATTCTTACATGTCCCTTTAAGTTACGCAGGGTTTTACATTTCAAGTCATTTACACTAATGTATACCACTACCACATTGTAGTCATTTGTTAGAAGATCCTTGCAATGTTAGAAATCCAGGTGTCTGGAAGACAACTCAGCCTTGTAAATAATGAGTCAGTATGGTTAACAATCAATTCACCTGCCACCAAAGCATGTCTGTTGCTGCTGTGGTTAAGAGTGGTAAATTTGGAGTGTATTTGCTCAGGTTATATCTTTAAGGTAGGTACATAAGGTGGATGAATGGCCTAATTTTTGCCGAGATTTAGCATTTTTATTTCTTAAAGGCTTTGGGAATGATTATTTTGGCCTAGCCAAGGTGTTTGAAGTAGATTGTTTCTACACTGATGTTAGATTTGTAGGACTTTTGGGTAGCAGAAGAATGTTTGTTGAGTTCCAAACATCATGGTTTTAATTTTAGAGGGGTTAAGTATTAGTATGTGTTGCATAAGCTATTCATGAAGTGAATGAAGTTCTGAAGGTCTGAAGTTGTAACGAGATGTCAATGAGTTTGGGATATGACCTGTATCTGTATATAAGATCAGTGGTAGTGGTGAGAGGTCATGTGGGAGTTTGTTGAAAAAGATGTAGCATACTAATGGTGCCAGGATGGATTCTTTAAGGCTGCCTATGTTTAGAGAGGCTTTTTCATAAAATGAGAATCCTAATTTTGATTCTGAAGTATCTGTTGGAAAGTAAATCTTTCTATCATAGTAGTGTGTCTGGGCTAATGTCTGCTTCTGTCATTTTAACAAAGAGGAGAAGGAGCTAGTGGTAGTTGAAATCAAATTGCCTTATTGAGATCTATGAAAAGTTCACCTATGGGGTTGCTTTTTTCTGTGTTTAGTAGAATATCATCTGTAGAATCCAAAGGTTGCTTACGGTACTTCTCCCTGGTCAGTTGTATAAATGGACACTGTATTCAGTAATTACTTTTTATTAATTTGCATGATGTGGGATGGACATTTTTTTCTGTCTGATACATATGCATGAGGCTGCAGAAAACAGAGCACATGTTCAGACGTAGAACTGAGTATAACGACAAAGCCAATGGTTATACTTATCTTTGTTTTCTAGTGTGGTATACATGTAGAACCGAGTCTTTTATGAAACATGAAATTATGTTAATGAGTTTTCACAAAATGGGGGCAATTATTCATCTCTTTGAATTGCAGCAACTTTGAAGAAAGCAATAAGCTGAGGGATGCAAAAACCTTTGTTTCCTAGACAAGAATATGTATGAAAGAAAACTCTAAAAGGGAACAACCATTAAAATGTTATTTTTAAATCAATCTGATTACTTGATCTCAGGATTTCTAGATTCAGAAGACCATTGGTGCAGCAAGCCGTAAAATAAAGTAGTCAAAACTTAAGCCCACCTCTCCATTTTCTGTGAAGATTACAACTACCACACACAAATTGCTTTTTTCTGAATGAATTTATGTAGCATATGGAATTTCACAACATAGCAACAATCAGTGAAAATTCGGGGATGTTTATTATCACACATGGAATACTGAAAATCATTTTACAAAGACTCATAGGAAAAATTGAGTAGTCCATTTACTGACACTACATATTATGGTTATATCCCACAAAAAATACAAATATTATTATTTTTTTAATTGTTGCTTCATTTGCTATGATTGATATGTCAGCTGCATTTAATGGTTATCACTACATTTTTCAAGTTACAAAATGTTGCTTCATACTGATAACACACCATTGCTTCTGTGAGTATATAAAAAGCTGCTACAAGCATTTGCATGCATCTGAATGGCAGCATTTTCATCAGATGAGGTTCAAAGGTTTGGCAAACAAGCTCAGGGCCTACTGACTATAAAGGAGCTTAATGAACCGTATCCTAGGATGAAGGTTACTGGCCATCGAGTAGTCTTTCAAGTCAGTTCTTTTTTAAATACCTTTATTAAACTATCACTTAAGATACAGGCAAACATACATTAACAAAAAAGACAACAAACCATATTAACATTTTTTTCCATTTACATACATTATACATCACATCTTTTCTTTCTATATTCAATCCAACATTACATAAAGTGCTGAATTCTTGCCTTCCCTTAAACTTACTCATCCTACTTCTCTTCCTAAACATTATTCTGCTTGTAGTGTTCCCACAATTTCCATTTATTTCATAATGTAATTCACTCCTATTTTCTACAAATCCCCCCTCCAGTACTTGTATCTCTTTTATAACATTCAGTACTTTAAATAATGATGGTTTAAACAGTGATTTCCGTTTTCTACTAATTGTTTTTTTTGACACCCAAAAGAATTAAACTTAATAAGACCTACTATGTCCAGGGAATTCAGATCCTGTATCCCAGCTCAAAAAGATAATTTCCTTTGTTACAGCCATTTGCTCACCCAATATTTCTGACAGAGTATTCTGTAGGGACATTTTAAAATCTGACAACTCATTACACTCCCAAAACATATATTCTCATTAACTTCATTCTTTCTCTTCACACCTCCAACATTTGGTATCTATCTGAGAAAAAAAAACTGAAGTCTGCTTGGGGCATAAAAATATCTATGCAAACACTTCCAAGCAAATATCCTAAACCTTCTGGACTTTGCATACTTGTGAGCCAAACATATATCCTCCCTCTGTTCCCTTGTAAATTGCTTTTCCAGTCTCTCTTTCCAATCTTTACTAACCTCCTCTGATTGATTCTTACAGTTATCATGCAGAATTTTATACGCCAACTAATTTCTTTTTTGACAGAAGCTTCTGTTCTAGATTCAACTAAAAACTCTACAAGAGCAGTTTTTTTTTTTTTTTACTTAAGATTCCCCTATCCTTTTCTCTTTGCTTATACTTTGATAACAATCTATGTTAGGGAATGCAGTCTCTAGCCTGCAGTACAAAAGTCTTCTTGGCCTTACCCCACTCTATTATCTTTCCTTCTATAGTTATTTGCTCCCAGTACCTTGGTTCCCTTGCCAGTTTTCTCTTTAAATTACAGCCCCCTCTTGCCTATTTTCTGTACTCCTACATGTAGTCATTCATATTGGAAAAATCTCCTTTCTCCACTCTCATGTTCACAGGTGTGTACTAGGCTAATGGCCCTGGAGCCCTTACAAGCCTAGCCCATAAAACTGGCCTGGCATTGTGCTGCCCGATGTTAGTTCCCGGTGCCTCCATCAAGTACAGCCACTGGAGTGATCCTGGGGTGAACTTTCTATTTCCCATCCACTCATCAAGATTTCTCTTGAAGAGGGCCAGTGAGGTGGTCTGCTTGATATGTATGCGAAGTCTATTCCAGAGCATGGGCAGTCTCTGGGTTATGAATCTGTCACTCCAGCATCTTCTGTTGATTGTGGTAATGAGGTTGAGGTCTCTGGAGCATGTGGTGCGGAGGGATTGGGATTTATTTAGCTGTAGCATTTCTAACAGAGCTAGTTCAGACAGGGCTTGTTGAGTCAAGCAGAGATCGCCTCTTAGTAGATGACATGAGACAGAGAATAGCTATAGTTTTTTTAGTGTGTCTGTGGGATATGCGTTTAAGACCTAGAATCCACTTTGTGAGGTAATTTTGAGGCCTTTCCAGCTGCTGCATGTGTCTAGTGAGGTACATGCCAAATGGGGCATTATACTCGATGATTGGCCTAATGAGGGAAGAGTAGAGCGAGAGATGATGACCTCTTTCTTCCTGGATGCAAAACCCTTGGTAATCAGATGTGCCACATAGAAGGACTTTCTGACCACAGTGGCAATGTGGGGGTCAAAGGAGAGGTTGTGGTCAACCTGTGTCCCCAAATCTCTTATAACGCCTTAGAACTATTGTCTTAGTTCTTAAAATAGTTTCTGCTACATTATGAATATACTATTTTGTAAAGTTATTATTGTCCTTAAGGATCTGCATCCAAAATCCCACGATCTCACTATTTTTCAACTTCCCTCAGCTTCATCATGATCATTCCTTTCCATTTTTAATTAAAACAGTCTACTTGTGCTATGTATATCAGCCTTAACTGTGTAGCTC
Source organism: Protopterus annectens (assembly GCF_019279795.1). Lineage (NCBI taxonomy): Eukaryota > Metazoa > Chordata > Ceratodontiformes > Protopteridae > Protopterus > Protopterus annectens. The sequence continues at coordinate 1,045,153,641 of NC_056748.1, forward strand.
TAAAATATCCCTTCAAACCATGTAATCCTAAACCACCTTTTTCTGTTGGAAGGATCATCTTAACTCTTGCCCTATTCCCCTTCTAAATGAATTCAACTCGTTATTAATTATTGTTCACAACTTCTCAAATGGTTGATAAAAATATGCATGACCCGTATATAAAACTAAAGGGATTAAAAACATTTTCACTGAATGTATGTTACTATCAATACTGATTAACAAAGCACTTCCATTTTCTCAATTTTTGTATTATCTTTTGTTTAGGCTCTTCCTACATATCCTTAGTGGCCATAACAGAATATTTTTAATCCATACTCCTAAAAACTTCATCTTATCATGCCCCATAAATATGGATATTGCTGAAGCAATTGTGTTTAGATACATAAGTTATGGTTATATCCTTTATTTTATCTTCACTAATTTTATATCCCAAAAAGACTTGAAACTTGTCTCAAAAGTTCCACAACACTAAGATGTCTTTCTCTGTATTTATCAGGTACAGAATAATATCACCTGCAAAAAAGCAGTATATTCTTGATTACAATACCAATTACATCATTGCATTTCTGAGTCCCTTATTTTCTTTGCCAAGAGCAATAAATATAATGCAAATAAAGTGGAAAAAGGACACCCCTCCCTGGTTCCTCTTTTCAAACACAACTTATCAGAGGGGAACCCTCACACCTTAATATTTGCCTCAAATCCTTCACAGATCACCCTAATTAACCTTATGCTTCCAATACCCTATTCGTACAATCCCACCTTACTATACTGAATGCTTTCTCTGCATCAAGACCCACTACCAACAGAGGTACTTTATTACATTCTTGCTTCCTTGTGGATCATTACTGTTCTATTAATGGTATTAAATGTTTGTCTCTCCTCCATAAAACAATATTGATACATATCTATCAATTTTAACAACACTTTTGCCACTCTTTTAGCTAGCAGAGATATAATCACTTTATAATAATGGTTTGAAATTGAAATGGTTCTACAAAAAGCTGGGTCTGCTAGGTCATTACCATCTTTAGGTAAAATAGCCACTACAGCTTTCTTCCAAGATGTTGGCAGTTCCCCTTCTTTTAAAATACTGTTAAACAAAATCTTTTAGATTGTCATACTGCCAGCCCAGTTATCAGGAATTTTGTAAATAATCATATGTCATTTGTGAATATCAACATGATTCATATGCTTGTCTTACAAATGTATTAGAACTGTATGTTATGTGTATATTAAATTGCTGGTACAGAAGTATGTGTTGAACAGGGTTTGTGCAGTGCTGAGCCTGGATGTGTGACCACAGTGTGCCCTGCTGGATTAGAGCAGAAATGTATATAAACTATTGTACATGCATACATGTATATGTTTTAATAGTGAGAACTAGAACATAGAGGGTTAACTTGCAAAACTTCAAGAAAATAGTTGGAATTAAATTGTTTTATGATTGTGCTATAAAAGTTAGTTTCAGTGCAGCAAGGAGACAGGGTGTCTATAACTAAGGTGCCTTCTGCATTGTTTTGTAAATGTTTTATTGTTTTATGTCTTCCAGCAATTGCAAAGATCTGCGAGAGATGTATCTTTCACAGGGAGATGCTAAAATGTTGGTAGTTTCTGACAATGGGAGTTCAGCTTGGGAACTAAAGTTATGTGACAAAATGTGATGTCATCCAAGCTAACCTAGCAGTAATATTCAATATTAATTTAAGAACTCTTCGAGAGAGAGAGAGGAGGCATTTTATATTTTGTCTTTGACCTAACAAGAACATCCACTCACCACTTCTACCTGCTTGTTGTTCTGTAAGTAAGTTTTTAGGGCATAGTATACTCTTTCAGATTCAGATAGGAGTAAAGTATAGCTTAGATGTTTTCTTTATTGTCCTGCAATGTTGTAAATATTTCCTGTGATTTTGAACTCTGAGGTAACTGATTACTTACTGAGTACTGTCTTGTTCTTTCATTATTTATTATTAAATATATTTAAACCTTTCAATTGTGGCTGGTGCATTTAGAAATATTTAAGCTCAGAGTCCTTGCATATCTATTTGGTGACACTGTACAAGCCACTCCTAATAGACTGACCCTTGATCAAACTACCATTTGGATTAACAGTAACATTGCACAGTAGGACTGGACACCCTTTGTTAAGGGCCTTAATGTAGCTGATAAAGAGAGGCTAGTGGTAGTCAGAACTACCTTATAGTCTGGGCAGAAGATGGCATAGCTAGTAAACCTGTGCTAGCCTTTCCCAAGAGTGTGTGTGTGTGTGTGTATATGTATATATATATATATATATATATATATATATGGGTCTACCTGACAAGGTCGACAAGCCACAACATCGACAACCAGTTTACCGACACCACATAACCGACAGTTCACAAACACGAAACCTCACATGCCCGACAATGAAATCACTGACACCACATAACCGACAGTTCACAAACACGAAACCTCACATGCCCAACACACCATAATAACAACAATCAACAAACAAAACAAATCCCCTGTCCAAAAAGCACACACACAACACAAGCACACCAAAATCCTTACAAACCCACACTAAACCTCACATACACAACTATCTACAACCTTAACCCAAACCCTAACCCTAAGGTCCATCACTATCGCAAACTTACCTAACCCGCGCCCTAACCCTAACTCACTTAACCCACCCCTAACCCAAAGACTATCACTACCGCGACACTTACCTAACCAGCGGGCCTAACCCTAACTCACTTAACCGCCCCTAACCCAAAGACTATCACTACCAGACACTTACCTAACCCGCGCCCTAACCCTAACTCACTTAACCCACCCCTATCCCTACAGACCATCAATATCGCACACTTACCTTACTCGCACCCTAACGTCCATCACTACCGCATACTTACACAGCCTTTTCCCATGTCGGTGTTCTCAGCGTCGGTGTTTTCATCCATCGGTCTTCTCAGTTGTCGATCTTCTGGCGTCGGTGTTCTCAGTGTCAGCGTTCTGAGCTGTCGACGTTGTCAGGCGGACCCATATATGGAGATATATATATATATATATATATACAGCAAATCTCAAAGAGTGTGTGTGTCAGCTACTTGGGCAGGGACAAGAAGCAATGGTTGGACAGAGAGGGTACTGGAGATCATTTTGCCACTCAGATGAGATCTCAACCCTATAGCTGTGCCAGTAGGGAGTCTTATTGGGGATCTGGAGAAAGAAGGAGAAACCTGCACCAGACTGACTGTGATCTCTGCATGCTCAAGTAATTTGCACTTTACTGTGTGCATACTTATCCTCCCTGTGTGGACATTCCCCACTGTTGCCAGTGGTAAAGATTGAGGCTCCTTGATTACTGGGCCAGTGCTGGGTCATCACACATATCTTTATCAATTTTTCCCTCTTAAGATCAAGACTTCTACAGGAACACCATTTGTTCCTGGAAACTTTCCTGAAGAATGATTATACCTCACTCTTTTTCCCCATCTCCTCCTATCTTAACTAGAAGTTCTTGAGCCTCAATATTTCCATGTGTGCTATTTCTTTATTTCCAGATTTCCCTGCTTTATAAAATTTTCATAAAATTCATGAAATATCGAGAATACGTCTGTAGGATCTCTGGTTATTTTTCTTGTTAGAGGCTCCCTAAGTTTGGCAACAACTCTTTCTACTTTCTGTTGCCTATGTCATTGTGCTAAAAGGTTTTGTGCACTCACTGGAGTTATCATCAGAAATAACTGCTTACCAGAAATCTTTCTAAACATGTGCATATTATCCAGATGCTCCCCTAGTTTCTCTTCAGCACTCTGCATTTGCCCTCTTCTTGTTCTGTTAGATTCACCTAATTCTGCAATACTTTAACCTTCGTTAATCACTAAGTAATTCCTAATACTTCTTACCATATCTCTTTTTGTTTTATTTTCATTTGATCCCACTCATTTTATATTTCTGTCCCTAATAACTCTCAAATAATTTGCACTATCCATGCTTTAAATTCTTTTATTTTTAACAATCAGAATGGAAAGCACCCATGTCTTATTTGACTTCATAACCCTGCATTTTTATGTTAGTTTTTTTCAGTGCATGATCTGAAATAGTTATTGTATGTGTGTCAAAGCTTTCAACTAAATGTACATGTTCATGTAAAATATAATTTCTATCTAGCCTAGCCTCTTTATTTGTATTTTGGAAAATAGTAAGTAAACTTTGTCCGAGTTCCTGCTACCAAATTCACATCCTGCATACCAAATATCATTATAAATGTCATCAGAAATCTACCCTATTTTGTTATATTTTCTAAGTCCATCTGATGCATCCACACTATTGCAAATTAAGTTCCAAACCCCATCTGTAAGTAATATTTCCTACTGAAAGTGGATTATTTCTTACATTTTCTTAAACTCCATAACAGTTTTTGATGGAATCTCTTATTCACTTCCCATAATTTCGAACATTTTACACTGAACTGCTAGCCATCGTACCTTTAAAGATTTATTGCTTGCACGTGCAGACAGCTGGTCTCCATATAAAAGTCGTTGGCAATGAAGCTTTGTAAATTTCACTCAGAGCAGAATGTACAATTGCCTTCAGCTGCAAACTTCTCGACTCTCACTGAACATTTGCTAATGGAAAAAACAGCTATTTTTTCAGGTGTAAGAGGCTTGGCATTTTCATGGCTTTCATTATTTTGTCGTATTTTTCAAACCTACTTGCTTAAAGCTGAAGCCAATGGTATTAATCTATACATTGTCCCTTGTAAAAATAAGACAAAATATCTCAATTCTACATATAATACAGTTAATTCACTTTTACACTCCACTGCCACCCAAGCAGCCCAAAATAATAGCATCTTAACATTAAACTTGCTTTTGTCCAGCCTTTCTTCTCTTGCTATACTGTAAAGGCTATATTTCTTACAACTAAAATGTACTTTCTTTATTTTATCTTTAACACATGCAACAGTCACTGAGAAAACTCCCCAACATTTTATTTTTTTATTTTATTTTACATTTGTTAACCGGGCTAGTCCAACTGGATATATTTCCATTTTCAGTAGAGGCCCAGGGAGAAAAGCTCCAGTAGTAACAAATAAAAATTGAAATTAAAAATTAAAAATCAATATTATTACATAGTAAATGAAAGAATTTGAATAAAAAAGAATACTAAAAATACAGGAAGTAATAAAATAAAGTAGGTATTTACAACAGTAAAGGTGACAATAAGTACAGGATAAATTATTATACAATATGATTCATGTGGACTTTCAGAACATCAAACAGGATAGATTACACCAGTATGTTGAATTGTGTTCAGCAGTTACAGTCCTGCTTCCAAGGAGTGTGAATTAAAGTTATGGTTCTAGAGGAGGAAATATCAGTAGTGAAGCAGAAGGTTAATCATGGTTGCTGCAGGGGCATAACCAGTGTGTTTTGAGGTTTTGTTTAAAGAGAGGCAGTGAAGAAAGTAAAGTTAGTTCATTAGGCAGTAGGTTCCAGTTTTTCCCCACAGAGTTGGAAAACAGAGAATCTCCAGCCATGTTGTTAGACTTGCTTATGCTAGCAAGAAGTTTGTTGGAAGAGCCTAGGGAATTTAGATTTTTGTAGGGGATTATGAGATTGGAGAGTATAGGAGTGCCTTTAGGTTGATAAAATATCTTGTGGGTAATGGTGATTTGGGAGACTTTCAGATGGTTTTGAAGTTCAAGCCAGCCTAGCTGCATTAGATTCAGACAGTGGTGAGTTCTAAAGGGATTGCCAGTGGCAAATCTGGCAATGTTGTTATAGGAATTAGTTAGTTTGATAATATTATTTTTGTTTAGGTTAGTATATATGGGTGAGGTGTACAGAAGAGTTGAAATTAAATGGAAGTGTGCAATCTTGGTTCTGGCTATTGGAGTTAGGAAAGGTTTGATTCTATATAAGAAGCCTATTTTTCTGTTGACAGTTGTTATGGTGTTATTTATGTGGCTGTCAAATGTAAGGTTATTGTCTATAGTAATTCCTAACAATTTAGTGGTAGAGTCAGGGAATATAATCGTGCCATTATTGGAAATGACAGAGAAATCTATGGCGGAGGACTTACTGGTGGGTGTAAAGAGAAGGAGTTTAGTTTTTTTAGCATTGAGAAGAAGGCAACATTTTGTGAACCATGTTTCAACTATGTTAAATACATTCTGAGTTAGAGAATGTAGTTCTGATGAGGAGTTTGCTGAGCATACTAGTGTAGAATCATCTGCATATTGAATGCAGGTGGCTTGTGGAATTGCTACATGGAGGTCATTGATAAACAGTGAGAAAAGAAGTGGACCTAGAATAGAGCCCTGAGGGACTCCGAGGGTGACTGGCAGAAGGGATGATATATTATTTTCCCAGAGAACTGCCTGTTACCTATTGGTAAGGTAGGACTTGAACCATTTAAATGTCAGACAGTCAAGGGAAAGGGATTCAAGAATGTTGATAAGAAGGGCATGGTTTACCATATCAAAAGCTTTTGAGAGGTCAATAAAGAGTGCAGATGAGAGGTTGTTTTTATTGCGATTTCTACTGATGGCATCTGTAAAGGATAATAGGGCAGTTGTGGTGCTATGTGATGGCCTAAAGCCATGCTGGCAGTTTGCTATTATGTTATGTTGAGATAAATGGTTTAATAGTTGTTGGTGAATGCATTTTTCCATAATTTTTGCTAAGGGTGATAAAAGAGCTATTGGCCGGTAGTTAGAGTAATCATTTGAGTTACCCCCTTTGTGTAGGGGGATAATATGGGAGATTTTCCAGATGTCTGGAATGATTCCCTCCTTAATGGTTCTATTTATGAGGATGGATATGGGATAGGAAATTACTTTGGCTGCTTTTTGCAGGTATTCAGATGATAGCTGGTCAGCAGAAGGAGTACAAGTTTTAAGTTTTTGGATGAATTTGTAGATGAGAGTGGTTGAGATGGGTTGCAGATGGAATGTTGGTACAGTGCTAGGTATGGTGGTGGGAAGGCTTGAGTTGTCTGGGATTAGTTGATTGGCTAGTGATTGTATGGTCTCTGTGAAGAAGGTATTGAAGGTATTGACAGTTTGGTGGGGGGTATCTGGATCAGCCTGAAATGGGGTAGGTGTACGAGAGTGCCCTGGGAACAGAAGTTTATTTATAATAGACCAGAACTTCTGGGGATTGTTTTGGTGATTTTGCTGTAGTTTACAGTAGTAGTTCTTTTTGTCTGTAAATATTGCCTTTTTTGTACTATTTCTCAACTGCCTAAAAATTTGTTGATCTGAGATATTTTTGTTAGCTCTCCATTTAGCCCAAGACTTGTTCCTAAGTAAAATTTTCTGTTTGGTTTCTTTAGAAAGCCAGGGGGCTGTTTTGGACTTCATTCTAATGGACCGTTTGGGTGTGTGCTTATCAAGGATAGATAAGAATTTAGAGTTTAGGTATTTAACAGCTTCTTCAAGTGGTAGAGTTTTAAAGGGTTCCAGTCACAGGCACTAAGTTCATTTTGGGATAATACTGGGTTAAAGTGTTTGTTGGTATGTGCAATCCTATATGTGGGGGGCTTAGAGATATAATTTATTTGCCTTAGGATGTAGGTTAAAGTATGATTGCTTACATCGTCTGGCAGAGTTCCTGCCTTGTAAGCTTGTTTCTGTTTATTTATAAGTATCCAGTCTAAGGTGCTCTCTTTCTTGTTTGGTTTATTGATTCTAGTTGTGGAGGTGATAGTTTGACTAAAGCCGTGACGGTTGATATGGGAGGTAGGATTATCAGCGTTGACAACTTTCCAGTCAGTATTAAAATCACCAAGTATTATTGTTTCTTGGGGGTAAGTTGAGGACACCCAGCTTAGAATATCCTCTATAGTATTGATATTATTACTGGGCGGTAGGTAGATACAGATGATATATAAAGATTTATTTTGGTTGATTTGAAATCTGGTGATAAGGACTTCTGCCTTACTATGCTGAGGTGGGTTGTATGGTAAAGTTGAGATTTGAAGTCCATCTTTGAATAGAACTGCTACTCCACCACCCTTGCTTTTTATTATGTCTTGTTTTAATATATTATATCCTTGGGGAATGATTTCATTGTCTTTGGTCTCTGGTTTTAACCACGTTTCTGTCAGGCAGAAGATGTCAAAGCAGTGAATATCTAGAAGGGCATGGAGATGGGCTACTTTGTTATTAATACTGTGGATATTCAGATATCCTATTAGGAAAAAGTTAGGGAGTTTAGGGTGGGTTACTAGGGTAGCAGGATTGGTAGAGCCAGGGTTAGGGTGGATGTCTAGGAGGGATTATTTAGATTTATTGAAGAAGTATTTATAAAGTTGGTTTGATATTTTTACTGTGAGTTTATTGTATTTAATGTGGGAGAGTCTATGGTATTTAAGTAGTAGATAACTGGGAATGGAAGTGATATTAGTATGACTATTAGGGAGTATAGCAGTATGTATTGCTGTTTGTTTTAGAGAGTAGTTAAAATGGTAATAGTACAGTTTTTCAAAGGAGGTGAGGAGGTAGGCAGAGGTGAGGGCAGTTGAAATTAAAGCTATGAGTATTAATTTGGTTATATTAGTTTTTACTACTAAAGGCATCTTGTTGAGATTATGTATAAGAAGTTTCAGGAGTTAAATCTGAAATTAAGAAAAAAGGTGGTATTGGATAAGGAGAGTGTCAAGAGAAGGGAACTAATACTTATTAGCTAAAAGAAAAGGGATATGGTAAATTACTACAAGTAGTGGGTTATTGTAACGAATAGAAAAAATGCATGGGTGTGGTTAATTTTGTGAAAATGTTGGTGAATGCGATTGGTTGGATAGGAGAGAGGGTCTGGTTAAAGAAGTATAAGTTTAGGACCACTGGGGCTGGGTGGGAATTGGGGGTAGGGTATGGGAGCGAAGTGAGCCCGCAGGGTGAACGGAGCGGGTCACAGCTGAGAGAGGCTGAGAGGCAATCAGTTATACAGTGAGACTGTGTTCTACAAGCTTTGAGTAAGTAAGAGGCACTTTCTGTATTTACTTATCATAAGAAAAAGAGGGTGAGCTTTTAGTATAGATGTGTAGGGAAAAAGGTAATATTAAAGAGTTCTATAGCAGGAAAAGTAAGGTTATTTAGAGAGTTAATTAAGGAGTTCTATAACAGGAGTAGTAAGTGATAGTAGAATAAACTGCTGGTTTATTTATATTTAAGACTAACAAGGTTAATTCCCTTTAAAATCATTTATGGGGTGGGGGGTAATTACTTGAAGTAAGAGTACTAACAGGGATAACTAAGAGAGGCTAGCCCGCAGAGCTAGAGGAGTTTGGCTGGCAGTAAGAAACAGCTTTACATGCTTTGAGTTCTGCTGCCCTCTTGTGGTATATATAGGAATTACACTAAATTCACTAGGATAGGAGGTACAGGAGGAAAAAGTAAGATATTAATAGATGGCCTAAGGGGTAGGTCCGCGGGTGTGCTGGCCCTTACAATTAGTACTACTTTAAAGCACTCACAATTTTTAGTTAAATACCTAAAATCACTGTAGGTTGTCACCTACACTGTGAGGCTGAGTGAGGAGAGACTAGGTAGTTCACGTAGGGCTTTCCGGTTGGGTATTCCCTCCTGTTCTGTTTGGATTTCTTTTACCTTGCTAGGTTGCTGATAGGGGGGACAGCCTGTATCTCAAGCACAAGGCTTAAATGCTGAAAAGGAGACAGAAAGAAGTAAGTTATAAGATGGCAACTAGGTTAAAGTCTATGCAGAAGTGGGAGGTGAAATGGTGAGGAAGGAGTGCAAGTCAGTACTTGAGTGGTGTGTAACACACAGTACAGTTTAAACACAGGTAGGCAGCATAAAGACTCCTAAACATCTGATTGTGTGGCTCATAGAAAAAAAAGAAGAAACATTTACCCACTATAGTCACATTCAAGTAATTCCTAATTCCTATAAAGGATTAGTTAAAGATAAAGAAAAATGAACCCAACAGGTTTACAGTTTGTACAACCTTCGTATACATGAAATAATGTTATATTCAGTAGAACATTTTCTGTGGAGTACAGCACATACAGCCCAGAAATTAAGCTAAAACCTTTCCCAAAACAATTAGATAGATAGTTAGCCTTCACTTCAGAAAAAGCATATGGTGGTTTATAGCTAGATAATTTGTACAGGCTAGCACAACAAAAATGTAATCAAGTACATTTTACATCAGACAATCCAAATTAAGATGATGCATGTGCTAAAACAGCAGTAATGTCCCCAAGTGTGTTTCACATCACATAGACCAGGAAGCGCTTTTCAGAACACAGCTACCAATTTAAATTGTGTGAGCAAATGCAGCAAGCAGGTCAAATAATACTAGCCCAGATTGGGAAAAAAAACGCATTTATGTGCCTAGTAAAAAATAATTGAAGGTTAAATTAGGTGAAAGAGTACAGCGCTCTGAGCCTGAGCACAATAAAAGTAGGCTATAAGCAATAAAAACCTCTCCGAATAGCAAGTAGAGTAGCTGCAGAGGAGAAACCCCCTCTATAACTTAATTACTGTAATTATAGTGATATCCTTATATCTGAGCACAAGATACGAGTGCGACTGGTTTAGGTTACAGCGAGTAGCACTATGGTCTATAATCAACAATTAAATAACCCCTCTATAACTTATTTAATATATTACAGTGCTATCCTAATATCGGTGCACAAGATAGCAGCGCGACTGGTTTAGGTCATAGATAGTAATGCTGTGGTCTATAATCAACATTTAAATAACCACTCCATCCTACTAGAAGCTCTCGGTAGGCTGTAAGCAAATTTATAATTAAAACCTCTCCGGGTAGCAAGTAGATAGGAGCGCTACTGGTTTAGATCGCAGCGAGTGACGCTATGTTCTATAATAAACAATTTAAAACTGGTCAAACCTACTAGAAGCTCTCGGTAGGCTGTAAGCAAGTTTCTAAAAAAAACCTTGCTGGTTAATAAGTAGAGTAGCTACAAAGGAGAAAAAACCCTTCTATTTCTTATTTAGCATATTAGAGTGCTATCCATACACCAGAGCTCAAGAAAGGAGTGCGACTGGTTAAGATCACAGCGAGGAACGCTATAGTCTGTAATCTACAATTACATAACTGGACAAACCTACTAGAAGCTCTCATTAGTGTATATTAGCTCTGGTAATGCAGAAAATACAGAGGATAACTTCAAAGCAGATTGTACACCACGCGGGAAATACACTCAACCTAGGCAATATAGCTTAACAAAGTTATCACAGTTTAAAAAATATAGAGCCTATTTGGCTTTCATAAACACTTTCAAAGTTGTTCAGTTATAGAGATTATTACACATCAAGCAAAGAAAACACATGTACAGACCGCACACCGCCCAGAGCACAAGGGGTTGTTAACTATGGCAAGGGGATTTAAAAATGGCGCCTAAAGTCCTAACCTGTATTTATAGGTTTAACTTAGTTAATAGGGAGGGAGAGGGATGGGCGGGACAGAAAGTACCAGGACAAAGTAGGGGGGAGGGGGAAAAACAATTAGCAGGAATAGAGAGTCAAAAAAGCATAAAAGGAGATACGTAGTAGGTACAAGAGGCTGAGAGGCAATCAGTTATACAGTGAGACTGTGTTCTACAAGCTTTGAGTAAGTAAGAGGCACTTTCTGTATTTACTTATCATAAGAAATAAGAGGGTGAGCTTTTAGTATAGATGTGTAGGGGAAAAGGTAATATTAAAGAGTTCTATAGCAGGAAAAGTAAGGTTATTTAGAGTTAATTAAGGAGTTCTATAACAGGAGTAGTAAGTGATAGTAGAATAAACTACTGGTTTATTTATATTTAAACTAACAAGGTTAATTCCCTTTAAAATCATTTATGGGGTGGGGGGTAATTACTTGAAGTAAGAGTACTAACAGGGTTAACTAAGAGAGGCTAGTCTGCAGAGCTAGAGGAGTTTGGCTGGCAGTAAGAAACAGCTTTACATGCTTTGAGTTCTGCTGCCCTCTTGTGGTATATATAGGAATTACACTAAATTCACTAGGATAGGAGGTAAAGGAGGAAAAAGTAAGATATTAATAGATGGCCTAAGGGGTAGGTCTGCGGGTGTGCTGGCCCTTACAATTAGTACTACTTTGAAGCACTCACATTTTTTAGTTAAATACCTAAAATAACTGTAGGTTGTCACCTACACTGTGAGGCTGAGCGAGGAGAGACTAGGTAGTTCACGTAGGGCTTTCCGGTTGGATATTCCCTCCTGTTCTGTTTGGATTTCTTTTACCTTGCTAGGTTGCTGATTAGGTTCATAGGTTCATAGATTAGTACTAGGCTAACTGCCCTTGCAAGCAATTTTAAGCCTAGCTAATTATCCCTTGTGAGACTCCAACCCTGCACCTTGTGTTTGTAAGGCAAACACCTTAACCATTAGGCCACCCTCCCAACCCAGGGGGATAGCCTGTATCTCAAGCACAAGGCTTAAATGACTGTGAGGCTGAGTGAGGAGAGACTAGGTAGTTCACGTAGGGCTTTCCGGTTGGGTATTCCCTCCTGTTCTGTTTGGATTTCTTTTACCTTGCTAGGTTGCTGATAGGGGGACAGCCTATATCCCAAGCACAAGGCTTAAATGCTTATCCCTAGAATACAGTGCAACTCCTTTCCTCCTCCTTCACCACCTCCCCATCACCTTATCTCTGACATTCTTCAATGCATGTCAAGTGATGACTAAGTGTACACACAAAAGATACTAGTCAGTGGTAGGGGTGACAAAAGGACACCATAATAATGCCGAAATCCCAATAACCGAATTAATAGGAGACTGCGAAACTTTACCTGTCACAACACTGCCTTGCCTAATCAAGACCGACTTTCCACCGTCTCTCATTTAAAACACCTCTGGTTATACACTACACAAAACTGCTTTACTTAATCTAACATGCAGTTTATATCTTGAAATGTTTTATACAAACACTAATAAGAACAAATTTGGTTTACTTTTCATTACTTTTTCCCCTTTTAGTGTCCTTCAAAACATTAATGACAAAGTAGGGTATATGATTTACAGGGTGGCCACGGTGGTGCAGCGGTTAGCATTGCCGCCTCACAGCAAGAGGTTCTCGGGTTCGATCCTTAGCTGGGGTGCCTTCTGTGTGGAGTCTGCATGTCCTCACTGTGGTCATGTGGGTTTCCTCTGGGTGCTCCAGTTTCCTCCCACATCCCAAAGACATGCTGTACATGGACTGGATACTCTAAATTGGCCCTAGGCGTGAGTGTGTGCATATGTGTGCCTTCTGTGGAAGGTTGAGCACCGGGCTGGCAACTCGACACCGTAAAACTCCACTGCTAATCATGAGCGAACAGGTGATCTGCTGTAGTGACCCCTAACTGGGAAAAGCTGAAAGGAGAAGAAGAAGTGTATATGATTTATAGTCCAACCAAAAGTTTAACAGTAAAGAAAAGTCCACTCTTTTCCAGCTTCTTTGTCTTGCAAAGTCATATTTCACAAATATGACTGATGCTTCATACAGTGCCATTTACTCACTAATTTCAGTGTTGCTGGTCTTCTTCCTGTTCATCTCCATCTCCCCAAACCAGACTGTTGTTCAAGGCCAATGTTCTCCTGATTCTTCTAGTCAACTCCTGTGTTTTTACTGTTTCTCAAGCATTTTCTTTTTCAAACATTGGAAATGTTTCACTAATGGCCGCTCTTAGTTTTATTGTCAAAAAAATGAGAATCCAAGTACACTTCAGTTTGCTGGCTCATTTTTTTTGTTTGATAAGCTTTTTTTTATTTCCTGCTTAGCCTGTTATGATTCAAAAATGTTTTTGATCCTCCAGGAAAAATATTCATTAGACAGCTAGATATAGCATCTTGAATCTCACAACTGCCTCCTGACATTCCCGAAGTGTTGGGACAAATTTACTTCTCTTCTGCCTAGTGTACAGTGAATAACCAATCTGATGTTGTTAATCTTCTTTCCATTCATCACAGATGGGTTTGGTTCCAAGCCCTCGGAACTGAGTCAGCCTAGTATCAAGCTCGCACCAGCGAAAAAACTCTCGAGCTAAGCTTCTACCCACAATGCCCTTCTCCCAGTTACCTCAGATCTTATTTGCCACATAGCCGTAAAGTGACGTTTCAGTCGAGCTCTCAGCTAAGTGGAATCTTTTTGATATTTTGTGAGAAAATTGTTTGATTCTCTTACCGTTAGTGGTTTATATTCATTGATCTTCACTTTTACAGTTAGATTGACTCCTTTTTCTCTTTCCTTCTACCCGTTTGGTAATCTTTTTAAGTACCATTGGTGGTACGGCCCACTCTCTTTACCCTTGTGGTATTCCTTCCTTTTCCATCTAGTTGTGTGTTTTTGCTCTTGGGATAGATATTGTGTGTTTTTTGTTTAGATTTAGGCTAGACTAAATAGGATTTAAGATTGTATTTGAAGACTGATTGTTGTGTTAACTTGTCATGATATCTGACAAGAAGGGTATTTCAGGTTTCAAGCACTGTACTTCCTAACAGTGACTCTCATGATGATTGTGTTTATTGCTTGGGGGTGCCCCATCTTTCGGTGCAGCCTCCCTGCAGCTTCCCTGTGTAATTTGCTAAAATTTAGCCAGCACACACTGAGTGCAAGAATAAGTTGATTCTAAATGGTTTACTTAAATTGCCCTTTTCAGAGGCCCTTTCTGCAACTGAGGTCTCAACCCCTCCTAGGAAAGATAAAAAGGTTCCATTCGGTTCCCTCTTCACCCTCGGGTGACCAGGGCACGTCTGTCAAACCTAAGTTACAAAAAGTTTATTCGGAGCATAAGTCCCCGTTACTATATCGGCACCATCTTCGGCACCAATACTGTCTCTGGCACCAACCATAAACCTGCCTTCGATGCCTATCTCTGCAATGACAACTCAACCTCCCATAACGGCTCTGAGTGCCCCTTCGGTACCGTGCTCTCCAACTACAATAGATTTGACTCCACTGCTCCCGGACTCCAAACTTGAGACTTCGGGGCCGGTAGACCCCACATCACAAATCCGATTTTCTCCGTCCTTAGACCCGTTTCTAGGCCAAGTCTATAGCCCATTCCTAGATCGACCAACCTCCCCATTGGGAGTATCCACTAGATCCACCAGGAGCTTTCATAACTTGATGTGGTGCATCTTGTGGACCAGCTGCTGGCAGCCAGGGGGATACCCATGCGTTCCAAGACCCATCCCCATACGGGATTTGGGTTAATTTCTCCACAGACTCCATCTTATTCTCCTCTTTTGACTACCTCAGTTCCAAAGCCTTCTGCTCCATCTCTTTCAGAATCCCCCATCTCAGTGCCAGTAGTGGACCTCACTTTGGCTCTGGGACCATCCCTTTGTTCCTCAGTTCCTAATGAGCCAGTCCTTCCTCAAGCCCGTGATTGGGCTGCGGGCTCTTCGGTTGGTGGCACGGTTCCGAGTGTTTCTTCAGTTCCGTCCTCGGTACCAGGAGCTTCGTCTGCTCTGATCCTGCTTGAGGATCGATACTTGGGAGCGTGTTCGATGGAATGGGGTTTGACCCTGTTTCCGAGGTTGCCCTTCTCAGTTCTGGGCTCCCATCCCTCTTTGGGCAGACCTGCTTTCCATGCGCTCGAGAGGGCTCTTGCTTCTAGAAGCATTCTGCCGACATCGGAACTCCAGTTTTCTCCCCCTGAGCTACAGCTGCCACAGGCTATCTTCCCAGGACTCTGGGCAGGGAAGCCACAGGAAACCCCTGTACAGGGTTACCCACTCTTCCGAGTCCTCCTCAGAAGCCCCCACTGAGGAGCCCCTGTGGAAGAGATCATGCAAGAGGAAGCACATAGACTCACCTGAGGAGTCTTTTACGGAGGACACGGATTTTGATGATGGTGAAGGGTCCCCATGGTCACCTCCTGATGATGTCTCCTTTGGAGCCATCCTTGAAATGCTGAAAAAGAGGGGTGACTGGAAGCTCACTAATCCTTCTTCTGAGGAGTCTGTGTTCCTGCAGGCTTTCCGTGCCTGGCCTTATACCTCTTGGGTGACCCCATCTGCAAACGAGCTAGTTCAGCTCATGGTGCAGCATGCCTGGAAGAACCCTGACTCTGTTGAGGCGATCCCTCAGAGAGACAATGACATTCTCTCCCCACCTGAGGATCACCCACATTGGTCCAGAGGTTTACCAGTCGATGCTATGGTGGTGGCAGTGGCCAGTAAAAGGGACCTAGCTGAAGAGAGTCCTACTGTTCACCCACCCAACAGAGAGTCTCGGGCCAGGGACAGATTGGGGAAGCAAGTTTTTGCATCAGCAAGCTTTGCATATGGTCCCTGAACTGCTCGGCACATTTTATGAGGCTCCAAAGAGACTTGATTTGAGAACTCTCTGAAGCACTCAGACGGCAGGTGTCTGATGAGGTGAGGGACAAAGTTGCCTCGTAGCTCGCAACCCTGGAATCCATCTCCAATTCATCCATGAGGTTGCTTTTACACGCAACCAAAGGAGCAGCTAGAGCTGTGGGTACAGGCATAGTTATGAGACATCACACCTGGATGCACATTTGTGACCTTGTAGACCCCTTCAAGTCTTCCTTTTTGAATGCTCCCATTGAAGCATCTTCCCTGTTTGGCTCCAAGGTAAAGGACACTGTGGCCAGGTGTGAGCAGGATGGTAAGATCCTGTCTACCATAGGCCTATGTTTTTCCAACCCTCAACGTTCCTTCTCCAGGAACCAGAGGAGTGGGAAGATGTGGCACAAAAAATCTCAGGGTCTTCTCTGTGCAGCATGTAGTGATGATACCCCCAGGGGCAGAGGGGGTAACAATTCCAGAAAATGCACCTTTCGAGGCAGATGGGGTCACCACAACCAAAGCCCCAGAGGCCTTCTCTGGATAGCCTTACCAGCGCTCCTGAACAGTGGCCTGACTGCTGGCCTCTGGAAGCAGTTGGGGGTCGTTTCTCTCGGCACCAAGCTGCCTAGCACTCTATCACCACCGATCATTGGGTGCAGAACATTATTACCAGAGATGACACCATTCCCCTCATATCTTATCCAAAACTTCCAACAATGCTTCCCAATGCTCCACCCAGTCAGAGGGAAGAAGCAGCTTCAGAAGTAAGAAAGCTGTAAGTCCCACCAGACCAATGCGGATCCGGATTTTACTCAAGATCCTTTTTGGTGCCAAAAAAGACAGGGGACTGGAGACCCATCCTGCATCTCAGCAGTTTGAACAAACATGTCGCCCAAACCAAATTCCAAATGGTCATGGTTCAGTCCATCCTCCCTTTTCTCAGGGAGGGCAATTAGATGTGCTCAGTAGATCACCGGGATGTGTATCACCACATCAAAATGGACAAACACTCTAGCAGTCTGCTTCTCTTCCGGCTAAGAGCCAATCATTACCAGCTTTGTGCCTGCCGTTTGGTCTCTCTACAGCCCCCAGAGTGTTCACAAAGTGCACGGCAGTTGTCACAGCTCACTTGAGAATGCAAGGATTCCCGGGTGTTTCCGTATTTGAACGACTGGCTCCTTACCACCCCCAGCAAGCATCTTCTGGTAACAAGCCCTGCAATACACCCTTTCTCTGGCAGAAATTTTGGGGATAACTGTGCACTGGGAGAAATCCAACCTTACTCCAACCCAGCAGATAGAATTCGTCAGGACAGTCTTCGACACTCAATCCTGTCTGGTGTCACTCCCAGCTGTTAGCATTGCAAGCATTCCATCCGGTCCTCCCCTCTGGAATGACTGCAATTTAGTCAGACAATATGTCAGTAGTCTGGTATATCAACAAGCATGGAGGAACAAAATCCTCCCTCCTGTGTTGAGGCCATGAGACTTTGGCAATGAGTAATAGATTCCAACCGCTTTTTGATAGCAACGCATATCCCGGGGAGCTCCAACGTGATTGCGGACAAGCTGAGCAGATGTATTCTCTTGCCCCATGAGTGGTCTCTCAATCCTGGAGTAGCGGCAGAAATTTTCAGCCGTTAGGGCCAGCCTTGCTGTGACCTCTTTGCCTCCCCTTCAAACATCAAATGTAGCAGCTATTTTGCCCTATTCCCCCCAAAGGGGGAGTCCCCAAGGGATGCTCTGATTCATGATTGGCCCACGGGACTTCTCTATGCCTATCCCCCATTCCTCTGATTCCACAGTTCATAAAGAAAGCGATTTGGTTGAAATGCAAGGTGATCCTCATATCCCCAATTTGACCTCGACAAGTTTGGTTCCTATTCCTTCACCCTCATCTGTTGTACCCGCCGTGGATTCTGGACCCTATTCTAGATCTGATCTCTCACTCCCAAGGGTTGACTCATCCAAATCAGTCCAGTCTCAAGCTGACAGCTTGGTTTCTCCACTTCCGCTAGTTGCCAGGCAGGCTGACCTCCCCTCTCCTGTTTGTGATATCATTCATCACTTCCCACCCTCCTTCCCCCGCCAAAGGCTCCTGGCGGATACTTTGGGTCCTAGTGGTGTCTTAGGGTATTTACTCAGAAATGGCCTCTGCTTTACTTGTATAACATGGGCAAACTTGATCTGAGGTAACAGGGAGAAGGGCATTGTCGGTAGAAGCTAAGCTCGAGAGTTTTTTCGCTGGTGCGTGCTTGGTACTAGGCCGACTCAGTTCCAAGGGCTCGGAACTGAACCCATCGGTGATGAATGAAAGAAGATGAACAACACAGATGGAACATTATGGTAAGACATAATAATAAGTTATGAACCTACCATAACGTTCCATGTTAGTTGTCTTCTTCTCGCCTTCTTTCTTGCTGGATCCGACTCGGCATATACTATAGCTCGAGAGCTATTTTTACTGGCTCGAGGCAGCCCTATATCCCACAATACCATGCGCTAACTCCCCAGATCTCGTTGGCAGCTAACACATAGTATAGTTTTATTGTTACCAAAAAAAATAAGCCTTTATACAAAGATATGGTCATCCTGCTGATAATACTCATGATATGGATAACCCTGGATAACTATGTATTATGAAAGAGAAGGACTCAGAGACCTTCAAGTCTGTCCAGGCTGGGGGGCAGGAGGGAGGGACGCAAGAAAGAAGGCGAGAAGAAGACAACTAACATGGAACGTTATGGTAGGTACATAACTTCTTAATGTTAAGTTGTCATTCTCACCTTCATTCGTGCTGGATGGGACAGCGTCCCTAGCACCTTGGTCCTGGGTGGCTCAACGGAACAGACTCCTGAGTATGGTGGAACCAAAGTCAGCTCTATTTCTGGAGGCTATATCAAGTTTGTAATGGGTAATAAAAGTATGTTGAGAAGCCCATGTAGCTGCTGCACAAATGGTATCTAATGGTAACCTTGCTTGAAAGGCTGTTGAGGTTGATAGTGCCCTGGTTGAATGAGCCTTAGGTCTTGAAGGAAGTTGTTTGTGTCTCAACTCGTAGACAAAGGTAATGATGGATGCTAACCATCTGGAAAGAGTTACCTTTGATACCGAAAGTCCTTTCTTTCCTTCAGCATAAGAGAGGAAGAGCTGTTCTGACTTTCTGAATTGTTTTGTCCTGTCTAGATAATACCACAGTTGACGATGAACATCCAAGGAATGTAGTTTCTGTTCAGCCCTGTTTGAATAATTTGGGAAGAAAACAGGCAAGTCAATAGTGTGGTTCAGATTTGATTCAGACGAGACTTTTGGTAGGAAGGAAGGACTCGTTCTGAGAGCTACCCTGTCTTTATGAAAATCCAAATAAGGGGGACGGACAGACAAGGCCTGAAATTCTGACACCCTTCTGGCAGATGTTATAGCCACCAAAAACAGAGTTTTCCAAGAGAGAAGCTTGAGGGAACAAGAAGCTGCAGGCTCAAAGGGAGGAAAAATTAATGAAGTTAACACTAAATTTAGATCCCATTGTGGAGGAGGATCCCTAATGGGAGGTCTGAGCAAGAAGATGCCCTTGAGGAAAGCTTTACAGAGCTTATGTGACATATAATATTGGTTTCCGAGAGCCCTACATGAAAATTGGCAATGGCCGCTAGTTGTACTCTGATAGTGGCCGATGACGACCCTGAATGAAAAAGCTCCGCTAGAAAATCTAGAACTTTATGAATTGGTGCATTAAAAGGATCTAAGGACCTAGCTTCTGCCCAGAACGAAAAACGCTTCCATTTACTCTTCCTAGTATTGGACTTATGGGAGGCAAGAATGATATCACGGACAGGAAGAGAAATAAAGGGAAACCTGGCTAATGTTGGAAGTGGAGCAACCAAGCTGTGAGGTTGAGGGAGTGAAGAGACTGGTGCAGCTTGCCCGTCAGATGGGTCAAAAGGTCTGGAAATGGTTCCAGATGCCAGGGCTGTTCCAGTAGATGACGGTGCAGGAACGGAAACCATACTTGTCGAGGCCAGTATGGGGCAATGAGGATCATTTTGGATCTCAATGCGGTTGCTTTCTGAATTAATTGCGGAATAAACGGAAAGGGGGGAGAAGCGTATAGAAGACCCCGAGGCCAATCGTGGACAAGAGCGTCTCTGGGGGGATGGCCTGGTAGAGGGAAGAGTGTGAAGAAGTCAAGGCACTTGCTGTTTTGAGGTGTTGCGAAAAGGTCGCAGCAAGGCTGGCCCCACTTCTGGAAAATTCTCTCTGCTACCGCTTGATTTAAAGACCACTCGTGAGACATGAGAATTGTTCTGCTCGGTCTGTCCGCTATGACGTTGGACCTCCCGGGGATGTGCGTTGCTATCAGAAACCGCTGAGAGGAGATCGCCCACTGCCAAAGTCTGAGTGCTTCTCGACATAGGGGGTAGGACTTTGTTCCGCCCTGCTTGTTTATGTACCACACTACAGACATATTGTCTGTTTGAACTGCTATAGTCCCCATGGGAAGAGAGTCCTGAAGGGCTTGCAACGATAAAAGCACTGCTCTCATCTCCAGGGCATTTATGTGCAGGTGGCATTCTAATTGTTGCCATGTGCCCTGGACAGTCCTGCCCTGATAGTACCCCCCCCACCCGATCAGGGAGGCATCCGTTGTCACCGTGGCAACTGGAGGGGGAAGAGCAATGGGTCTGCCCTGAAGAAGTTGAGGGGAGACTATCCATCAGGAGAGGTGTTTTTTGCAAGTTGGGGGTTATCAAAATGCAGTAAGTCATTGGGAGCCGTTGAAAGGACCACTGAGAAAAAAGCATCCACTGGAGAATTCACATGTGGAAGCGGGCTAAGGGGAGAAGGAGAATCGCCACTGCCATGAGGTCTAATGTTTTCAGTACTAACTTGACTTGAATTCTGTTGGACTGAAACAGAAATTGAACATTCCGCCATATGTCTGTCACTCTCTGAGGTGGTAATGTTGCAGACATTTCTGTGGTGTTTAACACGGCGCCTATGAAGTTTATACATTGATAAGGCTACTAGGAGGATTTTGCGAAATTTATGGAAATACCTAGTTTGTTGCAAATGCGAATGGTGTAATCCCTGGCTATGATAAGATGCTGCTTGGTGGTAGTGGCAATGAGCCAGTCGTCTAAATATGGAAACACCTGGAATCCTTTTTGTCTCAGATGAGCCGTGACCACTGCCAAACATTTGGTGAACACCCGGGGGGCTGTGGTGAGACCAAAGGGCAGGGATCTGAATTGGTAATGACTGGCTCCCAGCCCAAAGCGGAGAAACCTCCTGGAGTGCCTGTGTATCTTTACATGATAGTATGCATCCTGAAGGTCTAACGAGCACATCCAGTTGTCTCTGCCCAAGAAGGGCAGAATGGACTGCAGTGTTACCATCCAAAATTTTGTCTTCTGCACAGACTTGTTCAGTCTGCTGAGGTCCAAAATGGGTCTCCAGTCTCCTGTCTTTTTTGGTACCAAAAAGAACCTGGAGTAAATTCTGGATCCTAGCTGGTCTGCTGGGACTGCCTGGATGACAATTTTTTCTAACAGCTTTTTTATCTCTAGCTGCGCCTGACCCCTTTGTGCGGGTGGTACATCTGGGAGGGGTATCGGCGACTGGATCGGAGGGGAAATGAAGGGGATTTTGTAACCCTCGGATATGATCGACTGTACCCATTTGTCTTGAGAGATGGATTGCCAGGCTTCCGGGTACAGAGATAATCTTCCCCCGACTGCCTCCAAAGGTGGACAGTCGGGCAGCTTCTCAGGGATGCTGAAAGGGTTGGTCAGGGAAGGATTCCCTGGAACCCTGGTTCTGTGGACCCCCTCTGCCCCTGGGGCGGCATCTATTATTGTTCCCCCCTCTGCCTCTGGGGGGAAGTTCACCACGTGCGGCAGGTGTGACTCCCTGTGGTTTGCGGAACCACATCTTTCCACCCTTCTGACCTTTAGGGTATGGTCTAGATGGTGTGGAAAAGTGGACTCCCACAGCAGAGAGAGTCTTACCATCTTGCTCGCACCTGGTGAGGGTAGTCTTCACCTGAGGTCCAAACAACTCTGAACCATCAAAGGGGGTGTTGGTGAAGGATGCCTTGAAGGGATCAGCAAAATTACAGAGTTGCATCCAGACGTGACGTCTCAATGCAACACTTGTGCCTGCGGCCCTACTCGCTCCATTGGCTGCATAAGAGATAAGCCGCATGGAGGAGTTGGCAATGGAATTCAGGGTAGCCAGCTGGGAGTTAATCTTGTCCTGATACCCTGCAGCAGAAGGATCCTGTATGGTTTCACCCAGTTCTTTGAGCAAATCTCTCTGAAGGCGGGTGAAATGACATAAATAGTTCAGCGACCACATGGCAAAGGTCGCTGAAGCAAATGTCCGCTTACCGTACCTGTCCATAGTCCTAGAGTCTTTGTTAGGAGGATGAACAGGTACAGAAGGATCAGCTAATTCCTTCTTAGTGGCGGCTGCTAACACCATAGCATCTACCGAGACACCCTTGGTCAGAAATGGTTTGTCTACCGGAGCAGAAATAAATTTAGAAGGCCTCTTAGGGGTAGGTTCCATTGAGTCAGGAGCTGCCCAAGCCTTTCTGGCCACTACTTCCATCAGTGGGTCGAAAGGAGGGGACACCCAGGAGGTGGAAAGGCGAGACCCAAAAGCGTCAAGGTAAACCGACTCGTCCTTGGAGGGTTTGAGGGTGTACCAATTCCCCCTCTGTTTTAGGATCTCTAGGATGTCTGAAAAGGAGACATCCTCAGAGGGGGATCTCGGGGAACCCTCCGACTCATCCAAGTCAGTGTCCAAAGTGAGAGACTTGGGGGAGTTCACGTGCTTCCTCTTGCACTTTCTTTTACTAGGGGGTTCCCCTGAAACTTCAGGGGAGGCCTCGGACGAGGAAGAGACACCCAAAGTGGGTAGCCTGCACTTTGGATCTCTGCTATCAGTTTCAAGAGGATGACCAGAGACCGTAACAGGCACTGTAGAGGGAGGAGCTGAAGGAACCAACCTTGGAGAGGACACCGGATCCAGCATGCTCCTCATCACCTCAAGTGCTCCCCTATCAAGCACCGAAGACAGCCCTGGCTCCGAGAATACCAGGACCGCCCTCGGTGCCGACAGAGAAGGCTCCGAGAATGATGTCGGGGCTGAACTAACCAGAGCCGACGCTCCGAGAGGGAGAACGGGGTCGGACAAGGGTCCGATGCCACTCGCCCCCTCGGAGCCGACGATGGAGTCTCGGCGCCTGGACCTCTCCATGGACGGCACCAATGAAGAGGTCGGAGTCAATGACGTTGGAGCCAAAGGTGGTAGTATCGGCTCCGACGTGGGCAAGGTCCCGGTTCCGACAAACTCCGGCTCCGAATTCAACTGAAGAGTCGGAGGAGGAATCGAAAGTGGTACTGAGGGAGCCACAGTCTGATGAGATGGGCTTTGAATTATTTGGGCCAGTGCCTGGGACTTGAGGAGTCTACTGACCACCCTCTCAATGTCATGGTCGGACAGCCTGGAAGACCTGGAAGAATGAGTCCTATGACTCCGCTCCGACAGTAAGGGCGATGCTGGAGCCGATCGAACGGACTCTAGTGAGGGCGATCTAGAGCACTTGCGTGCTGTTGTTGGCTCCGAAAAGGCTTTCAGAGCGGGCAAAGTCTTGCTCGCATTGGATCCGGCCGGAGCCGATGTCGGAGCACTTTCGGTTCTGCCAGCCGTCGACTCAGAAGCTGGAGCCGAGGGTTTGGCGGGCTTGGGCGACTTCCCCGAGCCAGACTTAGACGGGGAGTCATCGGGCTTCAATAAGCCCCTCAAAATCAACTTATTACGGCGTTCCTGCAGGACTCTTGAACTAAATCTGTGACACACGGAACAAGAGTCCTGCAGGTGCAAGGGTCCTAAACAATAAACACAAGAAGTGTGACCGTCTGTCAGAGACATCTTCTGACAGCACGAGTCACACTTCTTGAATCCTGAAATCTTAGTGTCTTTAGACATTATGGTGGACACTAAGAGTCAACACAGTCAGCACTCACAACTCACACTCAAACTCTAACACAAGGGGAGAAGTTAAAGGACTGACTCACACACACACTAAAAAAACGGAACTATAGGAAAACTATAGAAAAGCTAAGGCCCGAAGGCCCGTCTATAAGTTTGACTAAAAAGGGGGGGAAGGCTTAACAAATTTTTAGCTAATAAGATTTTAGGATTAGGTAATACAATGGGGAATATAATTAGATAGGGAAATCTAACCTATTACCTAAAAAACTACACAAAAAAGTTCTTAACTGACCTGAGCCGGTAAAAATGCAACTTCGCAGCGAAGCGGCAAACGAGATCTGGGGAGTTAGCGCATGGTATTGTGGGATATAGGGCTGCCTCGAGCCGGTAAAAATAGCTCTCGAGCTATAGTATAGGCCGAGTCGGAGCCGAGGATCAGCTCCGAACCCATCCAGCAAGAATGAAGGCGAGAATGACAACTTAACATCATCTTTTTTCCACAAATTTATTACTTTTCTCTTTTGTCAGTTTTATCAGGATCAACTCTGTATGCTGATATAATTAAATATTTACTACTACAGGTCTTGGCTGCTTTCTCAAGGCCAGGTTTGGAGGACACACGATGTGCCCCTTAAAATTAAGGAATCCTATTGTGGAACACTAGTCTGGTTGCTTATTTGTGGTTTCATAAAAATAATACAGTCTGTTCCTTCCAGTTTCTCTAGTACATAATCATAGGCTTTTTCTGTGCACTGTTTTCTAACTGTACCATTTTTTGAAACAGTTCTGAGAAGTGTCACACTCAACTAGACTTTTCTTCTTTTTAACCTCTGATTTTGCAGTTTATCACTTCATCTGAATAGCTAGCTATAGCTTCTAATATGTTTTCCATTCTTTAGTTATTTGAGTTGATATTCTCCTTCAGTGTTTCATTTATTTTAGTCACCTCTGAGTACATTTGATTTATTTTTCCTCTAAATTACTGGAAGCCATATTCTGTACCAAAGCTGAAGCTTCAACTGCTTTTTGCTGAACACCTGCGAGATTCTTCCCAGTCAATGCTTTCTCTTCACATTTTCTGGTTGATTTTCTTCTTTGCTGGCATCCAGGTAGTGTATTTACTATCTAGAAAACTGAATTTGACTCAAACTGACAATATCACGGTCTCTTACTTCTCAGTTTCTTTTTTCACACTGTGAGAGCTGAAATTAAGCTGTGCATCCATTTTGGAAGTTTCATTCAGTTCCTTCCTGATGGTATGAACTGATGGCTTGAGCTTAACTGGAAGGAGGATTTTAGTCTATAGACATGGAAGTCTTTGAGATATGAAGCTGTCCCGTATCATGTTACAGTTATTTTTTTATTGAGACCAAGTGCACTGTTGTGCTCAGGTCGCCAGTGGGACATTATAAGCATAAAGTTTCAAATAGTAAGGGCTCGTTAGTGCAGTGTACTGCATGCAAAGGTCTCTGTTAAGAAGGGTATTAGACAGTGATAAGAGAGTAAGAGTTGTTGCTGTAATCTGTGAATATAAGACAAGCCTTAAAACCCATCAAGCCTCTGTCAGGAATACTTGCACCTTTTCCATTTGGGCCAGATAGCAAGTGCAAAATTATAGAACAAGATGCAGTACTGTATACTGTGGACAGCTTCCTTCCTAACATGGTCTTGATAACTATGATGGATTAGGTGGGCAACTTTATATTTCTTGTAGAGAGCAGCAATTATATGGCAACCAAAGAAAAGATCATTGTCTATAAGGACTCCACGGTCATTCACTATTTTGTCAACTTTTGATGCCTTTCAATGATATGTAAAGAGGACAGGATGTCTAATACCAGAATCATGCATTTTTTTTTCAAATTGGATGCAGTGATATTTCTTGTGAGCCATTTCTGTGCAGTTTTATGTGCCATTTGAGGAGATAAGCCATCAACAGTGGTAAGGACACTGCTCCCATGCTTACAGTGTGTACGTATTTTGTGTATCGGACAGTGGAGACAGTTTTGACATCTGAGAAAAATATGTAATTTACTAAACTGATATTCTGAACTAATTTTCAGGAGACTAGTAAATGACTAACTGCAGTGGTTGACAAATGGTCTCAACATTTTTGCACAGATATCTATGTGTCACTAAAAACATAAGTAGTTCAGTGGGACCTTGGGTTACTTCCTGCTGTTCACAAAGCACAACCTAGTATTTTTTTTCTGGCCTGAGGTCATTATAAACATATTTCAAGCTTTGGAAAGGCCTAGGATGTTCTCCTGTTAACTCTAAGTCAATTTCCAGGAAATATGTAGCCCATAAATTTTGAAATCTATGAGAGCTCTTCCTTTTATTTTTAAGCAGACAGCCACAGAGGCAGGAGTGGCCTTAGGTCAACTGGTGTCCTAGGCAAAAGGGCTCTATGGCACCCCCACCATACCACCTGGTGCCCCCATCCTAGTCTACCTACACCAAATAAATACTGGAAAAGCGCCTCTGCTAGAGTGGCGCCCTAGGCGGCCGCCTAGTTGGCCTATGCCTAAGGCCGGCTATGCACAGAGGAACACATTGGAGAAAATGAGAGCTTAGGCTGAACTATTTTAAATGTGATATTGAAGTAAGACAGCATGATTTGGGAATGGAAATTTATAAATTACCGAATATAATATTTAACACAAACTAGTTTCCTCAAATTAACCAGAGGTGCTTTAATATAGACTGCTTTGTGGTGTGGTGATGGTCTGTATACTACACTTTACTGATGCATGGCAATGTTATATTAATTAATTAATTTATTTATTTCTGTAAGTTCTTCTCAACTGACGGTTGCAGTGAACTCTTGTGGTAGTGCTGTGTCCCCTCTATGAACCCTACCTTCTAATCAATCTGCACTGATCCTGGAACCGGTTAGATTTGCCAGACACCTGGCCAGGCAAGTGACACAGGAGGTGAGGGAGTTAGGGATTCACCATAGTCAAGCACAGGTGGTTTTCAGTTTTGGTTAGGTGGAAGCCCTAGCCCCTTCATGCTAGCATTCTTTTGTAGGCCACTGCATGCTATACAGTATGGTGTAAGAGCATTTCCACTTCTGGTTATAGGAGTGATGTCACACAGCTACCTGCATATCCTCCATTCTGAGCCCCAGTGTCCACTGGTTCTCAAAGAGTGGTCCACCCTATAGTGGCATATCATCTCCATCACTTCCCTAGAAGAAGGCAAGCAGGCTAGATCTCATTAATCTTCTGTCCCTGCCATGCCAGTTATAACAGATGCCCTAGTCATTAATTGAACATGTGTTGTCCAAGTCATAGTCAGGTCTTCATTCTTCTCTACAAGTGAAGGTGGCACGCCATTGTTATATTTGTGACTTTGTTAATCACTTGCTGTTTTTCAGAAAAAGCAACTAATAATATGGTGCACTGTATTCTGTGTGTTGGCTGGTATTTGACATCATTTATCTGGGGCAAGGTCG
The DNA here is from genome assembly GCF_019279795.1 of Protopterus annectens. Classification (NCBI taxonomy): domain Eukaryota; kingdom Metazoa; phylum Chordata; order Ceratodontiformes; family Protopteridae; genus Protopterus; species Protopterus annectens. The sequence goes on from NC_056748.1 coordinate 1,045,181,380, forward strand.
AATATTTAGTCTACAGAATCTTAGAGAAAGAGAGGGAAGGAAAGGTAAGAGAAGAGAGAGGTGTGTAGTAGAATAAAAGCTACTGGACTGACAGTATTAGCCAAGAACAATGGAAAAGTAGCCAGTTAGGTTATCATATATGAAACAAGTATGTTAGTCTATTTGAATGCTTTCTGCAAGATATCACTATGCAGGTCTACTTTCATAGACCGAACGTACGAATCACCGACACACATTTTCCCCACCCCAAACAACCGACAACACACCACACCGACAACTCAACATACCGAACACCAAAACACCGACACAAAAAACGCCAAATACACATTGCACACAACAACATATCCACTAACCTTAACCTAAACCCTAACCCTAACGTCCGACACTACCTCACACTTACCCAACCCGCACCCTAACCCTAACTCACTTAACACACCCCTAAATCTCAACACAGTCACTATCGCACACTCACCCTACCTGCACCCTAACCCTAACTCACTTAACACACCCCTAAACCCCAACACCGTCACTATCGCACACTCACCCTACCTGCACCCTAACCCTAACTCACTTAACACACCCTAAAACATTCAGCCCATCACTATCGCACACTCACTCCACCCGCATTCTAACCCTAACACACTTAACACTACCCTACACAGCTCTACGTCACTTCCACACACTTACCTCACCGGAACCCTTAATCCGACACCACCGCACACTCACATTTTCCACACACTATCCTAAAATCCCTCAGTATCGTACACTTACCTGTCCGCTCCCCAATACTACACCTGTCACTTTCGCACACTTACCGTATCGCGCTCACACGCTGCCGTTGTCGGTCTCTCAGCCGTCGGGATATCGCGTTTTCGGTAACCTACCTGTTCGGTCGTTCCGTCTCGGTCTTCCAGGTGTCGGTAAAGTGGCGCTTCGGTCTATGAAAGTAGACCCCACTATGCATAAGGATACTGTATAAAGTGGCAACTAGAGTGACTTTGGTTTATGAGTTATATACACCATTGCTTACAAACATTGACTTATTTTGAACACAAACTATTTAAGGATCTTGCAATGGAATCTCTTGCTTGACTTCTCTTATTATGTCTTTCCACTGACTGAGTCATAGCACACAGCCTGTGAAGAGGTTCAAAGACTGAGGTGTAACTTCAGGAAACATAGTAAGGAATTCTACCCCCCAGGCCTCTTCAACAAGACAAACATATTATATTCTTGAGACCAGTTTCAGTTATGTGTCATTATTCTTAACTAATGCTTATAAAGAATAGAGAGAAATTCACTAAATGTCACTGGAACATGATGTGAATGTGCATGCTTTTTAACAAGTGATTTTTCTCTGGTAAAAAAAAAAAAAAGAAAGCATATACCAGTTCAATTCCAAGTATTCTGAGAGTTACCCGGCATTTTACTAATTTTTCACAACTCCATACCAAGCACACACTGAGACTATGCCCCCCATGCCTGCCCCCACAGGTCTATATTATAAAGATGAATGTTCAAGTTGTCGAACACCTAAACGTTGACAGCTAAACAGTGGCTGAGAACCGTGAATGGCTACTTCAGCGAATTTTTTCACAGGGAAAAAATTTGCTTGGCATTTATCGGGAATTTGCCCCTTTTCCCAATGTAGAGCGATCTCAGAGTTGGTATATTTAGTTAGGGGGGGTGTGGGGGGGGGGCACAATCTCTCACTTGATTAGGGTTGGAAGTTTTACTGTCTGCCGGCCTAGCGAATTTCTTCCCTGTGAAAAAATCCACGGAAGTGGCCATTTGCGGTTTTCAGCTTTCGCTGTTTAGGTGTCGACATTTAGGTGTTTGACAACCTGAAAGTTCATCTTTATAATACAGACCCCCCCCCCCCCACATAAGACAGATCAATAATTGAGAAAGGGTATATTTCCCAACCCCATCATTGCTGCAATCTTGCATAATTGTTGACCATCTGTTTTGTCAACCAAATTTTTGATAGGGGTTGACACACACACACACACACACAAAAGCACAATGTACATTACAGTTCTTTAAGCTTTGGCAAAAAGAGGAAATCATCCTGAGTAACACATATGCCTTTTTAAAGTGACTACTTCTCAAATAAATGAACAAGTTAGAACTATTTGATTTCAGGCATCTCTGACACAAAGTACACAGGAGAAAGGCACTGATGCAGACAGAGGGAAAAGGAAGAAGAGGTCAATAAACTGCTGACACTTTTGTTTACACGTATTTACAGCCATTTACTTCTAAAGTATGGTCTAACTCAGTGATGGTGAACCTTTTGGGTTTGGCGTGTCAAAAATTTGGAAAATGCCAATCTTGACTCTGCTGCCGTGTCACCCCCCCCCCCCCCAACAAAAGACAAACAATTTTTTTACATATTCAGTTATTTTAAAAAATACAGTCCAATCATGTGTGCTGCATTATGTATTATAAAAGTAAAAGAAAAATCACTGACATGCAATAGAGAAAACAATATGCGCACTGATAATTGGGCTTAAAACAGTGTACTAAAACATTACCCTACTTTTAATAGTAATTTTGAATTGAACTGAAAAATATGGAACACATTGCATTTGATTTTATTAGCATCAATTAATGACTTTTTTGTTGTTGATTTTTAATAGATAAGTGCAGGGTCACATATATGTTGTATTGTTGTTCATTCAGTTTATTTGGTAACTCGGGTGTTGGTGAATGCTGGTGTGTTGTCGCGTGTCACCTTTGACATGCATGTCACAGGTTCGCCATCACTGGTCTAACTTATTTAATTATATACTGGCCACTGATAATATTTTGCTATATAATCTATTGCACTCTAAAATGTTCCTTCCCAAGCATCTTCTGGTATGACATCTATTGAGAAATACATGCAACAATAATTTCCAACTTCCTATTTGTTAATTTTCTGTGGAACAAAGCCAGTTAGTAATATATAAAAAGATAAAAAATAATATCTTGTCAGTTTGCTGTCATTATTAGCTGTGCCTGTTGATGGTAGCTCATTTATAGAGTGATGAAACTGACCAGATGTCTCACATATCAGTGCATCTCATTTTCATATGTTATCAGGCTGTTTTAAGCTAGTTTAAATATATTTCAGAATTGCTCATTACAGCTTATTCACACACACAGCAGGACAGTTTCCTTTCCTTTGGCAAAGCCTTAGAATCCACAATGTTCAGAAGATGGCTTATTTTGATTCATCTGAACTCTGAATACCCTTTGTAGCCATTCTAAATTAGCTGAAATTGTAAGTATTATACACAATTATTACTCCCCCTTAACTGCACAGATTGTGCTAATAATTATAGCGGGACCTCCATGCCCCTACAGAGGTGTCATTTTTAACTGTGTATTTGTGCTAAAATCCCTAGGAGGCATTTAAAGAACAGTGTTGCTTAAATATCAAGTTGGCTCATCATACACTGTACACTTGTGCTTCCTTTTCATCTGCAGTTTCTTAAAATATGTCAGAATAAGCCTTCCTCAAATCATAGGGCCAGAATTCAAAAAAGTTGCCCTCATTGTAAGTGACATTTTAAGGCATGTCTATTAACAGGCTTACACCAGGGGCCAGATTCCAAAAGACCTGCTCTCAGTGTAAATCATCACTTACACTGAGAACAAGTCTTTTGGAATCAAGTCCATACAAAACTCCTTATGCCTACCTTAATTATTGAAAAAAGTAAATTATGGGCCGCCTCATACAAAAAAATCTAACCCATAACATGTAGGACTTGAAATTACCAAGGTTTTGCTTATTGCAGAGTTTTATTTCTACAGCCCTGTGCCTACTAGCCATGAAACTGCTACCAATGCGTGTGGTACTTCTATCACACAGGTAGCCATAATGGTAATTTTTCATTTTTTTTTTTTTATCACTTACTGCCTCCCCCTTCCTGTGCTTCTTGCCAAACAGCTCATCTTTCAGTCTCTAATTGGCCCATTTTTTTCCAGTCAGGATAAACCAAGCCCATCTCATTCTCCATACAAAGCAAGAGTCCAATCAGCTCAACCTCTTGGAAGCAAGAGTCAGCAATAAGGGAGTAATCCTAACTTCTTCTCCTGCCACAGTAGTGACCTGCAAGGAAGCAAAAAATACAGTCATGTAAAATCTTACCATAACAGTAGACATCCATTTCTTCACTGTTGCAGTATTTTTAACTTAAGGGACCTCCTGCCAAGGACAGCCCAACATCTAGTGAGTATACCAAAGTCTTTAGAATCTATAGGTGGTGTACATCACACGTGTGCTTCATGTGCAAGGTGTAGGCCATATAGATGATGTACAAATTCAGAACTTAAAAGCCCCAGGAGGAAAAATGTTCCTAGGGACCAGAAAGAACATGCGCATTCAGAAGAAGAAATGAGATAGCACGAGAAAAAATAACCCCTAGCCAGGAGGGCAATGAGAAAAAGCTAGAGCAGAGTAAGATTTTACACAACTGTACTATATCCTTCCATATCACTGTTGCACTATTCCTAACTTAAGGGTGAGTACAAAAGCTCAAAAGGAAATCTGGGAGGAGGATGGCACTGAGGAAACCTCAAGAAACCCATGCATAATAGCCTTGGCAAAACCAATTCCAGCCTTGGAAATAATATCCAACTTGTAATGGTTAATGAAGGCATGGACAGAAGACCAAGTAGCCGCCTCAAGGATAGAAATGGTATACAGCCTCTTGAAAAAGGCACCAGAGGAAGCAATAACTCTGGTGGAATGAGCCTTTACTGAAGAGAAAAGACATTTACTATGAAAACAACAACAAAAAGAAATGGCCTTGGAAATCCAGAATGAGATGGTTTGCTTAGAAACTGCCAACCCAAAGACCTGGGACGAAAGGAAACAAAAAGCAGTTCAGATCTGCGAATATCATTACTTTTATCTAAGTAATATCTGGGCTGTCTATGCAAATACAAGGTGTGATGCACCTTCTCACTGGCAGGATGAAGAGAAGGCAAAAAAGGAAGGCAAATGAATAGACTCATTAAGTGACAACTCACTGACCACCTTGAGCATAAAAGAAGGATTTGTAGAAAGAGGCACGCTTGTCTCTGTGAAAAAATAAAAAGGGAGGAAGAGCCATGAAAGCCTGAAGCTCAGATATTTTTTTTAAGCTGAAGAGAGGGCTAAAAGAAGAATAATCATCCAAGTAGAAAGCTGTAAGGAAGATAAAGCAGCAGGTTCAAAGGGAGCATCAGTCAATTTTTCTGGAACAAAACTGAGATTTCAGGAAGGTGGAATTGACTTCCTGGGAGGCTCGATATGAAGGACGCCTTTAAGAAACTGTTTGACCTCAAATCTAGAGGCCAGAGAAGGATTTAAGGGCAGACAAGCAGAAACTGCTTACAGGTGAGCTTTAACTGAAGAATATGCCAAGCCAGCATGGAGCTGGTCACACAAATAGGAGAACCAGTGGGACCTCCACAGATAAGGGATCCTGGCTTTGAAAGTGACACCAGACAGAATTTTTTTTTCCATTTGGACAAATATGATTTTCTGGTAGTGGGCTTCCTAGCCTCCTGCAGGACCTGAAGCACATCCTCAGAAAAGAGGTACCTAAAAGGGATCAAAGCCCTATCCCCCACAACATCAGTTGAAGAGTGGACAAGCGAGGATGGATAACAGACTCCTTGTCTTGTGTGAGAAGGTCCACCTGGTGAGGTAACATATGGTGATTGCCCCTGACCAAGTGAGAAAGAAGAGGGACCAATGCTGTCTGGGCCAAAAGGGTGTCACCAACAAGACTTTAGGAGAGTCCTGCCTGATCTTGTGCAAGACTCTTGGAAGTAGAGGAAAAGGAGAGAAGGCGTACAGAAACACCCCCTTCCAAGGAAAAGACAGGACATACCCTTTCCAAGTCAGAGGACTTGGGACTGTGAAACAGAATAGAGGAAGTTGCCTGTTCAAAGGGGAGGCAAAAAGTTCTACCTGAAGACTACCCCACCAATGGCAATGTCTAGGAACACATCTCTGTGAAGCATCCAATTCATGAGCCTGTGTGCTGGACTTGCACAAAGAGACTGCCACTAGATTGTACTCCAAGGGAATGTAGACAGCCTGATGAGTCACTTGATACTTGACAGCTAGATCCCAAACCTGAAGAGCTAGGCTGCAAAGAAGGTAGGACCTTGTACCCCCCTTGCTTGGTGACATACCACATACTACATCACTGTGGTATTGTCTGTGAAAGCATTGAGGGGTCCTCAATCAAAGAGGGTACAAAAGGCCTGAAGAGCTAGAAGCAAAGCCCTCTTCTCCTTGATGTTGATATGGTCTGACCTCTGATGAAGAGGCCAGAGACACTGAACTTAGGAAGAGTCAAAGGAAACTTCCCACCCCCTGTATGAGACATCTGAAAACAGCTCTTGCATTGGGACTGAAGACCGGAAAGGAAGCCTCGAGCTGAGAGAAAGTCAATGAATCCACCACTAAAGCTCAAGCTTGAGACAGGGAAGGAAGGAAGGAAACTAAGAAGTTGAGGTGGTGAAAATGTTGGAACCACATTGACTTGAGATACCATTGAAGCTTTCTCATATGAATCCTGGCCAGAGGCTGCATAGGAGTGGTGGAGGCCATAAACCCGAGGTCCCTGAGAAAATCCATGGCTGCAACTGAATCTACAGGAAAAAGAGACTGGAAAAAGGCAATCAAAGACAGGACCTTGGAAGTAGGCAAAGATGCCAGCATAGGGATGGGTCCGGATTCTGCAACCAGGAAAAACATGATCCTCATAAGGATTCATGAATGATTTTTGAAAATTTATAGTGAACTCCATACTCTGCAACAGGGAAATAGTAAACTGCAGATCCCAAAGCACGGCCTTGGGGGATGAGGCCTGAATGAGCAAATTGTCCAGATAAGGAAAGCTCTGACCCTCTCATTCTGCAAAAAGCAATGACAGGAGTGAGATACTTGGCGAATACCCTTGGGGAAGTAGAGGGGCCAAATGGTAGAGCACAGAACTGAAAATCTAAGGAAGAAACAGAGAAATTCATAAACCTTCTGAAAAGGTGATGGATGAGGATATGGAGGTTGGCATCCTTGAGATCCAGAGAGACCAGAAAGGCCTGAAGAAGAAGAGGAGGAAAAAAGTTTGAAGGGACAACATCCAAAAGGAAGGGATCTTTAGAAAGATGTTGAGCTGAGAAAGGTCCAGAATTTGTCTCCAGGTACCTTCCTTTCTTCCTAGGAACTAGTAACATTTTGGAATAAAACTCCTCCCTTCCTGGGCAGGCAGCACAACTTGAATGGTAACCTGGGTCAAAAGAGAATGAAGCACCTATGGAAAGAGAGGAAGCTGTTCTCAATGAGGTTGAGAGATGTCCAGAAAGAGAGAAAGAGATATCTAAACCATGAAATACTCCTGGCTAATAACAGAAAGAATGCCAAGAGTTTTTTGTGATGCTTAATCAATTTGTAAGGGACAGGGTAACCTGACTGAGGGAAAAGGGAAGCAAATTGTCAAATGGAATATGTCTTGTCCTGAAAAGGAAGTTTCTGAGGAAATAGGGGTCTATGTAGATTTATCAGGAGGCACATGTCTAGAACTCTTTTTACCCTTGGTCACAGGATCAGACTGTTTGTGAACAAAAGCAGATTTGGAAGAGTAATTCCTCTGAAACTTTGGAATAGGAAAAACAAAAGTATATTCCAACTCCTGCAGGACTTTGCCCTCATCCTGGAGAGATTTAAAAATGTCAGCATCATAACCAAAAAGCTTTTTATTTTCCACAGGTGCATCTGATAATTTGACCCTACTATCATCAGGTAAAGCCAGAAGATAAAGCCAAGAGTAACGCCTCATAATAGAATCAAATGCAGCAGTCCTGGAAGAAGCATCAACTGCATCATAACTGCACTTAATAGAGTTGTGGGCAACTTGAAAAGCAGAACCCAACAAGGAAAGGGCTGAAGCCTTCCCCTCAGAATCAGGAAAGTCAGAAATTACCTGAGAAACTTGATAAAGGAGGGCTAAAGCATACCTGGTCATGTAAGCCTGGTAATTAAGGGCCTTATAGGACACGATTGCAGCAGTATAGACCTTTTTCCCCAGCCTCTCCATAGCCTTACTGTCCTTGTCTGAAGGAAGCAATCTGGTAGAGGGCAACAGCTTGGAGGGTTTGTTAGAGGAGACAAACACCACTGAAGGATCAGCAGATGGGCATTTATACATAAATTTGCAATCATCAGCACTTTATAAAATCTGTCAGGTTTTTTAGGGGCTGGAGCCTAAGAATCAGGGGCTACAGAAGCAGTGAAAAGCTATCCAAGGAGGTCAGACTGAGCTGGAGGAAAAGCAGAAGTCTTGAGAGACTCCATCTGGAGGACCTCTTCTGGATATTAGAAACCTGAGAACAATCCCACTTAAAGAATTCCATCATAGGGGAAATAGGGCCCCCAAAGAAGTGTTCCTTTAAAGGGGAATCTGGACTAATAGACTCCTCTTCCTCTGAACCATAGTCTAAGGAGGAAAAGCTCTGAGAAGAGAAGGCTAATGACTCTTCCCCTGAATCCTGATCCTCACTAGAGGAATCCTGCTCCCTAGGTCTCTTGAAAGGAGGGGGAGACCAGGGAGCAGCAGGCACATAGACCCCTTGAGGAGGCTTAAAAGCCATAAATACGTTGAACAACACCTGAGTAAAATCCTGCCATTCCCATTAGGGATCCATAACAGCAGAAAAAATAATAATAATACTATTTCCTCCCTCAATAAGATCTGCAGAATCCATCTTGGCCCCTAGGATATAATCAGTTGAGTTCCCCTTCAACATCTGGAGCAGACATTTAGAAAGCCTCTGAGGATGTGTGAGAAGTTGAATCCATGCCGGCCTGTGACAGGGTCACAGCAGAGGAATCCTTGGCAATGACCAGACAATCCTCTAGACTTTAACTAACATCAAGAGAAATGTGTGTGGGGAGGCTGGATAGCAGCCAAATCAGACGAGTTTTTTGGCCTTTTTCTTAGCCAACATCTGACCCTTGGGATGGGAAGACTTTGCCATAGCACCTTATGTCAACAGCTTAAGACGTTGGTTTTCAGAGTAAATAGACAAGGAGAAGAGGTGACTATGTAGGGTCTTGGGGACAAACGCCAGACAGAACAGACACTGGTCATGATGATCTTTATGAGGAGTCTGCCTCCCACACTAACATCTTCTCTTTCTGGATGACATGAAACCAACAATACTAAAATAAAAAAGAAAGATAGGGAAGAACCCCAATGGCTCACTTATTTGAAAATGGCTCGGTAATCAGCACAGAAAAAATGTGTTCAGACTGGCAGCAAAGAGGTTCTGAACTGAGTGCATCCGTATGGCACTTTTATGCCCTACACCTTGCACGGGGAGCATATCTGTGACATATGGTGCCTATAACTTTTAAAGGCTTGGTATACTGGCTGGACATTGGGCTATCCTTGGCAGGAGATTTTCTTACATTAGGAATACTGAAACAATGATATGGAAGGACTTTAATATTCTAGCCAAAGACAATACCGTCATCTCCCCAACAGAGCACACCAAACTACTTGGTGCTGAGATTGATAATCTCAGATTTGACACTCACATTTCTCTTACCATAAAAAAGGTTCACAAAAAACTAGGTGCATTGTACAGAAACAAACAATTCCTCACCAAGACAGCCAAAATTTCTGCTGCCAATTCCCACCTAATCTCCACTTTATTCTACATCTCTCCTATACTTAAATACCTTAGACAAACAGACCTAATCAAGCTCAAGGCTTGCTACAATAAAATTGCTAAGTTTGCCACTGGTGCATCTTATCACAACCACCACTGTATCTCACTTAGAGAACTTGACTGACTTGAACTCTCTCAACTTCTTCACCTGAATCAACTCTCTCTCTCGCCCACAAGTTAGTAAACCATCCTCTTAAAGTCCCAACCCTTCAAAACCTTCTCCACCCCTACTGCTCCACTAGACCACTACACTCCAGCAGCAAAAAACCACGAACCAAGTCAATGCAGAAACCAAACCAAATAACTCAAAAGTATCCACAAGCACAGGACCCGGAGCCCACCAAGAATGAAGGCAAAGATTTAAGGCAAAGTTTAATGCGTATCTCCAAAAAACAAAGTAAATCCAACCAAGCACTTTCACCCAGTACTCTACCAGGCTTTTTCAAGGACTGAATAAAATCTTCATAAATCATCAGTTTAAATAGTACTGTTCAATGTCAGCTGGTCAACAATTAATTCATTAGTTAATTAATTAAAACAATAACTCCATGCATTTCCTTTGATAATTGATAACTCAATACCTTTCATTCCTTTAACAAATGATTAAAATGAAATATCCCTAACATTAAGAACTAAACACATCCTAATAAAACTTTATAACTAATCTATAATATCCCATCCCAAATATATTAAAGTCTGGCTCTTCTTAATTTTAACACTGGGGCAATATTAATATTATCATTTAGTCCTGGGAACCTAGTAGCGTCTAGTTTGAGCTGCCAATAAAGTTCACGGTATTCAAGTAATGTTTCCCAACTACCCCCTCTTAGTTCAGGGGTGACTTGTTCTAATACCATAAACTTTAATTCCATTTCTTTACATTTCTGGGAATGCTTAAAAAATAGATTTGGGATGGGGTATTATAGATTAGTTATAAAGTTTTATTAGGATGTGTTTAGTTCTTAATGTTAGGGGCATTTCATTTTAATCATTTGTTAAAGGAATGAAAGGTATTGAGTTATCAATTATCAAAGGAAATGCATGGAGTTATTGTTTGAATTAATTAACTAATGAATTAATTGTTGACCAGCTGACATGGAACAGTACTATTTAAATTGATGATTTATGAAGATTTTATTCAGTCCTTGAAAAAGCCTGGTAGAGTACAAGGCGAAAGCGCTTGGTTGGATTTACTTTGTTTTTTGGAAATACGCATTAAACTTTGCCTTAAATCTTTGCCTTGATTCTTGGTGGGCTCCGGGTCCTATGCTTGTGGATACTTTTGAGTTATTTGGTATGGTTCCAGCAGCAAAAATGTACTTCTAGTGACCAAACCCAAGAACTTAGCGGGAGAAGCACTATTCTCCTGCATCATATCCAGATTATGGAAAAATCTCCCCCCCCCCCCTCTATAACCACACTACCTTCTTGCAATCACTTCAAGACTGCACTAAAAACTCACTTAAAATGTCTCTGGTTACACCCATGCACCAATCCCCACCAGTAACCCTCCTTTTACCTCCCCTTTTTCTCTCCTCCCCTAATCCCTCTGCCTCACATAATCTGATCATTGCATTCCTTCTTCTGCAGGCTTTGGCTCACCCTTTATCCTCCCCTTCCCTCCTTACTCAATCTCTCAGACCTGTTATAACCTGCTTAACTACTTCACTTCATCTCAGCTCCAAATATATATCCAACTGACTTACACCTAGCTTCTCCTCACTCCGACGTATACTACTCACTCTGTCTCCTCTCTTACTCCTCTATCTTTCCCTTCCATCCCATTAGCCCTTCTAGCTTGTTCTGCCTTCGTGTGGCGCTTCTGCTTTATATCTGCTTGAGTTTAGTGCAATATTTGTATATAAGATTTAAGTATATGAGTTTAGAACAGTATCCATTTGAGCTTAGTTCTATCTGTATATACATTCTACCTTTATTCCTAGCCTCTAGCTAGATACTGATATATCTGTTCATTACTGTGTTTCATATTGTATGTATAGTTAATGTTTGCTGCAGTATGTATTATTTGCTATTGTTATGTGTATTCAGTTGTTCTTCATGTACTCTGCTGCTCATTTATTGTTCTGTGGAGCTTTTCTCCCTGGGCCTTCACTGAAAAAAGACCTGTGTCCAGTTGGAATTTCCTGGTAAATAAATAAATAAATGAAATAAATAAAGGACATCTATCATCCCTAGCGAAGGTGTGGCCATCCAGTCCCAGTAAGGAAATCTACTAGGGTCTCACCCTTCTGAGAATAGGTATGCTCATCCTCCCCATGCCAGTGTGGATGCCCACGTCACTAATCAAACCTCAGTTGCTAGGTCATAGAGCTTTATCCCTCTATGTCAGTAGAGTGGAATGCAGTGCATTATTCTTTTACTACTTAGTTGCAATCAAATACACAATCTTTAACTGTTAACCTACTTAATTTACTTGAAACCATAGCAAAATAGTTACTAAGTCTATAGTTTTTCCAGACACTCTTGGACGACTCATGAAAGAGGACAAGGCTTCCCTTGGATGGCTGACATCACATTTTAGAAATTCTGCTTTAATTCGATACCAAAAGTTTCTCATATAAAATAATGTTTCCTGCCTGTACCTGATTTTGCAGTTTTTCTGAATGCCATTTCAGCTGTCTTGCAATATTACATCACTTCTTTTTTTGCATTTGTTGCATCATCTATTAGATCTTAGGAAGAAAGACTGTGTAGAGGAATGGTAACTTTAATCCTTTAAGACATTTGCAGACCTAACAGAAAATTTTTAAATTAATGGATTGCACTACCTGAAAACACTACAAAGTCATCAAACACAAATGTTTAATAGATTTACTAAGTCTATGTCTATGGACACCTTAGCTTGAGAAAACAAAATAATGAAAATGAGTTAATCAACAAATCTTTCTGAGCAAGAAATTGTTTAATACTTCTATATAGGAATTGGTAGATAAATAAAATTATATGCTTGTCTCCAAAGGACATTCAGAGAAAGCTGCAGTTTAGAGCACTGCTACTGTGAGTTATGGACAGAGCTGCCATCTTAACTTTCTGTTGCTTGTATTAAAGCATTCATTCATAGCAGTGCAGAAAATATGGCCACCCTTTTCATTTGTTTTAGATAACCCCACATCCCATGTTGTGTGTGATACGGTACAGTTGCATAAGTCCTACTTACCTGTAACTATATGTTTGAATTTCACACGGTCTCAGTGGCATATGGGTTCTGTGCCTGCATAAACCCAAACTGGCAGCTTTACAGAGCTCTGAATCCTCTCCTCTGACACTCTCTATGACAGAGGATTGGCTAAGCCCCTCCCATCAGGAGAAGCCTAACCTCTGCCACAGAAAGTCAGTTACTCAGGCTTTCAATGTCAAGTAGGAAGAACCAAGGAGGACCAGAAGCAAGAATTGCCCAAAATCAACTCATTCACAGACACAAAACACCAACACAAATAACCTAAGCTAACTAACAACACAGCAAGGTCTGATACCATCAAACTATGTACAAATTAAGGGGGGTGGTGGGTGAGTGCTGCCATTGAGGCATTGTGAAATTTGAACATTTGCTGTTACAGGCAAGTAACACTTGTGTGACTGTACTGTGTTCATCATTCACACTGCCTAAGTGGTATATGGGTAGATTTCCAAAGCTTACCCTGCCTGGGAGGGGGAAGGATAAGGATCCAAGAGCCTCTGAAGAATGGTTCTCGAAAAGTCTGTTCTGAAACATAAGTTCATAGGTAGGTACTAGGCTATCAGCCCAAGGGCCTACATAAGCCTAGCCAGCACGGTTTCATAGCTTATGCCACCAAGAAAGTTATTTTCCTGTGCCACTGTCCAGCAGAGACACAGAAGTGATCCCCGGGGTGTGTTTCCTATTTCCCATAAACAGGTTATACAACAGGTTATACAACAGGAGGAGGAAACTAGTTCAGAAAAAAAGCAAATCCCAAGAAGGAAAGACATCCCTGATCAGTATCAGTAAGAAACTAAGGTCCCTCATAAAATCATCCAAGGCTAACTTTGAAAGAAAAATAGCAAAGGATTCGAAAGATAACCACAAAGCCTTCTTTAGCTATGTCAAGAATCTAAGTGGCAACTCGCAGATATGCTCTGAGCTAGTGCAAATTAGCACAAAATATACTGAACCTACTGAGTGAGTGGGTGAGTGGATGAAACAAGACTACTGAAGCCGAAGCCTGCACTGCCATTGCTGCCGCGACTACTGCCTGTACACACTGTGGCAAAGATCGTGCCACTGGGTCTAATTGTGATGAATAGTAAGCAATGGGACGTTGCTTATCCCCATGTTGTTGTGTTAGTACTGATGTCATATAACCGTGCTTGCAATCTACAGTCTGGAAAAAATGCCAACATCCTGGCAGATAGATTCAGTGCAAACTTCACCTCCCTCTCACCTTCAAAAAGGCCCACAACAATACCGGAAAAGTGTAGTGTCCCGGAAATCACAGAAGCACAAGTGAAAACAGCCCTTTCAAAAGCCAAAAACAGCATCAGTGGGGCCAGATGATGTCCCAGGCTGCGTCTTGCATGAACTACAGAACAAACTAACCCCCCACCTAAACACGCTGTTTGTAAAGGAAAACACAAAGATCAATGCACGTAAGGTTCAAGTAAGGCACCCTTTATTACTTGCAGCTAGGAGATAAAGCATGCAAGTACAAAGTTTGTCTGATTTTCCATAGTTCAGCATGCTGTTCTTATACAGTTTTCTGCATGTACACAAAAAGATATTGTTAGATTTACTGCTGACATGGTCAGAAAATTGCTGTCTTGCAAAAACATATTTGAGAAAAACAACCTGGCCTAGGCTTATTTCAGCCCTCCCTTGTTTCCTCACACTCCTTCAGCTGTCCAGTTCTTGATATGATACATTTGCCTAGGGTCAAGATACAACCCTGGCCTCAACACATTCTGCTGACTATGGTAGACTTTCAGGCATCAATTTTTCTCTTATCAAGGTCTCCTGCAGCTGCACATATTTCACACAGAATAAGCAGAATAAACATATTAATTGCTTTTTAACCCTAAATGCATTTAAGCTTGCACATTGCAGTTATACATTTTCTTAACACTGTTCAACCTCAGCCTCTCCACAGGCTATGTGCCCATAGATTGGTGCACAGCAACGGTTATTCCGCTCCACAAAGGAGGGGCCACAACTGACCCCGGTAACTATCGCTCCATAAGCCTGACTAGCTTGGTCTGCAAGGCTATGGAGCGCACCATCATGGAACTCATTAACAAAGACATTGGGAACCTCCAAACACTTGACCCAACACAATTTGGCTTTGTCAAGGGCAGATCATGCCTACTAAACATGGATGACTTCTTCGAGACAGTCACCAAGGCCATAGATGAGAGAAAGGTGGTGCAGACAGCCTACCTTGATCTCGCCAAGGCGTTCGACACCATTTCTCACTCAGGTATTATAGAAAAACTCACCAGCCTGAACATAAACCCCTACGTCACAAGATGGGTTGCCAACTGGCTCACAGACAGAACTCACACGGTAAGAATAGCGGGCTCCAGGTCCGACTCTAAACCAGTTACAAGTGGTGTCCCACAAGGCTAGGTTCTGGGATCCCTACTGTTCGGCATATATTTCTCAGAAGTACAGGCAAACACAGGAGGACTATGGCTAACCAAGTTCGCCAATGACTGCAAACTGGGAGCCATAATTGACTCTCCGGCTGACATGGACATCCTTCAAAAAGGCCTTACTGAGACAGACACCTGGTGTCAAAGTCATGGCCTCAAGCTAAATGCCAAAAAATGCATAGTCATCCTGTTTGGGAAAAACAAAACACCCACGAATTACCACATAGGCAGCAGCCCCCTTAATGCAGAATAGGTAATAAGAGATCTGGGGACCCAGGTAGATAGTAATCTCTCCTTTGACAATCATATTGCCAAAGTAGCTAGGAAATCCTTCTATGTGGCCCATCTAATTACTAAGGGGACCGCATCTAGAAATAAAGAGGTTATAGTGCCCCTCTGCTCGTCACTCATTAGACCCATCATACAGTACAATGCCCCATTTGGGATTTACCTCACAAGACACTTCCAACAGCTGGAAAGACCACTAAAGCACCTCACCAAGAGGATTACTGGCCTCAAACATATGTCCTATGCAACCCAACTGAAAAAACTCCAGCTGTACTCAGTGGCATATCGCTTACTCAGAGGTGATCTCTGCCTGACTTACAAAGCCATGTTCAACTCAGAATTGATGGACATGCTCCACCTAAAGAAATCCAAGTCACTGCGAGCCATGCGCTCTAGTGAGCTAAACCTTGCCACAACAATAAATAGAACATGCTGGAGGGATAGATTCCTGTCACAGAGACTCCCCATGCTTTGGAACAAAATTCCTAACTACATTAGGCAGAGCCCCTCACTAACACTCTTCAAGAGAAGCCTTGACGAGTGAATGGGTAACAGAAAATACACCCCTGGGATCACTTCATTGGCTCTGCTTGACAGAGGCTCAGTTAATTAATCAATGGAGCGGCGAAAGCCCACACACTCTGGCTAGGCTTAAAAATGCCCTCGGGCAGATAGCCTAGTACCTATCTATGAACCTATGAACCATCCACTCATCAAGATTTTTCTTGAAGAGTACTAATGAAGAACTTTGCTTGACATAGATGGGTAGCTTGTTCCAGAGTATAGGAAGTCTCTGGGACAGGAATCTATCCCTCCAGTGTGTCCTGTTTATTGTGGTGACAAGGTTTAGGTCCCTAGAGCATGTAGCTCGGAGGGATTGGGATTTCTTTAGGTGTAGCATGTCCAACAGCTCTGGGTTTGACATAGCTTTATATGTTAGGCAACATGAGAAAGAAACCTGTCTGCAATGCTTTGTAAAGGTATGAACAGAGGACCAGGTTGCTGCCTCTAGAATGCTTCTAGAGTCCATTACTTTCCAATATGCCTCTGAAGAGCATACAACTCTGGTAGAATGTGCCTTAATGTTGCCTGGAATAGATTTACCAAGCAGGGAGTAGCAAAAAACAGCAGCATTTGACAACCAATAAGTAATCATTTGCTTAGAGACTGGTTGACTTTTCTTAGCCCCAGAATAGGAAATAAACAGCTGTTCACCTTTCCTGAAGGGGTTAGTTCTGTCAAGGCAGAACCTGAACTATCTGAGTATATCAAAGCTATACAGAATCTACTCTACTTTGTTTTTAGGTTCCAGAAAGAAAACTGGAAGACTGATGGCTTTATTCTGGGTAAATTCAGAAACAATTTTTAACACCTTTACTGAATTATCATTTGTGACAGGGGAAAGTGTAGTTAAGCAGCATAGAATGGTGGTCTGTAGGATGACGTTGGTGATCAAGAAGAGGAGGAGGAGTGTGAAAGCAGTGCCAAGGATTAAATGGTGGAAGTTAAAAAAGGGTGATTGTGAGGTGGAGTTCAGGGAAGAGTTAAGACAGGCACTGGGAGGCAGTGAAGAGTTTCTGAATAGCTGGGTAAGTACAGCAGAGCTAGTAAGGGAGACTGCTAGAAAGGTGCTTGGTGTGACATCTGGACAGAGGAAGGAGGACAAGGAGACCTGGTGGTGGAATGAGGAAGTACAGGAGAGTATACAGAGGAAGAGGCTGGCGAAGAAGTGGGATTGTCAAAGAGATGAAGAAAGTAGACATGAGTATAAGGAGATGAGATGCATGGGAAAGAGAGAGGTGGCGAAGGCTAAGGATAAGGCATATGGAGAGTTGTATGAGAGATTGGACACTGAAGAGGGAGAAAAGGACCTGTACCGACTGGCTAGACAGAGGGACAGAGCTGGGAAAGATGTGTAGCAGGTAAGGGTGATAAAGGATAGTGAGGGAAACCTACTCACAATGAGGAGAGTGTGTTGAGTAGATGGAAAGAGTACTTTGAAGGGCTGATGAATGAAGAGAATGAGAGAGAGAGAAGGTTGGATGATGTGGGGACAGTGAATCAGGAAATGAAACAGATTAGCAAGGAAGAAGTAAAGACAGCTATGAAGAGGATGAAGAATGGAAAGGCTGTTAGCCCAGATGACATACCAGTGGAAGCATGGAGGTGCTTAGGTGAAATGGCAGTGGAATTTTTAACCAGATTGTTTAATGACATTTTGGAAAGTCAGAGGATGCCTGAGGAGTGGAGAAAAAGTGTTTTGCTACCTATCTTTAAGAATAAGGGTGATGTGCAGAGCTACAGTAACTACAGAGGGATCAGTCACAGCTTGAAGTTATGGGAAAGAGTAGTGGAAGCTAGGTTAAGAAGGGAGGTGATGATTAGTGATCAACAGTATGGTTTCATGCCAGGAAAGAGCACTACAGATGCAATATTTGCTCTGAGTGTGTTGTTGGAGAAATACAGAGAAGGTCAGAAGGAGTTGCATTGTGTCTTTGTGGACTTAGAGAAAGTATATGACAGAGTGCCTAGAGAGGAGTTGTGGTATTGTATGAGGAAGTCGGGAGTGGCAGAGAAGTATGTAAGAGTAGTACAGGATATGTACGAGGGTAGTGTGACATTGGTGAGGACTGCGGTGGGAGTGACGGATACGTTTAAGGTGGAGGTGGGATTACATCAAGGATCAGCTCTGAGCCCTTTCTTATTTGCAGTGGTGATGGACAGGTTGACAGATGAGATCAGACAGGAGGCTCCGTGGACTATGATGTTTGCAGATGACATTGTGATATGTAGTGAGAGTAGAGACCAGGTTGAGGAGACCATGGAGAGGTGGAGATATGCTTTAGAGAGGAGAGGAGAGGAATGAAGGTCAGCAGGGCTAAAACAGAATATATGTGTGTAAATGTGAGGGAGGGTAGAGGAATGGTGAGGATGCAGGGAGTAGAGTTGGTAAAGGTGGATGAGTTTAAGTACTTGGGATCAACAGTTCAAAGTAATTGTGAGTGTAGAAGAGAGGTGAAGAAGAGAGTACAGGCAGGGTGGAATGGGTGGAGAAGAGTGTCAGGAGTGATTTGTGACAGACAGGTACCAGTAAGAGTGAAAGGGAAGGTCTACAAGAGGGTAGTGAGACCAGCTATGTTATATGGGTTTGAGATGGTGGCATTGACAAAAAGGCAGGAGTCAGAGCTGGATGTGGAAGAGTTAAAGATGTTAAGCTTTGCACTGGGTGTGACTAGGATGGACAGGATTAGGAATCAGTATATTAGAGGGTCATTTCAGGTTGGACAGTTTGGAGACAAAATAAGAGAGGAGAGATTGCGTTGGTTTGGACATGTGCGGAAGTGGGATGCTGGGTTTATTGGGAAAAGGATGCTAAGGATAGAACTGCCAGGTAAGAGAAAAAGAGGAAGGCCTAAGATAAGGTTTATGGATATGGTGAGAGAGGACATGCACACGGTTGGTGTGAAAGAGCATGATGCAGGGGACAGGAAGAAATGGAAACAGATGATCCCCTGTGGCAACCCCTAACGGGAACAGCCGAAAGAAGATGATGATGATGATGATGACATAGGCAGCATACATTTATATAAAAGAAAACAAACCACGTTAGCATCTTCACAGTTACAAACATTATGCATCACAAATATGCTTTTATGCAATTATCAACAATTCAACATTACTTAAATTGCTCAGTTTTTGCCTTCCCTTAAATATGACTCCTCCAAAACATTGTTCTACATGCATTGTTCCCACAATTTCTGTTTTTTTATATATAGTTTGCTCCTACAGTTATTTTATCTCTGTTACACTCTTTCCTACTTCATGTACAGTTGGTTTATACTTTTATTTCCATTTTCTAGAAAATGCATTTTTTTGGAGCCACCAGAATTAAACTAAGCAAGGCCTTACTTGTCTAGGCATTTCAAATACTGTATTCCAACTTAAAAAATAATTTCCTTAATTTCATCCATTTGCTTACCCAATACCTCTGACAGAGTAATTTTTAGTGAATTCAAAAACATCTTTTGACATGAAAGAAGGATTGCTGTATTAAACAACCATGTGCTTGTGGAAAATCAGATAAGGTTGGGCCCACCATGAGAGCTTGCAGCTCACAGGTTCACCTTGCAGACATCAGAGCAATAAGCAAAACAGTCATCCAAGTGATAAACTTCAAATCAGCCTGAAAGGCAGGTTCAAAAGAAGAAAAGTTAAAATTTTCAGAGGACAGTTGAGATCCCAAGGAGGAGGAGGACTTTCCTTCTGTGTGTGTGTGTGTGTGGGGGGGGTCCTAAGTGCAACACTCCTTTTATAAACTGTTAGACCACAAAAAAAGATGAAAGAGAGGTATCCACTGGCACACAACTGAGATGGCTGCAAGATACACCTTGATAGATGTATAAGATAAGACATCATAGAGTAACTCACACAAAACTTTCAAAGTCAGAGGGAAAGATACCATACTGGGTCATGTGATATTGATTAG
The DNA here is from genome assembly GCF_019279795.1 of Protopterus annectens. NCBI lineage: Eukaryota > Metazoa > Chordata > Ceratodontiformes > Protopteridae > Protopterus > Protopterus annectens. The sequence goes on from NC_056748.1 coordinate 1,045,201,499, forward strand.
GCATGAACTAGAAAGCCACTTACACTTGTAAACATAAGATTTTCTAGTTGCAGGTTTTATGCTGCCCAACCTCATAGAATAAGAGCCTAAAATGTATCAAGACAGAATCATCCTGGCTGTCTGGAGCAACAGCTCTAAGTTGGGGTGCAGCAGTCACTACTGACACTTTGTGAGCAGTTCCAGAGTGTGAAGAAGCTTGTGGTAATTGCTCTTGGTCAATTCCATTAAAAAGGGAGAACCACCTTTGCCTGGGCCAAAACGGCGTCACCACAATGATTCACCACAATGATCTTTGGTAATTATTTCTGAATATTCAGAAGTACCTTGAGTATTGGTGGAAATGCATTAAGAAACAATACCATCAAAGGTAAAGAGAATACTTCTGGCTTCCAAGCATGGCTGCAAGGATGTCTCAATCAAAATTTTTCCAAATTTCTGTTCTAAAAGGAGACGAACAGAAGTATTTGAACTGTTCTCCACATCTAGACCAAATCCCAGCAGACATCTGTCCTGAGTTTCCACTCGTGATGGTCATTCCAAGATCTGCTTAGCCTGTCTGCAATTAATTTTTGCTCTGAGAGGATATATGAGGTCTGACACATCAGAGAATGTTATTAGGCTAGCTCCCAGGCCAACACTACCAACTGGCAAAAAGGATATGACCTTGTATCCCCCCTTGTTTGTTCAGGCACCACATGACTGTGGTGTTTCTATGACCAATAAAAGGAGACCTGGAGGCCACAAGTGGTGAAAAACTTTTAAGGTCTGAATCACTGCTAACATTTCACCAATATTTATGTAGTTTGTAGTATCTGAATGACCCCATCTGCCTTACATTTAAACTCCTCTGGACACTGTTTCCCATGGAAAATCTGAAGAGTCTGTCTGAACTGAATGAACTAGGATCTGGAAGGAAAGGGTAGGTCTGTGTAGGTCTGGATAGAGAAACATCTGATCTCCCTACCACTGTAACTCTCAATTCACAAAATCCAGTATTAGTACTTGGAACTTGAAGGGCAGCAGGTGCTAGGTCCAATAATTATTTTAAGTACCACTGAATCTTTCTCATGTGGAGTCTGGCCAGTGGTATCCATTAGGGTAAGTGAATCAACGAGGCCTAGAAGTCTGAGAAACTCTCTTGTGTTGGCAGATTTGTGAGGAGAGAACTCCCTGAAAATGTCTGGACAGTCAGGACATTGTCATTTGGTAGAAAGGCCATACTTTTTTTTCCATGTCTTATATACCCCAGGAAGACAATTCTTTGTGAGGGGGTGAGACAGGACATTTGTAAATCCAACTTGAAGTTAGGAGCAATTGTAATGTGATGATAACCATCCTTCAGATGTAAAGTCACTGTGAAAACAGTGGTCAAAAGAAGGGGTATGACCATCTGCAAAGCGAGCATTTTGAATATGAGTAGTTTATGAAAAGTGTTTAGATATGACAAATCTAACACTGATATCCATGATAACTGCTTTGTGTGTACCAAAAAGATTATGATGAAAAATCCTTTTCTTTTCCCCTTTTGCAGTGCAGAAACTGGTTCTATAACCCTTACTTGCAACTTGTGAAGGAATACTGGACAAAAAAAAGTGTCTTGTCTGGCGGTTGTGAGGGGATCATCCACTGCCAAGAGTATCCTCACTGAATTATTCTCAGCATCCACTAATATTATACTATTTGTGGCCAAACTGCTGAGTTGAGCTAAAGCCTGGGAGAAGGGGAAAGGGAATGAGGGACAGGGGAAAGGGAATGAGGGACAAGAGAAAGGGACAGGATGCCTTGAGTCTTGACACAGTCATTCTTTACCATGGAAATGATCTTTTTTGGGAAAGGAACCTCTTTTATTTAATTTGGAAGCATTATCCTCCTGCCCTGTCCTTCTGGTATCCTGACTCTTGTTAGGCTAGAATTTTTGTTTTTTCCTCAGATGTTGGATGCCTTGATAGGGGAGACCCTGGGAATATAAAACATTCTAGATACCCTCTGCATCCATTTACCTCTATCATCCCACCGTTTGAGAATATGGTTGACACAGGACCAAACACAAATTCAGAACTTAAAGGAGCTTTCAAAATCTTATGCATAAAATCCTCAGAAAAATTCTGGTTATGTAACCAATCATACAAAAATGTTGGTTATGTAACCAGTCATACCTTCTTAATACAAGATAAAGCAGCTGCATTTCTAGAAATATTGTCTGCACCTTCCAAGACACTCCTCAAATGATGTTTCAAAACTCCAGTTATACTAGAAATAATCTCATTCATATAACATTTCTGATCAGCAGGAAAATATACAGCAATGTCATCTAAAGTGTAAATACACTGCAAAATAAATTTCCACATAAAGCCTTGATAATTTAAAATTCTGAAGATGAAATTACTAGACTGAGCTAACTTTTTCCTGATATTCTAATCACTTGCCAATTTTATCCAGAGTTGTAGGGTTAGAAGCAGCCAAGGCTCTCTGGTTAGGGTTAGCGGCTGGAGAAAGTACAGCTGGGTCAGCTCAGAAAGGAACTAAGGGCTGCAAGATCAGAGTACAACTTTTATTTCCTTATAGTCATTTTTAGGAATTGGCTCATAGCTAAAGAGGTTTTACACGCAGTTGTATGGACATCTTCCATGGCTGGTAACAGAAGAGGAATAGCTAAAAAATGTGGAATCTCATCCTCAATAAGTTCATAAACTCTGCCGATGTTTGGCATAGCTTCATACTGCTGCTAGTCAAATACATCCCTAAACCTGACTAGCATTTGTGAAAAGATGTATACTTGCTTGAGTTTTTGAACTGATTCACCTAAAAAAGAATCAACTTGGATGGACTCGAGTGTCCACTACTGTCTGCATCAGAACCCCTGTCAAAACATTTTATTTCTTAATTTATACGCTTGCTTTCTCTTTTATTCTCTTTACCTTACTCCAGAATTTATCATACCTATATTTATAAAATTTTACTACTAATCACTCATCTTTTTCTGTTATCCACTTTAACACTTGTACAAATTTAATTAAGCAGCATATACCACTAGGTTAATTAACCCTAATCCTCTGCCTTCTTTATTTACATACAAAACTCCACTTTTTACTGGGTTTAATCTAGAGCCCCATATAAATGAAAAAATATCTGCAATAATTCCTTTTCAAATACTGTTGGCAACATAAATACACTTAAGTATGCTATTTTTCCCATCAGTACTGAATTTATCAAATAAGCTTTTTTTCAGAATAATTTATATGTTCTCCAGAATAGAGAGCTTTGTTCTATTTGTTCTTTTGTTTTTTTCTTCCAGTGAATTCTACTTGCATCTGTATTCCCACATTTTATACCCAACACAGAAATTTCTTTCATTGTAAAATATATATCCCCTACCTTTCCTACATCACCTAAACATTTACTTTTTTTTTTATTTAAAGCTATCCCCATCACTTCCAGACACTCATGTGTGCAAATTATTACTTCCTTTATCCAAATTTTGTTTTTTTGCAATTATTATAATGTCATCTGAATATGTTAACAGAACTGAAATTCTTAACCCTTTAGATGCTATATACTCCACCTTCTTCATTTTAGAATGTATTTCACATACTATCACATTCATAACTAATGCAAAGAGTATACGACTCATTGGACATCCCTGTCTTACACCACTCTTCATATGTACCTCTTGGCTTAACCAGCCATCTGCAAGTATTTTACTTTATTATTACTATATGCTGAAATATATACATTTCTAACTTTCTCACTTATATTATATTTTTTCATTATTACCTATAATATTTCATGTCAAATGCCTTATTAAGGTTTCCTATCATAATTTTCACTTCTTTTTTCTTTTCATATCATCCTCAACTGCTGTAACTGCCATTAATAATTCTTGGCAATCCTTCTACTCTATACTATATATACTATCTTCTATAATATTTTCCATTTTAGTTTCAAATCTCTTTTGTGTCCCTTTCATAAAGATTGTATAATCATTAATATTATTCAATATTGTTGGTCTGAAGTTTTTTTGTCTTCCATCTTCCATATGAATTTAAGTATTCTACCACATAATTCTTTATACATAAAACCTTCATTTAATCATTCATTCAAAATCTATATCTTTTGCCAATTCCTTAATTTTTTTATACATTTCATACACTATTTCATCTGGTCCTGCAGCCAGATCTATATTTACTTGCAGCAATACTTTATCTAGCTCATTTAAAGAAATTTCCTTAGCCAACTCTTTATTCACTTTTTTCTGTTACCTTTTTAATTCCCGTTTTTCTTCACTACCATCTGTTGTTTTTTATATTTCTTATGCATATTGTACTACACTATTTATAATCTTTTCCTGAGTTCTTTCTATTTCTCCTTTTACATTTTATTTCTCTACCATCTTCCTTTACCAATCTACTTAAGTAACTCAATACTTTTTTCTCTTTTTCCCTTTTAAAATATATTTTCTTATATAATAATTCTTGTATTTGTTCTTGATTTCTTTCATATAATTATTTTTGTCAAAGTACTAGTTATCACTATGTTCTAAATCTTCCAATGGACCATTATGTTCTTTTATATTTTTCTTTCTCTACTTTTCTGAAATCATATTGCCACTGTAAAAAATAATTATATTTTCCTTAAATATCTTCCACCATCCAGACCAATTTTTATAAAATGTTCTCGCAGTAATATGATCTTTCCACAACTGTATTACTAATGTCTTTCCTTCATTGCATACTTTCACATTTATCCTTTTATTCCTTTGCCTATTTTTTATATATTCCTTGTTTTATTTTATCTCTATCCATACTCCAAGATCAGACAATTATTTTTCAGCTACATCTCTTCTCCTATAACTATGCCTACTGATACTATAAAATAATCTATTTCAGTTCTTTGCATACCCCTTTTGTAAGTCCATGAATTTGTGTCATAAAGTTTTAACTTACCATGTTTTATAACTTATAACACTTTTCTTATATCCTTTATTTTTATGCTTGCCTCTTAAATCACAGTTAAAGTCTCTTGTTATTACAATATTTATATTTATCACTACATAGTCTAAAATCATGGGAAATAAGTTTTCCCTTTCTTTACAATGAGTATAAGCATATAATGTTATAATTCTGTATACTTGTTCTTTCCATTTTAAATCTGCAATGGTTAATCCTAACATTTTTGCTAAAATTATTTCTAATATCTTTGTTGTATTTCTACAAAATACAGCTATTCCAGAACATCTCTCATTTCCCAAATTCCAGATTACAATTCTTCCACATAGTTCAGTTATCTCAAATGCTAATATTAAAAGCATACCTTCTTCTAATGATAATAAGACTGAGCAAGTCAAACATATAAAATTATCAGGGATGATAAATGATGACAACTTAAAATCTGAACATCACATCCAATACATTGTCCAGAAGACCATTCAGAAACTTGGCCTGCTATACAAGGCTAAACCCTACCTCATTAATTAAAGTAGAATAGCCACTGCAACCTCCCTTCTACTACCCAGTCTACTATATGTTTCTCAGTCTTCACAAATCTGCAGTCCGGACAGCTTTCCAAACTAATAGAAAGCTATAACAAAATCAACAGATTTGCCACTGGCTTAAAGTCCAAAACAAAGCACTGTACAGAGATAAAAAAATAAACCATCTCAAAGTCCCTAACTTGATTACCTATAAACAACTAAAAACAGCCTTCAAAGCACTACAACATCCAGCTATTGCCAACCTACTCCAATGGTATGCTGCTGCTGCTACACATGGCAAAGCCTTTCAATGGTATTCTGCTGCTACACATGGCAAAGCCCTTGTCTCCTTAAGTATCTTAATGTCAGAATGATATCCAATGATATCTCAAGTGCAATAAAACAAAGTACGACTCTTCACAACTTCAAAATTAATCTAAAAATGTCACCTTAATAACTAAAGGCTTTGCCAATGCTGATCTTCCCAGGTAGAAATTAACCTTCTGATAGTACAAATCTTGCTCCCCGTTACTGCCATATACCTACTGCACTGCTTAACAGTGATGTGAGATTACATGAAGCTCTATAACTGGCTATTGGATACTATTCCGGATCTTCTTAAACCCTTTAACCTTGGCACTATCAGCACTCAGTATGACTAAACTCCCCCTTACAAAGCACCTGTTATAAACATAATATACATACCTACATCCATGCATAATGAATTTTTTTTTCTAACTAAATCTTGACCATACACATACTCATCAAGTAATATTCTATAACTAAACATGACATGCTATTTTCTCATCTGATCGATGCCTAAATGCTATTTTTCAACCATGTATTCTCAGTAAAGAGGTGAATATCATGTTACTGTAAATTTGTTTATGACCTATTCCAAAATGCCATTATTCATACAATGTAAAGATGTTACCTAAAGCCATCTGCATGTTTTTCAACATATTACTCATTCTACGTATAAACTGTTTCTGAATGATACATGTATGTGTTGAATGTTTCCTTTGATGTAACACACTAAAAATTTCTGTTAGTTAAATTCATATTTTTTCTGTCATGTCTGCAACTGCATTTATTGTACAACACCTTCAAATTATCAAACGTTGGACGTATGATTCTTCTGTGTTATGCATGTATTTTGTTTTCTATTATTTTTAATGTTTTGACCAAGTTAAACCTGAAAATTATGCATTTTTTTCAGTGCTCTACCTCTACAATGGTTAACAAATGAAAATAGAATAAAAGTACAGGCAAGACTAAAGGGCTGTGGCTGACCACGTTTGCGGACAACTGCAAACTGGGTGCTATAATAGAGTCTCCGTCCGACATGGATATCCTCCAGAAGGGCCTTAACGAGACTGATGCATGGTGTCAAAGCCATGGTCTCAAGCTAAATGCTAAAAAATGCGTAGTAATCCCCTTTGGAAAAAACAGAGTACCTGCGAACTACCACATATGAGGTAACCCCCTGAAATCTGAAGTAGTAATAAGGGATCTAGGGACCCAAGTAGATAGTCAGCTTTCCTTTGATAACCGTGTTGCCAAGGTGGTTAGAAAATCCTTCTATGTGACCCATCTGATCATGAAAGGGTTCGCATCAAGATCTAAGGATGTAGTGGTGCCCCTCTACTCTTCCCTCATCAGACCCATTATTGAGTACAATGCACCAATTGGAATGTACCTGGCTAGGCATCTCCATCAGCTGGAGAGACCACAGAGGTAGCTCACTAAGGGGATTACTGGCCTCATACAGTTGCCCTATGCAGCACGATTGAAAAAACTAAGGCTTTTCTCTGTTGCATACCGCCTTCTCAGAGGCGATCTCTGTCTAACATACAGAGCCATGTCCAACCCAGAACTGTTGAACATGCTCCATCTTAGCAAATCCAAATCCACTCGAGCTACACGCTCTAGGGATATAAACCTCAGCACAACAATGAATAGAACATGCTGGAGGAATAGATTCCCTTCGCAAAGACTTCCCTTGCTATGGAACAAGGTCCCGATCTACATAAGACAGAGCCCCTCACTATCACTCTTCAAGAGGAACCTTGACGAGTGGATGGGTAACAGAAAGTTCACACCAGGGATCATACCAACAGCTCTACTAGATAGGGGCCAAGGGTACTAGCTGCTAGATGAAGGGCCTAGGGAACTAATCAAAGGGGCGGTGAATACCGCACAACGTGGCTTGGCTAATATATGCCTTCGGGCATATAGCCCAGTATCTACCTATGAACCTATAAAATAAAATTAGAAATCTGATTCCTTTTTGCAGAAAATAACTGTTTCCTAACTTTAAATTGAAGTATAGTATTTAATCATCAGAGTATTATACAGAAAGCACTGAATGGATGTTTACATTGATGACTCTCATAAATACCGCAAGGCTAAACATCAAGAATAAAAAGCACTGAATGCCAACACTGGTGACTCTCACAAATACCAAAAAGCTGAACATTAAAAATAAAATGTAAATACAGAAGGCTGCACTGTCAGCCTTTTATTTGAAGAAAGTCATGCATCCAAAGTCTTGCCTTGCGCTATCTAACTAAATAAATAAAAAGTCTGGCAAAAACGTCTTTAAAACCTTTAAGTCTTGCACCACAGAAATAAATAAATAATCTGCAATTGTTTTATCAAATGTTTAAAAAAAAACACTTCCTGTTACCAGACTTGAGACAACAATATAACCTTTCCACACATTTTAAATAGGTTCATAGGTTCACAGGATTTTATTAGGCTATTGACCCAAGGGTCTTTACAAGCCTCGCAGTTAAATCCCAGTATAATGCTAGATGAGAGATATTGTCTATGCCCAAGGTTTTTCTAGCAAGGACTACCCATGTCCAGGAGAGATGCCAGGGCAATCCCTGGTAGAAATTTATGGTTTCCTATCCAGTCATCCAGGTTGCACTTAAACAGGGTCCTGGAGGTGCTTTTCTTGATTTGGATTGGAAGCCTATTTCAGAGGAGTAGCAACCTCTGATAGATGTATCTGTCGCACTAGCAGGTCCTGTTCATGTTGCAGGCTAGACCGAGGTCCCTGGAATGGGTGATTCTAGCCCCATTTGACTTGCAGATGTGCAACATTTTCATTAGATTTGGGTCAGAGATAGCCTTGTAAACCATACATAAGTCACCTCCAAGTAGTCTATACACTACTAAGTACACAGACAGCGACTTCAGTCTGTCTATATGAGACATGTGCTGGAGACCCTGAATTTCCTTAGTTAGCATCTGAGGTTTCTCAAGTTGCTGCAGGTGTCTGGTATGGTACATACCAAAGGCAGCATTATATTCAATAATAGGCCTGATGAGGGACTAGTACAGGGGAGTTATAACCTATTTTGCCCTTGAGGCGATGCCTTTGTTGATCAGGTGAGCGATGTATAATGTCTTCCTCACCACAGTAGATACATGGTGGTCAAAGTTGAGTTAACAGTCAACTTGTGTTCCCAGGTCTCTCACTACTGAATTCATACTTATGGTATTATTTATTTTATAATGAGCAGGGATATTGTTTTTACTGAATGGAATGATGATGCATTTTTAGCATTTAGTTTAAGACCACGGCTTTGGCACCAGTCATTGGACTGTGTAAGCCCATTTTGAAGTACACTGACATCGCTAGGGGATTCAATGACAGCACCTAATTTGCAGTCATCCACAAACTTGGTTAGGCACAGCCCCTCTGTTTTGGCCTGGACTTCTGAGAAATGTATGCCAAACAAGAGGAGGCCCAGCACTGACCTTTGTGGGACCCCACTGGTGACAGGTCTGCTGGTAGAGGTAAGATTTTTCCAGTTTGACTGAGTGTTGTCAATCTGTGAGCCAGTCTGCACCCATCTGACAACATAGGGGTAGATATTCAACTGGGTTAGTTTCTCAATGATACCTGAATGTAGGATACTGTTGAAGGCCTTGGCCAAGTCAAGATAGACTGTGTGCACAGCTTTGCTCTCATCTATGGCTCTGGTCACATTCTCAAAGAAGTCCAGCAGGTTTAGCAGGCATGACCTGCCCTTGACAAAACCAAAACTGGGACAGATCCAGGGTTTGGAGGTCATATATATATCCTTATTTATGAGGTCAACAATGATTCGTTCAATTACCTTACAGAGGAGGCTGGTTAAACTTATGTGTCTATAGTTACCCAAGTCTGTTGCTGAGCCGCCCTTGTGGATGGGGATAACAGTAGCTGTTTTCCATTCAGTGGGGACAAAGCCAGTAGTCAGGCAGTGGTTGAATAGAGTGCCTAATGGAATAGGTAGCTCTTGTTTTAGAACATTAAGAATGCAGCCTGAAATGCCATCTGGCTCTATGGAGGCTGTATTCTTAGCCTTGGAGACAGCATTGATGACTTGCTCATTGGAGATGCAGGGAGGAGGAGATGATGAAGACATGGTTTGTGGCATGCTTGGGGGTGATAGGGGGGTGAAACTTTCACCAAACCTGTCTTCTAGCAGGTTTGCAATTCCCATACAATCAGTATGTAGGATGCCATCTACAATTAGTTCAGCACACATCTGAGTTCTACCTTTTAGGTTGCGGATATAGCTGAAGAAAGCCTTATAGTTATCCTTGGCAATGGTTGCTAAATTGTTCTCATAGTTGCTCTTTGAAGATTTTATGAGTTGTCTTATTTGCTTGTTTAGGCCGAGGAGGGTGCTCTTCCAGTTCTAGGATCTCACTTTTGTATTTTTAGACAGCAGCTGCTTTCATACATAGTATAATTTATTAATGCTAGATGTCTACCAGGATGATTTGTTTCTTCTTGAGGATCTTGCTTTTTTCCTATCTGGCATGGTTGTGTCTGTAAACTTGTGTAAATGTTTATAGAAGATATCAGTGTACACCTTAGTATAGCCGTCAATGCCATCTGTGGAAACTGGAGGTTGGAATTTGATTATACCTTCCCCCAGGAAGGTATAGTTATTTTTGTTGAAGTTTTTTAGCCTGACATCTCCTTTGTGGAGTTCTGGTGCTATTGGTACTTCAAAAATAACTGATTTATGGTCATATTTAACCAGTGTGGGACCTTCACTTGAGGTGCTGCATCGGCCACTCATATTGGTGAGGACCATGTCTAGAATATTGGAACCCCTTGTGGGGTGGTGCACTATTTCTTCCAGGGCATTTGAGTTAACAAAGTCCAGGAACTTTTGTGTGAGTGAGTTTGGGCTCATATGTTTCCCAATTAATGGAAGGATAGTTGAAGTCACCCATAACTAGGGTGTTAGGTTGTACCTTAATTGTCTCAAGTAGGTCTAAATAACCTTTGTGGGCATCTTGGTTCATGGAAGGGGACCTGTAACTGATGATGACCTAAAGCGGGGTTTTACCCACAGTAATTTGGACTTGAAGTAGCTCCACAGAGTTTTCTTGTCTAACCAGTCTAGAGGTGTAATTATCTTTAATGAAGGTAAGGCACTCCACCTCCTTTGGTTCTCATACTTTCAATTTGCGGTCTGAAAGTGTGGAAGGTATTATAGCCTTGCAATGCCGGGGTACTTTCAGCGGCCTTCAGCCAGGGTTTTGTGACTGCACAGACATCAACATCTTCCAGGGAGAGGACTGATTCCAGATACTGCAGTTTCTGATTTAAACTCCTAGAATTTAGCAGCATGACCCTTAGTTTCTTTGTGTTTGATACTTTCTTGTCGGGAATTTTGTTGTTGTGACCTTGCCTAAAAAAGGCATTATGGGGAAGGCAAGTTCCTTAGCCAGCAACAGAAAACCTAGAGGTGCCAGGTGAGGACCATCTCTGGCAAAGTAGCATGGTCTATCCACAATGTCATCCCAGACTGACAGGAATTGGATCCCCTTAAAATGACACCAAAAACTAAGCCAATTATTGAAGTCAGTCATTTTCTGTTTATATTGTTGTATCATCCTAGGTTTGGGTAAAATGCTGCTCAAAGCTAGGGACACATATTCAGAGAGCTCAATCATGTCTCTCTTCATATAGTCCAGAGAGGTACATCTCAAGTCCTTCACACCAACATGAGCTATGATGGAGTCATAATAGTACTTCTTGTTGAGAGACCTGAGTGCATGTGTGATCTGGTGAATCCTTGCAACAGACAGGCAGCTGACTACAACCTTCTCCTTGTTCAGCCTGGTGAGTGTGGGATCTGTATGTCTTACTATAGCATCACCTAAAACAAAAACATTTGGAATATTTATTTTATTTAACATTTGTTTACCAGGATAGTCCGGCTGGACAGCTAGTGTCCATTTTCAGTGGAGTCCTGGGGAGAAAAGCTCCAGAAAAATTATTATATAATATGAGCAATATATACAATGTCAGTCAAGTTACAGCTGCAGAGAGGTTAACATGCAGATAATACAGAGATAAGTACAAGTACTAAGTATGGAAAGGTTAACATGTTAATAATATAGAGATACATCATTGTGCATTGCCTTAAGGTCTTATTTGTTGAGATACAGGTGCTACTGTTTTTATGTGCATTGGGTACTTTAGGTGTTGTGTTAGGTATAGCATGTTTGTGTTTTGGTGGTGTCTGGTATTTAGGTAGGTTTCTGCAGAGTACTTCTGCATATAAAGGTTTATGTGTTGGGTGCATATTACAAATAGGAGTCGTGGTGTGTGAGCTGACACCCTGTTTACTGCTGCAGTTCTGGGTGCAAGACAGCAGTGATTCCAGATGCTTAGTGTAGGAGCATCTCTCGTAAAGTGTAGTCGAGTGATTTAGGAGTAAAGGGGTGTCAGTGTACATGAGGCAGTTACTACACTGCCTCAAAAAACCCATGTCCACCAGGCTGGTAGGAGAAACAGAGGGAAACTGACAGTCCATAATGCAAGGTTTGAACCTGGTATCTCAGCAGATAAGGAAAAAAAGATGAAGGTATCAGACAGGAAGCTATTTTAGGGTGACTAACCTATGGGGTGTACAGTAGGAGGTCTGGAAAAGAGGGAGGGGGGCCCTATAGGGTCTGATGTTGATAGGTAACAGGTAAAATCTCTGCTAGGCTGCTAGAATAATAGGATGTTTGTTAGCATGCATTTTCTGAGGAATATGAAGTCTGAAACTCAAATGTATGTTATTATATAGTGACTTTAAGCCCCAAATCATTCCAATGATTTACCAGGAAACCCCAAATTTTATGAGGAATAGACCAAAATAAGAGGCGAAAGTCTGGACAGTAGTTATAGTACACAGGTATGCCGTGTTTTAATTTCGTTTGGAATCCAAAAATAACAAATGCAAGAACGTTGAAATTTGCTAAAATAAATATTACTTCGGGTAATGCTGAGGGTAAGGAATTCAGTAATATCAGAATGGCTCTGAAACAAAATAGGAATATATTAATTTGTACAACAAAAGGCAGTTTTCTTTTGTTGTACATGTGCAACATTTGTTGCTGCTGTTGCATAACAACCTCCAATATCATGAAAGATTGGGGCAGCCATTAAAATAATGCAGTGGCAAAGTTACAGGGACACTTAGAGTGCTAACTGTACTGTTTAGGGAAACAACTGTTTGCTGCAGTGCACTAGGAGCAACACGAAGGTCAAATGAAAATATATATTAATACACATATAGAATTTTTCAAAATCACTTGAAAATAAATCATATTTAATAAGGGCGAGATGTCTAACTACAAACAAATTAGACTTTGCATATTTAGTATTGGTTTTGTCCGCATTTACTAAGCACTTTAGAAAAAATGAAGCAAACAGATTCAACCAATCAAAGACACACATCCAGGCATATTGACTGAGCATGTCTATCTGTCCAGAACTTCATTTTGCTGAAAACCTGCTTAGGTACAATTAAACAACATAAATCACCAAATCCTGTACACCTCACAATATCACTTTTTGTCATTGAGCAACTAATAAAACAATAATTTAATGATTTTTTTTGGGGGGGGTAGTGATATATTTTATCTATAGGTCATACTGGTCATCCCCAAGAATTAAGTAAAGTTCACCTAGGTTAACATCCATGGTTATGTATACAAACACACTGAGACACAAAGCTGTTGCCAGCCTTGATGTCCAGGTACCTTATCAGCGTTATACTGAACCTAAGACGAGACTGACTATAACGCTGGGGGGACCGCTGAAAAGTAGAATCAGATAGTTAGAAACGCATGTCACCAGTGGGGTGCCACGAGAATTTGTAAGCAAGTGTGGTGGGCTGCAGTCTTATTGTTATCAACATTTCAGTTGTTTTATGTTACTGAACCTTTTTTCATGTTTCAACAGCCTTATCAAAGCACACAGTATACAATCAGGCTGTAAGGATTTACATAAGACAAACTAATCCGAGCAACACAATAACTATTGTCATATTTTTTTGCCTCACCATTTTTCATCTTCAGCAGTACAGTTTGGTTACATCTGACTAGAAGCCAGAGTACACACAAGGATATTGACTGGTGGTAGGTTGAAGCTTGCTAGCATTTTTGATTAGATAAGAATGTACTCAAACTATTACTGGTACTCGTTCAACAGCAATCAATATATTTTTTTTAAAAAGCCGTAGTCCAGTGCGTAAAATGCAGGCTTGTGATTATAGCAATTTTCAGTAATGTTACACCAAAATGAAATATTGTTATATATCCTCATATTAGTCATCACCCTTTCCATCTATAGCAATTTTTAGTCAGAACTAATTCATGATGTAGCCCAATAAGAATGTCCTATTTATAATTTTATTGTAGAAAATAAATATAAACATTTATCTTCAACCTCTGTTGCAGAGTAGCACTTCAATAATGTACTACTGTAATTTTTTTTATACAATACCTCTGTCTTCTAGCAGTTCCATGTTTTTACGTGACCTCATTGCTGTAAATTTGCACTTTATCAATTCCTGTTTTTCTACATGTAGACCCTTTTCATTAATAGCATAAACAATGCAAATAAATTTTCTGTAGAGACAAATGTTTAGTGTAACAAAGGTGGTGAAAACATATATAACATTAGCTATTTTACTTCTCTTTTGCTGCTTGACTTAAATCAGTCTCAGCTGATATCACCTCAGAAAATTTATTTTCAGAATTAATTATGTGCAGAAACATTCATGCAGGCACTAAAGCCAAAAATAACGGCACAACTCTTCATTGCTGTTATTACGTGTATATTATAGGCTATCATCCAACAGACTGAGTTACTTTAATTTGATTTGTTAGAAATACAGAAGTCGGTCATATCAGCTAAACAAAATGAGTCACAGCAGGTATATACACCCTTCCCGCGTTTATATCACGTTATTGAAAGATGAAAATAGCGAACGCTATTTCATCGGCCCCAAAACATCTAAACATGAAAATATCTAACATTCAGAACAGTGAATTTTTTCACATGGAAAAAATTTGCTGCTCCGAAACACATACACACAACACAAGCACATCAAACAAACAGCAACCACACACATACACTTAAATTCCTACATCTAACGCTACACTAAACTAAACATACACTACTATCTACCCACTTACCTTAACCCAAACCCTAACCTTAAGGTCCTTCACTATCGCACACTCACCTAACCCATGCCCTAACCCTAACTTACTTAAACCGCCCCTAACCCTAAAGCCTGTCACTATCGCACACACCCCTAACCCGCGCCCTAACCCTAACTCACTTAACCCACCCCTAACCCTATCGTACAAACAATCACACACTTACCTGAACCCAACCCGTAACTTTCCACCACACCGCTAAGAATAGCGAAGCCACAGAAACGGCCAACCAAATTATTTCCCGAGGAAAGAATTAGCTGTTCTGCAACTTCGCTATTCTTAGTGTTCGCGGAATAGTGTTAGATATCAGAACATTCGAAGTTTTAATACTTCAATGTTCTGATATAGACCCACCTTCCCTTTTATACTTAACCATTTATGGCAAAATGCAATAGTCTGCCATTTCAGTAACAATGGACCCTTTCCAGTGAGATAAGAAAAAGACACGTGGCTGTCCTGACACACAGATGGTATAATAGCCCAGTATTAGAAAGGATAACAACATATAGTGTAGTGTTTACACTGTTTATAACTCAAGGGCATGGTAAAATATACAGTTTTAACCTGAGTTTGACTTGTTTTGTGAAAAAGGCAACAAAATATTTTACATTGAGAAAACCATGTGCTTTACTAGCTATGATGCTATTAACACGAGCCAAGACGGAGTTAATTTAATATATGTGAATATAATCTACTTGATGTGTTATTTTTATTTCATTTCCAATAAATTGCAGCAGCACAGAATATTTTAAGGATTATATTTTTATTTAGCATAATAACTAATTGCCTTTAGGCCAACTTTTCAGGTTTATTGTCAGAATTCTGCAGCTTTTGATCTGAATTCGAGGTGGAGACAAACAGCTGTCATTCCATCTTGACGAACAGCGCATATACATCAATCACTTTCTCTGTATCCAAACCAAAGGGTAGAAAATTCACACAGACAAACTATTCAGTAAAAAGTGCAAGACGACCCAACCAAGCTAGAGTCTTCACTATGTAATATCTTAAATCTCTTGTTATAGAGGCTCATTTGGGATATATGCAAATGACCCCTTAAGGATATAATGTTGTTTCAGCTGCATCTTTTCTGAATGTCCATGACTTTCTCCTTTTTGCCTCTTTTTGGGTACATTCAAACCAATAAAACTAAACCCACTAGCTGTACATGGCAAGTCTACAGCTAGTGGGGTTTGGCTAAAACCATGAGCAGCTTCAAATGAGTAGTGTCCATCGATGGTACCTAGGACTCGACAATGAGCAGTCTGGTCTGAGACCCATTCATTGTCAAAGAGGCTGGAGTCAGATGAAGAAATGTCGACTCCGAAATCTGATGGGCAGTTGGAACTGACAAGACAGGATCCATAGATGCAGTAAATGGGAGCAGGAAAGGAGCTAGGAGAGCTGAGAGACAGCAAACTGGCCCACCCTTGTAACTGAGGTGGATGGGATGGTACACACTTACATCTGCATCTTCAAGAAAGTTCTCATCATAGGTTCCCGATTAGCTTTTATTGTGTTCCTGAACAACTGGACTTATTTTTGGCAAAAATGAAGGAGGAGGTCTGGAACTTAAAAAGCTGGACAGTTCTCACTCTGAAGAATCTCTACTACTAGTCAGTACTGCCTTTTAGTAGTGGAGAATTACATCTCAGCACTGAAGCAGAAATTTACCTCTTTCGTTCCTTAATAGAACAGGAGCACATACCCTGGTCACCTGCCTTGCATTTTTTTCTTTTTTTTCTTCTTTTTTTTAATGGAGTTTCTGTCTTTCTTCTTATCTCTGTCCCTCTTCTTCTCTTCATGCTTATCTGCTGATTCAGCAGGAAGAAGACCCTTAACAATTAACTTTATCTATATTTTCATGTGCATTAGAATAATCAAGTGTGCAGTGTGTGTGGAAAACACCTGAGTGTTCAACACAAGAGATAATCCGGTGAACAAATTTGTGCAGTACTGCATGCTGGACTTGTCTGTTTGTGTGTCCCTAAATAGCTAAATGTGTGAAGAATGCCTGAGCATCTCTCCCAACAAAATAAAAGAATGATTATGAAAACTACATGCTTCTATAAAAGAATTACATTTTAAACTAAAACTCTTACATGGGTTAGGTCTCAGTACTTTCAAACTTTAAAAGATTTTCCCTGACCTGTGTGATGAATTTTTATTCATAGGGTGCCTTCTTTTGCTTTGCATGGAATAGTTTATTAAAACAGAAAGTTTTTTTTTTATTATGAATGGATGAAAAACTTTGTTAAGCATGTATAATAGAAGCTGCATTGCTTTTTAATTTCTACTTAAAAATAGCAGCTTTTCTGTGGATTACTGATGTCTCTTGTGTTCCTGGTGAAATGTATTTGACTTTTTTGATGCAGTGTACTGGCACATGTTAATTGTCCTTGTATATAACAGGTATTTGAGCCCTCAGTAAAAAAAGAAAAATTTTTATTCAGATGCATCACACATTTTTTGGGGCCTATTTTCTACCCATCTTTATTCTTTAGCAATCCCTGCATTATAGCAGACACAATGTTAAGCTTCAACCTCTACCTGAAACACTCCAATTAAACCTTAAGGGCATACTAGCCATTACTGAATAGCAACAAATTCTGCTTTCCTTATAGAATCAATCTACCATCTAGATACGTTAAAGTCCACCCATCCAGCCATAACCCTTTTTTCCCCATTTTTGCACATGGAGTTAGGGTGTCACTTCAACAGTAACAAACATCTACAGCCAATGTTCATATCGCCAAGTGGCCATCCTGGCATGGTTGTTTCTTTATACCACACACACACTCAACACGTATGCCCAATTATTTATTTATTTATTTATTAACATTTGATTACTGGGAAAGTCTGACTGGGTAGAAGCCCATTTTCAACAAAGGCCTGGAGAGAAAAGCTCCAAATTATTACAAAACATTTTAAGAACAATAATTTTATAATCTTCAAAATTAAAACAAAAAAAAAAAAAACAAAAACATCTGCAGTTTAAATAATAATAACAAATTAGACATAATATAAAAACATTGGTTAAGAATTTAAGAATTGATACAAATAATATGACAATCACTTAGTATTTGGCAAAATTTTAGACGGTTTGTAGAGAAATTAAAATAAGTTAATCTAATACAAACAGGAATTACAATATAAAATGAGGGCAAAACAAGCTAATGGTATATTTAGAGATAAAGTCAGGGAACAAATTTGATAAAAGGAAGTAAGTGAAGAAGGAATAAAAAGGTACTGTTCACATTTAAGGATATAGTTTATCCTGGTTTTGAGCAAGAACAGAGCCAGATTTTAGATAGGAAGTCTTTCAGTGTGGCTTTGAAAGATGGGTGGGAGGGTATTGACCTGATGGATACAGCTAAGAAGTTCCATGCCTTAACAACCTTGTATGAGTACAGATAATGTTCAGCAGCCTTGACAGGTTTGTAGACAGACAAAAGGTTTTGGTCCAGTCCACCTACTGTATGCCTTTGGAATGTGGGAGGAAATAGGAGCACCTAGAGAAAACCCACATGAATAGGAGGAGAACTTGCAGACTCCACACAGAAATCACCCCAGCCAAGAAATGAACTTGACAGGGGTCCAGGGAAGTAAATATTGTGGGAAAAAATAGCCAGGGAATTGTTATGGCTAGGCTTGTATAGGTCCTAGGGTTGATAGCCTAGTACCAACCTATGAACCACAGAACCTCTTGCTATGAGGTGACATGCTACCCACTGCGCCACTGTGCCACCCTACACCTAGACAGAGAGCAACACAATTACCACCAGTAATATGAGCTGGATGGATATGTGACAGTCTTCACAATGAATACAAAATCCTGAAATGTTAAAATGGTGAACTTAATAAAAGTACTAATAGCATACATGATGTACTACATATGTGCACTGTGCCTACATGATGTACTACATATGTGCACTGCACCTGCACACAACCAGCTGACAACAATATCACACTCCTGTTATTGAAACTTGGAAACAAGTGCTAACATGAGTCCTGTGGGAGATGGTCACATCCAACCCTCTATACATGTAGGGGAGGAGGTATTTTTATTTTAACATTTCAACATTTTGACATGTTAAAATTATGCATTCAGTATTATGACTTTCAGTATACTGCTTTTTAGTAAGTTGATATGGATCTGAGCAAGACTGGCACAGTAGCTTTAACAGCTATTTAGGTTACCATAATAATCACAAAATTAACTGCAGACAGCATCAAATGGTCCAAAGAGCCAGAACCATACTGAACTAGCCAATACAACATCACATCAACTCAGGATTAAGATGGGTCACTGGAACTCTTCAGTGTTTGGGTTTTTCTGGCTAAATGTGGGTATAAGGTTGAAATGAACTTAGCTCAGCCTGAGGAAATGACCATTCACCTCTTAAAAGTAAGTAAAATTTTAATGTATCTGTACTCTTAAATACTTGGAGCAAAAAAAACAAAAAAACACTAAGCAAAATCCAGGACCCTAACCTACACCAGACAGTTCAGACACTGGTCAGATAGAGGGACTAAAGTTGGCTTACAAAATATTAGACCAGTAAACAATAAATGTACTACACTGGAAACAGTGCTATCCAAAGAAAACTCCTGTTTGCAGTCATCATGGAATCTTCATTGAAAAATGCAGCCCGCATGTCATAATATATTAAAAAAAGTTTTTCAGAGATAACAGACCAGGTCAAAGAGTGAGAGGTAACACTGCCTTAGTTGTACTTAAGAAATAACGATAATATTAGGCCATTCAGTCAAAACAGCCTAGTTCTTTACGTTGATGATTCCCATGACTATTTACTTGTAGATATCATCAAAGGAAATCACAATAAATCATTTAAAAGTATGACATTCATGCATACCCACCCATATTCTGCCAAATTACATTTGAATGCAACACAAAGCATCCATGAAAATTACATTTGGATGTAACACAAAGCGTCTAAGAATGATACGGCTATAAAATGTATAATGACTGGGGACTTTAACTTAAACTGGACAGATCTCGCACAAAACCAGCCAACAAGAACTAGCATTCCATCAGTTAACAAAACTTTAAAAGAACCTTCCAACCTAAATACAGCAGTGTATTACCTGTCTACTCCTCTGTTAGATGTGGTCACAACAAGCACTGCTACAGACTTTACAATATTGCAGTTCTACCTAGCACATTAAGTGACCTTTGTCTGCTGATCACTGTGTGGTCATTCAAAGGACCTCCATTTTATTTGGACTCTGGAAAATCCTTTCAAGAAATCCAAAAAACACTTTTTTTAATGCAAACAGACTAAAGATTACAGCATAACTTTTTATGAAAGAAAACTGCAGTGTTGCATCATTTCTCTTGCGCTGATATAAAACACATTTTCCCAATAGTGTGTGGACACTTGACAGCAAAAATGCCCTTGGCTTACCACAGCTCTTAAAGATCAGATGTAAGAGAAGGGCATGTACTGCAAGAACTGCAGATGTCCTTGCAGTATTCTTGAAAGAAGGAATGTCGCATCCCAGACACCCTGTCATTCAGGCCAGTGCTGAAAAGCTTGAAAAGGATCTTGTTTGCACTGGATGCCCTATTTATGCTCCTTACACAGAACGTAGGACATAAAAGGGATGTACAAGCACAACTACCCAGAACTTCTTTTGCAGGCAGTTTGCCCACCATTGTTACCAAATGTTTTGAATGTTATTTTGCTGTTCTGACCTCTTAGAACACCAGATAGGTGCACCATTTGGATTATTTTTTCTATTTGTTTTATTTTTTAATTTCTAAGCAAACCACCTCCTCCTGGATATCTCAGGCAATTTCTTTTTGTTATTTTTTATGGCAAGTCTCTGCTTCTGTTAGAGCTCATTTGTTACCTCTTCTAGTGCCTTCGTCAAGGCGCTGGACACCAATTCTATTAATGAAGCTGCTACTTGGTCTTCAGTGCATACCTTTACTAAGCATTATAAGTTGGATATGGTTTCTAGTGCCAGAGCAGGTTTTGCTGAAACCCTCTTATGTAGGTTTGTTGAGGGCTCTTCTCAGCCTTCCACCTCCCATTCTGTTTTTTTGAGCTTTTTTACTCTCCCTTCTTTCAAGAACACCGCAACAGTAATATAGAAGGACAAAGTACATCTGTGTAAAATCTTAACATAACAGAAGATGTCCTTCTCTTCATTGTTCCAGTATTCACTCCCTCCCTCCAACCCCCTCTTCTTTATTCTACCTTTTTTAACTTCTGGATGTGCATGGACTCCTTTGTTCTATGAGGATTGTTATCTCCTGTGCCAATTCACATCTGGGTAGTTGTGTCTGTGCATCCCTTTTATACTCTACATTCTGCATGAGAAGCATAAATAATATGGTGCTAACTAGATCCTTTTCAAGGTTTTCAATACTGGCCAAGCGACGGACTACCCGGGACAGGACATCAGGACATCCCTTCTTTCAATAATACTGCAACAGTGAAGAGAAGGACATCCACTCCTATGGTAAGATTTTACATAACTGTACTTTATGCTGAGTAATGCAGAGCTTTAATTCAGGGACGTCCACAAAGAAGCAAAACATTAAAAGTGCAAAATAAAACATTTGTTTGTGTAAATTGCTGACTGGTATCCACCACTGATCCAAATGGACTATTTTCAGGCTCAGCCTGGAGGATAAAAACATTTGAAAAACAATCATTTACACAAATTTATATATACAGAGATTTTTTTAAATCATGTAAATTATAATAAATGTCTACACTTTGTTCTCAAAGTTAAAAAGTAATGCACATGTGCGTTTCTGCCCAGGCCTTTACTGAAAATGGTCTCTGTCCCAGTTGGACTTTCCCGGTAAACAAATGTTAAATAAATAAATGTGTACTCATTCTGTATGTTAATTCTGAGCATGCCATTTATTCTAGGCTTCAAAAAACATGTTAAAATCTATGAATACTTGTAGCTTGTTATTTATTTATTGCTTTTTGTTTGGTGGTGCGGTACAAAAGCTTTATTTACTAATAAAATGTAAAAGAGCAGAAGAATAAACTCTGGCTTGTCAGTTTAACTCATAGAGTTAAGGTTATAAGCTGCAAATTTGCTTCATCCTTTCTCCAGGCTTGATTCCCTTAGTGTCCATGTCTATAATGTGTGGCTATGAGCAAGTAACTTAATGAGATTGCAGTCCTGGGGCATTCTTTAAAAGTGACATTTGTACCTAGTGATCTTCCCCAATTATTAAAAAAAAAAAAAAAAAGTGTGCAACATACGCACACCAGTAGGAAATACATTGGCAGATAGCATCTCAGTTTTAAAATTATTGCTTTCAAATCTACTGAGCTTGCAGATAGATTCTGTGATGCCTGGGAATATATATATATATATATATATATATATATATATATATATATATATATATATAAATTATGAACTGACTACATTATAACTTTTTGTATTATGGATGAAAATACATACACACACACTTCACAGCAAGGTGTTAGAATTCACAGTGGCACTCTAATTAAAATCTCGACTTAAGTGAGCTCTCCACATCTAGCTGATTGATGTGACATTTTTCAGGATTAAGAGAGACAAAACTTATTCAGAAGTAGAAAAAGAGCCAGAGTTCATTTACCTTGAAATAATACCCCATACTGTCACTTCAGTCTTTTGTAGTATGGGTTTTAAACTGCCTACTGTCTTTATAGACTTCCTTAAAATCTGTTACACAGTTTACCTGATCCTACTTGTGGATAATTGAGGGGAAGGCATAGGGTACATATAGACCATTGCTGAATTACTTTGGAACAACATTAGTTTTAGAAGTCAGTGGTTCAGCAAAAGATAAGACTTTTTTATTTACTTTCTTACTGCTCTAATGTTGTTTAACAGTGTCATACCAACCAGATACATGGGGGTTTCAAAAAGGCAAGTAAATTAGTCACAAGTTATGAAAAATTCCAGATCCATTAAACTTTATGTAATACAATTATAATAAAACTTTCACCAAAGGAGCTGTAGAGGTCATGAGCTGCTTAGCTAGAATCACTGGCTGTCCTCTAGTGATGTCCCTGACTGGCCTACAAAAAACAAAGTTCCCTTTTCATCAGCAACCAGAAAGCAGAAGGTAGTTACATTTAAATTTATCTGCATTTGTTTACCAGTATAGTCTGACTGGGCACAAGGTTCCTTTTCAGAGGAGGCGCAGTGAGAAAAGTTCCACAAAACTACATATATTAAGTTTACAAAAGGTTACACTAAGAAAGAGGAGTACAAGTCAAATAAAAACATTACTAACAATTATCAGTTGATGGTTAGTAGACAAACAGTGAGTATTACAGAAATTAGTATTCAGTATTAACTCTTAAATCAAGAGAGAAAAGAAATAAAATATATTGAATATTAAGAGCAGCTAAGTAGAGCTATTGCAGAAGAGAAGTACCTTATTTGCATTGTACATGATACAGACATGGCTAAAGACCTTAAATAATCAGCAACAAGAGAAAAGAGGGTAAGATACTTGTGAGCAATCAACAGCCAATACATAGAGCAACAACAGTACAGTGTACATTATTAACATTTGCTTCTAGGTTTAGTCTTATATACAGCATTCGTACATGAATGATTTGTAAGCTAAAGGTGGGGTAAAAGAGATGCAAGGAGTTGTCTGTAAGGTACAGAAGAATGGTGGTTAGAAGATGGCAAACTATGGAGTTGTAAGACAGAAGAGTAGATTTTGAAGTGCAGTAGAATATCAGTAAATGGACACAAATATATTGAGTTGAAAGACAGAAGAGCATAGTGAAATGAATTTGATGAGGTGTGTGGGACAGAAGAGTTAATGGAAGGGTAAAAAAAAGTATGGCAGGGATGACTAGAGGGGGTTCGTAGGCAAAGAACAGGTAGTCAGAAGAAGACAAATTAGGTAGCCAGAAGAGCCTAGATTAAAGAATATCAATTAGAAAGAATTCTTTTGTGTGGGTGGATATTTATGGCATTTGGAGAGAGGTTTAGTGGGTATTAAGGATGTGAGGTATTACTCTGATAAATGGCATGAACATGACCATGTTTCCATCAGATGTTGTTTAAATGTTAAGAGGTTGTGGGTTTCTTTTAGGATGAATGGAATGATCTGCTCAGTGTAATTTTTTTTTATGTAAGAGGGGCTCAAAGAATTGAAACTCAGGTCACCATTTCTGATCTCTTCAGACTTCTCCAACCATCATACTCCTCATGAATACAAGGTCCCATGGCCAGTAAAAACAATCAATCTATTCACACTGCATTTTAAAAAGCACAAGAATTTCAGTTAACAAACTATGCCATTATAAATAAATTAATTACCTGCATGGGTCTGAAAGAGAGAATCCTCAAGAAGGCATCTGCCTAATGGCTTCTTCCATGTCTTTGTTCTTACATGCTTGTTAAACCTATCTTTCATTGCTGACATTGCGTGCAAAGTTATATATTCTAGGGCTGCCATTTTTTCTAGATTCCAGAGTGGGCATTTACAATTAAAATGTGATACTTCTTGGGACAAACCATTCCTTCAACAACAGAAAAAATGGTTACTTTCAATATGATATAAAGATATACTGTTATAGAATTTAACTACTAAGGATACTCAGGAGGATAGGATTACTGACAATTTTGTCAATGTGTAATTGCCTGTGGTCACTACATCTGACCGTGGTACAGGAGCTCTGCCACAAGGCCCTACTTCTACAGGTTTACTGCGAATTCTGTCATTGTATAATAGCTTGCAGTCACTACAGCTGACCTTGATACTGCAAGAGCTATGCCACATGGCCCTATTCCTACAGGTTTACTGAGAACTTTGTCATTGTATAATGTAAGCACCTTTAGCATGACAGCCTTATTGTGTAGTAATTTTAATCAGTCAAATACATGCCTGCTCTGTGATTGAAACTCTTGGCGAAATAATCTGTGCACTCTAAAGACCTCTTACTAAGTTGGCCACTGTCCCCTTTTTCTTGACCAGCAGACTATACTGCATATGCTAGATGTTTAGCCAATAGCCTAGTACCTACCTATGACAGAAAACCTGTTTTACTTTGTATCTCTCTGTTAATTGCTTTGTACTGGCTATAAACTGATTGCTCTCAGTTATAATTTGACCTGAGGGTGGGATGACCTTCTAAGCAAGTACCTAAAAATTGCAGCCAATAGCACTGTGTATTTTGTCTCAATCCTTATAAATAGGTCAATCCAGAATCCCACGTTTCCTCTCTCTGGAAAAAGTCTTACATTCTCCCTTTGCACAAAGCAGGCAATTCAACAGACATTAATAACTTTAGACCTATATCAATCTTATCTCCCAAAATACTTGAAAACTGTATTCAAAAACAATTGCTAGACTATCTCCTGCAGGAATAACTCATATCCCCTACACAATACGGCTTTCACCCTTCCCATAATACTAGCATTGCCCTTCTAACCTATATAGATACAGACAATAAAGCTAGAGATAATGGCAAACTAGTCTCATCCTTATTTCTAGACTTGTCTACAACCTTCGACACAGTTTGTCACAGCACTACTTCAAATTCCTCACTTGGTCTCTATTAGACCACTCTTCTGTGGTTCAAAAGCTACCTGGCCAATAGGTATCAGTCAATTAAATGGCACTCCATGCTCTCTCATTACCTCCCTGTCACCACAAGTGTACTATAAGGCTTTATCATTGGTCCTTTCCTCTTTAACTGAAAATGAGTGAAGAATGAACAGGCAAATCGACAAAGTAATGTTTAATCCACCAATGTCACAGTACTAAAAATTAGTAAATAAAATAAACAATGCTTGAGCATTGTCATCCCACTTGGGGGACTTCATCAGAATATCGTAATAATATTTCCACCACCTTTTATATAACATTGTCTCTCCCAAATTAAATAATTAGAAACTTAGTAAAATAAATTAAGATTGAGGCAAGATTTTAAAGAGACACACACATTACGTGAACTATGAATTTCCCAAAGATGGAAACTAAACAGCCACACTTATAAATGCCTAAACATTATTAAAATATTACCAGTACCTAACATTATGAAAATGCTATAAAAATCCTGTAAAAAATGCTTTAAAAATTACTAGTTCAAACTGAAATGTACTTTTCATGCTGTAAAAATACAATTAAAATTTCATATATTTGGGTGTCCAAATGAAAATAATGCATAGTTTCTAGTACGATAACAAATATTAAAAATTGTTACAAAAATATATAAACATAACTAATATATAGAAATATGTAAAAACAGAGATAAAGTCGATTCATAGGCAAGAGCCTCACTTGTTGAAAGACTCCTGGGATTTTTTGAAGAGGATGACATCAGAGAGTTGGGACCAGAAGGTTTTTTAACTATTGATGTTGTGGATCTATTTAACTCAATTTCAGTGGAAGAGGGATCATCATTTTTCCTTGACACATTAATTGAATGTGACTTTTTAACAGCTGATAATATCAGAGTTATATTGGACTTGACAGACCGAGTGTTGAACAATAACTTTATTTACTTTGAAGCAGAGGTTTTTAAACAACTTAAAGGAATAGCAATGGGGACCACTTGTGCCTCTAAATATGCAAATGTGGTACTGCTCACTTGGGAGAAAAATTACATTTTTTTCTTCCGGATATTTTAAGTTCATTAGGTGTAAGGTAAAGTTAAAGAATTCATCAAATTCCTACACAATTTCATTCATTTTTTAAATTTTACTTTTACTTTCAACAGTAGGATTATCAATTAATAAGATGATCAAGTTGAAAAAAAAACGGGTTGGTTTCAAAACAAAAATTTTTAGGAAACCAAAATGTAGTAATTTCTATTTGCATTTTTCCAGTTTTCATCTTTTTGTGCTTAAGAAAAACCTTGTTAGGGGCCAATGCATAAGGTCTGCAAGGATGACCTCCTGTTTACTGATTTGGAAGAGGAAATTAATATGTTTAAAAATATGCTTATTGAGAGAGGATATACTGAACCCATGTTACAGGAAATTATTAGTGAGGTAATGAACTCATGGGGAATGAAATTTAAACCCCTATTAGGAGCAGAAGAGAATATGGATATGAATGAATCCCAACTAATGTTAGGGGGCAACACACGTTTGTTGTGGCTTACAATGAATTACTGGGCGATATAAAAAGTAATTGGAAATTTTTGAAGGGTAGTACTGATCTAGGTAAATTAGTAGGTAATGAACCATCTTTCATCAACAAGACTTTATTTAATGTCAGGGAACTAAGTGTATAAAGGATGGTAAGGCCACAATGGGTACTAAGAAGTGTGGTACCTACAAACAATGCCCCTCGATATTCGAAGGAGACAGCATACTTTTGAACAATGGTAGAAATTACAAAATATTTTTTAAGAGTGGGAATTGTGGCATTACAAGGGTTATTTATTTAGCCAAATTCTCTGGTAAAACAGAGAGGGCGTTGAGGAAAAGGATATACAAGCATAATTATGACATTAGTAGAATTAATGGTAACAATACCTTGGCTAGACATACAGCAATCTATAAGAATTATAATAGATTTCTACTTGGTATTATTGAAATAGTAGACAGGGATCCCATGGGGATAACTGGAAGAATTGTTTAGACTACAAAGAAGTAATCTGGTAACTCAGGTTAAATGTAACCTCCCACCCTGGATTAAATGATAGTATTGTTTTGCAACCAGCACTTAAGGTAAGGGCTATGAAAATATGAATAAATCAACAACCTTTGCAAAAGGCTTCAACCTTTCTTAACAAAATGTTCTATATTGTTTTTTATACACCTACACAGATATTATATATATATATATATATATATATATATATATATATATATATATATATATATATATATAAAACTAGATATATGCATGTTTTTATATATATATATATATATATATATAATTTTTATAACAATTTTTAATATTTATAATTGTAATAGAAACTATACATGTGAGTTATACCCACTTGACATAGTGTAATTTGTATCAGTATTCCTACATCTGTTTTTAAAATCTTAGCAGCCCTTGTTGCACTTCTCTACTTATAACAAGTACAGTATTGTGCTGGCTAATATGTGCTTAGTTCTGTACATATTATCTTCTATTTACACCCTCTGATATATTTGCAACTGCATTAATCTGATGAATGTATTTACTGCCAGAACTTGTCTTAGATTTTACATCATCACAAACGGAGGCTTTTATCTGTGTATAGCTTACAGAGTTATTATTTGTTTTCCACTCTCTGTTAGCACCTTTGTACCTATTGCATTTTTTATTATTAACAAATGCAGTATATTGTGTTAATATTACTTATTTTTCTTCCCAACTCCTCTTTTTAATCTACTTTTCCCTGGATCCCCCCCCCCAAGCCATGCTTGAACTACTGGCCTGCTTCGTTCTTTGATAGAACTGGGCAACCTCGGGATCAGTGTTATTTTCAAAATATACAGAAAATATGTTTTAACCTCTGGACAAAATTGTTAATTGCTAGCCCTTTTTAGTTTGTATTTTTTTAACTAAAGCACTTCAACACAGACTTTAGCTTGCCCTCCCAATCCTGTACTTCCTAACAGCAGTCTCCCTTTGCATGCTGTTTAACTATTTGAAAGCCCTGATATTTTTCTACTATTATTAAACCCTTTCTCCTATAAATTCTGGTCTTTCTAAATCCCACATACTCCTGGCAAAAGTGGTTTGTTTTATTTCAATACTAAAGGCATGCAAAACAAGCAAGTCCAGAGTACCTACTGCCTTTCCTGATTGTTTCTGTAGACTTGCAAATCTGTGAAATCGGGGCCAACCCTTTTCATCACGCTACAGGCTATCCACCACTTTTCTAGTCTATTCTGTCCTCCCCCTCCCTGTAAGACTAATTACAGCCTAACTTAGCTTTCTTAAGCTACAGGAGCCATTTTAAAAATCCCCTTGGTGTAGCTGCTTGTCTCATCAGGTAGAGTGCCCATACCTAAGGCTATTTTTCACAAACCTAAGGTTCTTTTTTACGAGCAGCTCAGTGGCCATATTGTTTTTATTATGCTAGCTCCACAACTTAGGGAGTGAAATAACACATTTAAACTGAGAAGAAAAACAAGCATTACTATATTCCTGATAAAGAAATGCAGTGCGCCCCTAACTCAATAGCTTAATTCTGTGCAGAACATGCCATAGTTGTTCTATACCTCCACAACAGTTCTGCTTTCCTCCAAACCAGTTTAAGGCAGCTGATAGATTTTTGTGCACTGCGTGCACGCTGAGAACTTGCACTTGCCCGCTCCATTCACCCTCGATCTGCTCAGGCTCACTCCGCTCCCCTACCCTACCCCCATTCCCACCAACCCCCACATCACTTTCATTTATCCTACCCAAACCACAACCCCCACACACATCCTCAACTTATCACCGTCTTCCACATCACATGCCACTAACTAATCAGCTCCTTCCACCTCATAACTGTATATTATCATCCAAACCCCTATCTATTCCTTCCCCAGCTTCTCAAAGCCTCAACTACATCCTTCTCTCATCACCTCATTACTCATACCACCACACCCTCCTCCACTAATGCCCCTCCTAAAACCCAATATTCAGACATGTTTCTCTTACACATAATATTCATCCCATTACTACTAACTGCTCTCTTCCTACCACCACCTAACAACCCTCCTATAATCTACTTAAAAACCCACCTCTATCTGACCTTTCTCACTTCAACACAGCATCCCACATCTACAGCTCCACAAGTATTGAACTATTCCCATAAAGATACCTCCACCATGCTAGCCCCTCATTAATACCACTAAAACTACTACCTATACCTCCCAAAGATCCCCCGCCCAAGTACAAGTAAAAAAAATCTAATCTTCATTTATATGGAGACATACACCCCAGCCATGGCCCTACTCTCACTCAACAAAACAAAGCCATCACAAACAACTTCCCCAAACCAACAATAAAACAAAGCTAGCCTCTACTATCCAACATATCCAAAAAAAGCTCTGACTTCCTCCTCATAAATATAAACTTCAGATGTCTCAAACAAAATACATGAACTTCACATCACCCTATCACTATACACTCTTGACATTGGTGTACTAACTGAAACCTGGCTTAAACACCACATCAGCAATAATGAAATCATTCCCCCTGGCTACAGTATTCTCAGACAAGACAGGACACCAAAATGAGGTGGAGCAGTAGCAATTCTATATATATAAAGACACTCTTAATTTTGAAAAACTGAAGGTAAATATCCAAGATATTGATAATACAGAGCTCTTAGCATCACATCTAAAAATCAATAACAACAAATGTATTGTCTTACTTGCTGTATACATATCATTAAACAACAACCCCTCCACAATAGAAAAGCTTCTCTCATGGGTCTCAGCCACATCTAGCCAAGAAACTATACTATGGCAAAGTTCCACACCTCAACTGTACAGATTTTCGCAGAATGTCGAGATTTTTGCCTCATATTTTTGGTCCGTTTTTCATAAAATTGTTTTTTTGGCAAATTAGTGGGAAATCATGGAAATCATTAAAGACTGAAGTTAGAAAATAATGATAGACATTTGAGTTTCAGACTTCATACCCTTCAGAAAATTCATGCTAATGCAAAACCTGTTATTCTATCAACTTTCAATGTTTGTAAGAGCAATATTTTAAAATTGTCCCTATTTTTGGGACTTTGTCCCACTTTTATATATAGCTCTGACCAGATTTCTTGATCTAAGAGGTTGAGAGGTAAGTGGCAAACCTTCTCATCACATAACCCCTCAAATCATATCAACTTACATGGTTTCACCTAATTGATTCATTCACCCACTAGAATTCACAAAACCAGCAACAAAGAATCCATTCCCGACTGGACCCTGACTAACAAACACTTTCTAATCCACCTTTCAGGCTGTCTACCTGACAGCCTAAGTGACCACCTACTAACCTTCTTTCTAAGACACTGTAGCTCACCCACAAAACCACAAACGTATAAACAAATATGTAATACAAAACATTTATCCATAGACACATTTAAACAAATACTACTAAGCTGTAACTGGTCCCCCATTAAAATACCTCCCACTAGATGCAGCAGTCAATTATTTCAATAACATATTTCTTGATATTCCAAACACACTTGACCCCATAAGACACATAAGAACAAAAATTAACAATGGCCCATGTCTCTCTAAAGCAACCAAACAGTTACTAAAACAGAGAGACAAACTCTGGTATCAACATATAACCAATAAATCAAAATCTTCCCTACACATACCGCCACCTAAGAAATGTCTGCAAAAAGCAAAACAGAGCTGATAAAAAACTGTACTATATAAACATTCAGTCCAAGCGGCAACACACCCCACAAAAATTCTGGGCCTCCATCAATCAGCTTATCCATCCAGGTCACACTTCTACTCCATCCCCGAATATCAAAAACACAGAAGAAAGCACAGCATCCCACTTTAACTAATTTTTCATAAGCTCCATCCTCTCACTCATAAAAAACAAAAATAGCCTGCAACAAATCACCCTCCCTACTATCATTGATTCACCTACCTCTCTCTCTCTTAAACCTGTCCAAACAAGTACAATAAATAAATTGCTGAAAGCCACAACCCTTGCCACCGACAAGCTGCCAAACGACTACCTCAGATTTGCAGCCAATGTAATCTGCTACCCAGTTTCAATCCTGATCAATAGATCTATCACTGAACAGTATGTACCTAAAATCTGGAAAACCTCCTACGTAATCCCACTCCACAAAGGAGGCTCCTCACTAGAACTATATAACTATAGGCCAATGTATATACTATCCTCTCTTTCTAAAATCTTAGAAAAGTGCACCCGCTCTCAAATGATGCAACATCTGCTATCTAATAAGCTCCTTTCCCACGCACAACACAGATTTTGACCAAGCCATAGGACCACCATGGCACTGCTCAAATTTACTGTCAACCAACTAAAAACAATGGCCAAATGGTTGCCTCAATATTTCTCGACATGTCAAAGGCATTTGACATAGTGTCCCATGAACAACTCCTACATGAGCTTGCATCACTTGACATTCCTAGAAACATTCTCATTTGATTCCAAAATTACCTATATGACTGCTGTCAGTCAAATGGCACAATGACCTCTCCTCCCCACTTGCCATTACAGTAGGTGTTCCACAAGGCTCAATTCTTGGGCCTATGCTCTTCACAGTTCTGACCAATAACCTATACAAAGCTACTAACCTTGCTTCCATCATATAATATGCAGATGACTCCACTGTCATCTGTTCCACACCTAACCTACAACAACTACAAGACAATACTCAAAAAAATATTTTATTGCCATCGAGTCTTTCTTAGAAAAATACCAGCTCATCCTTAATCCCAACAAAACCAAACTAATGCTGTTCCCTAACCAATGCCACAAAACAAACTCCCCCAACCATGACATTACAATCATCTCATCCAATCACACTCTAATTAAACCCACTTCAGAAACCAAGCTACTAGGTATCATTCTAGATGATGTTAAAATTTGACAAACATATATCTCATGCCATCAAAAAGACCCACAAAAAATGATGTTCCCTTTACAGAATAAAACCTTTCTTAAATTCTTCCAGACAAGCTATTGCCAGGAACCACCTACTATCCACTCTACTCTATGTCTCTCCTATATTTACTAATCTCAAAAAATCAGACTTAACCAAGCTTGAATCATGTACCACAAGATAGCCAGATTTGCTGCTAACCTGCCTCACAGAACCCATCATTGTCTTGCTCTGAAACAACTCAAATGGCTAGAGTTGCCCAACCTACTAACCCTAAACCAACTTACCATGGCCCATTCCATAGTTTATCTACCCGACAAATGTCCATCCCAACAGGACCTAGTACAAACCCACCTCAATAGCAGGACTCTACGATCCTCAAAAAAATTACTATTTGAAGTTACAAAATCCAACAGTTTTGGAGATGCACTATATTCTAACTATGTAACTAAATCATGGAACTCCACCCCCAAGAACATACTAAACACAGTAAATCTCACAGACTTCAAAAAACTGCTGAAGTCCCACCTAAATGACAATTAGTTATGCTCCTACTTCTCACCAGGGTGAACCCATTTCTCCCCTTCTCTCCCTCTCTCTTCCTGTTCTCCAC
The DNA here is from genome assembly GCF_019279795.1 of Protopterus annectens. Lineage (NCBI taxonomy): Eukaryota > Metazoa > Chordata > Ceratodontiformes > Protopteridae > Protopterus > Protopterus annectens. Next base: position 1,045,234,650 of record NC_056748.1, read on the forward strand.
TTTCACTATATCTCTATGCTTACTGAATATCTTACTTATTTATTTTATTATTTATTTTACATTTGTTGAGCGGGCTAGTCTAGCTGGATGCATGTCTATTTTCAGTAGAGGCCCGGGGAGAAAAGCTCCAAAAATAAAAATAGAAATAATAATAATACATACATACTTTAAGAGTAATAGATAAAAATAGTAGCTGATAAAATGTGCAAAAAGTAAAAAAAAAGTTATTACATAAAAAAGCAGTTGTTACAAAAAAAAAAAAAAAAATTATTTACAAAATAATTAGTCTTAGCAGGAATAGAATTCACAGTAGGAATCAAGGATATTGTACATAAGATACACTATCCATGTAAACGTACATATTCTTTATGATAACATGGTATTATGTTTGTTTAGGAAAAAAAATTATAGAGTAAGGAGTAGTTGTAGTTCAGAAGGAGAGAGATTAGTCAGGCTTAGTACAGGAGCATAGCCAGTGTTTCTTTAGGAATAGTTTTAGATTCTTTTTAAAGCGTGAAAGAGAACTTTGTGATGTTAGTTCAGTGGGTAGTACATTCCATAGCTTTCCTACCGAATTAGAGTATAGGGAGTCGCCTGCTGAATGAATGGATCTTGAAGTATTAAGTAGTTTATCTAATGAGCGTAGGTTCTTTTTATTATTATTATAAGGAGTAATGAGGGTAGAGAGTATCAGGGTGTGGGTGGGTTTATACAGGGCCTTGTGAACTATGGGGAGCTGTAGAAATTTAAGCTGATTGTGAAATTCTAACCAGTCTAGTTGTTTTAGATTCAGACAGTGATGAGTTTTGAAAGGGGAGCCTGTGGCAAATCTAGCAATATTATTATAGGATGTGGCCAGTTTGTTGAGGTTGTTTTTAGAAAGGTTAGTATATATGGGGGAGGCATAGAATAGAGTTGAGATTAAGTGGGTTCTGGCTGTAACAGTCCTAGCTACTGGAGTAAGAAAGGGCTTAATTCTGTAAAGGGATCCCAGTTTTTTGTTCACTGATTTTATTGTGTTGCTTATATGGGTATCAAAGTTGAGGTTGTTGTCAATTGTTATTCTTAAGAGTTTAGTGGTTAGGTTGGGACAAATGATGGTGCCGTCATTTGATATAAGTGTGAGATGTATGGGGGTGGATTTTCGGGTTGGTGTGAAAAGTAAGAGTTTAGTTTTTTGGGGGTTAAGGAGGAGGCAGCGCTTTAAGAACCATTGTTCTACAGTATTGAAAGCTTTTTGGGTTAGAGTTTTAAGTTCAGTTTCAGAGGAGCCTGTACAGATAATGGTAGAGTCATCTGCATATTGAATGCAGGTGGTGTGTGGTATTGCTGCTTGTAGGTCATTAATATAAATGGAGAAAAGAAGTGGACCTAGAATGGATCCCTGAGGAACACCGAGGGAGAAGGGTAGATTATCAGACAGTTTATTTTGCCACAATACAGCCTGCTGGCGGTTTTCAAGATAAGATTTAAACCAATTCATGGTTAGGGGATCAAGTGAAAGGGATTTCAGTATGTGCAGGAGAAGTTGGTGATTAACCATGTCGAAGGCTTTCGATAAGTCAATGAAGACTGCTGAGGAAAGAATTTTATTGTTACGGTTATTGTTGATGGTGTCTGAGAAGGATAGCAGGGCAGTGGTGGTACTATGGAAAGGTCTGAAATCATGTTGGCAGTTGGCAAGTAAGTCATAGTTGAGAAGGTGTGAGAGTAGCTGCTTATTGATACATTTTTCCATTATTTTTGCAAGGGGAGATAGCAGAGCTATTGGGCGGAAGTTAGAATAGTCATTGGAGTGTCCCCCTTTATGTAGTAGAATGATATGGGAAATTTTCCATATAGATGGGATAGTTCCTTCATTTATGGTTCTATTGATCAGTATAGAAATGGGGAAAGCGATGGCTTTAGCTCCTTTTTGCAAGAATTCGGCAGGGAGTTGGTCAGCTGAGGGGGTGGTAGGTTTTAATTTTAGAAGAAATCCTCACCCTTACCCTTACTCCCACCCTCGCCCTCTCTCTCCCTACACTCCACTTTCAATATATCTCTATTTGCTTACTAATCCCATCTGATTGTAAGTATAACATTAAGCATAATTTACAGTACCAAACAGGCATATCTGAGACACTACTCCATTGTATATTAAGATGTTGTATCTCTGAGACACTACTCCACTGTATGATTTCTTCGTACTAAGTGTAACTATCAAAATATGTTACTAAGTGATTCTGTTAGCCTTATTATGAACTTGAACTGTAATATGTTATGTGATTTATTACTATAATTTATCTGATTCTTTCACTATTGTTTAAAATACTGACTGTTATGTTATTATTGTATGTGTTGCTTTTCTTCCCAGACCTCCGCTGAAAATGGGCAATTTTGCCCAGTCAGACTTCCGCGGTAAACACATGTTAAATAAATAAATGGGTAAAAACTACACTCCCCATCCACCTGCAAAGGCACAGAGAACTTAGAAATCTAACAAAACAGCATATCAACAAAGACAAAAAAGATTTCTACAATAATCCTCCCTCAGCATAAACAGCTAATCCCAATTTTTTTTTTAATTCTATTAATCAAATATTGCATCCTGGGAACCCCTCATCTCCCAAACCCTGCACAACCAAGACATCAGAAGTAGCAGCAAACATTTTCAACCTCCGTTGAAGGTTGTGCATCAGGGCTGGCAACTTGGCACGTAAAAATCTACTGCCAATCATTAGCGGACCGGAGTTCCGCTGTGGCGACCCCTAACTGGGAAAAGCTGAAAGACACAACAACAACAATAACTTCATTGAATCCATCTCAAAGATGGTAAACTCTATTCCCCTCTCAACTAACTCTACTTATTCTTCTGCATCATCGCCTACCCTAAAGATCTCCAACACTCTCTCCCTACATTCCATATCTACTAACTATATTAAATCTCTACTTTCCAAACTTAAACCTTGTTCTGCATCCACTGATAATATCCCTCCTTATTTCCTCCAGCTTGCTGCAAACTCTCCTGTCATCCCTATATCTATATTGATAAACCGTTCTATCACCAAATCTAAGGTTCCTACTATTTGGAAACAATTTTACACTCTACCTATTCACAAAGGAGGTAACTCCTCTGAAATCTCTAATTTCAGACCCACTGCTATACTTTCTCCTCTTTCCAAAGTGTTCGAAAAATGCATCCATAAACAAGTCATGCAACACCTACTACATGAAAACCTGCTCATACCCACACAACATGGCTTCCGCCCTAACCACAGCACCACCACTGTCCTCCTATCCTTCATTAACACCATCTCATTGGTAAGTGACCAGAAAAAACTAGTATCCTGCCTATTCCTGGACATATAAAAAGCATTGGATATGGTACCTCACCCTCTTCTCCTTAATAAACTGACTGACTTAAACTTCTCTACTTCTACTGTTGCCTGGTTTACTAGCTACCTTACTGACTGACTTCAATCAGTAAAGTGCCAGACAGCCCTCTCCTCTCTACTCCCAGTCAAAATGGGCATCCCCCAGGGATTCATTCTTGGCCCATTGCTCTTCAATATCTTTATTATTTATTTTATTTATTTATTTTATTTTACATTTGTTAACCGGGCTGGTCTAACTGGATACATATCCGTTTTCAGTAGAGGCCCGAGGAGAAAAGCTCCAATACACAATAGAAGTACATATTTAAATTGCAAGATTCAAAGTATTGTTACAACAAGAGAATACAGCTTACATATGCAGGAATGAAAATTTACATAGATGTTATATAAGACTAAAGGACAGACAGGAAATTATACACAGAACATTGATTTCGTTAAAGATACTGAAAAATAGACTGAAATCAGAGATTTTCCTTATTACTAAAAGGAAAGAGAAATTTTAGAGATCTGCAATTAGGGAAATGGGCTAGGAAGTGGACCTAGAAGTAAAGAGATATGTAGTTAGTCAGGTTCTCGACATGGGCATGTCCATTGTGTGGAGAGATATTCTTTAAGGTTAGCTTTGAAATGATAGAGCCAAGAAGTAAGTCTAAGGTTGTTTGGCAGGAGTTCCACTGCTTGCCAATGGAATTTGCATAAAGGGCATCCCCACCTGAGTTTTTTGCTTTAATGGTTAGGATCTGGATGCTGTTTGATGATCGGAGACTATTGAGATTAGTATATGGAGTTAGAATTTTGCACAGTGAGGGAGTTCTATCAGGATGGTTGATAATTTTATAAGCTTCGTGAGTTGGCTAAGTTTGAGGAGATTTGGCAGTTCCAACCAGCCAAGTCTTCGCAGATTAAGGCAATGATGGGTTCGATAAGTGGAACCTGTAATAAATCTGGCAATGTGGTTATAGGCAAGAGAGAGCATGTTAAGTTCACGTTTATTGAGAAAAGAGAGGATCGGGGAAGCATAGAGGAGGGAAGAGAGGAGATGGGTACGAGCGATAATTAATTTGGTAGTGGGAGTTAGGAAGTTTTTAATTCTGTACATAGATCCTAGTTTTTTGTTAACAGACTTTACTGTTTGGGTAATGTGTATGTCAAATTTGAGCTTATGATCAATAGTGACACCTAGCAGTTTGGTACTGGTGACAGGGGTTATGAGGGTCCCATTAGTGGATTTAATATGAAAGGTTGTGTTGTTAGTGTTTGGGAGTTCTTTACCTAGAGGTGAGAAGACGTTGGGGAAGAAAAGTAATAGTTTGGTTTTAGATGGGTTAAGTAGAAGTTTTAAGTCAGTGAACCATTTTTCAACTAGTGCAAAACAATGTTGTGTGGTCATTTGGAGATTCGAGAGGGAGACGTCGGAGCAGATTAAGGTGGAGTCGTCGGCGTATTGTATACAGGTGGACCTTTACCAATCATCTCTATATTTCCTGTCCTCTATCATCCCTAGTACAATATGCAGATGACTCTACAGTCATCACTACTGCTGATACTCCATCTGATCTTCTCACTGCTACCCAGACTTCCTTCAGCTCAGTAAAAACCTGGCTCTCTAAAACCAGCTCATTCTAAAGCCTAAGAAAACTAAGCTCTTACTTTTTCTTCTCAAAAACCTCATTCATCTAAAACAGGCATTCTCCATTCTATCTGTAAACAACAGTCATATTGATGTTGAAACTAGCACAAAACTCCTTGATGTCACAGTAGGCGACCAACTTATTTTTGATGCATTTACACAATTGTGTAAGAAAAACACATCAAAAACTTGGCCTCCTGTACAGGAACAAAAAGTTGCTCGCTACTAATGCTAAAGTGACCCTCTCTCAAGCCTACCTCCTACCTAGTCTTTTATATGGCTCTCAAATCCTAACCAATCTTAACACATCCCTCTTAGCTAAGTTAGATTCAACCTACAATAAGGTGGCTAGATTTGCAGCACACCAAACATATAATTCCCACCACCATCTCTCCCTAAAACAACTTAACTGGCTAGAACTTCCTCATCAGCTCCTTCTCAATCAACTTCAGATTATTCATTCCATCCTATATCTGCCATCCTTCTGTCCCAATCTCTCTTCCCTTATCTCCCTATACAGTCCAAATAGGCGTCTTCGCAGCTCAGACCTGGACCTATTGCAAGTCTACATCCCAAAAGCAAAAACTGGATGCAACCTCTACAGCTTTAATCCTTCAAGCTCTTGGAACAAACTACCATTAGCAATTAGGTCTATTAAACAACCCAACCAGTTCAAAACAACTACCAAAGTATACCTGAAAGGACTCTGGTCCTGTCGGTGCACTCACCCTCCATGACTTACCTGCTAATTCAATAACTTCACTGCTTATCTTTATCTTGACTCTACTTATTGTAACTAATGTAATGCTTTGTATATTTTGATATGTGTTAAGAGCTAATGCTCATATCTTCTCGCAATGTACTGTATTTTAAATTGTAACTCCGTGGAGCTTTTCTCCCCAGGCCTCCGCTGAAAAAGGGCTACTAGCTCAGTCGGACTAACCCTGTCAACAAATGTAAAATAAATAAAAAAAAATAAATAAATTTGAAGTCACTTCTTATAGCAAATTATTAGGGGTGAGAGTGGATGATAAGTTTACATTTGACCTGCATATACAAAATTGCATAAGAAAAACTCATCAAAAATTAGGGATGCTTTACAGAGCCATAAACTTTCTCACCAATGCAACTAAAACTACACTTGCCACTACTTATCTCCTTCCACACATCTTTCGGTGCTCCCATCCTTATTAACCTCCAAGCTTCACAAAAATTAAAACTTGAACAATGCTATAACAAAGCTGTAAATTTTTCAACAATACCCATTTCAGAACCCACCATTGTATAGCTCTAAACAGTCTAAATTGGTTAGAACTGCCTCATCAACTAATATATATACACAGCTTCTTACCACCAATTAAGTTATCCAGCATCCGTCTCCTGTCCAGCATTAAAAAACATTCTACATAAATATGTTCCCAGTCAGTCATTGTGATACAGTGACCAAAAACTCCTGTTTGTCTACAAACCTACGAAATCTGCAGGCCACTGTCTGTACTCGTACAAGGTTGCTAAGACCTGGAACTCCTTACCTGTATCCATCAGGTCAATACACTCCCTCCCATCTTTAAAAAACACTCTGAAAGACTTCATAGCTAAATCTGTCTCTGTTCTTGCTCAAAATCAGGATAATCTATATCCTTAAATGTGAGCAAGTACCTTTTCATTCCTTATACCTCCTTAGTCTCTATTCTTCACTTACTCCTATCAAATTATCTTCCCTGACTTTCTCTGTAAATATACCATAAGCCTGTTTTCCCTCACTTCATATTGCAATTCTTGTTTGTATTAGACTAACTTATCTTTAATTTCTCTACAAACTGTCTAAAATTTCTATAAATATTAAATGATTTTCATATAATTTGCATCAATTCTTAACCAATGCTCTTATATTATCTCTAACTGGTTACAATTATTTAAACTGCAGATGTTTTTGTTTAATTTTTGAAAACTGTAAAATTATTGTTCTTAAAAAAATTATTGTTCTTAAAATGGTTTGTAATAATTTTAAGCTTTTCTGCCTGGGTCTCCCCTGAAAACAGGTTTTTACCCAGTCAGGTATCAAATGTCAAAAAATAAATAGAGAATTATTTCTTCTGTTTTTTTTTTTTTTTTTTTTTAACAATTTTATGTTGTTTCAAACACAGCATTATCATTTTCTGCAGTATTTAAAAGAAAGCTAGAAACTACTTTTCCACCGAAAATATCAGGACATTTGCCTTTTTTTATATTTGCACAACATAATTACCTAAATCAAGACTGTCCTGCAAAACATGGGACAAGTGGTAACCCTAAGTATTCCAGTTATTTATTTTGAGCTATATTACATATTTAAATTATAGTAGTTCAAGTCACGTATTAAAAAAAAAACAGTAGATTAGTATGTGTACCCCAGTTACTAAATCAATAAAAAACGCTCTCTCCTCCAGTATACTTAACACTTTTCCAGTTTGTTTCTTCTTGCAGTACATTCCACACTAGTGTCAAATTTTCCTTCAGGAAAAAAGTACAGTTGTGTACACTTACCATAAATGTAGATGTTCGAGTGTCTTCACTGTTGCAGTCATGACTGTAGGGTTCTCCCCTGCCGGCAGGCAGTCCTCGGTCGGCCAGAATCCCAAAGTCTGGGTCCGGCGTCAGCTGTTCAGCCATGCTCCCTGACGTCAGAGCGCCAGGAGTACAAAGCTAACAACCGACGCCATGTTCTCCAGTTTTTCTTGCCCCAGATGTCAGGAGTTCCAAAATGAGTAAGATCTCATACCCTTTGCAAATACACCTCAGAAAAAGGGTGAAGAAGGGAACCACACAAGGGAAAAAATAAGAGGGGACAGGAGGGAGGGTAACCCAGACTGCAACAGTGAAGACACTCGAACATTTACATTTATGGTAAGTGTACACAACTGTACTATGTTCATCGTGTTTCACTGTTGCAGTCATGACTGTAGGGTTGAATCCCAAAGCAGAATAAAAGGGAGGTGGTCATAAAGCAGAGGGGGTGGCTAAAAGGCCCTGCAAGACTGCAGAAGCAAAGCCTGCCCTAGACTTAGAGTAGTGAGGTAGATTGTAGTGCTTGGAAAAAGTATGCACTGAACTCCAAGTTGCAGCTTCCAAAATGTCTTTGGTAGGAACTCCCCTGAAGAAGGCAGCTGAAGTGGCAGCAGCTCTGGTAGAGTGAGTCCTTATACTCCCTGGGATTTGCTTTCCATGGTGTGAATAGCAAAATCTGATTCCATGAGCAATCCATTTAGAAATGGTCTGTTTTGAAATGGCTTTACCTTGGGAACTTGAAGCATAAGAAACAAACAATTGCTCTGATTTCCTGATGTCCTTGGTTCTGTCCAGGTAAAAACGTAGTTGTCTGTGTACATCCAAGGAATGCAAGATCCTTTCCCCTTTATTTTGAGGAGTGGGGAAAAAGTTGGCAAGTGAATAGTTTGATTTAAAGCCTCTTTGGAAACCACCTTAGGCATGAAAGTAGGATTAGTCCTTAAAGACACCCTGTCTTGATGAAAAATAATATAAGGTTCCACAGCCATAAGAGCTTGCAACTCTGAAACTCTCCTGGCAGAGGTCAGAGCTAACAGAATGGCTGTTTTCCAAGATAAAAACTTGATGTCAGATGTGGCAGCAGGCTCAAAAGGAGGTAAGGTGAGCTTTTCCAAAACATAGTTGAGATCCCAAGCAGGAATGGGTGGAGATCTAGGGGGCCTTAAGTTCTTAGCTCCTCTGAGAAACTGTCTCATGAGCTGGTGGGAAAAGATTGGAGGGTCTGTATTATAATGAGCAGAAAGAGCAGAGGCATATATTTTTATGGAAGAGAAAGAGAGACCCTTATGTAAGAGGTCTGTCAGGTAAAGTAAAATCAGAGGAATGTTAGGAATAAGAGGATCTGAATCCCGAGCCTGCATCCAGGAGCAAAATCTTTTCCATTTTCCTGCATAAGATTTTCTAGTGCTACGACGTCTGGCTTCTAAAATGACATCCATAACCTGCTTGGGTAGGAGAGAATGAATCATAGACCCTGGATTAACCATGCCGCCAGGCTGAGAGTTTTGACATGGGAGTGCAGAACCTGACCCTGGTGTTGGGACAGAAGGTTCAGAGTCTGTGGTAAAACCCAAGGGGGCTCCAGACAAAGGTTTTTTCAGTGTTGGGTACCAAAACTGTCGAGGCCAATTTGGGGCCAGCAAGATTATCATCTTGGGCTTGTCCTGTTTGAGCTTTAATAGCACCCGTAGAAGAAGAGGTAGAGGCGGGAAGGCATACCCCGAAAGGTTTCTCCAACTGAATGATAGTGCATCCACTTTCCAAGCTAGTTCATGGAATATCCTGGTACAAAAAATCTGTAGTTGATGATTGAGGTGGGATGCAAAGAGGTCTATGTGAGGACATCCCCAGACTGCTGTAATCATCTTGAATATTTCGGTGTCCAGCATCCATTCGTATGGGTCCGACAGGTTCCTGCTCAGACTGTCTGCCAGGAAGTTTTGCTTCCCTGGTAGAAACCTAGCTTGGAGGTCCAGTTTGCAAGCTAGAGCTGTGTTCCATAGATTCATGGCTAGTCTGCAAAGGGGATAGGAATGAGATCCCCCTTGCTTGTTTATGTACCACATAACTGTGGTGTTGTCTGTTCGTATCAGTAGTTGTCCTGGATGTAGAAGATTCCTGAAGGCCAATAGAGCCTTCTGAATGGCTAACATTTCTTTTAAATTGATATGCAGGAGCTTGTGATCCTTTGTCCAAAGACCCTGCAGACAGTTGCCCTGAAAATGGGCTCCCCATGCATAATCTGAGGCGTCCATGGTTAGTATCTGAGTGGCTGGAGGCAGACTGAAGGGTTTTCCTTTGTTTAGAGTACATGCCTTGGACCACCAAAGGAATTCCTTTTGAAGACAAGGCAGGATGGTAATCTGTATGTCTAAACTGTGGCAATGCTGAGACCATACACTTTTTAGGTACCACTGGATTTTCCTCATATGTAGTCTTACATATGGTACGAGAAGGATGCAGGAGGCCATGTAACCCAAAGCCTGCAGGAATTTCCTTGCAGATAGCTGAGTTAAAGTTGCCAAGGTTTTGAAAGTTGAAGCCAGCTGTAATTGTTTTTCGTATGTCAGAAATGCCATCTGGGTTGTTGTGTTGAGAAGAGCACCCAGAAAAGTTATCTGTTGTGAGGGTGTCAAATTTGACTTTTTTATGTTTACAATGAATCCCAAGAACTTGAGAAGATTCTGAACAAATTCTAGATGATGGAGTAAGACATCCTTGCTGTCTGCCTGAATAAGACAGTCATCCAGATAAGGGTAAATTTGAATTCCCTTGAGTCTGCAATAAGCTACTACTGGAGCCAGGCATTTGGTGAAGACCCTGGGCGCAGTAGACAATCCAAAGGGCAGTGCAGAAAATTGATAGTGCCTCGATCCGGCCTTGAACCTGAGGTATTTTCTGCATTCCTGCCTGATGGGAATGTGTAAATATGCCTCCTTTAAATCCAAAGTTACCATCCATGCATTCTTGGTCAGCATTGGAAGTAGCTGCTGTAGAGTAAGCATCTTGAATTTTGGTATCTCGAGAAAAGTGTTCAGAACTGACAGATCCAGAATGGGTCTCCATGAATTTTGCTTTCTGGGGACTAGAAAAAGCCTTGAGTAAAAACCTTGTCCCATCTCTGAAAGTGGAACCAGTTCTATGGCTTTCATAGCCAAGAGAGCTTCCACCTGGTTTAAGGCCTCTAACCACTGATGTTTTGGAAGATCCGGCCATCCGCTTGGTCTTGGTAGGGTATGAAAATGGAATTTGTAACCTCTTGAAACCACATCCAGAACCCACTTGTCTTGGGTTATATGAGTCCAATTTAGGTGAAAAAGAGAAAGTTTTCCTCCGAGAGGGGCTTCCAGGCAAGAAGTTCCTGTAGCCCAACAGAGGGAGTCATTGAGTCTGTTTTCTATGAGGTTGCGACCTGTCCTCTCCTCCCCTAGAGGTGGAAGCAGTCTACTGTCTTGTCTTCGGACTGAAGTACATTTTAGAAAAAATTGTCAGGAGTCAGCCAACCGGCACTTGCGAACTGCTATCACTGCACGGCAAGAAAGACTGGAGAACATGGCATCGGTTGTCAGCTTTGTACTCCTGGTGCTCTGATGTCAGGGAGCATGGCTGAACAGCCGACGCCGGACCCAGACTTTGGGATTCTGGCCGACCGAGGACTGCCTGCCGGCAGGGGAGAACCCTACAGTCATGACTGCAACAGTGAAACACGATGAACATCTTACCTTTCCTTTTTTCATTCCCTAATACCATCCTGCTTGTTTATAAATGCCTTGTACATATTCACCCTCCACGAAAAGAAAATAACTTCTTAATGCAAACACGGTTATAGCATGGTGGTTGGGCTAGGACAGGAACCTGACATTCTAGTAGTAACTCCAAATCATCCTAAACTCTGTACATCAAGTTGGATTAATAACAGCCAAAGCAGCTAAGTGTAAATTGGGCATGGCTGAAGCACAATATTTAGGGTCTGTGATAGAAAGGGGGATAGTTAAGCCACAGGTCAAGAAGATAGAAACCATATATAAATAGCCCATAGCAAATATCAAAAACAACTTAAATCTTTTTAGGGTAATCCAAGTACAATTGCAAAATATCCAGGATCATGCCCCCTGACTAACCTGACCAAGAGTAGGGCCCAGCTTAATGTTAAGTGGACAGAGGCTGACAGACCAGACATTCTGGAAGTTGAATAAAACGCTAGGCTTTGAACCAGCCTTCTTGACCCTCACTTCTCCAAACAATTTTCAAATATTATAGATGCCTCTGAGGTGGGTATAGGGACACTACTGGCACAAACAATTAAGGATGGATGAATAACTTGTTACATAAGTCAAACAGCAATTCAACAAGAGATGTCTAGCTATAAAGTAGGTTATAACAACTCTCAAGTACTATTTATTAAGCAGGGAGCTCTTGTTAGTCATGGACCAACAGCCACTCAGATAACTCTGGAGACCAAAGATTGCAACTGCAAAATTACAAGGTGGGTTGCATCCTTACAGCCCTTTCATTTAATGATCTTACACCATCCAGACCACCATGAATGCAGACAGGATGTGTAGGGCCTACAACCCCCTTCAATGGTGTTAGAACCAGGGGTTCTGAGCTGGGGGTATGTAGCACGATGGCTGAAATGAAACTGGGATCTGACATTCGAGCATCAACATGTAGTAAACAGTGGGATTACATTTCCCAGACGGCATGTTAGTTAAGGCACTCACATAGCAACAAGCATTTCCAGGGATCATATGAAGTGTAGCATGAGATGTATTCCTTATATCCCCCCACAGTCCTGAAAACCATGGACTATTTTCTTTTCATTTAAATGCTATGCTGAAACCTGCAGTGACAGCATTTTCTGTTGATTTGAATATCCTGAAGAAGGAACATTTGGTTTCATTTCTTCAATATATTTCCACTTAAACTTAAAAAGTGGAATTTTGTGAATATGTTTAATACTAAATGGACTTACTATAGGTAATCTCCTTCAAGTCTCCCCTTCCAGTTCTCACACTGCTTGATTAGGCACAGCTTCTCTGGTCTCTATATTTTATGTACTTATAGTGCTTTTGTTTACTGGGTTTGTCTGACTGGGTTTTACTAAAAAAAAAAAAAAAAAAAAAAAAAAACCTCAGTAGAGGACTGGGGAGAAAACCTCCTACATATTAAAATATTTTTAAGCAGGTGTTTAGAAATATATATGTATATACATTAAGTAATATATAATAACAATTACAAATTAATTTGCTAATTAGAGTTGACCCAGCTGTTCGGGATATGGGAACTTGTATGGAAATTGACCTAACTTTTGGCCAACATGTGTCTACTGTTGTAAGAAAGACTTTCTATATTGCACAGCTTATAAATAAAGAGATTGCGTCTAGATCTAGGGATATCATTATTTCCCTTTATTCAGCCCTCATTAGGTCAATCACTGAATATAATGCCTCCTATGGCATGTATCTCTCCAGATACATACAACACTAGAACGGCCATAGAGATACCTTACTAAAAGGATATAAGGCCTAAACAACATGTCCTACATGGACCAACTCAGAGCCCTGTCACTATACTCATTAACTTACAGACTGCTAAGAGGTTACCTGTGTCTGGCATAAAAGGCATACTCCAACCCATTACTGACAGATTTACATCAGCAAATCAAATGGCATTAGAAATACTTGATCTAGGGATCCAAATCTCTTCTGCAACATCAACAGAACAGTTTGGAGGAACATGTTTATTTTGCAGAGGATACTGCTGCTGTGGAACAGACTCCCCATCCACTTCAAAGTTCATCCCTGTTCACTTTCAAGCACAACTAAGATCTATGGATGGGAAAGTGAAAATTTACCCTAGGACTACCTCCTGTACTACTAATGCACAAAGGCAGTTCCTAAATGCTTTACCCCATGCATTGGTCCCCTCAAATTATCTGTGGTATGATCCCAGTTATTCTCATCAGGGGTAATATATAATTACTGACCATGAGAAGGGTAAGGCCAGTCTATAACCAAATGGGATAGGTTATTTTGAGCACAAAAAGGGAAAGTGGATAAGCTTAAAATGGCCCACAAGGGCAGCTGCCCTAATACCTATCTATCAACTTATGAACATTGTGAATTTGAAGAAGTGTATTAGTGGGTTTGTCAAATAAATAATAGATAATGTGATTAGTGCTTAGAAATTCACAGAAATGGAGGTAAGGGAAGGAACCAAGTATGACAGAATATGTTAATATTGCAGTTAAGAGGTGGGATATAAAGAAAGTACATAAATGATTATCTAAATGGCTATCATACGGTTATAGGAGTAGTATTGAGATGGGTGGTGAGCAGTGTCACAAAACTAAGTACGAATGGGAGTTGTTAGTAAAACTATTCAGGTATTGCTGAAGACTGGTTGTGGGGTATACGATTCTGAATGAACAGAAATGGTTTGACAATACAGCAAGCTGAAGATAAAGTGACATTTATCCTAGATATATAACAGAAGCAGATCCACTGATTTGATAGGTGAAGTTTTAGTTGTGTTTTAAATCAATCTGTTTTCTGAATGGATTTCAGTGGTAATGGGATGTGGCTCCATAGTTTAGCTACTCTATTTGAGTATAATCACCTGTAGTATTAGATAATTTGGCTACAGTGATTGGTGAATTTTGTCTAGAATATAAAATTCTATTGGAGAAGTGTTGTATTAAGTTGTTAAAAGGTGGGCGATTTCCTGGCTTATAGAGGTCTGTGTATTTTAGTTAACTGAGAAAGAGTGAGGTGATGTGGTAGTTCTAACCAATTTAATTCTCTGACTTCTAGACAGTGGTGTATTCTGTTGTTATAGTTTACTGCAGATTTGACTATTTTATTATAACACCGCTCAAGTTTGTACAGTTCTGAGATTTGAAATTTAGTAAAGATTGGGGTACCATAGAGGAGAGACAGTAGTAAAAATGTAGAGGCTATATGCCTTCAGGCTATGCCAGTGTAGGTTTTTACCTTGTATAATGTACCTAATTTTTGATGATTTTTTTTAACCACGTGATATGTGGTGGTCAAATTTCAAATGGTCATCTATGATGACACCCAGTAATTTTATGTGCTGTACTAGTTCTATTATGATGTTGTTGGCAGGGGTGATAGTGAATAGTGTTACTTTGGTAGAGATATGTTTTGTGGTAAAGAGCAGAAATGTAGTTTCTTTAAGGTTTAGTAGTAGTTGTGAACTATTTAGCCATGTTTCAATCGATAAGAAGGATTTTTGTATAAGGTCTTAGAGTTTAGAGGGAGATTTGTCAGAAAGGATTAGGGTCAAGTCATCAGCGTATTAAACTAGGGTAACATTTTTGTAGCAGTGTAGAGGTCATTGATGAATATGTTAAAAATACGGGGCCTAGTATAGGTCCATGTAGGACTCCAATAGCAACAGGCAAGAATGTGGAGAAATGGGTGGGCCATCTACAGACTCTGGAAACTATAGACCCATAAATCTCACTAGTCTTATAGGTAAAGCCATGGAAAGAATTATTATGGAGATTATCGACAGAGATATAGTAACCCTCCAGACAGTGAACCCAACCCAGTCTGGTTTTGTCAAGGGCAGATCATGCCTACTCAACCTGGTGGACTTCTTTGAGAAGGTAAGCAAAGCAATGGATGAGAGAAAAATGGTTCACACTGCCTACCTTGACCTGGCCAAGGCATTTGACACAATACCCCATTCGGGTATTGCTGGCAAACTCAGGAAGTTAGGTACAAACTCATATGTCACACGGTGGATAGCCAACTGGCTTACAGACAGGACCCAGGAAGTTATAATCGGGGAGTCCACCTCTACAAAAAGGCCAGTCACAACTGGAGTCTCTCACAGATCAGTCCTTGGGCTCCTCCTTTTTGGCATTTAACTCTCTGAAGTCAAGGCCAATGTCAGTGGACTATGGCTGACTAAATCTGCAGATGATTGCAAATTAGGAGCAGTCATTGAATCCCACAATGACATAAATGTTCTCCAGGAGAGGCTGACACAGACAAACAGCTGGTGTCAGAGCCATGGACTAAAACTAAATGCCAAGAAATGCATAATAGTATGCTTTGAGAAGTCATCCATCCTTGGTAACTATCATACTGACAACACACTACTTAGAGTTGACCCAGTTGTCAGCGGCTTAGGGACACACACAGATCGTAATCTAGCCTTTGACAATCATGTATTCTATGTTGCACAACATATAAACAAAAATATGGCATCTAAGTCCAAGAAAGTCATTGTTCCACTGTATTCGGCATTCATCAGACCTATCATTGAGTACAATACCCCCTTTGGTATGTACCTAACCAGGCATATCCAACAATTGAAATGTCCACAGAGGTTCCTCACTAAAAGACTACAGGGTGTAAGTAAAATGTCCTATGCAGACCACCCTATCCCTGTATTCTGTCTCCTAAAGCTTTTGAGGGGAGATCTATGCCTGGCATATAGGGCATTGTCAGGGTCTATATTATATTATTGCATGCTTACAAAGCGAACGATAATTAATCTACCCCATGTAAGCGAAAGCTTACAATGTCGAAACATCAGAACAGCGATTTTTTTCCCAAGGGGAAAAAAAAAAAAACTGTAAAACATTACATTAAATGGGGAGGGGCTGTGCCCCCACACCCCCCTACTTAAATATACCAACTCCGAGATCGCACTACAGTGCCGAAAACAGCAAAGTAACGGAATCAGCCAAGCAAATTCTTTCCCAGGGAAAGAATTTGCTTAAAAGCCGCTTCGTTATTTTGCCTTTTCGTTCTTTTACATTCGATCAAGATGCATTCGACAAAATGCATCTGCGATCAGGTAATAGGAACTCCATTGTCAGACCCCACTCTGATGGACATTCTGATATCCACAAAATAAACAGCACCAGAATTACCCGTTCTAAAGACTTAAACCTTGCCTGTGATAGAAACAGGACCTGCTGGACTGACAGGTATGTATCCCAGAGACTATTCCATCTGTGGAATAGGCTCCCATTCCATGTGAACCAGAGTTCCTCCCAAAACCAATTCAAGTGCAACTTGGACTACTGGATGGGGAACCAGAAATTCATCTTGGTTTGGCACCTTTGTCTCTAATGGACACATGCAACCTATAAATTGTTCATCTCCCAGGTCCATGATTACACTTTTCAAGGGTATCAGAACTTGTCAGAGATATAGGATGCCTGGCTAGGCTTAAAAAGGCCCTTGTGGTTGTTAGCCTAGTAAACACTTATGAGCCTATGAAGAAATGTTTCCATTTCATTGCTTGTACTCTAAGAGGTAATTATGGAACTACTGTAGTGAAGAGCTGGTGAGCCCTAAGCTTATGCAAGAGATTCTGATGGGAGGCAGTATTTAAAGCTTTTTCTCAGTCTAGGAATATAGTGCAGACTAGGCTTCCAGCATTTCTATGATTCTGAAAAACAGTAGTTGTGTTGTGATGAAGATGGTAGCCATGCTTGGTTGAAGACAGAAGCTGGTTATCTATTAGATAGCTGAGAAATTGCAGATGAATACAGTTTTCTAATGTTTTTGATAGGGACAATAACATGGTAATTGGCCTATAGTTTAAAATATCTATATTGATTCTACTCTTGTGCGATAGAACAACAAATGATATTTTCCACAGCTAGGGGACTTTATTTTTAGATATGGATTAATTTATCAGAATTAAATATGGATATGCAACAGCCTCAGCTGCAATTTTAAGATATTCACCACGTAGATTGTCAGGGGCAGTTGTAGTAGGCTTTAATTTTTTGCAGTATTTTTGATGGTATCTGTGGGAACTGTTTGGAAGAAGAAATGTTTAAAGTTATGTGACTTAGCAGGGGTGCGACTGTAATTCTTCTGTTAGTGTTTAGTTTTAGCATGGTTAGTTGGATTTCTGAGTTAGAGAAAGTTAGCAAAATGTGGGGGAAAAGAGAGATACCTAGTGCATTTTTGTAGAAATGAGAGACACCGACAGCTTTTTTGTTGGCTCAGTCTAATCTGACAGTGTCATTTATTTTTTTTTTCTTTTTCCTGGTGGAGCCAGGTTTCTGTGGCAACTAAGATGTCTAAAGTGTGCAGTGCTATCCATGCATGCACTTCAGGGTGTTTGTTCTAAATACTCTTCAAGTTAGTATGGTATATACGAAGGTCAGGGTAGGACTGTTGGGAAGATGCTAGCGATAAAGTGGCCGTTGGGGATATGCTGTCTGGTACCTGAATATGCTGCATTGGGCTTGGGTTTGGGTGAATGTCACTGCTAAGTTTTATAGTCATGGAGGTATGATGGCCATTTACTGCAGAGAGCAAACAGTTAAAAGCTGGTGCATAACAATTAGTAAGGAAGCACAAAGTAGAACAGGTTTTCTTTCATTTACTGAATGCAGACAAGACGCTAGGGATATAAAGTAAGTGGCTTACATAATATAATTTAATGGCCAAGTGAAAAGATAGTGGCCAGTTTGGTAAATGGTCCTTAGAATGTAACTGCTACTCCTTTGCGGGGATGCCACAGCTACTTTCTAGTACAGGGCAGGCATATATTTGATTAGTTACAGTCATTATACAGTAAGGCTCTTCATGTTAAACTTGCTAATATTGCACAATGAAAATCTCTGTAAAAGAGTTTGCAGAGGTGTGCCTTGTATCAGAGCTCCTGTTATTTAAGGAGCAGGGGCCATGTCATATATATCATATTAGTATTTTGCCTAAAGTGTTTTAAGTTTAAAAAACAGAAAGAATTCTACAAAGTTAAATCTAGTGTTTGCTTATCCCTCAAATACACTTCTACAATGACCTTCAGTAAAGGTGTAATTTTGGAATAAGTAATGAGGTAACTTAAAATGTTAAAAACATATTAATAACATAATCTAGTACTACAATTACTACTACTACTACTAATAATATTAATTTTTAGTGACAACGTATAAGAATAAGTACAAGATGAAACCCAGGAGTCTGTACACATTCCTGCCCTTTGCCAAAGTGACTGCCTCCTGCACATTTGTTTTATAAAAATGCTCTGAGATCAAGGTGTAAATGTGTATGTGGGGTTCATGTTTACATGTACAATGAAATGGAAGTAGAATTACATGTAGATCAGATGTCTGACTGTACAGAAACATTTATTCTGAGCTCTAGTCAGTTTTGTCACAATATAAACTTAACATTTAACCTCCATCATGTTACAGGGTGGAGTAGGGACAAAACAAAGGAAGGAAAACATGCTTAATATGTGAAGGCATGCTATGAAGTCTTAATTTGTGTGTTGATACAAAAGTTATGCATTTAGCATAAAGCTAGATTCATGTTGTCTTGTTTTCAACCAGTTAAACCTTTGTGTTATCAGATCTGACTGGATCTAACTTCAGTGCTTTTAACAAACTTGGATCCACAGCTTAGACTCATCCCACTGACCAATAATTCATTCTGTTCCCCAGAGTACCTCAGATCAAGTTTCCCTACTTATAGCATATCATATTATATAAAACCTATGCTCTACTTGACTCAGTAATAAAAAATGGTGACACTGTGACAAACAGCAAAGGGAAAGGCTTTCCACAGACAAGGCCCCTGGTCAGGTCCAACAGCTTGACCATGGTCTACAATGAAAATTATGCTGGGGGACAGTCGGAGGAGGTTGAAAAGGACAAAAACAAGACATCACGGTGTGACATCCAGTTAATATCCCACTGAACTGCCACCAAATAATGTGATGTCTTCCACTATCCTGGGTCAGTAACTAAGGAAATTCAGTCCTCACTGCTGACTCCAATGTGAGAGACTGCCACTTAAACAGGAGTAATATTCCACAATTTTCCCCAGCAGCACAACAGGAACACACTCTATAACCTGGAACTGGACTGTATACTTCTGTCCACCCCTAATGTAATTCTTTATTACACAATACATAGCAATGTGTCTCAGTTTAAGACCTCTGATACACTCACACTTAAATTAAATATCACACATCCAAACACTTATGAAAAAGCCTGACACAGATTTCCAGCTGTGTCCCTTCCCCAAATTAATATTGTAATGCTGTCACCAGTCATAGTGTCTTCATGCCCTTTTAAAGGGGTGGCCAATTAAGAAACTTAAATATTAAAATAAATAGTAGAAAATAACCTAAGCAGCAAGGCTACTGGAGTGGCCTGGGAAGTTATCAAGGCAAGTATAAGCACTCACAAATCACTAAAGAAAACACTGATTGACCAGCCACAATGTAAGTTAATAGAAATATTTAATAATGAGCAAAATGATTAAAAGTATAAAACAGTACTTTCCAATAACAAACAGAACTCAATCATCAGGAAAATTAAATAAGTACTGTAGGATATAAATCCAACATTCAGAAAAACTCTAACTGATTAGTTATAATTTCCTATCTGACTAAAGAACACTGTCCCTGATCTAAACTAAATTACTACAACAGAGCAAAGGCAGGTTTACAGTTCTTGGTGAGTCCTTTTGGGTATCCATTGCACAGTACATCTGTGAACAACTCACAAGTGGCTAACTGACTACTGTAACTGACAAATTACTGTAAATTGTCTTCAGCAGACTCATTTATAGACTACCCTAAGTGTTCCAGTTCTAATTTTCATTTCATATTTTGAAAATCAACCAACAGCTGTTTACTAAAGTTCCTTCCTTTCTCTCAGCTTCTGACAGTAATACATAGTAGCTGTCAACATTCTGACGACAACCTCTGCAGATCAGTTGAATCTGAGACATTTTGGCTTTAGAATCTTTCTTCACAAACATGGGCAATTAGAAATGTAAAAAGGACACCATTCAAGTCTTTAAAACATTATGTACAAACAGATTATAAATCAACATGTAAGAACTTATTTACAATATCATAGCTAGTTATGCCAGCATATAATCATAGCATCATAAGGGGTTACTAGGCTAATAATCCTAGACCTTACATGCCTAGCCAAGTTTTACCCTTATTTCCATGATCAGCACCTATCACCCCTGTCCAAGAGGGACACAGGTGGAACCCCAGGGTGAATTTACAGTTACCCATCCAATTGTCTAGACTGCATCTGAAGAAAGCCAATGAGGTGCTCTGCTTGACATGAAATGGGAGTCTGTTCCAAAGGTGTGGTAACCCCTGGGAGACAAATCTGTGCCTCCAGCAGGTTCTGTTAATGTCACATACCAGGTTAAGGCCATTAGAGCAAGTAACCTGCATTCTATTTGACTTACAGATGTGCATCATTTCCAATAAAGCAGGGTCAAAGATTGCCTTATATGCAAGGTAGAGATCGCCTCTGAGTAGTCTGTATGAAACAGAAGACCTGTAACTAGTGGTCCTGTATATTTTTGAACTGCTTAATGGAATCTGGGTCGGTTCTTATGTCTAGGCTTAAACCTTGTTAGTGACTTGCTTGTAGACTATTGCAGTACTAACTGAGCACATCTGTTTGACTATTTGAACTATCCTTGGACTAAGTTACCTCAAAGTGTTGTGTTCTGACCCTGGAAAAGTTGTTTGTTAATGCATTATTTTTAAAAAAAAAAAAAAAAGCAAATGCAGCTCTTTTATACCAGCTATTTGTCTGTGTTTTGAAGGGGCTTTAGTATTCATAGCAGTACCTGATAAATACTGTAATTATTGTATGTTTTGATAAAAAACAGAGTACTGTGATTTTATGCTGAGGTTAAACATGCAACTGTGTCTGTGAAAACTCTTTGTTTGCTCTCTAGCTCATGTATTGTCTGCCTCACTATCCTTTCCTCTCTTTCTACATGTACCAGCCTTGTGTTCCTGTATGTCCCTGCAATAGACCACCTGAATGTACCCTGCTGGACGTCTAAGAAAAATAGTCCTAAATTAAGAAGTAACCTACCAGCTCCCAGAGAGACCTTACCTTGATAAAAGACAGTGAAAGTATATGTTGCTATAGCTTCTAGAAAAATTCTAATAATAATAATTTTTTATAGATACTGCTAGGTAAGGCAAGCTTCCCAGTCAGGTTAGCCAGCAGCCAACCCCCCCCCCCCAATTTGGCTTTCTAAATGACCCTTGGTTCCAGCTTATACACTCCTCTAACTAGTTTATCTCCCTCCTCTCCCTATGCTTGAAATTCCCTTTAGTAGACCTATTTGCTGCAAAAAAAGTGACTGGCCACTAGGGGGCGCCTTCATTCAAGCTTCCTGTATGCTTAATTTCTTTGCCTATTCTTAACCATACCTCCCTAGCTCTGTTCTCAGTGTTCTTCTGACTTACTGTTTTACCTTCTCTCCTCTGTCCTAAGCTATTTTCATCACATTCTAAACCTCTAACATCCCAAGTCTAGTCTTGCTAGCCTCTCAACTTTCACCCACATTCTCTTACCTTCAGACTTACCTACAGAATTTCACACTTCACTGATTGTCATCCTCGACAGTCTACTATCTTGTCTCTACCTGCTCCATTCACCCTGCGGGCTCTCTCTGCTCCCCTACCCTGCCCCAAATTCCCACCTGCCCACAGTACTTCTACATTTATTCCTCCAAAAGCCACACCCCCATTACATCTACTCCAATCAAGCAGATCACACCATTACCACTCCCAACCCCATTATCTTAACACACCCACTGTTACTTAACCACTCATCCCTCCTTGTTACATCACCCCACCTACTTGCATATCTGGTAACCTCCTTTCAAAACTCTACCTCCCATTCTTCTCCCACTTATCAAACCAATACAATGTCTACATCAACCATCCCATATCATTTACAACTATTAATCCTGGTCTCACTCTTACCTCCTCTAACCACCGCCTATCTCTTAATCTCCTATGAACAACCTCTATACTCTACCCTTCCCTTCCCCTCCAAACACACTTCAACACCACCATTAGCTATCTCTCCAACCTTCCTAAACTTCATATCCAAACCCAGCTACCTACTAGCCAAATATCACTGACTAGCACACATTAAGTATACCAACCTAAATAATAGAAAACTATTTGACTATTATTGTAAGCCCCTCCACCCTAAACACATAACACTCCTCCACTCCTTACTAGACGGAGACATTCATCCTAACCCTGGCCCAAACCATACCCTTACTACTGCAAACAGCAAGCCAAATATAACTAGTACCCTAGGACCTACCAAGCCCTCTAACTCACTCTCGATAGCCCATCTCAATATACGCAGCATTTGCAATAAAATTTCTCAACTTCACACCCTCCTAGATGTCCACCTATTTGACATCCTATGTTTATCAGAAACTTGGCTAAAACCAACTGTTAAGGACATTGAAGTCACCCCACCTGGTTACAATATCATTAGATTAGACCGCACAGCCAAAAAGGGAGGAGGGGTAGCAATCCTCTATAAAACAGAGCTACAAGTTAGCACTGTATATCTTAGTCCACTTTTAGACAATAATGCTGAAATACTTATCTCAAAATTTCAGGTCAACACTCATAAAGCCATATATATTATCTGTATATATCTTCCTCCAGGAAATAACATCATTACACTCGAGAATATCCTTAACTGGCTTTCTATTAATCTCCCACAAGAAACCATAGTCCTAGGAGACTTTAATATCGACTGAAAGTCCTGTAGTAATACCCACCCCACCACCCATATTAACCTTTATGGCTTCTCACAATCCATTAACTCCCCTACCAGAACCAATAGACCCAACAACAAAGAAAGCACCTTGGACTGGATACTTACTAATAGTCTTCATCAGACTTACAAAGTAGGAACACTCCCAGATGATCTAAGTGACCATTCACTAACTTATATCATCGGACATAAAACCAACCTAACCTTCCTTAACACTTTCAGAACAGTACGCACCAAAAAGCAATTTAACCCAGAACTTTTCCAAACAGAACTCAATCAATGTAATTGGACACTGCTAAAAACTCTGCCACTCAATGAAGCAGTAGAATACTTCAACTGCACATTCTTAGCCATCCTGGAACAACACGCCCCAGTACGCTCTGTCAGAAATAAAGCTCAACCAGCCCCTTAGCTCTCTAACGATACTAGGCAAAAAATCCTTCTCAGAAACAAATCCTGGGCAAAATGGCGCACTACTAAGAATCCTATAGATCAACAAACCTTTAGGCAACATAGAAATAATACAAAAAAAGCCATCCTATTAGATAAAAATAATTTTTACCTCCAATTACAGCAAACCTATCACAAGGAACCACAAAAGTTCTGGACTAGCATTAACAAACTTTTTTACCCAGGTCACTGTATCACTCCCAACCCACTAGGCTCTAACCCTGAGAATCCCACACATACTGCTAATGCTTTTAATTCTTTCTTCACAAACACCATCCAAACTCTAGCTAGCCATCTATCTCCTGATACTTATAAGCTGCCTACTTCTAGTACAAACCCAACCCCATTATTTCATTTACAACCAGTGGCTACTTCCTTTATTTGCTCCCTTCTCTAAAAATTAAGACCTACCACCCCCTCAGCTGACCAACTCCTAGCAGAATTCCTGCAAAAAGGAGCTAAAGCCATTGCCTATCCCATCTCCATTCTCATCAATAGAACCATCAGTGAAGGAACTATCCCATCTATCTGGAAAATTTCTCATATCCCACTACATAAAGGGGGGAACTCCAATGACTTCTCTAACTTTCGTCCTATAGTTCTGCTCTCTCCTCTTGCAAAAATAATGGAAAAGTGCATCCATAAGCAACTACTTAACCACCTTCTCCATAACAACTTACTTGCCAACTGTCAACATGGATTTAGACCTTTCCATAGTCCCACCACTGCCCTGCTATCCTTCACAGACTGTATCAACAAAAATCGTAACAGAAATATTCTTTCCTCTGCAGTCTTCATCAATTTATCTAAAGCTTTTGACATGGTCAATCACCAACTCCTTTTACACATATTGAAATCCCTTTCACTCGATCCTCTAGTCATGAATTGGTTCAAATCTTACTTAGAAAACCGGCAACAGGCAGTACTCTGGCAAAATAAACTATTTAATCACCTTCTCATTTCTCTTGGCATTCCACAGGGCTCCATATTAGGCCCACTTCTATTTTCCATTTATATCAATGACCTTCAATCAGCTATTCCACACACTAACTGCATTCAATATGCAGATGACTCTACTATAATCTGTTCAGCCACTTCTCAAACTGAACTTCAGTCTCTTACCCAAAAAGCTTTCAATACTGTAGAACAATGGTTCTCAAACTTCTGTCTCCTCCTAAACCCCAAAAAAACTAAACTGTTACTCTTCACACCAACCCGAAAGTCCACCCCTATACAATTCACACACACATCCAATAATGGTACTCTTATTTCTCCTGACCTGACCACTAATCTCTTAGGAATAACAATAGACAACAACCTCAACTTTGATACTCATATTAACAGCACAATAAAAACAGTTAACAAAAAACTAGGATCCCTTTACAGAATCAAACCCTTTCTTACACCAGCAGCTAGGACCGCCATAGCCAGAACTCACTTAATCTCCACTCTACTCTATGCTTCACCTATATACACTAATCTTTCTAAAAACAACCTCAACAAACTGGCAACATCCTATAATAATATTGCTAGATTTGCTACAGGCTCTCCTTTCAGAACTCATCACTGTCTTAACCTAAAACAACTTGACTAGCTAGAATTTCTTAACCTGCTTCAATTTCACCAGCTTGCTATAACCCACAAGACCCTGTATCAACCCACCAATACTCCAATACTTTCTAGCCTCATTACACCTTACAATAACCTTAAGAACCTACGCTCCTCAAACAAACTGCTGATCAATACTTCCAAATCCAACAACTCTGCAGGTGACTCCCTATTCTCCAACACAGTTGGCAAACTATGGAATCAACTACGCACTGAACTCACAACTCTGACTTCTCTCTCACTCTTTAAAAGGAATCTAAAATTATTTCTCAATACACACTGGCTATGCTCCTGTACTAACCCTGACTAACTTTTTTTCATTTACACTAATCACCACTCTACATCTCTTTAATCGTACCCTTAAAGATGTTATTGCAAATAAAAATAATATATATGTATATTGTACCCTCTCTTGTACAAGTTCCCATGTTATGCTCACTATGAGTATTGTATTTTGTACAAAAAACTAATGATTTTATGAAACAATAGCTGTTTTGTTTAGTTTGATCTGTTTTGACTTTTATATTAATTCTGTATGTTTCTTGGAGCTTTTCTCCCCGGGCCTCTACTGAAAATGGACATGTATCCAGCTAGACTAGCCCGGTCAACAAATGTAAAATAAAATAAAGTGACAGTGATTTCAGATGAACCTCCTGTGTTCCCAGGTCTCACCACTGAGTGCATAATTAGGGTGTTGTTATTGATGTGGTAGTTCGCAGGAACATCACTCTTACTGAAAGGGATGATAATACATTTTTTGCATTGAGTTTAAGGGCATGACTTTGGTATTAGTCAATTGTTTGTGCAAGACCCTCTTGTAGGATGTTGACATCATTTGGAGATTCTATGACTGCTCCCAGTTTGCAGTCATCAGCAAGCTTTGTTAGCCAGAGACCTTTAGTTTTAGCTTGCACTTTGGAGAAATAGATACCAGACAGTAGAGACCCCAGGACCACTGGTTAAAGGTCTGCTGTTGGAGGTGGATTCCCCTATTTTGACTATATTGGTTCTATCAGTGAGCCAGTTAGCGACCCATATAATGATATACAAGGTTGATACATAGCTGGGTGAGTTTGTCAGTTATGCCTGAGTGGAGGGACAGTGTCAAAAGCCTTGGCTAAGTGTAGGTAGGCTGTATGCACAGATTTCCCCTCGTCAAGGGCCTTGATGACTGTCTTGAAGAAGTTCACCAGGTTTAACAGGCATGATCTTCCTTTGACAAATCCAAATTGAGTAAGGTCAACTGTTTGGAGGTTAGCAATATCTTTGTTGATAAGGTCCATGATGAGTATATCCATGGACTTGTAGATAAGGCTAGTCAGGCTAATAGGTCTATAATTCCTAGGGTCAGTGGAAGCACCACCTTTGCGCAAGGTGATAACGGCAGCCTTTATCCATTCAGCTGGGATGAAGCCAGTGCTTAGACTATGATTGAAAAGAGTACCCAATGGCATTTCTAAATCTTGTTTGAGCCCATGTAGGATGCAGCCTGTAATGTATCAGGTCCCATGGATGTTGTATTTCTGACCTGAGTTCATGATCTGCTCTTTAGAGTTACAAGGTAAAGGACAGGTGGTAGGTATGTCTTGGGGTAAGTTTGGCAGGGAAAAGGGAATGAAGTTTTTACAGAACCTGTCAGCTAACAGGTTAGCAATGTCCACAGGCTCAGTATATATGTAGAATCATTAACTACCAGTCTGGCACAAATCTGGGGGTTCCTATCAGATGACCGAAGACGCATTTTGTCTAATGCATCTCAGTCGAACTTGAAATGTCAAAAAGGCAAAATGAAGCGGCATATAAACGAATTCTTCCCCTGGGAAAGAAATCGCTTGGCTGCTTCCGTCACTTTACCATTTTCGGCACTGTAGGTGGTATATTAAGTAGGGGGTTGTGGGGGGCGATGCTCCCCACTTTATGCAATGTTTTAATCTTTTTTTTTTTTTTTGGGGGGGGGACAGCAATTTTTTTCCCTTGGGAAAAAAAAAATCGCTGTTCTGGTTGTTAGATGTTTTGTGAATTCGAAATTTTGAGTTCGATATAACAACGTTCGATCATTTGATCGTTCGTTGTTATAATATAGACCCAAATCTGGGCATTTCCTTTTAGGTTACAGATGTAACTAAACGCTCTATGGTTGTCCTTAGTTGAGGAAGCTAATCTGGATTCATAGTTAGCTTTGGAGGACTTCACAAGAAGTCTTATTTGCTTGTTTAAGCTGAGGAGGGAGTGTTTCCAGTTTAGGACTCGCTCGCTCTTACTCTTAGAGAGCAATTTCTTCCCTTTATTGTAAAGCCTGTTAGTGGCAGTTGTTCACCAGACAAGTTTGCTCTTCCTTGAGGAGTTTGTTTTGGTCCTATCGAGTCAATGCAGTTGTTCAGGTGTTTGTATAAAGCATTTGTGTAGAACTCGACAGAGTTGCCAGTTCCATCTGAGGAGGGAAGTGCAGTGAAGCTATTTATACCATCCTGTAAGAGACTGTAATCTGCTTTGGAGAAGTGTTTTAGTTTAGTTGGTTGTAGGGGGGTCAGGTATGATAGTAACTTCAAATGAGACTGATTTATAGTTAGATCTCACCAGAGAAGACCTCACAAAGGAGGTGCTACAGTGGTCTGCCATATTGGTATGCACCAGATGCAGGATGGTGCCACCCCTTGTGGGGCTGTCAACTAGCTGGTCCAGGGCATTAGAATTAATGAAGTTGAGGAATCTTTGGGCAAGTGAGTTTGCACATGAGTAATTTCCCCAGTCAGTGGATGGGTAGTTAAAGTCACCCAAAACCATGGTGTTCGGATGCATCTTGATAGACTCGAATAGATTCAAATAGGCAGAGTGGGTGTCCTGTTTCATGGAAGGGGTCCTGTAGCTGGCAATGATTTGAATAGGTTTTCTACCAACAGTTAATTGCACCTGAAGTATCTCCAGAGAATCATGCTGTCTAACCAATCTGAAGGTGTATTTATCTTTAATGAATATTGATACATCGCCTCCTTTAGTTTTCACGCCATTAGTTTGTGGTCTGAACATGTTGAAGGTGGTGTAGCCCAATATGGCTGGGGTGCTCTCCACAGCCTTGAACTAGGTCTCTGTGACTGCACAAATGTCTGTGTCTTCCAAGGTGATGACTGCTTTCAGGGAATGCAGTTTTATGTTAAGACTCCTAGCATTTAGCAGCAAAACCTTGAGGTTGTTCTTAGATGGAGTTTTCACATCAGGAATTTTGTCCTTGAGACACTGTCTAAAAAGGCACTATGAGAGTGGCGAGAGCTTTCTTTGGTCAGTAGTTAAAATCCCAGGGGTGACAGATGAAGACCATCTCTGGCAAAGCATTGACATCTGTCGATCATGTCATCCCAGGCTGTCAGATACTGTATCCCCTTGGAATGACACAGAAACTAAGCCAATTATTGAAGTCAATCATTTTCTGTTTGTATTGAGGCATCATCCTAGATGAAGGTAAAATGCTGCTTAAGGCTAGGGACCAGGGCCAGTGTTAGCATTTTGGGGTCCCCCCAGCAAATGTCAGGTTCAGGGGCCCCCTAGGCACTTCCATTAAAGCATCACCTTGTCACTGCCACCAATCCAAAGCAGCCTTTTAGATCATGCTGCAAACTTTTAGGAGTAGTATGTACAGACTAACCTGTAGCTACGATGCCCTTACAGTACAGCAGACCTATGTACCACACTGTGTTCACCCATCTTACAGAGGGATGTTCACAGTTACTGGCATTTTAGTTGCAACAATGATACATAATAACAACTCTATGAATTGATCTGGACTTAAGTGGAATGCTGTCCATATTCTCTAAAGTGCATTTTACTTTTTTTTTACATAATTTTTTCATCCAGTGATGGCTTGAACAGAAATGATGATTAAGGAAAGAAATTCAAAGTTGCTGTTCAACTTAAGTTTTCCTTGCATCCTTTCAGCACACCTTTCCTGACGAAGACAGCATAGTAATAATCATTTAGGAAATAACTCGTATAAGCCAGGGCCCAAGAAGCCACAGGGTTGTGTGTGTTCTGGGATGCATTTTACAGCATTTTCCCGACCTTTTAATAAAATGGTGCCATAAACAAAAAACATGAGTAAGAAAATAATTTCAGTCCTTTCTTTTTCTTTCAAGGAAGCTGTAAGATATGCTGAAGGCTTAATATTCAAAGATGACAAAATAGTAGTTCACAACAAACTAACAAACCATTTGTTGTCTGGAAACATAGGTCCAATATGGGAATATGGCCTGCTTCCCTAACCCCCCCCCCCCAAAAAAAAAAAAAAAAAACAGTTACTGCCTAAGCATCTCTCTGGTCTTAGACTGGGATGAAAGCAAATGTTCAAATTGTCCCAGTCATGTGTTTCAAGTGAGTCCTGACATACATATACATAGGATGTCTCCTCACTCCTCAACCCAAACTTTCAAAGGCAGCTACCTATGTACATGCCTGAAGTGTATTTGTGAGGAAAGTGAAAAGAATAATGATTATAGTAATGTATTCAACTTTGTTGCTCTTAGACAGTACACACTGCCCCTACACAAGTTATAGTAACCTTCTTTGTACACCTCTGAAGTCTGTGAGAAAAGTAAAAGAAACTTGGGTATTATAGAAAAACTCACCAGCCTGAACATAAACCCCTACATCACAAGATGGGTTTCCAACTGGCTTACAGACAGAACTCACACGGTAAGAATAGCGGGCTCCAGGTCTGACTCAAAACCAGTCACCAGTGGTGTCCCACAAGGCTCAGTTCTGGGACCCCTACTGTTCGGCATATATTTCTCAGAAGTACAGGCAAAGACAGGAGGACTATGGCTAACCAAGTTCGCCAATGACTGCAAACTGGGAGCCATAATTGACTCTCCGGCTGACACGGACATCCTCCAAAAAGGCCTTACTGAGACAGACACCTGGTGTCAAAGTCATGGCCTCAAGCTAAATGCCAAAAAATGCATCGTCATCCCGTTTGGGAAAAACAAAACACCCACGAATTACCACATAGGCGGCAGCCCCCTTAATACAGAAGAGGTAATAAGAGATCTGGGGACCCAGGTAGATAGTAATCTCTCCTTTGACAATCATATTGCCAAAGTAGTTAGGAAATCCTTCTATGTGGCTCATCTAATTACTAAGGGGTTTGCATCTAGAAATAAAGAGGTTATAGTGCCCCTCTACTCGTCACTCATCTGACCCATCATAGAGTACAATGCCCCATTTGGGATGTACCTCACAAGACACTTCCAACAGCTTGAAAGATCACAAAAGCACCTCACCAAGAGGATTACTGGCCTCAAACATATGTCCTATGCAGCTCGACTGAAATAACTCCGGCTGTACTCAGTGGCATATCGCTTACTCAGAGGTGATCTCTGCCTGACTTACAAAGCCATGTCCAACTCAGAATTGATGGACATGCTCCACCTAAAGAAATCCAAGTCACTGCGAGCCACACTCTCTAGTGAGCTAAACCTCGCCACAACGATAAATAGAACATGCTGGAGGGATAGATTCCTGTCACAGAGACTCCCCATGCTTTGGAACAAAATTCCTAACTACATTAGGCAGAGCCCCTCACTAACACTCTTCAAGAGAAGCCTTGACGAGTGGATGGGTAACAGAAAATACACCCCTGGGATCACTTTATTGGCTCTGCTTGACAGAGGCTCAGTTAATTAATCAATGGGGTGGCGAAAGCCAACACACTCTGGCTAGGCTTATAAATGCCCTCAGGCAGATAGCCTAGTACCTACCTATGAACCTATAATGACCACACTGTCCTCAGCCCAAACAAAAGCTGTAATGACCTTGTGCACACCTCTATGGTTAGACTGTAATGAAAATTAAAGAAGTAACCCTCTCCATAACCTACAGCAGTTTTCTGTACACACACATCTGAGCAGAACTGATTTTAGAATTGGTAAAGTTGACAGCAGAGGCCATTATCAGCTTTATCCTAACAGGGTCAGTCCTGTTCAGGTTAAAGAGCATAATCAGAAAATTAATACATTTTTTCTCAGTTTTCCCCAACCAGCAACAGCTTTTATGAGGCTCTCACACAGTCAAGGATGATTAATGTAGCCCTCTGTATCAGTTTATACAGTCTATGGAGTGGGGGCCACCAGACTCTTTGAAGATTGAAGGGTCTGAATGTTCTGTGATACATTTTATGTATTACTTTTGAAATATAATTACTTGTTAGCTATATTTTTCACTGATACCCAGAAGAATAATGTGTGTCCTGTCATTATTAGGTGTATACAGAGATAAAAATCAGTAACATTTTATGCAAACCCACATAAAATCCATAGCAATACTAGCTTTGTATTTATTTCAGCAAATAACAATACATTGTGCAACACTGGTACTGCCGCACTTGATCAGGGAATACAAACAGCAGCAGGGGTAAATCACTTTTATTTACCTCAGTGAGGAGTAATGCATACCTGTCACTGTCTCTGATTTCACAGACTTTCCCTGATTTTGCTCATAAGTTTGCTCTGTCCTTCATATAAAATTTTTGATTTGCAAATAAATCATTCAGGAATACAGACAGTCAATAATTCCAGGCATCAGAGGTTTATACCTCTTATTGTCCAAAAAAATGCATGTTGATGCAAAAGATGTTTCTTTTTTAAGTGGATTAGAGTAATATTTAAAATGTGTTCCTGATTTTGAGCCTTTATTCTGCTATTATTTTTGGTATTGTGCTGAATTTTTCTTCAAAGAAGTTGAGAGTTGTAGTATCTGAGATATCTCTGATGTTCTACCAGTATTTTTAAAACTCCAGCAAAGAAAAAAAACAGCTCTGAAGATTGGAAGGATCAGCTCTTCTTAAAATACAAGATTTGTCCTCAAATCAGTCACTCAGACCAGTTGATATTTCTATTGCTTACCTTTGCTTATGTTCATTATCAGCTTTATCCTAACAGGGTCATACCACAGCCCTGTTAAAGTTAAAGAGCATAATCCATCAGCTGCTTTTATGCGACTCCCACACAGTCAAGGATGATTAAGAGGCCCCTTGCAGCCAAAGATATTGCAGGTATCTAAAGCTGGCTATATTGTGAGTGTTACTATAACCAGAGATATCATGGAATTTTAAAGGAGATATAAATATGAGTTATTACCCACCTAGTTTATTAAGTATAAAGATTGCTGCACTAGCTTTTGTTAGTTTGACAGACATGTTACAAAATATCAGGATAAGACAATTTGCTGTGGTTGGCCCCCCTAGGAACAGGGGGCCCCCAACAACTGCAGGATTCGCTGGTGCCTAAATCCGGCTATGCTAAGGACATACCAGCCTGACATAGTCTGAGAGCTCAATCATGTCTCTCTTCATATAGTCCAGAGAGGTACACCTCAAGTCGTTCACACCAACATGGACTATAACAGAGTCATAACAGTACTTGTTGTTAAGAGATCTGAGTGCATGTGTGATATGGTGGACTCTGGCACCTGATAGACATCTGACCATGACCTTCTCCTTATCCAGCCTGGTGACAGGAGCATCTGTGTGTCTCACGATGGACTTACCTATGACTAATATGTTTAGTTTTGTGTTTGTCTTAAGGGCTTGACAGGTGAGACACTGGCATGTGAGCTATTATGTGTATTGTGTTCTACACAGGAGGTATTATGTGTAGTGTGCTTGTGTGTGTGTTTGGGAGGTCCCTGGTGTTTAGGTATATTTCTGGTGAGGACCTCTGCATAAGTTGGTATTTGTGATGTTGGTTTGGGTAGAGTAGGAGGTGAGGTGTGAATGCTGATGACACGCTCAATGCCATATGTACTGATGGGTGTGTGAGAGAGCATGGATTCAAGGTTCTTAATATAGTTGCCCATGTTGACCAAGTTGGCTATAGAAACTGTGGGAAATTGAACATTCATAGTGTTGGATAAATTTATATGGTCAGGAAGAGAGGTCGCACTTAGGAATAGCTAGTGAGTGAGAGATGTGTTGGTACCTCTGAGGCTATGCTTAGTGTTCTACCTGACAGTAGTGCTCAGCCACAAAAAACCTGTGGAGGACCACAAGCAAAGTGCTAAAGGAAAATTTAACAAGCAAAATGTTTGCTACTATAGCCAACAGTAACTATCACTACACGGCAGTGCATGATGGTGTGCTACACGTAAGAAAGCACAAATGCTGGGCTTATATAAAACAAGGAAAAAACTCAACTCAAACAAGCTAATAAAGATGCATTCTCTGAGCTCTAGTTCAATCACCTTAGATTAGATGGGGCCCAGACAGCACTCTCCTGCCACAAGAGTACAGAAAGGCCTTCTCCAACAAAGATGGCTGGAATTTGATGCTCACTGGTTGCAAAACACACCCAGAAAGAGCAAGCCTGTAACTGGGCTATGCTACAGCCAAACTAGTACAGTATGCAGTAAAATGTGGTCAAAAACAGTTCTGAAAATTCAAACAAACAGTAGAATGCAAACACAAATTAAGAGTGCAATATAAGAGCATAAACAGGTACTTATAGTTAGTGGGAAGCAACTGGCGCCTCAGATCTTTCAGTATCTCGGTGACCAGCTGGTTTTAGTGCTCAAGTGATACAAGACAGTCTAGATTCTATAACACTGAATCTAGCCTATGCTAAAAAAATGCAGAGGTATTTGAAATTAAAATTACAGTCACAACAGCAAAAAAAGAACAGAAAAATAAAACAGCGTAAAGCAGCAATTCGTAACCAGGCTACTAACAAGCAGTAATAAAAGAGGCAGTATAAATGCAATTGAACACTTTTAAGAACAGCAGCAAAAGCAAAATAAAGTATTAAAGGAAAAATACAGTAAAATACATTAAAAGCAGCCAGTCTGTAGTACGATACAAAGGTGTGGACAGTAGACCAAATAGCTACAGCACAAATCTCTTCGATAGGTACCCTAACCAGCAGAATACACAGGTTAACTGAAATTCTGTCCAAACTTCAGCCAGACATGCTAACACAAATGACAGTGTCTAATTTCTTCACACATGGATCTAGTGTTATGGTAAGTACATAAACACCACTGGATATGGAAATCAAGTCTGGTTCAGCCTTTGGGACAGATTTCCAAGCTACCAAAATACCTGGGTGGAAGCAAGGAAGGATATTCTTGGGAATGGTGGATCCAAAGGATGTACGGGTTCTTGATTATACATCTAGATTGTAGTACGATACAAAGGTGTGGACAGTAGACCAAATAGCTACAGCACAAATCTCTTCAATAGGTACCATAACCAGCAGAGCAGTAGAGGAAGTCATCGCCCTGGTAGAATGTACCTTTGTTTGCCTTTGTAAAGAAAACTCTAATTGACTGCAGACATAGGTTATACAATCAAATAGTAACCTGGATAGAGTCAATTTAGATACTTCTTGACTAAATTTAGACTTAGAAAAGGCAAGGAAATCTCTTCCTAAATATAAAACAAAATACATACCATAACCCCCAATAATTTACAACACCAAAATCTTCTTATCAGCTTTTGCTGATGATCTGAATATTTATTGTACCACACCACTTTCGGATATAAATAAAATATTATCCGCTATTGAACACTTCTCGATGATATCGAATTATAAATTAAACCTTAAAAAAACTAACATCTTCCCCTTAAAAATTCCTAAACCATTTTCTCTTCTACCACTAATAGGGACATTAAAAACTGAAGAAGTAATTAATTACTTAGGTATCACATTGTCTACAAACAACAAAGATTTCTACTCAAACAACATAAAACAAAAATGGATAGACATTTCACTAGACCTTAATAGATGGAAAAATCTAAAGTTACCGTTTTTGGCCAAAGTTTCTGTAATTAAAATGAATGTCTTACCCAGATTACTTTATATTTTCATGAATTCCCAGATAATCATACCCAATAACTTCTTTAAGCAAATACACACCGAACATGCTAAATTCATCTGGGAACCTAAAAAAAAAACAGAATCTCATATGACAAACTAACAACCCCCAAAGATAAAGATGGCTTAGAACTTCCAAACTTTGAGACATACTACTTAATTATAAATACCAACAGAGTTTTACGAATAGCTGAATACAACCCAAAAAAATAATGCTTGGTATTCAAACTGGAAAAGAATATACCATAATCATATTAAAGGCCTGGATATCAACCCCAAAGCATTACCATTTCTAAATACCAGTTTAATGAAATCTTGTAACTTAATAGGACCCCTCAAACACTCCATTATACTAACACAAAAACTCTTCAAATCTTTAAACCTTATGCAAGCTATGATGACATTACAACCCTTACATAAAAACCCTAATCTTAAAATAAATAACCAAACTCTAAACCTAAACCACTTTCCTCATCTATTAAACACAACCATCCAAGACATATATCCATATTTAAATTGCTCTGTACAAGAAATAAGGAACCAATTGAACCTTCCCAAATCATACTTACTGATCCTGAGACAGATTAAAGAATTATGTATCAGCTATCTCCATGATACTATCATAAACAATGAAGATATAGCAAATTGTAATTTACTTTGGAAGACTATCCTATCAACAAAAAAATTACTTCATTTACCTACAAAATAATCAATGACATTAAATTCCAGGATTATATTCTTATTTCTGAATATTGGAGAAAAAAACTATCTTCCATCGATAACCATCAATTGAATCAGGCAATTAACCTAACAATAAAATCTATATCCCTTCAGAAATTGGCTTTTACTCAACTCATGATCTATAACAACGTGTATTTCACACCTGCTACTCTTCATAAATTTAACCCTATGAATTCCCCACTCTGCCCACACTGTAAAGACCAAACTGCTGACCTCTACTCCATCTTTTCTGGAGCTGTAAATGTGTATTTAAACTTTGGAACTCCCTTAAACTTCACTTACAAAAGATGGGCTACCAAACATCCACACTCACTTGGGAATTTACTCTACTACATATCCCTCCAAATAATATCTCCAAAAAACAAGCAATTACCCTAATTAATATACTTCTCTTAATGAAACTTTATATAGCTACCAATTGGCTTAACTCAACTAATAACTTATGGGAGAACTTCAGATTGATAGCGACTAAACATCTATTATCCCATAAAATAATAATTAATAAAAGGGACAAAAATATTAAATTTAGGAATTTATGGGAACAAATCTTTAACATTATTCTAGCATAACCTGCCACAAATGGTCATACTTCACTATAACTAGGAGTTTTTACACATCATACATCCCTAACCCCTATAAGTGTTTTTCTTTTTCTCTTTAATATTGTACCTATAATAATTCTTGCAAAACTACTTTTTTCTTTTTCTTTTTTTGTTTTGCTATGCTGAATTTTGAAAGCATCTATGTATATAGTGTAAATAGTATTGTTTGATTGATCAACCTCTTTTTGCATTACTTTCAATGTATAACAATTGTTTAATGTTCATATGTTTTTCCTATATTTGTTATTTATCATTTACTGTTCTGCTTTGATGTAAAGAATAAATAAAAAGTATTGAAAAAAAAAAGAAAAGGCAAGGAAAAACTGATCAGCCTTCCTGAAATCCTTTGTTCTACGTAAAATGAAATGAAGTTGGTAGTTATAATCTAGAAAATGCAGAATATATTCCTTTTGATGGAAAAAATACCAGTAAATTAAAAGTTTAATTAAGGTTTACTTTAGACGCCACATAAGAGAGTTTATGATGTGATATGGTTTGCAACTCTGAAAGCCTTCTTGCTGATGTGATAGCAACCAAAGAGAAAGTCTTCCAAGACAGAAAATTTAAATCTACAATAGATGCAGGCTCAAATGGAGGTTTTGTCAAAGACTGAAGCATGACTGTGATAGCTCATAGAGGAATCTGATCTCTGGAGGTCTCAAAAGAAAAGCACATTTCAAGAAGGGCTTGGAAATCTTTGGGGAGGCAATCTATGTCTGGTACTGCCCTACATAAAAATTAAAAATAGCCCCTAACTGTACCTTGATAGTGAAGAAGCTAAAAACTGTTGTGAATTAATTCTGCCAAAAAGTCTAGGGTGGATGGAAGGGGAGCTGAAAATGGGTCCAAAGCCTTGGAAGACCCATATGGTAAACCTCTTCCATTTAGTGAGATAAGTCTTCCTGGTATTGGGTTTCTGTGAAGAGGATAAAATTTGAATAACAGGGGCAGACAGACTGGCATCTCTGAACACCCTTCAATTGGAGAAACTATATGGTTAACTTCAGAGTTTTCACGTCCCGGTGAGACTGACCAGGTGGGTTGTTGAGGAGATCTAGAAAGAGGTTCAGTATCCAAGGCAGGTATAATAAATGAGTTCAGAGGAAGAGGAACCAAACTTACCAGAGCCAAATGGGGGCAATGAGGATCACACTGGCCTTGAACTTTCTGGCTTTCTGAAGAAACTTGGTAATTAGTGGAAGTAGAGGGAAGGCATAAAGAATACCCTGGGCCAATTGTACACTACAGCATCCCTCAGTGACTGACTCTGTGAAGGAATAAGGGCAATATAACTGCTGCATTTGCTGTTTAGTTACAAAGCAAAAGATTGCAGCAAGGTTGGCCCCAGTAAATGAAAATTTGTGTTGCCACTGCTTAACTGAGGGACCACTTGTTAGGTAGAACAAACTGCTTAGTCTGTCCACCAAAACAATGGAAATCCCCATGATGTGCATTGTGATTAGAAAGTGATGGAAAAACATCTGTCATGGCTGCCCATCATAGTGGATAAGATCAGATTCCACCATTTGTTGATGTACAAGACTACAGCCATGATATCCGAATGAACTGAAGTCAGATCCTTCAACACAGTAGGACTGCTCTCATCTCCAACACATGGATGTGAAGTCTTGCCTCCAACATTGACCACGAACCTTGAACCATCTTCCCCTCAAAATGCAAAAGGTATAAAGCTGTAAAGGATTCCTGAAAGATATCTAATGACAAAGTATCAACTACTCTAAGGTATAGCTATAATATACAAGTTTTTGACAGTGAAAAATAAAGAAGCACTTATCTTCGGACTACTAGTCAAAGCCCTCCAATTGAGCTTCCTGCTGGGTCAAGTGGTAAACAAGATCTGAGGTACTCTGGGGAACAGATGGTATTATGGGTAGGGGTGGAGTCAGAGCCCTGAATCCAAGCTTCTGAAAAGTGCAACTTCGGATCTGGTTAGATCCGATAACCTAAAGGTTGAATCAGACAAAAACAGACATCAGATTTGCTGTTATAATGACATTACACAGATTGCTTACAGCATGTAGGTACACTTGACAGTTTAAAACCCTGATAATGCTAGGATTAGTAACACATGGATCAGCTGGTACTATTAGGATCGGTAATGCCTAGATAGTGGAAGGATATCTGTTACAGAAACATCTGACTACCAAAAGGGTCAGTATTGTCTGAATCCTGTGAGGATAAGCATCACCAGCATTTTTTTTGCTCCCTCTCACAACCTTGCCCAATTGCTCCACTACTGACATCCAGTATGCCAATTTTTTCAGGGGCATGAAAGCTGGGTATTCCTAGGCTGGGTGAGAGCCCTACAGCAAATTTGTTCCTAGGAAGAATCCCTATCAGCCCTTTCATTCCCCTCAGAGAGCTAGGTAGTGGGGGAGCAAGCAAGCTTCCTGGTCCTCAGAGGTGACCTACACTCTCCTAAGTGGCAGTAACCCCTCCCCTTTCTCAAGATAATACTGGGAAAAAACACTGCTGCTGGAATATAATGCATGCAGACAATATGGATAGTATTTTTAATTATATATTTAGATTACTTACACACACACACACACACACATTATATATATATATATATATATATATATATATATATATATATATATATATATATATATATCCACACACACACACATACACACACACACATACACGCTACGCTGTATGCTAACTAAACCTGGACAGTGAACTTCCAAGAGTGAAAAGGCTTTTATAAAGGTTCCATTAAAGGTCCTAGCAAAATCTTGAGTTAAATACAACTCCCCACATTTTATTTCAGTGGCTTCTGTAAAGTATTTTTATGAATATATTTCTGTTAAGTATCTTAGTACACAGTACATTCAATACAAATCAACAATATAACATTTCTGATTACCCAACATAAACATGTACAACCAAAATACTTTATTCCATATTCCCCTTTCCCACTTTTTGAGACAATACTTCTTTGTTAATAGTGCACAAGAAACATTCTTTTTCCTCTCAAAATATGTAAATCCTCTGTTTGATAGTTGGCAAGGAACTAAGCATCCTAGTACCTAAGTAAACATTTTTTATCCCTTATTTCTTCCCTCCTCACCTCCAGTTTATCACCAGCGTGTTTTCTCCAGTCCTCTCCTCACTTTCGCTATCTTCCCTATTGCTTTGTATCATCCACTTTTACTTAACGCATTGGCTCAACTTGTTCTCTTCAATTTCTTTTGTATTTTCTTCGTCCAACTTGTACACTTTTCCTCTATAACCTCTTTAATTGGCATCATTGTCCAGGCCTTGGCAATCATCTTTTTAATTCCTTAGTCAGCAACTGACTCTCTACTCATTCCTGTTTTTATTCAATAATCCCCCTACCCCTAGCCAAACATTACTCATCTTTCCCTGTAACTCTGCCACTCATTTCTACACATTTATAACTAAGGAATACAACCACATGTGCAACTAATCAGTCACTTGCAACTCTCACCTTCAACATTTCACCTTAGGCCACCATTCTCCTCCTTCAGCCTCTGGGGTACCGTATACCAATGATGCAGAATTCCCCTACATACACCTCCTACCAACCCCTACTCTACTTACACACATATATCTCCAAACCTCCTCCCATACATTTCCCTTTACCAGAACTCATTCTCCATTGATTTCTAAATGTACTCATCTGTTAATCTTTTCAATAATGCTCTGTAAATACAAACTATTTGATTGTTAGTCAACTTTGTCTATTGCCCTCATTTTGACCCTGTCTTCCATTCCATTTTTATCCCCCTTCCTCTCCTCTGTCACTTCTTAACCCTCACAACCATCCTCTTGTAAACTAATTCTTCCAGATTTTCCTCCTCCCACCTCACCCATTTCAAACTTTCCTACTCTATCCCTTTAATCCTCTGCATTAATTGCTGTAACATACCATCTAAATTCATGCATACACCAACCCTTCTATACTTCTCTGCCCTTAAAGGAGAACTCCACCCAAAAGTCAAGTTTTTCTTTCCAAAAATTGATTTTCCTTCACTGTAATCCAACAATAAACACTTCACACACAGGAAAAAACATCATTTAACAATTCTGTTTGCCTTTCTTTCCTGCATTTTCCTCATCAGTTACATTACAAAGGCTGCTAAGCATAGCAGAGTAATTAACTTAGGTCACTTATCCCAACTACAGGTCATTAAGAAAACAGTGACATTCAAATGTGCCTTATCAGTTACAGATTACAGCATCACACCTTGGATAAATAGTGTAACCTGGAGTCTGAACAAAGGCAGGGCTTTCAAGCTTAGTTTTCAGATGCAAATGTCTTTCCCTTTAATAAAACTCTGTGCCACAAAGAAAGAAAGCAAATACATTCATCTAACTCTTCTCACTTTCTGTCATTAACTGATTTTGCATTT
Organism: Protopterus annectens; assembly: GCF_019279795.1. Taxonomy (NCBI): domain Eukaryota; kingdom Metazoa; phylum Chordata; order Ceratodontiformes; family Protopteridae; genus Protopterus; species Protopterus annectens. Next base: position 1,045,275,457 of record NC_056748.1, read on the forward strand.
TTTCTGCACTGTAATTTCTGTAATGTTTTCTGCACGTTTCTTCTGGTGTTTTGTTACAGGATTTTTTCACTGTATTTTGTTGAGACAAGTCAGTGAGTTGGGGAAAGAAGGCTAACATCAAAGACTTTAATTCTAGCTACAATATTTAAAACTATGAATGCAACACAAACCATCTCATCCCAAGTAACACCTACTAATCATAGGGGTCAGATTTCTCACACTTGAATGCTGAGCTACAGTTATAACTTAACTCAGCTACATTTTCAAGCTTGTCATTCAAACATTCCTTAAAATGCTATAACAGAGATAACTTTTAGTTATGTACTCACCATAACTTCAGATGTTTGGGATCCATCTCGCCTACATTCTGACTGATGGGTTCGGAGCCGATCCCTCGGCTCCGACTCGGCACGCTTATGCCAAAGAGCGAAGTCTCTTATTGGCTGAGCTTACTATATCCCAGGATGCACCACTACCAATCCCCCAGATCTAGTTTGTCCGCATACATGCACACACGCACGCACTGCTTATATAACATCGACAGATGATACAAGATAAAAATAGTAGAACTCAAACCGTTCCATCTCTTCTGATCTCCAAGGCAGGGGAAGGAGGGTGGGTATTAGGAATGTAGGCGAGATGGATCCCAAACATCTGAAGTTATGGTGAGTACATAACTAAAAGATGTTATGTGATCCTATCTCGCCTACATTCTGACTGATGGGACAGCGTCCCTAGCACCTGAATCCTGGGTGGCTCACTGGAAAACACTCCTGAGTACCGTGGAACCAAATGATGCTCGCCCTTTAGATGCCACATCCAATTTATAGTGGGAAATGAAAGTGTGCGGGTTGGACCAAGTAGCCGCAGCACAAATCTCAGAAATAGCGAGCTTGGAATGAAACGCAATAGAGGTAGCCATAGCTCTGGTAGAGTGAGCTTTGATAGATGTTGTAAGTTGCTTATTTGAAGAGGAATAAGCCTGAGTTATGCAATCTCTAATCCATTTGGAAATAGTAGCTTTAGTGATGGTTTTACCCAATTTATTATCTGAAAAGGACACAAACAATTGGTCTGTTTTTCGAATTTGTTGAGTCCTGTCTAGATAGAAGCGCAATTGCCTGTGAACATCCAATTTATGCAAGGTGTATTCCGCTTCATTTGAAAATTTTGGAAAGAAAACAGGTAGCTCTAGAGATTGTTGGAGACAGAGACTAGAATAAACTTTGGGAACAAAAGATGGATTAGGCCTAAGTGATACTCTATCCTTGTGAAAAATCAAGTACGGAGGTTTGATAGATAGGGCTTGAAGTTCTGAAACTCTTCTTGCAGAGGTAATTGCAACTAAGAAGGCAGTTTTCCAAGACAGATATTTCAACTCACATGTAGCAGCCGGTTCAAAAGGGGAAGATGTTAAGGCATGGAGTACCAAATCAAGATCCCACGGAGGCGCAGGATGAAAAACTGGGGGTCTTAAAAGCACAGCACCTTTCATGAAAGTTTTACATAATCTGCTGCTCATCAGCGGTGGATCTATGGATTCGTGAAATTTGGAGATAGCTGCTAGTTGGACTTTAATAGTAGAGACTGAAGATCCTTGATTAAACAAGGATGTTAAAAATTTCAAGACCTCTGATATCGGGGCAGTAATAGGGTCTAAGCCTCTGAGTTCAGCCCAGATAGCAAACCGCTTCCACTTACTGAGGTACAATTTCTTAGTGGTGGGTTTGTGGGCTGAAGATAAAATGTGAATAACTTCCGGGTCTAAGGTGTGATTTCTGACTAAGGTCGGAAGTGGAGGAGCCAAGCTGTTAATTTCAAAGTGTGAAGGGACTGGTGCTGTCGTCCCGACTGATGAATCAGCAGGTCCGGAGTTAGATCCAAAAACCAAGGACCGTCCAGAGCATATTTCTTTAGGAAGGGGAACCATACCTGACGAGGCCAGTACGGAGCAATTAGAATCATTGTGGACCCCAATTGGGAAGCTTTCTGGATGACTTTGGGGAGGAGTGGAACCGGAGGAAAAGCATAAAGTAGTCCTGTTGGCCAAGGCTGGACTAGAGCATCCGTAGCTGCTTCCCCCTGACGCGGAGTCAAGGAAAAGAACCTTCTGCACTTTGTGTTTTGTGGTGTTGCAAACAGGTCGCAGCACGGGGTCCCCCATCTTTTGAAAACCTGAGCTGCTACTGTTTCGTTCAGGGACCACTCGTGAGGAGAGAGAATCGTCCTGCTTAATCTGTCTGCCAATATATTGGATTTTCCTGGAATGTGGGTCGCTACCAGGAAGCGGTTGGTAGCTACTGCCCATTCCCACACCCTCATGGCCTCTCTGCAAAGGGGGTAAGATCTGGTCCCTCCTTGTTTGTTTAGATACCAGACCACTGACATGTTGTCTGTGTGGATAGCGATGATGCCTTGAGGGAGAAACCTGTGGAGGGCTTGTAGGGACAGAAGTACAGCCCTCATTTCCAATACATTGATATGGAGAAAGGTTTCGTCTGGAAGCCAAGAACCCTGAACTAACCTGCCCAGACAATGCCCCCCCCACCCTGTCTGGGAGGCATCCGTTGTCAAGGTGGCCACCGGAGGGGGTATAACAAAAGGTCTTCCCTGATTCAGATTGGATGGCTGAAGCCACCAGCGGAGGTCCCGTTTGCACGTTTCTGTAATCAGTATGAGATGATTGAGGGGGAGATCCTGAAAAGACCATTGTGTCGATAACAGCCACTGAAGAATCCTCATGTGCAATCTTGCCAGCGGAACTAGGAGAACCGTGGCAGACATTGAACCTAAAAGTTGCAGGACCAACCTGGCTGGGGCTTTGGATCTTGGAAGCAGGGCTCGGACTTGACCTTGTAATGTTTGAATCCTTTCGGTAGGAAGGAAGATGCGCATCAATTTTGAGTCTATCTCTGCTCCTATGAATCTTATGCGCTGAGAGGGCAGTAAGACAGACTTTGACCAATTGAATGTAATTCCCAGGGAAGCACCCAGGGAGATGGTGGCTTGTAGATTGTCTAGTAGTAGATGCCTGGTGGTGGCAGTCAGGAGCCAGTCGTCCAGATAGGGAAACACTTGGAATCCGAGACTCCTCAGGTGAGCAGTCACTACTGCCAAACACTTGGTGAACACCCTGGGGGCTGTGGTGAGACCAAAGGGCAGTGCACAAAATTGGAAATGACTGTCTCCCAGGCTGAAGCGCAGATACCTCCTGGATGCCTGATGTATCGGTATGTGATAATAGGCGTCCTTGAGATCTATGGAGCACATCCAAACATCCTTCTCCAACAATGGGAGAATGGATTGTAAAGTGACCATTCGGAATTTGGACTTCATGATGGACTGGTTTAGTTTGCTGAGATCCAATATGGGTCTCAGGTCCCCTGTCTTTTTTGGCACTAAAAAGAACCTTGAGTAATTTCCGGATCCGATCTGGTCTGTGGGGACCGGTTGGATGACTCCTTTTTCTAGCAGCTTTGAAGCTTCTGCGGCTGCAATTTCCCTTTGACGGGGTGGTGGGTCCGGGATTTTTTTGGACGGCGGGGGTGAGTGTGTGAAGGGAATGGTGTAACCTCCGGCAATAATCTGCAGCACCCATCTGTCCTGAGTAATAGATTCCCAGGCTTTTAGGTGCTTGGCAAAATGGCACCCGACTGGCTCCGGAGCAGCACAGCCGGGCAATCCCTCATGAAGTGTGGGAGGCTGAGGAGCCACGAAAGGACTCGCGGTCACCAGTGTTGCGGGGCCCTCTGCCGCCTCTGGGACGGCATCTCCCAGAAAAATTTCCCCGTCCTCTGCCTCTGGAAGGGGAATCTTCCTGCTGTTGAGGAAAGAACTTCTGTGATTTGCGGAACCACATCTTCCCTCCTCTTTTAGCCTTGGGATAAGGCCGAAAGGGAGTGGAATAACGTGCTCCTACAGCAGATAAAGTTTTTCCCTCTTGCTCACAGTGGGTAAGAGTGTCTTTAACCTTGGGTCCAAACAAAGAGGACCCATCAAAGGGAGCGTCGGCGAAGGAAGACTTGAAGGCCTCCGCGAAATGACACAAATGGAGCCAGGCTTGTCTCCGTAGAGCTACGCCTGTGCCTGCCGCTCTGCCCGCCCCTTCGGCCGCATATGAAATGAGCCTCATGGACGAGTTAGAAATTGAGGTAAGGATAGCCAACTGAGAGCTAACTGACTGGGCTAGCTGCTCAGGTAGGTTACCTGAGAGGGAGTCTGACAGCTCCTTGACCAGATCCCTCTGTAGTCTGGTGAAATGTGCCAAATAATTCAGGGACCTTAGAGTAAAGGCCGCTGAAGTCAGGGTGCGCTTCCCGTGCAGTCCATGCTCCTAGACTCCTTATTAGGAGGATGGACGGACGTTGAAGCCTCTGCCACGTCCTGCTGTGTAGCAGATGCCACCACCATGGCATCTACAGCCACGCCTTTTGTCAAGAACTCCTTCTCGGGTGGGGCAGACAAAAATTTGTTAGGGCAAGAAGGCACTGGTTCCACAGTATCTGGATGTTCCCACGCCCTCCGACAAACCAAATCCAGGAGCTCGTCGAGGCGGAGACACCCAGGAGGCGGAGGGCTGAGCCCCAAAGGCCTTGAGAAGCACTGACTCATCAGCGGAGGGGGGTTTGGAAATCCAGCTGCCTCGTTGCTTAAGGATCTCTAGAATGTCTGCAAATGAGACATCATCCGAGGACGACTTTGGGGACCCCTCCGCATCATCAAGATCAGTGTCCGATGTAAGAGACTCGGGGGAGTCCACGTGCTTCCTCTTGCACGATCTCTTCCTTGGGGGCTCCTCCGAAGACAACTCCGAAGAACCCTCAGGAGGAGGGGAACCCCCAGTGGGGGTAACCTCAGGCCCTGGGGCTCCGCTGCCTAGAGACAGGGGAACTGCCAAAGACCCAGTCTCCATGCCCAGGGAAGGTGCCGGTAAAGCCGTAGAGATGGCCGAAGAAGACTTAGCCAAGGCACTCCTCATAGCTCTGAAAGCCGGACCCCCAGAATCCTGGGAGTGTCCGGTCCCCGGAGCCATGATAGCAGACGGAAGTCCCGAGTCCGCGTGCTAAACTCAGACCCGAAGGCCGGGGTTGGAGTAAGGGTCGGAGCCGACCCTAGGATCTCTACTGGCTCCATCAGCACCTGTTCCGACGGAGCCGAAGCGGTCGGAGGAGGAATGGCAATGGAGTGGGCTATCGGCTCCGAAACCAATTGGGTCGGAGCCGAAACAAATTTTTGAAAGACTGGGGACTGGAATAGTCTTTGGAGCACCCTGTCTATGTCCGAATCTGACATTCTTGATGACCTGGAAGAGACCGAACGGGTCCGAGTAGGTCTCTCCAACGGCTCCACGGGACTAAGGGACCGGCTCCGAGGCGACTCGATAACTATCGGCGCTGAGGGAGTGTCCAATCCAATTTCCATCTGTGCCGAAGAGGACTTCGGCGCCGAGGAGGAAGTGTCTGAGCGGACAGCCTTCATCGGCTCCGAGATCAGTGGAGCCGATGAAGGTGACCCGCCTCTCGATGCCCCAGCCGTCGGCTCCGAGACCAGAGGAGTCGAGACTGGAGGCATCGAGGCAGACCGTTCCACCCTCGGCTCCGAAGTCCGTGGAGCCGAAGGAGAAGCCTGCCTATGTCTTTTGGTGGTCGGGTCCGACGGACTGGTCGGAGCCGACGCCCTTTTCTTTTTAGCAGGAGAAGGAGAGGATGCTAAAGCTTCTTCAAAAGAGGGTTTGATAAGGCCTTTCAAAATAAGTTTATTCTTCCTCTCTTGGAGGACCCTCGAGGAAAACCCGTGACACACGCTGCAGGACTCCTGCAAATGTTTGGCGCCCAAACAATATACACAGAGAGAGTGGTCGTCTGTGATCGACATCTTAAAATTGCACTTAGTGCACTTTTTAAATCCTGAAGGCCTAGGAGCCTGTGACATTATGGCAATCCAAACACAGAAAACTAGCCAAGAAGGAACACAAGAAACACACTGACTAACACTATAGAATTTTTCTTGTTCTCTCTTCTTCTTTACTTTCCTGTCCTTTTAATAAGGACTAACACAACACCAAAAGAAGTAGATTCAATATCTTAAAAGAAAACAGGAATTAGCCAACAACGAACTGACAGGGGAAGGCCCTTCAACTCCGATGGGACCTCTAGTCTGTCAAAACACAGTCACTACACAATATTTTACCAAGGAAAATACTCATTCAAGCACAAAAACCACTAGATAGCTGTTAAAACAGCTTTTTGTTGAATTTTAAAGAAAATCCTGACAGAAAAGTTAGTGAAAAAACACTACTTAGCTCAGCCAAGCTCGAGACCACGTCTTTGCTTGTTAGCGGCAAACGAGATCTGGGGGATTGGTAGTGGTGCATCCTGGGATATAGTAAGCTCAGCCAATAAGAGACTTTGCTCTTTGGCATAAGCGTGCCGAGTCGGAGCCGAGGGATCGGCTCCGAACCCATCAGTCAGAATGTAGGCGAGATAGGATCACATAACATCCACTAATAAAAATTAAAGGAAGCAAAGTAATTAAAAATGTGGATTGATACTGACAGTGAAAAGTAGGCAGTCAATGTTGTAAACTGATGAGAGAGAAAATCAGAGAAAAGGATTCCCTCATCTTAAGGATTTTTTCTGTCCCTGTAACATTACATTAGGGAAGCGAAGACATTGACTGTAAAACAAAATCATGCTAGTCATGTCAGCCTTCTTCAGATTATTTTGGAGTATAACAAATTAGAAAATAGTGATAACCATTTATTTTGATACAAAAATAGCAGCAATGCAGAAAACTTTAACATTTGCTGAAAAAACATGCTTTTTTTCATTATTTGGGTATGTTCTCCTTTAAACTTGCTTTAGCAATGTGACCTCTCGGCTTTTTCCAAATAAACTGGTCAGAAATGCCTTGATTCTCTCCCATTCCCAAATCTGTTGGTGGGGAAATATTACTGTGGCCAGTCATATAAATCACGAAAAGTAATATCAAACTCCTTATAACTTCCACCCTGCTTCAAAAAGAAAACACCCTACTTGACCATTTATCTAAGAGTATTGATATTCTTTCTCTCAAACCCCTCCTATTCTTGTTTCTACTCTCATGCACTGTCTTAAAATTCACCATATCAAAGTACTTTTCCCTCCCACTGACCAAGGCAAGACCACATCCCTGAATCACCTGGCAAATTCCTAAGACTATACACGTTTGCAGATGAAAGTGTAACACCAACAGTTTCCCAAATCTCTAAAAAAATTCTAGTACAAAAGTAAACTGAGCTTTGTTGTCCTCCAATAAAATCATACAATAAGTTGCAAATAAGTGTACCCCACTTCTCATTCCCCAGCATCCCTCTCATGTTTTCTGTAATTTTCAAAACCAAAACTTCAATTATCAACAAAAATAGTCTTAGAGTTCACAGACATCCCTACCTTGGCTCATCTTGTTTTCTTCACCTTCTTTTGTATCTTCCTAGTCCCATTCTCTATGAATCGTGCCCATGGACATTTATATAATCTTTTCACCCTCAAGACATTTCCCACCAACCATTTGCTTTAACATTTTATATATAGATTCCAAACCTAAGCTATCAAAAGCCTTTGAATATTTATCAGTTCTCCTTCATGTGACTTATCCAATTTAGAAGCATTCTCCAATGATCTACTGCTAATCTCTCTTTCACAACACTTACTTGGTCCTTTTCTATAATCCTCAGCAACACATTTTCTAGTTCAGCAATCAATATACTTGTAAACAGTTTACCATCCACTTTGCAGATAGATATCAGTCTATACTTTCATTTTCTTAGGTCTAACAGCCCCACTCCTCCCTGACGATGTTTCTGTACATCACTCACACTAACCGCAACTTGTTCCAGCTCCCTTCATCTACCTCTGCAGTCCATTTCCCTAAACCTTCCTTCTGCCTGCCTTTGTCTTTTATTTGGTTTACTCCTTAATTAATCTATCCTTCTCCTCTCCCCTTACTCCTATCCTATTAAAACACTCTTAAATCCATATTGGTTTTCTCTCCCCTTACACTCTCACCTCCTTCAACTATCTACAACCCCTTCCATTACTCCCTATCCCAGTGACAGCTTTCTCCTCTTCCAAAGTTTTTTTTCTTCTTTCTCTGCCCTCTACATTAAGCTAATATCCCCTCTACATGCCATTTTCTAAGCAGATTGTCTCTTTTCACTCTTGCACACACTCTGAATCTGGGTCTTCCTGTTCCATTTGTCCTCTCTGTACTCAGGCTCACTCCACTCCTCTGCCCTACTCCCATTCCCACCCACCCCTCAAATCCTTTAATTTATAGCTAACCCCCTTTCACCACTCTCTCCATCCCCACTCCCACTCAGAATCCTCCAATTAGAGCCGCTCTTCACCCCCTATAGACATTCAGACACATTAACTTACCATATCTCATCTCCTATTACTCCCTCGCTTCCATTCCTACCACACCCTCTAAACCCACAACCCCACCACAATCTTACACTCAACCCTATTATTTCATTTTTCCTTTTCTGATCTTATGGTTTCATTACTTCAACTACATGATTATCCTCAATACTCCCCCTTCCCTCTCATCCTTTTTCTCTCATTTTAGCCACACCTCCCCTCCTCCCTTCCAGGGTTAAGAAAAATCATCTAACCTCTACCTCCTCTAGCACACTACTTTCTCCATCTTATTTTTACTTGAACATATACCTGACAACCACCTTACATAGCCTACTTACTTACAACTCAACTTGGGGCATCTCCCAAACTTAATTCACAGACTACCCTACCCTTCAGCTATCTGCCCTCTCCACTCTATCCCATTCCTAATCATGTTTCTTTGCAGAATGATACTTGTCCTCCTCTCTATTGCCACTCTCACTCTCCTATACAACCTCTACTCCTACTACTCTCATTTAACACCCCTTCTTTGCTCTCCAACATCCATCTACTCCACAGCTCCATCACAATCCTTATACTCATTTCCAACTAAATCACCTACCCCTGCAACAAAAGCCCTCCTTCCCAAAAATCAAACTCCAACACTACTCCACCTCCACTCCCAAAAACAAAGTGAAATACTACCTCTATCCTTCCACACCTCACAACTCCTCACTTATTCTCAGCAATCTTCTCCTATCCGGTGATATGCATCCCAACCCTGGTCCTCACAGCCCTCTCCATTTTAATATTGAGCTCAATAACTTAACTACACCACATATTCATACACCCCAAAACATTTAACTCTATTCTCCTTGAACATCAGATGTTTACATGACAAAGTTAGTGAATTCCATGCTGGATTAACCAATACTCTTCTGATATCATCACATTTACTAAAACCTGGCTTAAACCCCACATCCCTGACAAAGACTTTCAACTCCCAGGCTATAACATCATACATCTGGACTGGACCAAGAAAAAGCATGGGGGAGTTACCATCATATTTTCCAAACATCTAACTGCAACCTCCTTAGAATCTTATGCAGAATTGCTACTTGGCAGTTGCAAAATCAAAGAAAAAAACTCATTCACCATTGCCACCATCTACATACCCCCGCCATATAACATTCCCATACTAGAGAATACTCTCTCCTGGATTTCATAACACTCACCTAAAGAGAATTCTATCTTGGGAGATGTAAACATCAACTGGCTATCCTTCTCCTCTGACAGTTTTAGCACACACATTAATCTATATGGCTTCTCCCAACTAATCTCCACTCCTACATATACTAGCAAACCTACTAACTCTACTTCTATCCTGGACTGGATACTTGTCTCAAATCCACAAAAATATGACTCCCCCGAAACTCTCCCTGACTCTGTCAGTGATCATTGCCCTGTCAAGGGTCTCAGATATTCTCCTCATTTAACCATCCTCATAGGTATATAGAGTGTCTCAAACTCATCAATTTTCAGTCAGACATCTTTAATAACCATCTCTCAGCTATCTCTATCTCTTCCCTTAACAATATACCTATCTCAGTCATGTCTCACACCAAGCTTCTGGGGGTCATCATAGATGAACAACTCAAATTTGATCTGCACATTGCCAACATTATTAAAAAAACCTCAAAAACTAGGACTTCTGTATCGGAACAACAAATTTCTCACTGCCAGTTCCAGAATTTCTCTAATCCAATTATTAACTCCTCCCAAGCCTCTTCCATGGCTCTCAGATCCTCACAAACTTACAATTCTTTCTCCTGTCTAAACTAGAATCTACTTACAACAAAAATATCTACATTCGCAACAGGTCAAACAGTCTCAACACTGTCTTGCTCTCAAAAGCCTAAACTGGTTAGAATGTCAGCATCAATTTCTCCTCTCTCAGCTTCAGATCATACATTCTATTATGTACCATCCCTCCTCTTGCCCTGACCTGGTCTCACTAGTCTCCTACTATACCCCTCTTGATCTCTCTGAAGTTCTGAACAAAACCTCCTCATTATCTACAAACCTAAAAGCAAAACTGGGGAAAACCTGTACAGCTACTCTGCTTCCCAAGCTTGGATCAAACTCCCATTATATATCAGGAGTATTGATCACACATAGAGATTCAAGATTGCTCTCAAAACCCATCTAAACAGTACATGAATCTGTCACTGTACTCCCTTGTCATGATATGCTCCTGGTTCCCTCAGTCCTTCCTCTCACCTCTCCTCCTCTCATGTCTACTCTTGCCTTGAAATTCAACCCCCTACTTCTTCTTGACTAACAAGAACAACATCTCCTACTCTCTGGTCTCTATGCTTATAACCATATACTCCCATCCTACTACTGTAAGATTTGTCCTCCTATTTGAACCCTATTTATAGCTCCTGGTATTGTTATATATTTGCTCCTGCACCACTCAAAGTGCCATGGTATATGCTTGTATATAACTTCTGATATACAAATGTATTTGTTACTGTGCATACCTCTACTGCATGTATACATATATTCGTTACTTGTTTTTGCTACTGTACCACTCGTAGTGCTGTGGTTTATGCTTGTATATAACTTCTGGTGTACATTTTATACTTTGGATTTCTTATACTATACATGTGCACACTTTTGGATTTGTTATTCTACCTATTTATGTTTGTTTATACAATTTGAATTTGTTATACTGTTTGTCTGTACTACTTATGGAGCTTTTCTCCCCAGGCCTCTGCTCAGTCAGATCAACCCAGTCAACAAATGTCAAATAAATAATTTGCTGGGTCATCCATCCCTCCCTTCCATTTAGGTAATGCCATTGTTGTAATTTCATACATCAACTCTAGTAACACCTCTTTCATTACTTCATTAAATAATTCCACTAAATACTCTCTAAATTGTAAACACATCCATATATTATAAACTACAAGCTAGCCATCTGGTCACTTTATTCTGAAATGTAACTGCCTAAAATACTTCCCTTACCCTAACTTCTATATTAAGGCCTCCTTTGTCCTCCCTCCCTACCACAAGGACTTGTCAGTCACTAAACATCCCTCCTTACCACCCTTGTCTTGATGTAATTCCTCACAGAACCCTCTAAACACTTCTTTAAGTTCTACATTAACAGTCACTCTTGTTCCATCTCTGTACATTGGTTTCTGGTCACCCACAGTCTCTTTTTCTGATTTCTGATTATCTACACTAACAATTTAATATCGATCCCACCTAAAACCATCAATGAGCCCTGTCTGGTCCTTTGTCTAGCCAGCTCTGCTTTAGTCCTTGTCTCTTCTAATTCCTGCAATCTCTTTGAGAAACAGAAGTCATATACTTACTGTAACACTGGTTCCTTACTGTCCCACTCGCTCTACCTTGACTTATGGGTAATCAACCCTTTCAGCAGATCTGGCCAGCAACATTCCACTACAGAGCTTTCTCCACTGCTAGAACACCTGTTTCCATAACAGAACTGCATCTAACTGTCCCAGAGATCAAGTTTGTGCCCTAAGAAGTAGAAAAGCCTAGACAAACAGTAAGGGAGAACTGGAAAATATGCTTTGGATTTAGCTGTACCAGCCTTATCCAGAAGGAAGGAAGTGAAAAATTGGAAAGGGATGGTAGGGAGGTTACAGAGTGGGACAATAAGGATTCTGAGTTATAAGTCCATAAAAAATATGTACTTACCATAACGTTCCATCTTTTTGCCATTTTCATTCTTCCTCAACTGTTGGGTTCAGTTCCAGTCTTGGACATTACTATAGCTTGTGGCCACTGAAAACTCTCAAGTCACTCGCTGACCCATAATGCACCAATGCCTAACCTCCCTCATATCTTGTTTGTTACTTTACATAAGATATAAAGGACTACTATATAAATCCTAAAAGAAGAAGCCATATCTGGCACTCAACCAGAAGGCCAGATGTGTCCTTAAAATCTTTCGTTCTTCCAGGAATTTACTGTGACAAGAGAAAGGTTAGAGGTTGGTGGGTGGGAAGTTGAAGAATGAAAATAGACAACACAGACGGAGCGTTATGGTAACTACATAATTTTTTTATCTGATGTCAATTTTCATTCTATCCTCAACTGTTGGGACAGAGTCCCTAGCTACCTAAAATCCCAGGTGTACTCTAAGGAAGGGTATTCCTGAGCACAATTGAGACAAAGCCTGCTCTTCCCTTCGAGACCAGATTCCGTTGTAATGAGTGATAAAAGTATGAGGTTTGGCCCAGGTTGCAGCTGCACATATGTCATTCATGGAAGCTCTAGATAAGAACACTTAAGAAGTTGCCATGGATCTAAATGAATAGACTCTTAAAAGTTTTGGTAAGGTTAGACCCAACTTGTAGATAAATGATAAGGAATCCATCAGCCATCTGGCTAAGGTTACCTTTGCAACTGGTTTTCTCAATTTAGCATCTGCAAAGGACACAAATAATTGAAGTGTATTTCTAATTTCTTTTGTTTTGTGTAAGTAACAACTAATAAATGCAGCATATATCCACCTTTGTTTGCAAATTTAGGAAAGAAAACTGGCAAATTAATGGATCGATTGATATTGGATTCTGACACCCTTTAAGAAGGAAAGAAGCATTAGTACACAACATGACTCTATGACAGATCAAGTAGGGGGGTTTAGAGGACAATGCTTGAAGTTCTGAAATTCTTCTAGCAGAGGTAATGGTCACTAGAAAGTTAGTTTTCCAGGTCAGGAACTTAAGATAGCATTTAGCTGCTGGTTTAAAGACAGAGTGACTTAAACCTGCAGTAAAAAATTCAAATCCCATGGTGGAGTAGGATCTTTATATGGGGGTCTCAGCAGCAGTGTGCCTCTCAAAAAAGCTTTACAAAGCTTAGATGAAGCCAAAGAAGAATTCTAAAATCCAATATGAACATTAGAGATTGTTGCTAACTGAAGTTTAATCGTTGAGGATAGTTCCCTCATTAAAAATTGTTACCAAAAATTCAAGTACACTTTGTACAGGAGCTGAGAAGGGGTCAATGTGTTTTTGCTGTGCTCAGTACATGGACCTTTTCCATTTACTTGTGTACAGTTTTTTTCTAGAAGGTTTATGCGAAGATGACAGGATAAGAAAGATGGGGGAAGAGAGCACTGGTTGTCTATCTATTAATAAACTTGAAGAAACCACGCTGTTAGCATGAGGTCTGTGATATCCAGATGAATCATGCCTGTTTGGTGAGACAGGAGGGTCTGGAATTGGATCCAGAATCCAAGGTGGGTAATGTAGATGAGATCAAAAGAAGGGGAACCAAATCTGCCAAGGCCAGTAAGGTGCAATGAGGATGACTTTGCTCTTCAACCTGGCAGCTTTCTGCAGAAATTTTGAAATTAGAGGATTTGAATAGTAAACATAGAGGAGACCGAGAGCCAATCATGGAGTATCTTTGATGATTTCCCCCAGTAGGGGGGGATCAGGGCAAACAAGCTGCTGCTTTTGTTGTTTAAAGGAGAAACAAAAAGGTTGCAGCAAGGCTTGTCCCATTGACAGAAAATCATTTCTATCACTTTCATGTTGAGAAACCACTCATGAGGTAGTAGAAGCCATCCATCCATCCAGAACATTTTTCCCATTTTTGCAGATGGGGTTGGGGTGTTACTTCAACAGTGACAATCATCTCGAGCCAAGGTTTACACCACTGGGTGGTTATCCCTGCGACTGTAGTTCATTCGTACCACTCACTCGAACAGACACTCACCCCTCTGGCCAATTTAGTGTGTCCAATCCACCTACTGCATGTCTTTGGAATGTGGGAGAAAACCTGAGCACCTACAGGAAACCCACATGACAAGGAGAGCATGCTGACTGCATACAGAAGGCACCCCAGTCGAGAATTGAACCATATCAAAAACCGAATCCAAAAGTACCAAATCGAAAGTAGAATCCTACTTGTAGGAGGTAGTAGAATGGACCTGCTCAATTTGTTTGCTGTCACGTTGGACTTCTCCAGAATGTGTGTTGCTGTCAGAAAGCAGTTAGAAAAGATCGCCCATTGCCACACTCTGAAGGCTTCTCAACACAGGGAGTAAGACCTTGCTCCCCCTTATTTGTGGATGTACCAGACTACTGACATGTTGTCTGTCTGAATCTCAATTGTCCTAAAAGGGAGTCAGTCTTGGAAGGTCTGCAATGTTAAGAGGACCACTCTCATTTCCAGGACATTGATACGCATATTGGCCTCTTTGGGGGCCAAGTATCTTGGACTGTCTTTCCCAGGAAATGCCCCACCCAATCTGGGAAGTGTCCATCGTCATTACAGCCTTGGGCTGAGGGAGAATGAAAGGATGGCCTTGTTGAATTTGAACTGATCAAATCCACCACCAAAGGTATCTTGCATGCTTGAATGATTTTTATCTGGGCTGGCATGTATTGATAAATAATTGACTATTGAGTTGCTGACATCCAATGAAGAATTCTCATATGAAATCTTACTAGAGGAACTAAAATAATGGCCATTGACATTAACCCCCAAGGTTTGTAGAATTAACCTAGCTGAAATTTTGGTATTACAAATTATTTTCCTGACCTGGAATCTGATAGTCTGCACTATTGAGAGAGGAAGAGAAGCAGTCACTGACACTGTATTGAACACTGCTCCTATGAATTCCAAGGTCTGAGTGGGTTGTAATTTATGGTTATCGCTAGATGAGAACAAGTCCAGATGAACTGATCTGGAGCGGTAATGCGCCAGTCATCTAGATAAGTAAACACTCAGAATCCCTGCAATCTCAAGTGAGCTGCTACCACTGCCATGTATTTGATGAACACCCTGGGGGCTGTGGTGAGGTCAAAGGGCAGTGCTCTGAATTGGTAGTGATTGGCTCTAAGCCAGAAGAGTAAATACCTTCTGGATTGTGTGTTCATTTTTATGTGATAGCACACATCCTGAAGGTCTACTGAGCACATCCAATCGTCTTTGCGTAAAAAAGGTGGAATGGACTGAACTGTGACCATCCTGAACTTTGTGCATCAAACTGCTTTGTTCAAGTTACTGAGATCTAAAACTGGTTTCCAGTCCCCTGTTTTCTTTGGCACTAAAAATAATCTTGAGTAAGTTCCAGATTCTATCTGGTATGGTAGGACCTCTTCGATGACTCTCTATTTTCTAGCAACTTTTGTATTAATGGTGCTACTGCTTTCCTCCGACTCGGTGGAACACTGAGAATTTTGCATACAGATGGAGGTGGAAGGGGAAAGGGAATTATATAACCTCTGGACATAGTCTTCTGCACCCAAGTATTTCTAGTTATATCTAGCCAGGCTCTCTGGTGCAGGGATAGTTGACCCCTGATTGCCTCCATAGTGGGACAATTGGACCACCTTTCAGGAGTACTGATATGATCTATCACAGAAAGAATCTCTGAACTCTTAGTTCTGCGGGTCTCCTTTGCCATGTGGGCATTGTCATCCATTTGAGTTCCCCCTACCCCTAATGTAACTATCTCCATGCATGTCCTAGAAAAGACCCTGAACCACATTTTTCATCAACCTCACTGATTCCTAGAAAAGGATCTTTGAGGGAGTCGAAAAACATATGTCCACTGCAGAGAGGGTCTTCCCATCTTTTTCACACCTGGAGAGTGTGTCTTTCACTTTTGGACCAAAAAATGAACTGCTGTCAAAGGGTGCTTTGATGATGAGGACTTGAAAGGCTCCGCAAAATCACATAAGCGCATCCAGGCATGCCTTCCAATGGAAATGCCTAAAACTACTGCCCTTGAGGCACCTTTGACTGCATGCGAGATAAGCCTCATGGATGAATTTGAAATGGATTGGAGGGTAGTCAACTGAGAGGCCACAGAAGATTCAGCCTCAGCAGAAATGGTTCTGAAAAGGGATTTTGAAAGTTAATAAGCAACCACATAACAAAAATGTGAAAAACCAAAATACAACAGCCAGGAACCAACAAGAAATTGAATAAATCTCCAGCGCATCGGCAAAGCCTTCAAGGAATACATAAAACCATCAAACAGTACATCCACTTAAATACAAAAGAATACATCAATTAGTCAATTAAAATATAATGAATTCAAATCAGCAGTCTGCAATTACACTCAAGATTCAGTCCCACAGGGGACATAGTATTAAACTTTAAAATATAAATACTTTCTTTATACATCAATTTAATTTTATATAGTTCCTCAAAACAAAAACCCATCAGTATTTTTTCTAAAACAGTAGCTTTTAAATCATGTATATTTAAATCATGACATTTTAAAAAATGTTTCAACACAGGATTCTCCACCTTTTTATTTTTAATATTTCCTGCAGTCTACATTTAAATTTCCTTTTGGTTTCTCCAATAGATGTAAGACTTTAGGAACACTGGATTGGATTTTGAAAGTTGCCTGATCAAGTCCTCTTGTAGTCTGGTAAAATATGCCAAATAATTCAGTGACCTGAGGGCAAAGGTCACGGAAGCATACATACCCTTTCCAAATCTGTCCATTGCCCTAGACTCCCTTTAGGGGGATGGACAGAGGAACTCTGCTCAGTAAGTTTTTCTTGGTGGGAGCCTCCACAACCACAGCATCCACGGGAACCCCATTACTCCAGAATTCCATCCCAACTGGTGGAGCCAAAATCCGATCTGGTCTCTTAGGGACTGGCTCAACTTAATCAGGTTTCTTCCATGCCTGCCTAGAGACCAAATCAATGAGCTCATCAGCAGGCAGAGTAACAAAGGAAGCAGACGGGCCAGCTCCAAAAGCTTCCAGAAATACTGATTCCTCTGAAGAAGGATTGCTGGAGGACCAACCACCTCTCTGCTTAAGGATCTCAAGAATGTCTCCAAATAAGACATCTTTTGCAGGTGATCATGGGGACCCTTCATTTTAATCAGTATCCTAAGTGACCAGCTCTTGCGGAGAGTCTAAGTGCCTCCTCTTGCACTTCCTCTTCCTAGGGACTTCCTCGGTGGAATATTCCAGAGAAGTGTCAGAAGAGATCATAGCACCCTGCCAGGTGGTCTGGAGACTTTGGGCTGGCTGTTCCTGTTGTGTAGAATGATGAGGCTCTAAACACAGAGACATCTGCGAATCAGATGGGAGATCCGAAGGGGTTGGCACCATCTGTACTGTTGGAGCAGAAAACACCCTCTTCATTACCTCAAAGGCAGACCACTTCTGGGAAAAGGAAGACAACAACTCTGAGAAGGCATGCTTCTGAACTGTAGCCACCCTCTACTCCAAGAACAATCTCCCCAAGGTGGACGTCCAACCAAGTTGTCCAGTGCTGAGGCTCCGAGGGGACAGAGATGCCTCTGAAAATCTCTGCGTTGCGTCCAATGTCTCAGACCTGACAAGGCAGTTTCAGTTCTGAGAGTCATCCAGATTGGAAGATGTCAGAGCTGGTGCAGAGTAAGCTTCAGATCCAAAGATAAAGGAATCTTCAGATTCGAGCCAGATGGACCTGGAAGGTTTATATCCAGGGACTCTGATATCACTGGTCAGGTCAGAGAAGGATCAGCTAAAGGTGGTGCGGTAGATGGATTTCCAGACCTGAGAGGGTGGGAGCTGGAAGAACACCCATTTGTATCTGCACCAAGAGAAATCTCATTATTCTGTCCACATCTTCTTCAGTCATACTCCTGGAAGAACTAGATGAAGCAAGGGATGGTGACCTGTAACGGTGTCTCTCCCAATAAGGGAGAAGGGACAGTTGAAGTACTGGGTCCAAGGAAGGTGAATACCTTGTTCTAGGTAAGATCTTTGGATCAGCAGAGCTTGGATCTGTAGATGTCTTTGTCAGATACAATTGAGGCTGGATCAGAACTGGCTTTGGATCTGATTTTCACTTCTTTTTAGGCAACTCCAAACAGTGTAGATGAAGTGGAAGGCTTCGGAGACTTGGTCAAAGATTCCTTGGATTTTGCTTTGGGGGATCGAGCCCCAGAAATATGTACACTAAACAATGATGGAAGCAATCCTTTTAATATTAATTTGTTCTTTTTATTCACTGAAGCTCTAGGGTTAAAGCTTTTACATATAGTAAATCTGTTTGTAGATTGTCCAGGCCCAAACAGTAAACACACAAAATATGGGCATCTGAAAGGGGCAATTTATGCCCACACTAATGGCATTTTTTAAAGGCGGAAGCTCCTTTGTCCGACAGAGTGGTAAAGGAAAGGAAAGTTTTTTTTTTTCCTTTTGTTTAGTAGTAGAAGGGAAGGAGAGGAAAAAAAGAACAGCAGCAATGGTATTAAAGACTACATGCCCATCTAAGAGACAGAAAGAGAAATAGTTACCAACGATGGTAATAAGAATTACACACACTGTAAAGGTAAAAGAGTAATACTTAGAGAAAATTATAAGCCATGAAAAAAAAGAAAAACACTTATCGTAACCAAAAAATTCAGGATCTCAAGCTCACCACGTCTTTTCATGAAAGTGGCAAACAATATCAGAGGAAGGTTAGGGACTGATGCATTGTGGGTAAGGGAGTTCCTTGAAACCTTTTCTGTGGCCATGAGCTATAATAATGGCAGAGATGGATCCGAGGATCAGATCTGAACCCAGTTGATGACAGAATAAAAATTGACAACCATCAGCTTTTCCATATCCTGTATTGTCCCCTCCATCCACCTTGACTAATGGGACAGAATTCCCAGCGACTTGGTTTCCTGGGCGGCATCATGATGGAAGATCCAAAGGAATACTATCTTTGATAAGGGTTTGCACTGCTGACCAGGTAGCTGCAGTTCAGTTATGAAAGAGTTTGTGAAGAAGGCCAGAGAAGTGGCAGTTGACCTAGCAGGACGAGCCTTAGGTCTCAAGTCAAAGCACTTACTGTTAATAGAGTTAATGTGAATAAAACATTCGGACAGCCATCTAGACAAGGTGACTTTGGAAACCTTGTAGCCTGGTTTGGTGGTTGAAAAGGACAAAAATAGTTGATTATCCTTACAGAACTCCTTAGTACAATGTATGTAAAAACAGAGCTGCCTATGGACATTTAATATATGGAGATGGAACTCACCTTTATTGGTATGATTAGAAAGGAAAACTGGTAGGTGGATACTTTGGTTTAAAACTGATTCAGTGTCAACTCTGAGGATAAAGGAAGGGTTGAGTCTCAGTGACATTCTGAACTTATGGAGAATAAGATATGGAGATTTAAAGCAAAGGGCATGTATGCAGTCCTAATATTCTCTTGCTGAAGTTAAGCAAACTAAAAACACGTTTTTCCATGACAGGTGTTTTAAATGGTAGGAAGGAGGAGATTCAAAGGGACCTCAAGTAAAGGGGAGGGGGAATAGAACTAAATTCAAAACCCATGACAGAGAAGGGGTCTTTGACTTGGGCCTGAAAAGAAAGGTTCCCCTTAAGAAAGGCCTTACAAACTTTCTTGGAGGCTAAGAAAGTTGAAGTAAAACATTGATGACAACTGGAAATGGTCATTAGCTGAACTGTGATAGCAGAATAATTGGAGCTGGTGACACAAAAAGATGCTAAAAACTGCAGGACTGAAGAAATAGGAGAGGAGAAAGGGTCTAGTCCATAATGCATTGCCCAAGGAGTAGTGATTCTATTTACTCTCTTGTTTTTTTTTAAACAAAAAACATATTTATTAAATTTTCATGTATGACATGGGCAATCTTACATTTATGTAAATGAAAATAAACCAGAACGACACAATCTCAGTTACAAACTGTGCCAATACAACTGTCGCTGCAGACATTATACATCGCTTTTAATATATCCAGTCATTGTCAGTCAACCACTACAAAGCTCATTGAAATCCCACCTTATATTAAACCTTGTTCTTCCTCTGCATGTATTGATCCCACATTTCCCATTTTTTCTCCTTCCCCTTTCCAAAGATTCCACTTCTAGCAGTTTTATCTCTGTTACTATCTTCATTGCTTCTAGTAAAGTTGGTTTAGACTTTGATTTCCATTTTCTAGTAATTGTTTTTTTGCCAGCCATCATAATTAGACTCAGCAAGGCCTTACTATTTCTAGACAATTCAGATTTTGGATCATAGCTCAAAAAAATGATTTCCCTAGGTGCTCCAATTTGCTCACCCAGCATCTCCAAAAGTGCAGACTACAGGGAATCCTTACAGACTGCCAACTCATTACACTCCCATAAAATATGTTCCCAGTTACCTCTTTCTTCCCTATCACATTTCCAACATTTGCTGTCTACCTGAGGAAAAATTCTTTGGAGCCTGCTTGACGTATAAAAATGTGTATGTAAACACTTCCATGCAAAGATCCTAAATCTTCTAGATTTTGTTGCATATTTGGGAGACATACATATATCTTCCCATTGTTTCTTTGTGAATTGCTTATCTAATCTTTCTTCCCAGTCCTTCCTAACCTCTTCTGAATGATTCTTATATATTCTATTTACGCTTGCAAAATTTTCTAGTGGTATCGTTCTGAAAGGCTAATAGGATTCGAGTGACCCTATCAGAAAATAATGAGTGACTAGCTATCAGTGGAAGGGGAGAAATCAAGCAGTTAGTTTCAGGGATACAATGTCTGGTTGAGGCTTGGCGAACAGAAGTGACATAAGATCTGAATGGGGAGCTAGCAGACAGAGATGTTTTTTGAGATGACTAAACCATTAGGGACCAAATGTGTCTGTGCCATAACTGGGTTATGAGGATGGAGAGGCTATGCACAGTGAAGTTTTCTATAGGAATGTCATCATAAGCAGTGGAGGATGAGGGAAAGCATAAAAAAGATCAGGTGACCAAGGATGGGCCATTGCAGTAAAGGGATGATGGTGAAGTAGCTGCTACATATAGTATAAATCAGAGACACAAACAGAAAAAAGGAAGGCTGACTCCAGTAGCAAAAGAAAGTCTGTGCTACTGTTGGATATAAACAGACCATTCATGAGGCATCAAAATACAACTGAGCCCATCTGCTATGGGATTTGTCTGACCAGTAATATATGTTGCTATTAGAAAGCTCTGTGAAGACATTGCACACTGCCATACCTTCAAAGCCTCTCAGAAGAATGGGTAATATTGGGTTTCACCTTGCTTATGTACCAGTCCATAGATGTGTTATCCATGTGACAGAGATTGCATCCTGGGGAAGAAAGTCTTGAAGAGCACACAATACTAAGATGACCACTCATCTCCAGGACACAAGTCAAAATGGGCATCCTATTGCGATGGTGTCCATTGGATTGCTCTCCTCTTGTAATATCTTACCACCCCTAAATAGGAGGCATCTGTGGTGACAGTGGCTGATGGAAGGGGTAAAATAAAGGAGCATGCTTTTGCAAGTAAGGGTGAGTGTACCTACCAAAGCAGATGACAGCTGCAGGCTGAGGAGAGATGAAAAGGGAGGTGATGAAAGGACTTTGACGATTGTACTTTGAGTATCCACTGCAGTACTCTCATTTGGTACCTCACATGCGGTACTAGAGTTATGGAAGCAGTCTTGAGGTGATCACAGCTGCTTTATCCCTTGGGCCAATGATGAGTAGTAATGATTCAGATAAGCCAGTGTCCAGGAAAGGAGCCGAGAAAGAATGTGCATCTCCCTCCTACATTGAGGGATAGGTTATGATTCTGTCAAAAAATCTAAATGCCAGCCCAAACCCTGACAGCTTCAGGGACACTCCTGCTGGCATGGACTCTGTCCTCAATGGCCCTGACACATGAGTCCTTTGGTACTGACACGCTGGCCGGCGATGGTACAGAGATCACTGCCAACATGTAAAACTCTGAGGTCCTTATTACTGAGAACAGTGCCAAACACCTCAACACAGTAAATGGCAATGAGGACTTGACTACAAGAGTCTAAAACCACGACACCACAACTGCGAATGGATAGGGGTAGAGTTCATCAGATGCAAAGCTGGCACCAATGGATTGGATCCAGTTGGTGCTGACAAAGAATGCTCCTTATATGTCTTCAGCTTCAAAATCACCAGCATCAGGACATGTGCTACAGAAGTAGCAGTAGATACTTGAAGTGGGTGGGCCAAACCGAACTGCCCTGGAAACAGAGGAGGGTTGGGATGACATCCATGTCAGTTTGAGCCTTGACAAATGCCTTCATCATCATATGGTTCCAGGCAATATGGATAATACTCCTGGTAGACCTAAAAAGGGAGGCTGAAGGAGGTCTAGAGACAAGGATTTTGGAAGAACTCTCTATATGGATTAGAGCTGACTGCTCTCAAGAAGTAGTTTGTTTTGTTACATTTGATGCAGGATATAGGAAAGGGGTGTATTCAGACTTTTTTCCTTTTCTCCTTTAGTATTTCTCTCTTCTTATCTTTTTCTTTCTCATTTCCATTTTGTTTTTCCTCAACTCCATCCACGGAGTGAGAAGTAATTTGTTCTTTTTTTCTTCCCAAGAGGGAACATGAACTGAAGGCCTTGCGAATCTTGCAGGATGCCTGCAAATATTCTGGCCCCAGTAACAGAACACAAAGACTGCTCATGCCCTGGAGCAGAGTCTTGAGCCTACATTTTTGAAACCTGAAGCTTTCTCCATAAAGGGCTCAAATACCTCTTCTAAGCAACTGCATTAATAACAGCAGCAACAATGATATTAACATTAAAGAAAACAGCAACAGCCACAATAACCAGCCCAACGATTAACTATTAAAACAGATCAACTGTTGAAAAATAGTTTAAGAAATTCAGAAGAGATAGGCCTTGGCCTCATGGAGACAGAGAAGAGGCTAAAGTAAAAACAAAAACATTGTAGATATGTGTATGAGAAATGTTTTTTTAATTAGATACAAGAAAATATAAATATAAGTAACTACTGACTAAATATCAGGAATAAGGAGGTCAAAAATACCATTTATCTGTAAGCAGTTGTAGCATTACTTCTGAGTGAATGTGATTTGAGAGGGCCTTTTCATTGCTGATAGCTCAGCATGGTTTTATAGGCTCTCAAATCACATTCCCATGTAAATTCAACATATATTCTCCAACTTCCTAGCCACAGCTGTAGTTTAAACACTAAAGCCCTATATAAATTCTCTCTTTATTCAGTTTGCAATTACTTAAAATATTTCTTCATCCCTCTCAGAAATTCAAAACAGTAACTTCTTTCTGTGCAAGAGTCCATAAATTTCAAATGTCCAATGGTCTCATCAAATTCTTCACACCTACACACCCACAGTTTTCGGGCATTGTAAACAGCTGCCACATACTCCATACCCATATTCAGTCTTATTAAAACAGAAACATAAAAGCCAAATATTTGTAAACATACATTCAGTTGCTGTAACACAGCCAGTGTCCTGCTTACTTTCACTTGTTTTCCATCATATTTCACTTCAGTTTTTTCTCTCTTGGCTATTTTCCTGTGTTCCAAATTTCCTCCTTAACTTTTAAATTCAAAACCATTGAACAGAGAGAACACTATATTTAAATAAGCAACCTTGTCAAATAAACTACTCCCTGAACTCCATTCTTACACTTAGTCACTCAGGCATCACTGCCGTGTGGGCTCAGACCATCTCAACTCCTTCCTCACCCTTTGCTTCTATGATCCCCTGTCCTTACAGGGACACTCATCTATATATCTATGTCCAATTTCTGCACATCTTTCTCCAGATATGCACTCCTGTCTAAATCTCCTCCACTCACTTACAAGAAAGTCAGGTATGTTGATTATCCAATGTTTTTTTCTTTTATTCTGTGTCCTTGACAGGGGCATGATCTCGAAGTCTATCATTTGCAGCTACGTCCTCCCCCATACTTCCTGCCATAACAGTAAGCACTTCATTTATACTTCTGATGTACTTTTGGGCTGCATCCTCATCTGAATCTATATACCTCCCCTAGTATCCACATTAGTGTTCATAGCCATCACTGAAGCCTTTTGTCCTTTGATGCCACTATCTCTTCAGTGGCACCATTTGTTTAAAGATGCAGTACTACTATCTTCAAATATAACTACATATGTTACAAGGATGTTTCACATGAGTCTGTTTTTTGAAGTAATAAGCCTAATGTTTCAGAGATGCATGAGCCACTGCTAAAACTGAGACACATTAGAAAGCCACCACAGCATCTGGCTTTTTATGTGAAAATTTCAGTATAAAAGTCAGAGTCTGATCTCAGATCAAAAGATCAGAAATAATTGACATATTGCTGTTGTCAATTATGTCAGTGATTAGCCAGAAAACCACATATTATGTTAGGAACAGACCAAAATATGAAACAAAAATCTGGGCATTCTGTGAAAATTTAGACAAGTGAGAGGTATGCCATCCACATGATTGTGTCTTTTTATTTAGACTATTTCAGAAAAGGTATCAGAAATATGAAATATATCCTTTAAGCCGCGGTGATGCTGCCGTAGCATTGTTGCCGCACAGCAAGAGGTTCTCCCGTTCGATTCTCGGCTGGAGCGCCTTCTGTGTGGAGTCTGCATGTCCTCCCCGCGGTTGAGTGGTGTTCGAAAGACATGCGTGAATGGGCGTGCCATCGCTGAAGGTTGGGTGTCGGGCTGGCACCTCGGCACCGTAAAAACCTACTGCCAATCATTAGCAGACCGGAGTTCCGCTGTGGCGACCCCTAACCGGGAAAAGCCGAAAGAAGAGGTTGGGAGGGTGGCCTAATAGTTAAGGTGTTTGCCTTACAAACACAAGGTATAGGGTTTAAATCTCACAGGGGATAATTGGCTAGGCTTAAAATGGCTCGCAAGGGTAGTTAGCCTAGTACTAACCAATAAACCAATAAACCTGTAAATGCATTCATATTTTATGAAACAGAAATGGGTATTGTGATATGCTGAGATTGCTATTAGAATATTGGCAGCAGTAAAATTCCATAAACAGTGTGCAAGATATAACATATAATTACACGTGTTTATTATGAAGTTTGCCTATAAAGTATGGTCAGTCTCCTGATGTGCTTTCTTCTCAGTACAATATAGCAGCTTACCTTTTTCTTTTCTTTTCTGTTTTACTTTTGTCATCAGATTTGCAACCTTCTATTAAATAATGTTAAGCATGGAGTTTGAGAAGTCACTTATTTACCTCTCCTCCTCTACTACTGATGTATGCATGGGTGGCACAGAGGTTAGCGTCGTCGCCTCACAGCTAGAGGTAACTCAGTTCGATTCTTAGCTGGGATGTCTTCTGTGTGGAGTCTGCATGTCCCTCTTGCACTCGCATGGGTTTCCTCCAAGTGCTCTAGTTTCCTCCCATATTACAAAGACATGCATCTGGAGCATTTCTCACCGGGCGTCTGCTGAAAATGGGCTCTGTCCCAGTTGTATTTTCCCAGTAAACAAATGTAAAATAAATAAATAAATAAATAACATTCCCTCGTCAAGTCATAGAAGGCAAGGTAGACAAGATACTGATAAGTCCAGCCTAGACAAACTGATAATTTTTCACAGCTAATCACATCAAACTGGTGGGTAATTCATAAACATGCACAGACAGGTAGAGTTGTTTAGCTCAATGTTTTTCATAGAACAGGAAGGGAACTGCTCATTGCATAAAAAGAGACTAGTCAGATGGCTTGTCATGCTCATTGCTCATTCAAAATGCCTTTGAATAATTCTCTGTAGTACTAGATGCTGGAATGTGCCTCTAAGCATTCTTTGCATTACAGCAGCCGGTCTACAGCATAAGCCTAAAGGTCTAACATCACTGGTATGTGCAGCTGAAAACAAGTCTAGTCTGCATTAGTTTGGTGGGAGCAAAATCCAGAGAAACCACACCCCTGGGAGAAGCCTTTTTAAAGTGTGACAACTGTGCTTTCACACGTTTAGCCCTGCTCCTAGCTGCCCTATAACCCCATGCTATTCAAATAGTGGCATGCTACCAACAGACCATGCACCTACATGTACTCACCAAGGGCTGCATACACCAGAGCTCCTTTAGCTACACAGGCAATATATCCCACATCTCAGCATTCTAGTGAAATATAAGGAACATATAATGCACTGTGCACAAGTCCATTTGTGAATTGTACACGGCTCTGAAATGTGGTTTAGGCCACATACCAGCCCTGAGCACTTGCACACAATATTTATGAGTCTAGGCCTGGCTGTCGAACGCAAGACAGACTGTTATCTCGTGTAGGCGAGATGTTTTCTTCCTGAACTAACCTTTAGGGGGACGTGTAATATTGTTTCACTGCCCTTACAACTCTTCAAGAAGAGACATATACAACTTTTTTCAAATACTATTCATCATCCCTAGTGCTAAATTTACTGTCATTGAATGTCTAGCACTCTTACTCACTGTCAGGTGTTAATGACTCATGAGAGCTGAACTCTTGTCTCCTTATATAAAATGGATAGAATGATATACCTTCATTTAGCAGTTAGTCCTACCCCCTTCTCCATCTTGAAATCATTCCAGACTTCAGGTTGCCATCAGAACAAAGGGCAAACCTGCTGAGAATTCTTAACTGGGCATCACTTTATATTGCTAGTAGTGGAGCTGCCTCTTTTCCATGCATTTTACACACACATATTAGCAGTAACAGTCAAAAATGCATAAATGACCTTTATTATTACAGAGCATTACTTGAAAATATATTGTATAGCATCTACTTCTGTGTCCTGGTATTACAACATACTTTTCTAATTTATGATACCTGGTTTTCAGACAAGCATTTGAACATGTTAAAACCTTACTGCCATTTAATGTTTCTTACAGTGATTCCAGCTATTTTTTGCATTTGTAGGCAAAATCTATTAGGTTATCAGGAAGTGATAAACAATTACAAACAAACTCTTTTAGCCTATGAACTCCATTCTTAAACATGTTCTTGTTTCCCTTTTAGGATAACCTGAATATCGAGGAGGCAGCACAATGTCTCATTGAAAATATTATGGCAAATGATGATAAAAGCTTCTCCTACAGTAACTCAGACACCGTATTACCAACACTGGACAACAATGTTCTCTTCAAACGTACTGGTGACTGCATGGCTTGTTCCTGGAACTAAGATTACATCTTTTCAGTAGCAATAAATGCTGGACTATTTATATCTTGCCCTCTTTTTAATGGCACTACTGTTTTGCCTGATGTAAGTTGTGGGTTTAAGTGCCTCGTCTTTGAAAAAATCTAATATTTAAATAGAAGCTGGATCTTCTAAAAGACAAAGCATACATAGTCTGGTCAAAGAGTTGTTTAATAGTTAAAAACACAACAGAGAACAAGATCCCAAGGTTTTAATCATCTTTGGTCTACCAGATAGCTCCTTCTATGGCTGTAGTCATCACTTTTTTAACACTTCGTAAAAAAAGCCAGCAATATTTCTGAAACTGAAAGTACCAGATAAGACAGGGTAAAGTCACTTGCCTTTTGTGCTGAAATAAGTTAGTATCAGTAGAGCTGCTTCAACCATGTTTCCATGTGTGTGTGTGTTTGTGTGCATGCGTATTTGTGTTAAACAGAGTAGCTCATTCTGCATTGAATAAAAATGTCTTTCGGTAATATTCAGACTTTAAATTCTCAGCCAAATTACAAATAGCCCAAGTGCGGATTCCAATATTCATGACCTGTTCCAAAAAATACAGGGATTCCCTTGTCTGGATATTGGATCCAGATCATAACTACAGGCATCTTTTAACTGTCTTTTTTGTAAATAGGTAGTTTAGATAATTTCACAGATGGAAATACCACTTAAGGTTATCCAACATCTAAACTATGTTATACTACCTGGTGTTATGCAACTTGATCAGCTTTAACACACACAGGACAATCATACTTCAGCAAACATTATATAAGTATAAGCACGAATCGTTGATGCATATATCTCCTTTTTTAATTTTTTAACCCAAGGAGGACATCATAGTAAACAAGAATGTATACGCTTGAAAATAATATCTGAAGAAAATATTATCTACACCCTGTGATGCCCTACTGGAAATTTAAATTAATTTTTACCTTGATTTTTGAACTTTGTGAAGTTGGCATTATGTTATCATTAGCCAGTCTGGATGAGATTAGCAGCCATTTTATTTCCCCACATTGTTTCGTACTATATAGTCATGAAGTTACTTCAGACCTGACCCTCACCTTTTCTCAGTCAAATACTGTAGCCGAGGTGGTGCTAGCTGCGTCATTGAAGGCTTAGCTTTATAATATGCTAATCTGCTGCAAATGAGGGCTTATAGATGGACAGAGAGTATGTCCAGGAGTGCAAAAAGGGAAAGACTATTGAATTTCAGGAGGAGGATATAAGCTAAGCTATAGCCATGCTCAGTAATAAAAGTGTGAAAAAGAGAGTTTAAAGAAAAATATTACAAATACAGGTAACACAACAAGTTACAACAGCTATTCAGCACAATATTTTGTGCAGCTGTACATATTTCTACATATCTAATTTCTGGTGTTTTATTAACCAGCCTGAGTAGCAATTATATTTCTGTTTAACAGCATCTTCCTCAACCATTTTCTTCTCTGGTATGAATTCACACAGGATTTCTGCTTTTAACATTTTGAGATAACCCATATTGATTTATAGTTGTATATAACGTGTAGATTTATTTATAGTTGTATACAGCTTGTTTATAGATTCACAGATATTCTGAGGCTATTGAGTCTTGTGGATTAAATTTGTGGGGACTCAGACAGTTACCTAGTTTATGCTTAAAGGAAGATAGTGAATCACACTGCTTAACATGTAAAGAAAGTTTATTCTAGAGGTTTGGGAGGTGCAAGGCTATAAACCTCTCCCTTTACTATGTATCATGTTTTATTTATCTGATGGTTAAGATTTAGGTCCTGGTTCTAGAACTGGTGCAGATATGTTTAGCAGAGAAATAGGAGGTCCATGACACTTGAGTCACTAAGTGTATGGTAAAAGCTAGACAGAGATCGCCTCTCAAAAGTCTATAAGACAGTGAATAAAGGGACAGAGTTTTCAGCCTCTTTTAGTAGAACAGGGATTTTAGTCCTGTGATCTTTATGGTTAGGAACTTCTGATGTTTTTTAATTGTTTGCTATACTTAGTGAGATATGTCCAAAAGGATGGTGCTGTACTCAATAAATGGCCTGATCAATGTTGATTATAAGGGAGTGATTACCTGTTTATAACTTGATGATATTCATTTGGCAATTAGCTGAGTTAAATAAAAGGATTTCCTGACGGCTATTATCACATGATGGTCAGAAGAGAGGGAGTCATCAACCCAAGTACATAGGTCACTACTACATTTTTGTTCTGAAGAGGTGTGTTGTCTAGATGGTATGATGATCTGAAGAGCTGTCTGCCAGAAGTGAGGATAATACACTTTTTAGCCCATTTTAGTAAGCTAAGAGTTTATTAGGGAGAGCTCAATCTGGAGAATGTTTTTTTTTTTAGTATAGCTTAAGAACAGCCTTCAGTTTACAATCTTAGCTTTCCATTTAGAGATCTAAGAAGTAAATAGCAAAAAAAAAGGAGAGGTCCTATCATAGAGCCATGTGTGACATCACTGACTACTTTCATGCCTTCTGATGAATATGATGTTCATTTTCTGATCTCAAAAATCTCCAGATAGTACTGTTGGATATTTTGAAAGTAAATGCAGTAAAATCTTATTTAGATGCATATGCATGCCTGAATTGGGGCATAAATAAAGTTTAAAAATAATATATGTTACTTGTGAGGTGGCAGTACAGACACAGATAGCTATACCAGAATGTCATTTGTCCGTCTCACTGTGCAATTTTATAGCACACACCCTAAATACACACACACACACACACACACACACACATATATATTCACACACACAATACATACATAAAAACATACATATAAAGATTTATAAACTAACTGATGAAAGACTTAGTATGTATTAAGTGTGAAATTAAAAACAGCTCCATAAATATTTATTTCACCTATGCTTATAAGTTAAACTTTCGATGCATTTATAAAGATGGCTATCAGCGGACTGCATTCCAAAAGGGTTATTTTAGTTTAATGCAGGGAATTCTTGCCAAAATTAGGTAATACTATCAAAGTAAGTCCAACTTTCAATTTTCTCTAATTTTATATTACATTCTACGTAGCAGCATCTCTTATAATACCATCAGTGGTACCATATTTAGACATAAAGAGGACAAATATTATCTAGTACTGTAAAATATGGGTATTGGAGAGAGAAAGGAGGAAAAACACAAGGTTTAAACAGTACTGAAAGGATATGGACCCAGTAGGAACAAGAAAATGGGAGAACAAATGTAAAAGGAAATATACTTGGAAGGTAAATAAAATAATACTTATAGCACTGAATTTGTATTACTCCTGCAATGAACCCTGAAACTACTAAAACTTTGTCCATATTATTCTGTTTAATGAATGCTAATATAATTATTCTTTTAGATTTATGCTGTACCCTGCCATTTTAGCTTTTCTAAAAAAAAAAAAGTTTAAAGTGTATCCCTGTTATGGAAATAATTATTTACAATTACTAGCAGATCATCTGCATATACTTTTACTGAGTACTGGCAGTTTTATTTTTTATACTTATGTTCTTATTAGATATCACATACAAAAGATGATTAATTGTCAGGACAAAACTATTGCTGAAAAAGAACATCTTTGCCTATATATATATATATATATATATATATATATATATATATATATATATATATATATATATCACACACATATATCCGCAATAAAAACCAAACGGTGCTGGCAAGAGTTACCTCCCAACAACAATGAAATGAACAGTAAAAAAACAAAGCAGGAGGTAGCAGCCACGGCTATGTAGAATAACAGCTTTATTAGTAAGAGAGGATAGATAGTGAAACATTAAATCTATATTAAATAAATCAAATGCTTTATAAGCATACCAAGTTTAACTTGAGATCTCTTTCCACATTTAAAAGAATTTTGTTCAAAATTTCAATCGTTCAAGTCGTTCAAGTCAGCCACTGGTGTCAGAAAGATTTTATGCAATCAAAATGTATGGTATGATATTATTTAATGCTTCAGTTCCTGGTTACATTGTTAAATCTCAGTTTCATTTCATTTGTTGTCTACTTTCGACAGCTTGAAAAACAAAAATTTAAAACTGGAAAAGGAATATTAATCCTTTTTTTAAATGACTCATAAATATAGCCACTGTTGCATGCTAAAATGAAATTAATATTATTAAAGCAAGGCCTAAAAGGATTTCTTTAAATTATGAATATCAGGCAAAGTTAGCTACATTATTAGAGAGATATGATAATAACCCATAATGATGCATTTTATTTAAAACTGATTAGTAATATGATATTATAAAGTTATAGATGCTAAATTAATGTGTTTAAAAGTTATAGAGACATGCTCTTTAAATAGTTTGGTAGGTTAGTTATTTGATGTTAACTGCATGACATTTGTGATTGATTTGAACTGTTATCTTGAAATAGAAGTACTGTGTTATTTATATTAAATAAAATACAATGTATCAAAAATTGTGTGTGACATTCTTTTATTGGGCACAAAACCAAATTGGTTTAAATAGGTAGTATTAACAAGGCTCAAAATCATCCTAGAATGTACCTTCTTTGCAGAAGATGACTCCGTATGAAAATCTATTGTGTCCTATGTCAGCTTTGTGTTAAATAACCTTTTTTACTCGAAGTAATATGCTTATGTCATGACATGAGTTACTCTGTAGTCAGGGAATGGAATATCATTTACCAATGTCAGTGGTTTAGGGACTAGCAGTTGTTTAAACATTATATACACTTCTAATAGAAATTCATCTGGGCAAACCGTTGTAGAAAGATTTTATTATATTCTATATCTCCTTCTGGGAAAAAGGTTGAAAATGTATTCCAACTTCTAACCTTTAGCTATTCAAGCTAATAAAACTTCCTGATCCTGTTTACATCCTTGATTACATATTTTTGAAAGCATTGTATGGCATACTTATCATTTGTTTACAAGACTGAATTATCTTTTTCCAGTAAGTATTAGTTTAAGGATGTGCACACACAACAAAGTATTAGTTTAAGGGTGTGTGCACTTATGCAACCAGCATATTGTACGTTTCTTTATTTTTTATATTTATTCCCCTAACAGATTTCATAGTTTCATAGTTTCATAGTAGTGTACTAGGCTATCTGCCCTGGGGCATTTACAAGCCTAGCCAACAATGATGTGGCTTACGCCACCCCGTATTATATAGTTGCGCCTCTCTAGTAGTGACACATGTGGGACCCCATTATTTAGTAAACTATACCTCTGTCTAGTAGTGACACTGAGGTGACTCCTGGGGTAAACTTACGATCTCCCATCCATGCATCGAGATTTTTCTTGAACAGTGCCAGTGAAGGGCTCTGTCTCACATGAACTGGGATTTTGTTCCAGAGTACGGGTAACCTCTGTGTTATGAATCTATCCCTCCAGCATGTTTTATTCATATTTGTGCAGAGGTTGAAATCTTTAGCTCGCGTGGTTCTGGTGGATCTGGATTTTTTGAGATGGAGCATGTCCATCAGTTCTTGGTTGGACATGGCCCTATATGTTAGGCACAAATCACCTCTGAGCAGGCGGTATGCTACTGAATAGAGCTGGAGTTTCTTTAATCTAGCTGGATAAGGCACATGTTTGAGACCCATGATCCTCTTGGTGAGGTACTTCTGGGGTCTTTCCAGTTGTTGCATGTGCCGGGTGAGATACATCCCAAATGGAGCATTATATTCAATCATGGGCCTGACAAGGGAGGAATATAGAGGTACAATGACCTCCTTTGATCTGGATGAGAATCCCTTCATGATGAGATGGGCAAGGTAGAATGTCTTTCTGACCACTTTGGCAACATGGTTTTCAAAGGAGAGGTCACTATCGACTTGAGTCCCCAGGTCTCTGATTATTTCTTCCGTACTCAGTGGGTTATTGTCTATGTGATAATTTGTGGGTACTTTGTTTTTCCCAAAGGGGATGACTATACATTTTTGGCGTTAAGTTTGAGGCCATGATTCCGGCACCAGTTGTCCGTTTCAGTGAGACCTTTCTGTAGGATGTGTGTGTCAGCAGGTGAATCAACTATGGCACCCAGTTTGCAGTCATCTGCAAACTTTGTCAGCCATAATCCTCCCATATTTGCTTTCACATCCGAGAAGTAAATGCCGAATAAGAGTGGTCCCAAGACTGAGCCCTGTGGGACACCACTCGTGACTGGTTTTGAGTCTGACATGGCTCCAGCAATTTTGACCTTATGGGTTCTGTTTTTTAGCCAGTTCGCTACCCATCTTGTGACATATGGATTTACATTTAGGCTGCTGAGCTTGTCTATGATGCCAGAGTGTGGTATCATGTCAAAGGCTTTAGCCAAGTCCAAGTAGGCAGTGTGGACAGCCTTGCCCTCGTCGATGGCACTAGTGACTGTCTCGAAGAAGTCAACCAGGTTTAAGAGGCAGGATCTGCCTTTTACAAAACCAAACTGGGTGGGATCAAGGGTCTGCAGATCTCCAATATCGCCTTTTATGAGTTCCATGATGATTCTTTCCATAGCCTTGCAGACCAGGCTGGTCAGACTTATGGGGCGGTAGTTACCAGGGTCAGTAGAATTTCCACCTTTGTGGAGTGGGACCACTGTTGCTGTGCGCCAGTGTTCAGGTACATATCCTGTAGTGAGGCTAAGATTGAATAGCGTTTTTAGGTGCGGGTTTAGTTCATCTTGAAGTTCACGTAACACGCAACCGGGGATACCATCGGGTCCCATAGAGGCTGTGTTTTTTGCTTTGTTGAGTGCTGATTTCACCTGTATGTCTGAGATGACAGGTAGGTTACATTCAGCAGGGATAATTACTACATCTTTAGGTGGTGAGGGAGGGGAGAAATTTGCACTGAACCTATCTGCCAGAATATTGGCAATGTCAGTAGGGTCAGTGAATTTTTTGTCATTGTGTACCAACTCAGAGCATATCTGAGAATTTCCTCCCAAGGTTCTAACATAATTGAAGAAGGCCTTGTGATTGTCTTTGGTATCCTTGGCAATCTTTCTCTCAAAGTTGGCTTTAGATGTTTTTATGAGAGAACGTAGTTTTTTACTTGTGCTGATCAGGGAAGCCTTTCCCTTGTGGGATTTGGCTTTGTCCTGCAGTAGCTTCCTTCTTTTGTTGTACAGTTTGTTTATAGCTGGGGTCCACCAAACCGGGCGTTTTCCCTTGGCGGAGAGGGTCTTGGTTTTAGTTGGGATTGCTTGATCCATGCATTCTTGGAGATGTCCGTAGAAGGCTGTTGTGTAGGATTCAGCATTTTGGGATGTGGTTTCCATTAACCCAGTAGGCTTAAAGGATATCATTTCTGACTTAAGGAGTGTAAAGTCAGCTTTTGAAAAATTTTTCACTGTAGTCTTTTGTTCTGGGGTGGGGTGGGATATGTACATCCAACGTGATCAGTTTATGGTCAGATCTTACTAGTGAGGGGTTTATGTCCGGTGCGGAGCATTTGGACCCCATGTTTGTGATAATCAGGTCAAGTATATTATCTCTCCTCGTAGGAGAAGTGACCAGTTGCTCCATAGCATTTGAGTTAATGAATTCCAGGAATCTTTGGGCTAGGGTGTTAGGGCTAGAAAAGTGGGCCCAGTCTATGTTGGGGTAGTTGAAGTCACCCAATATGATGGTGTTTGGTGTGACATTCATATCCTCCAGTGTTTTCAGGAATGCTTGATGGGATTCCTGGGATTGGGAGGGTGTTCTATAACATGTGACCAGTTGTATGGCAGTTTTGCCTATGGTGAGTAAAACTTGTATGGTTTCTGATGCTTCATGGGTAGCCACCAATCGAGAGGTGTAGGTGTCCTTTATGAAAATGGACACTCCCCTCCCTTTGTGGTTCGGCCTGGAACTTGAGGCCGAAAAGCATGATATGAGGTATAGCCTGGTAGCGCTGGAGTGCTCTCAGGAGCCTTGAACCAGGTTTCAGTTACTGCACAGACATCGATGTTCTCCATACTGAGAAGTGCTTTGAGTGCCTGCATCTTGAGATTTAGACTTCTGGCGTTGAGCAGCATTACCCTTAATTTTTTTCCATTTTTGTTTTTTATGGAGGTTGATTTGTCTTTTGAGCATTGCCTAAAAAAGGCACTATGGGGGTGGCAAGAGCCTTGGCCAGTATCTGGAAGCCCAGTGGTGACAGGTACAAGCCATCCCTTGGCAACGCTGCTTGTCCAGCATGTCATCCCAGGCTGACAGACATTGGATCCCCTAGAATGACACCAGTGATTAAGCCAATTGTTAAAACTGATCATTTTGTCTTTGTACTGAGGCATCATTCTTGGTGAAGGCAGGATGCTGCTCAGGGTCAGGGTCATACCAGTCTGGGCTACATAATCGGAGAGCTCCTCAATGTCTCTTTTCATGTAGTCCAGGGAGGTACGTCTCAGGTCATTCACACCAGCATGGACAATGACTGCATCATACTTATACTTGCTTTGGAGTGACCTGAGTGCGTGTGTAATGTGGCGGATCCTAGCTCCCGATAGGCAGCTCACCGTTACCCTCTCCTTATTCAGCCTGATAAGTGGAACGTTGGTGTGTCTGACTATAGAGTCACCTATTACTAATGTCTCTGGCATAGTGTTTTTCCTTAGGGGCTGTGATTGTGTGACACACCTGTTGTTTGAGGTATGTGTTGTAGGTGTTACGTTTTGTGGGGGTGTATTTCTGGGTGTCTGCTTTGGAGGCCTCTGTTGTTTTGGTAAGTTTTTTATAAGAGCCTCTGAGTATGTCTTTGTGTTCTTATGTGTTTGGTTTGTAGTGGTGGTGGTTTTATGTGTGACCGGTTTTGCTTCGGGTGTGGGTACCTTCTCCTCCTGTCTGGTCTTGCCAGTCCTGAGTTGAGTTCAGCCTCCAGTCTGGCTATATAGTTGCATCTCTTACAAGTATTTGTGTTAGTAGGAAGGAGGAGAGGGTTGTCTGTGTACATGAGACAATTGTAACATTGTCTTAAGATTCCCAGGTTAACCAGCTGAACAAGAGAGGATGCTAGTGGTCTACCACTCGACATACTAGAATATTATAAGGAGTGCTGTGCTTTTAAGGGAAGTGGGTATTCACAGGGGGTAGTGGATGGCTGTAGTGCTTACTTTAGATTAAGAGTGCTTACTTTATTATAAGAGTGCTTGCTAAGACTAGAAGTCCCGAAAACAAGTGCTAATATATACAGCTAAATAGACTGAGTAGAGCTATCTAAGTGAAAAATTGAAGAGCAGACTTGGCGGAGCCAGAAATACTTTAAACCTGTATAACCGCTGCTGCGCTATGCCAATCAAGAAAACGCCCTGAGGCGGATTTTTATACAGGGAACTTGAAAAGAGCTAGAAATGGTCCAAAGCAACCAATAATTTACAGCTCAAGTGCTGAGGTCACTTCCCCCAGTGACAGATAGGCTGCTCAAGGCTCCCCACTCCCACTGGTGAGCTCAGAAACTTCCTTCTATCCAAGTAAGGCAATGGCCAACACAGGAACTACACACAGCCCAGAATACAGCAAAGCCTGTATACTGGTCCAAACTAGTCGAGCAAAGGCGGGAAAACAAGGAGTATTTTTTTGTTTTTTGTTTTTTCAGGAAAGCACACAGAAATGCAATTAAGCAAACAGTAAAATCGATTTACACAGGCTAGCACACTTTAGTGGGCAGCCTCAGCAGTTAAATTAACAAAAAAACAGTATTAATCGACCAGAGTCGACCAAAATGCTACTTTTAAGTGCAGATACTTCAGAAATCAGCAGATAGACACAAAAACAGTTATAGCTAGTTAAATGAAAGCCAGAGAAGACAATGCAGATAAAAAAGCCAAAAAATACTTAAATCTGGAATGTGGTCGCTTCTTTCAGTTCTCTGTTGCCAGGACCCCTCTGCAGGACCACGTGGAGCTCTGCTTGGGTATATAGCCAGAAAAAAATGCCCTGAGGCGGATTTTTATACAGGGAACTTGAAAAGAGCTAGAAATGGTCCAAAGCAACCAATAATTTACAGCTCAAGTGCTGAGGTCACTTCCCCCAGGGACAGATAGGCTGCTCAAGGCTCCCCACTCCCACTGGTGAGCTCAGAAACTTCCTTCTATCTAAGTAAGGCAATGGCCAACACAGGAACTACACACAGCCCAGAATACAGCAAAGCCTGTATACTGGTCCAAACTAGTCGAGCAAAGGCGGGAAAACAAGGAGTATTTTTTTTGTTTTTTGTTTTTTCAGGAAAGCACACAGAAATGCAATTAAGCAAACAGTAAAATCAATTTACACAGGCTAGCACACTTTATTGGGCAGCCTCAGCAGTTAAATTAACAATAAAACAGTATTAATCGACCAGAGTCGACCAAAATGCTACTTTTAAGTGCAGATACTTCAGAAATCAGCAGATAGACACAAAAACAGTTATAGCTAGTTAAATGAAAGCCAGAGAGGACAATGCAGATAAAAAAAGCCAAAAAATACTTAAATCTGGAAAGTGGTCGCTTCTTTCAGTTCTCTGTTGCCAGGACCCCTCTGCAGGACCACGTGGAGCTCTGCTTGGGTATATAGCCAGAAAAAAATGCCCTGAGGCGGATTTTTATACAGGGAACTTGAAAAGAACTAGAAATGGTCCAAAGCAACCAATAATTTACAGCTCAAGTGCTGAGGTCACTTCCCCCAGGGACAGATAGGCTGCTCAAGGCTCCCCACTCCCACTGGTGAGCTCAGAAACTTCCTTCTATCCAAGTAAGGCAATGGCCAACACAGGAACTACACACAGCCCAGAATACAGCAAAGCCTGTATACTGGTCCAAACTAGTCGAGCAAAGGTGGGAAAACAAGGAGTATTTGTCGGCGGAAGAGATAGTTGTACCTGATGCAACTTCATTGACTGTGCTCAAATGTTCCCAAGGTGACTTTAAAGTTTTCAATTTTAGTTCTATCAGCATCGGACAGTCATTTGTTGATTTTCTAGCGCAAGGTATGAAATTTGTTCTGCCATAAAGGTCTAAATTACCTCAATTATTACACGACTTGAAACTTTTTGTGCAGAAATTAAATTTATCTGTTTTGTTTGGTAACAATTCTGTGTTGAACAACAATGAAAAGGTGGCCAGTATTTTTAACCCACCCATTCATAACACACTTGCATTATTTGAGAAGGTCTCCAAGATTAATTTCAGGGCATTATTTGAAGTTAATAATAAATATAATGTTATGGCTCATTCTGATATGCCTGAAATGGAATTTGTTTCTTTTTTGAATAAGCAGAAAGTCAGGATTATGCAACCGGACAAGGGTGGGGGTGTTGTATTTATGGATGAACATGCATACTTAAATAAAATGTATAAGTTACTAAACAGTGTGAATTACGAAAAGGTATCTATTAATCAACTTAACCAGACCTATCATAAGATACGGGAGATTTTCAATGATTTATTCATTGAGGCAAGAATCTCTTTAGACAGTTTCCATTATTTAAGTATGCCAGCCCCTATTATGCCAGTTTTGTTTGGAACACTGAAGATTCATAAAAGCTTATCTGACCCCCCATTCCGACCTATCATAGATGGACGTCAATCCATCACTTATGCATATGCAAAATGGGTTGACTCCAGGCTTAAATCTGTTTTGAAGACAGAAAAGCAAACTTGTCGAGATTCCTGGGGTTTTATGGAATATTTAAATAATATACCATTTAATCAGGCATACAACTTTTTAACAGTAGACATTAGAGACTTATACACAGTTATCCCACAAGTATTAGGACTAGGACTTGACTGGACTCGTGAGTTCTTATTACTTAAAGGTATGGATGGGGAAGAGATTGATGTCGTCATTTGTCTCTTAGAAGTTGTACTTCGTAACAATTATTTTATGTTTAATGGGGAATTCTTTTTGCAAAAAACTGGGATAGCCATGGGATCCCTGTGTGGTGGCAGCTTTGCTAATGTTATTATGGCTTTTTGGGAACGTACTTTTTTGTTCCAAGATGAGCTTTTTAAAGAGAAAGTTATATGGTATACTCGCTTCCAAGATGACATGTTTTTTCTAGTGGTAGGTGATCAACATGTAGCGTCTGATCTGGTAGAACGGATGAGGCATTTCACCTACTTTTTGGAGTTTACTTTTTCTTTTGATGTGCAATGTATCAATTTTTTAGACATTTATTTATATAAAGATTTGATGAACAATAGGTTTTCGACTAAAATTTATAGAAAACCTACGCACTCAAATTCTCTTTTGCACTTCAAGAGTAACCATCCCTCTCACCAAAAAAGAGGAATAGTCAAGGGGCAGCTAGTTAGAGCTTCCCGTATGACATCTATGGACAGTGACTTTGTATTTGAATGTAAGGCTCTAAAATCTATGTTCCTTAAACGTTCATATCCAATAAATCTTTTAGATAACTTAATTAAAGAAGTTGCCTTTAAGAGAACCACAGGACATTTCAAACCTCTATTTCATAGAGGTTTTACTAATGTAGTTACTGAACTTGATTCTAGTTCTCAAGTTGCTAATCCTAATGATAATTTTAGTACTAGCTTTTTGACTATTTATACATGTGAGTCTCTATTAAAAACATTCTATTTAATAATTGGGCTTTAATTCTAGAAGATCAGAAACTGATGCAAATATTGGGAATGCAACCAAGAATTATTTACACAAGAGGGATTAATGTTAAAAATCTCTTAGAAAGGGCAATAACAATATCACATGTAATAGTAGCAAAGTTGGGATGGCCAAATGCGGGAGATGTAGATATTGTTGCCATATAAAAACAGGAGAGTATTTTCAAGTCAGACAAAAAAAATACAGGATTAGTGGTAAATTTAATTGTAATTCTCAAGGTATAGTTTACCTTGCCACATGCCAAAATTGTTTGGCATTTTATATAGGTAAAACTGAGAGGGTATTCAAGCAGCGTATTTATGAACATCTATACAGCATCTCCCAAGGTGCTGAAAATAATGCTTTGGCTCAGCATGTGATTATGCATCCAACACATAGGTTTTTGTTTACTGTGATTAATCAAGTCAAGAAGAACATTAGAGAGGGCCCATGGGAACTTCTTTTAGATAAATGCGAACTATTTTGGCAATTTAGAACCAATGCGTATAGTTCGCCTGGTTTAAATGCCATGTGTTCCATCAAATGTCTTCTTAAATCAAAAGCCTTAGAAAGATAACATATTTGGTTGGGCGATAAGGGGAAGCAATTATTTATTTTTATTTTCATTATTATTTTTATTTTTATTTGTTATTGGATAAGTTCTTTTGAATTTCTTATTGTACTTTATATTCCATTATGTATACTTTTGGCAGGATAATTCTAGTGATTTTTTTTAGCATCAAACATCAAGTAAAGTAAATCAAATATATTTTTAACAATTTTACTTTCAAGTTTATGTTGCTTTAAGAATATGGCGGGTTTTTTAATGATTCAATGAAATGTTTAATTGATTCTATGGGTTTCAATACCATTTGTATGCTGGATTCTTTGTCTGAGCAAGTACAATTTATCCATTTGTACGAAAGCGCTCACATTATAATAAACGGAGTTTTTTAACCTCGGTTTGCCTTTTTGTTGGTTTTACAGTTTTTAGTTTGATTCCAACTTCTAACCTTTAGCTATTCAAGCTAATAAAATTTCCTGATCCTGTTTATATCCTTGATTACATATTTTTGAAAGCATTGTATGATATACTTACCATTTGTTTACAAGACTGAATTATCTTTTCCAGCTCATACGTATTAGTTTAAGGATGTGCACACACAACAAAGTATTAGTTTAAGGGTGTGTGCACTTATGCAATCAGCATATTGTACATTTCTTTATTTTTATATTTATTCCCCTAACAGATTTGTTTGTTTTTCAATTGAACTGTACAGGTTATAGGTCACATTAAAGGTGGGAAAAGTTTTGAAATTATTTATTGTGGTCTCATTTTTTTATATAACAAAAACCTGGCATTTTCACAGGGGTGTGTAAACTTTTTATATCCAATGTAGTCTAAAATCTGATGTAATAAGCTTTCCCTATAAAAGTCCTTAAATTCTCTCTCTTGACTTGATCCACTAAATCCTGAGATGACAAGTATAAATTGATCTTCTAAATAAATTATTGTAGGAACCAGTCTTTTATGTCTTACTACCACTGCACAATAGTATGTGAGATATCAGTGACAGATTTCTAACATAAACTGTGATACGACACATTTTGCTGAGACAAAAGGATATATTCATGGTGAGACAAAATCCTGGGCTGACTTATCTGTAAATGAATTTCCCTTGCAGTTCCTTGATCTGCATCCATGAATCAATTAAAGTTTTTGGCTGCATTAAAGACTTTAGACATTAGTCATTCCTGATATATGTCTTCACTTGGCAAGGGGAGTGGAATATAGATCTTGACCTTTATAAAATTACTGGAGCCACATAAAAAGACTGCACCCCTATCTCAACATAATTTACATGACCATATATGGATCCAACTATGTTTAAGTCATTATCATAACTAAAATAACCTAATAAAGCTCTTTGTTGTACTTCCTTCCATATCTAGATTACTTTAAAAGTATAAGTAGTATTTGTTATTATTAGGCCTCTTGCACAGTGGGTGGTATTTGGATTAATTACAATGTCATTAATCCAGATCCATACTGAAGTGTCAGCACACAAATCGTTGAGTGCTAAAAAGCTGAAAAAAAGACTGAAAACAAATGCGAAGAGCAAATCTCAAAAAACGCTCTTCTCCTCAAAATGGGGGAGGGGGTGTCCCTGAACTTATACACACCAACTCACAGATTGCCATACCTTGGAGAAAAGGTAATATTCCTAGAAATGGCATCTTGGATTTAATATATACAAGTCTGTTCTTTCAGCCATTCAGTCTCTGCGTTTTAGGACTCACCTTACCAGGTCCCAGCAATTTCATATGTTTATCTGTTAATCCATTTCTTGGTTTTACATTTCACAAAATCATCCTCAGTTACATGTACTTACTCTACATGCATAATCTATTCCTTTCTTTTACATAGATAAGTGGTCAACATAATTGTTTCAGTGTGTGGTTCACACCATTAAAGTTTATTGAAAAAAATTCTGGAACTTTAAACAGAATTTTTCTCCTTTAAATTAAAAAAAATTACAAATTTTATAAATACCTTTTTTAGAACTGTATACATAAAAAGGGGGAGAAGACTGAATGGGGAGAGACAAGACAAATAATAGGTAAGAGACCACAAGATAAATCCATT
The DNA here is from genome assembly GCF_019279795.1 of Protopterus annectens. Taxonomy (NCBI): domain Eukaryota; kingdom Metazoa; phylum Chordata; order Ceratodontiformes; family Protopteridae; genus Protopterus; species Protopterus annectens. Next base: position 1,045,318,013 of record NC_056748.1, read on the forward strand.
CTGCACGTAAACATTCCACTGCAACTATAGAACTGCGGCTGCTGCTCCTTGCTGTACGATGAAGCTCCATTTTGAATAAGTATTGTTATTCTATGGCTTCAAAATTAAGTTCATCTTCATCTTCTGTGGCAGAATGAAGAGCTAAGGCCAAGCCTTGCCATACAGTCTTTAATATCACAAGAGAGATGGAGGAGGATTTATTTTCTTTGTACTCTTCTTAACATGGAAAACTTTCTTCTTGATATAGCTACCTCTCAAGGAAAATTCATTACCTCTAAAACGTCTGCTCTTCCAAAGAAAATATGCATCTTCTCCTTCTGTGACAGAATGAAAAGCGAAGGCCAAGCCTTGCCATAGAGTCTTTAATATCACAAGAGAGATGGAGGAGGATTTATTTTCTTTGTTCTCCTCAACACGGAAAACTTTCTTCTTGCTTCAGTTACCTCTCAGGGAAAATTTACTGCGTCAAACTGCTGCCCTTTCAAAGAAAACGTCTTTACTTTTTTATTGCCTAGTATAACTTTTCTTTCTCTATCTTTATAGAAAGTAAATTACAGGTCTCATAGCAAGACTTCCTTAAGACACAGAGGTGACTCTGTGGAATCTATCCAAGGACAAATACAGCTATCTGGAAGGACTAATGCTTTATAATATATTGTGAATGGCTGTTCCACATGTTAGGAATTCCAAGGAATCTTAAATTCTTTCTTTTCACCCTCGACTCCAAATCCACATTCTTTCTATGGGCATGTTTATTTATCTATTTATTGACATTTGTTTACTGGGAAGGTTGTCTGATAATTTTATTCATTTTTAGCGAAGGCCCAGCTAGAAATGTTCCACAAATAAAAGAACAGAAAATACATATACATTGGTGAAAACTAATATTGTATTGCAATATACTGTAAATATGTAGATCAATACAAATATTAATATGCATATGACATGTAGAATAATATATATATATATATATATATATATATATATATATATATATATATATATATCATTAAACAAGATAAATACAATATCATGTAAAATGAAATGTGCTGACATGTTTTAAGTGTATTAGCTTATTACTGACTCATAAAGCAAATGTCAGAGTGGAATAATCAGACAGTTAATAAGTAGGAGTAGGAGAGGAAGTCAGGGGAGAATGAAAAATAAGCATTCATCAAAGGAAATAAATGGAGTAGATATGGCAGACAGGAGAAATAGAGAGTAAAGACAAGATTAAGAATAAGGGAAATAAGAGCAAGAGTACAAAAAAATAAAAACAAGGAAAATGAGAGAGGGTGTATATAGCTATTGAAGGAGAAGGAGCTGAAATTATTAGCCAGACATGTGCAAAGCCAGTTTGACAGCAATTCATTTTGTTGTGGCTGAAATAAATGAACTGTATGTATTGCTCTGACTGCTATAGGGACTGTGTTCCAGACTTTTGCTACACAGTGTGAGTACAGACTTTGACCACAGTTTTTGTGCGGCCTATAGATGTCAAGTAGATTTTTGTCAGAAGATTGAAAGTGACAATTTGAAAGGTAGTGGTGGAGAACTGCGCTTACAGCTGGGCATAAAGTGGGATTAAATATAATTTTGTGTGTTAAGAGAAACTGGGTATAATTTTATTTGGTAGGATACTTCTAGCCAAAACAGAGATTTTAGTGCAGATCAGTGATGTTTTCTGTAACTTGTATTAGCTGCAAGTCTAGCTGCCTTTGTTGTAATAATGTTCTAGTTTTAGATTTTAGTGTGGTCTGAAGGTTAGTAAAGATGGCAAAACCATATAATAGAGAGGGGAGTAGGTATGTAGTGACAACAGTGACTCTGGTTGATGCAGTAAGGACAGTTTCAACTCCATATAGCATTCCTAGTTTTTTTGATTTTTTTTTTTTATATTGCTGTGTATGTGCAGGTCATGTTTGAGGTTCTCATCTGTTATAATCCCCAGCAGTTTTGTATGGGACACTACTGCTATTGGTATGTTGTTTAGCAATGCGATTTTAAAGTTCTGGTTCACATGGGTAAGTGATTTTGGGAAAATAAAAGGAATTTGGCTTCTTTAGATTAAGTAGTAGTTGGTGGTTACAAAACCAGCTTTCAATAGTGTTAATTTTCTTCTCTTTTGCCTGTTCCCGTTAGGGATTGCCACAGCGGATCATCTGTTTCTATTTCTTCCTGTCCTCTGCATCTTGCTCTATCAACACCAGCCACCTGCATGTCCTCTCTCACCACATCCATAAACCTCATCTTAGGCCTTCCTCTTTTCCTCTTACCTGGCAGCTCCATCCGTAGCATCTTTTTCCCAATATACCCAGCATCCCTCCTCAGCACATGTCCAAACCAACGCAATCTCGTCTCTCTGACTTTATCTCCAAACTGTTCAACCTGAGCTGACCCTCTAATATACTGATTCCTAATCCTGTCCATCCTTGTCACACCCAGGGCAAATTTTAACATCTTTAACTCTGCCACTTCCAGCTCTGACTCCTGCCTTTTTGTCAGTGCCACCGTCTCCAACCCATACAACATAGCTGGTCTAACTATTCTCTTGTAGACCTTCCCCTTTCACTCTTACTGGTACCCATCTGTCACAAATCACTCCTGACACTCTTCTCCACCCATTCCACCCTGACTGTACTCTCTTCTTCACCTCTCTTCTACACTCACCATTACTCTTCAGTAGTGTTAACGGCATGTTGTAAAACATTGGGGGAAGTTCATTCTGTTCTTCTGATATTTCTCTTAAACCGGTTTGAACTTTGTCAAAAAAAACAAAAAACAAAAAAACAAAGTGAGTTAGATTTCTCCATCACTTGCTATAATTTCTTGTAGTCTCAGCCTGTTTGCATCTGCAATTATTCATAAATGATGACTCATTCACTTTTTATACAGTAATCTCTAGTTACTCCAGTAATTGCTCCATGGCTTTCATTCACATTTGTCGGTATATTTGCTTATCATTGACAGGCTACTGTGATAAGGGCTCAAATGAAAAGCAAAAAGGAAACAAAACTAAAAACCAACAAAACAAAATAAAATCAAGGATGCAGCTCAAGAACCAGCACAGGATAAAAACAAAGAATTTATTGCAAAAACTTAGCACTTTTGTCCTACTAAACTTCTAAGACTTTATCAGATTTACAAAAAAAAGTAACCCCCTAAATGCTCACGACACAAAAAAAAAAATGCCAGTGACATCATCAGAGATGGACAAAACATTTAAAAAATAAACAGTAATAAAAATGTTGAAAAAAAAAAAAAAAAAAAAAAAATATATATATATATATATATATATATATATATATATATATATATATATATTTATAAACAAAAAATCATCAGCTTTCAAAAATACACCAATAACTTTAGATACTACACAACAATAAAATAGACTTAGAACTACAGTATAACTTTCATATTATAGTTGAAGGCTCAGGAAGTCCATCATGAAATCTACTAACCAAAACAATAATAATAAAAGTATAGGTTTATCAATCTGTAAAAACAGAACTCAAGAATAGCTATAATATATTAGTCCATTGCTTGAGTCCACTAGTAACTGAGACAGAGTTGTTTAAGCCTGGCAAAATACATGCATTTAGCCTGAGTTGCCAGGATAATTCTCTAAATTCTAAATAACTTTTTTAGTCACCTCCTCTTTCAGAAAACTTCACTCTGCCAATAATAAAAAAAAACAAAAATCTCTAAGATTATAATCAACTGAGTGTCTATACAAAGCATTTGTAGATTTTTTTTATACATCACAAATATGGTCAGAGACCGTAACCTCCTTTTTGTTTTGGCCACACAATATGCTGGGCATGAAATAAAAGTTGCCAAGTAAACTACTCTGTTGGAAGCACAATTCAGATGGCCCGGGCAACTAATTGATCTCTTGCAACCATCAACACTCACACAAAGCCATTGTTGATGTATTTACAATATTTAAATTTCCCACATTTGTACATGCCACTTCTACTGCCTTGCTTTATTAATGTGTTGTTATTTTAATAGTCTCTAGAAGGCACTTTATATATTTACCTTTACTGTAAACTATCTGAGGTCTCTTCACGGTTCGTTTTAATTAATAGGTCAGGGTGAGGTGCCAGAGGTTGTGCAAATATTACCAACTGACCTGGCATCATTATTAAAAGGTATAACTATAGCCATATTTTTGTTTCTTAATTCCAATGTTTTTAGTAACCAAAGAATTATCAATCTCCCCAAAAATGAGGCAAAATTCTGTCTTCCTCCCCTGCAGTATTTCCTCTTTTATATGTCATAATATATGCACTGATTAAATTCTAGTAATAAACATAGCAATCAAATAATCCATCTCCTCTGCCAAAATTCTGTCATCACTAATTAACCTTACTAAATGGACCATTTGCCCTTTAACTGTATTTCTCCTCTGAAAAATGGATGATAACTATCATATTGCAGGTAGGAGTTGAAAAACATTTCCTTACAATAAACTGAAGTAAAACATCTCATAGGCAGATCCTTGGCTAATTTAATGTCAAGATAACTATGGAATGTGAATTTTAAAAACTCAGTTGTTCTTTGCCAATAATACATTTCAGAAGTTGGTAAATTCCCCCCTTCAAAATAATAAAAATATCATTCATAAATCTACAGTAAACATGGACAAGGCCATAAAATTCAGAGAGGAATACATAATTTTCCTCCCAGTAGGCCAAAACCAAACTGGCATAAATGAGTACACATGAAGCACCCATGGCCACACCAGAGATCTGATGAAAATACTCCCCCTCAAAACATACAAAATCGTTTTTAACACCATATCCAACAAGTCATAGATTACCATAATCTCACTGTTGTCATATGATGAAAATTCACATAACATTTCTAAAACAAATACTCCAAACCTGTCGTGTGGTATAATAGAACAAAAGACTGATGAAATCAATTGTGAAAAACAAAAGATCTTCAATAAATTAAACACTATTAAGATTCAGTAACAAATACCAGGAACCACATAACACAAGCAAAGCTGTCCAATAGCTTTTTGCTTTGCTTGTCAACAATGACTGCCAAAGTTTCCATCTTTAAATTTCCAGCAGCCACAATGGGTCTTAATCATGGATCATTTATATTTTTATTGAGTTTCACTATACTAAAAATTGATATTATAACAGGATTACCAACAAGTAAAAAATTATGAGCCTGACTGAATATACAAGTTTGTGACAAGTCAGAAAGAAGAGAATCAATCCTTGCATATGAGACGTTAACTTCATTTTTAGAAAGAGTGTAGCAAGTGTCCATGTTAGTTAGGATTTCCAGCATTCTACTAAAATAGTCTACAGTGTCCATTTTGTACATTAGATCTTTTTAAGACCTATCTTTCTTGGACTGAAATTATCCTGTCAAAAATGATGGGAGGCAGACAATGATCTAATTTTGCCTTCACAATGGGCCACAAATATCCAAACAATTGGGTGGCGGAATAAACACACTTTTCCTTTTAAAAGCCAGTGGTGGAAGGCAACATCAGAGTACAAAATTTGAACTGTATCAAAATGTTTTGCAATATCAGTCTTAAACTGAGGTACAGAGAGGAAGCCTTTGCTTAATAAACTGAAGTGTCCATCTGCAATAACAATGATACTTAAATTAAAAATCTTAAAATCATTACCTTTTGAAGTCACCATGTCAATAGTTCCAATAAGAGCCATCTCTTCCTGCCTTTCCTTCTGCCTCTTCATTGCTGGTATCTGAGATTTCCCACTGGAGCAAGTGCAACTATGTTGGTCCTGCTGGCTAATCTCCAAAATATCTTCTGTATCTGGACTAGGAGTTACAATCTCATCTGATGTAGTTACTGACATGCCAGTTACTGTGGTGCTCTTATCAAATTTTAAAAGATTAAATGAATGGGTCGTGGTGGATAAGCTCACTTACCCTCATAATCTGCATTATCTCTCACTAATTTCTTTGCTTATGTTCTTTGTTTTGCACAAATACCCTGTACATTTTATCAAAGATGCCAGCATAATTCATTTGAAATGATGGAAATAATAAATCACTGATTATACTCTTATTCAGAGTTTCAATCTCTTCATCCAGATTTGAAAGCTTATGTTATTATCTTTGATTATGAGTCACATTAAATCACATCCCAAATGATCAAATAACTCAAGTAGTTCATTGGGCAAGAATGAATTAACTTCTACACCAACTGGACATTTCCAAAGTCGCAGTCCTTTAGGTATATGTTCAACACAAACACATTCAAATAAAAGAATTGTCAATCTGTAAGTTTCTGTATTTTAATAGCTTAGACTCAAACTCTCTAACTGCACAGCCAATTAACCTGTTGGTCTTCTGTCTTTGGTTTCATATACTTTGAAACCTGAATAACTATGCCAAGCATTCAAATCCAGTGCTTTAATTTTCCTTCTCTCATGCTCTTTGTTAGAAGCAGGTACCAGGACAAGAACATAAACATATTCTGTTAGCAGAAAAAGAGTTGTGACAACCTGGATGGACAACCATTTTACCACCATTAGTTTCATTCAATGTAGAAACATATCTTGCGAACTGCTGTAATAAAACTGTAAAAATACCTGATGCTTATAACACATCCACTGGTGTACTAGACATAACACTATCCTGGCTTCACATCTCTGCTGCTGCCATGATTGTAATGTCATGGGTGTTTCTTGTACTGTGAGTATTTAAGGGACATACTTTATTTGTCGTAACTCTGATGAAGTCCTGGAAGTTTTGTAGGATGAAAGCACTAAGTTTTTGTAATAACTTCTTTGTTTTTATCCAGTATTGGTTCTCGAGTTGCATCTGTAATTTGTTTTTGTATTGTGGCAATGTATGCTAAATGCTTTCAGTTATATGCTCCATCATGTCTTCTGTCATTTGTATGCTTTCCATATTTGCTGGGTCATTCAAAGTGGTTATTTTATGTCGAGCTTTTGTTATGACTTCCCCCTTGAAACTGAAGAGATGGAACAAATCATTACCTTTTCGGCAAGATGCACATTACAGCCTTCCTTTTTTTCATTTGCAATTGCTGTTTAGGCTTTTGAGATTAATTTATCTGTCCTTAACATCTTAATTAATGAACCAAAGCTGTGCAGGTCTGATTCTTTTCCAGTCTTAATACTTGCCCGATGTCTTGGAAGGGATTTAGATATACTTTGAATAGAAAATGCACTCCTTTAACTGCAAATGCTGTCTTCTCTATGACTCAACCATAATTTTCTACACGACAATAACTATTAGCTTAAGCATTTACAGTCTTTTAATACAGAGCACAATCTCATTCTGTTACTGAGTATTTAAACAGCGGCAAATAGTTCATGTGAATAATAGCCAGAAAGTAAACAGAGCAGCACTCATATTTACGAAGGGAAAAGTTAATCAAATTCTGGTCAACCTTTTTTTTCTCTCTCTTTTTTTCTCACCTCTTTAGAAGACAGGCACTCTTTCAACTTTTGTCTCTGTACAGTTTCCTTCTTGAAATCCTCCCTCTGTATGTTCAAGGACTGACAATTCACAAGATATCTGCTACATATACAATGTCCCTTCCAGTCTTAGATGCTATTTAGTACAGCAACCCTTTAGCATTCTTTCTTCCACTCCTTTATTTTTAATTCTCAAGGTGATCAAATTCCTAATTCAACTAGTTTCACACAAATGCAACTACAATTTAAGACAGTTCAAGGCAGTAGACAGCCAAGTAATAGGAAAATGTAGTACATAACTACCAAGCAACTTTTTTTTTCAAAAATGGGAAATGTAAAGTTACCTGGACTGTAGTTCACTGCAGTCTCACATCTCATGAAGATTATAATCACAGCAAACTTTCAGTGGATGCCCAGCTTTCTGTACAGGTGGTATTCTCTTTAACATAGTTGTGTGATGGAAAGTTTCAATAATCTTTCCCCTGACACTTTAATCCACAACAACATAATAAGCCTTTCCAAGCATTAGCACAGCATATGCTGTCTACTGTCTTTGTCTATTAAAAAAGCCAGTTACAACATTCAATTAGTTATAACCTGAAACCTAAGGCATACAAAAATTGAGCTTCCCTTAGCATTGGTCTATTACAATTACCCACACAATGTAGTTTTCTTCTTCAGGCTAAATTTCAACTTTTAGCTTCTGTGTATGAGGCTGGAACTCTCTCTTATGCCCATCAGGTATAAATCATCTCCCCTAAGAATGCTTCTCTAGTGACATTTGACAATTTTTGTGCAAATTCAATGGACAGATTCATTACCAACTAATTTCTGTAGTAATATTTCCTATCGCTGTAATAGTTTAATGCAATATCTGAAACCCTTTTATAATGAAGTGTGATACACTCTCACTTGTTCAGAGTTACAATGGTTTGCCTAATCTATAATTGCAAACTATTCCCCTCTTTTAGTGTATGACCCTGTTAAGTATAACAGTGTTACTTACACTGACTGTATATGCTAAGGTGTAACATGCAAGTATCTCTGGGCACATTAATGAATGCTCCTTCTGACAAGATAAACAGATTTGGTTATTTATTTATTTTTTTGTCTGTAACATAGTCAGATCAGTAGCTGGAAGAATATTAATTATCCTCTATTCAAAATGAGAGAGGAAGAACAGAAACACAACTCAGTAGTAATATATTTATGCCATGGGCGAAGGTAATATTTGTCATGAGTTTTTTAGAGATGTAGTAAAGACATGTATACAGAATATATGTTATTACCCCTCTAGGTAGAATGTCAGGTTGAATACTTTGCGGATTATTAGTGCTAATGTTTTCTACAAAGCACTTCCCATTGCTACTATTGTCAGCTGACAATGACTGACAGAAGAACTGTAAGGAAGGTTGATTAGATGTGGCTGAACATTAGACTGGAAAAGCTAGAAGGTACTGGATCTTGATTCAGCAGAAATCAGGATTATAGACCATTTTAGTTACCACTTTCATGTTTATAGAATTAGATGTAATCTTTCAGGTTGATGTCCTGATTATAGATTTAGTGATGTAGCTGAAATTGTAAAAATACCCAGAAAAACATTGTCTGCTGAGATGTCATCATTTCTTAAAATGGGATAAATACTTGGAACTTTAATATGTAACTGGGTGCTGGGAAGAGATAGTTATGGGACTTGGACAAATCCTCCTCTCTGGTCACAGATTGTACAGAATAGATATGAGGGAAGAAAACTATGAGGAGTTGTACTTGAGCAGATTATTGATGAAAGTAACAAGTTATGTACACACCATAATGTTCCATGTTTGTTGTCCATCTCACGTTCATTCACTGCTGGATGAGTTCCGAACTGAGAATCGACACCAACTCTGCCTATACTAAAGCTCGAGAGCTTCCACCAGCTCGAGGCTATGCCCTATCCCACCATGCCTTGGGAAGATTACCCAGATCTTGTTTGCAAATCCTAAGCTAGTAGTTCCTATATAAACCCCTGTCTACTAAAGAAGGCAAGGAAGAGAAACAGAGAACATGAATTCCAATTTTTCTTATACCTCTAGATTCTCCAGGAGCGAAGGCTGGGGGAAGGAGTGTGGGGCACAAGAATGAAGGCAAGATGGGCAACAAACATGGAACATTATGGTGAGTACATAACTTTTTAATGTTATGTTGTCCTTATCTCGCCTTCATTCATTGCTGGACAGGAAAGCATCCCTAGCACCTTCTTTCTTGGGTGGCTCAAGGGAAAATACTCTTCAGAACAGTGGATCCAAAGGAAGCCCTGTTCCTGGAGGCCAAATCCACTTTGTAATGACTAATAAAGGTAAGAGGCTTTACCCATGTCGCTGCAGCACAAATCGAATCTATGGTTCATCTAGCTTGAAAGGCTGAAGAGGTCGCAACAGCCCTTGTAGAATGACCTTTTATCTTCCCTGGAAGTTCTCTATTTTGAGATGTGTACAAGAAGGTTATGCAATCAGTAAGCCATTTTGAAAGTGTGACTTTAGATGTTGGGGCACCCTTTTTCATATCTGAGAAAGATACAAATAATTGGTCTGATTTTCTGAGTTCCTTTTTTCTGTGCAGATAGAAATGTAATTGTTTGTGTACATCCAGTTGATGTAATCTGTATTCTGCCTTGTTGCCATAGTTTGGGAAGAACACTGGTAATTCAGTGGATTGATTTAGATTAGTTTCAGAACATACCTTGGGATGAAAAGATTAGCTCTCAGGGGCACACTATCCTTGTGGAAAATCAAATAGAGGAATGTATGGATAATGCTTGGAGCTCTGATACCCTCCTGGTAGACATGATGGCTATTAAGAAGATCGTTTTCCATGTCAGAAACTTCAGATGACAAGATGATGCAGGTTCAATAGGAGGAAGGATTAGAGTGGACAATACCAAATTGAGGTCCCAAGGAGCTAGTGGTTCTTTTACTGGGGGCCTTAGCAAGAAAGTACCTCTCAAAAAGGCCTTGCACAGTCTTTGGGACATGATTTTGAATCCCATTTCTCCAATATGGTAGTTTGATACAGCAGCCAATTGGACTCGTATGGTAGCTGCTGCTGCTGCACCTTCATTAAAAAGTTTTGCTAAGAAGTCCAAAATAGATGTGACAGGGGCCGTGAAAGGATCAATGTAATTGTTGACAGCCCAACACGAAAACTTTTACATTTGCTAGCATAAAGTTTTCTAGTTGTCGCCTTATGGGATGACATCAGAATATGTTTCACAGTGGGAGAAATATTCGGAAGCCTGGCTAGGAGTGGAAGTACAGCAGCCAAGCTGTCAGTTTGAGGGTTTGGACCGATGGATGGAGCACCCTGATGCATGAGTCAGGAGGTCTGGAACTGGAACCTCTTGTAGATGGGGCCATAGGAAGGGGAACCAAATCTGACAAAGCCAATACAGTGTGATGAGTATTAACCTGCTTCTCAACATGTTGGCTTTCTGAAGGACTTTGGGAATCAAGGGAAAAGGCGGGAAAGCATAAAGAAGACCAGGGGGCCAATCGTGTACAAGTGCATCCCTTGTTGACTCCCCTGGAGGAGGGATCAGGGCAAAATAGCTGCTGCATTTGGCATTCATGGACGTGGCAAAAAGGTCACAGCAAGGCTGGCCCTACTGGCAAAAAATCTGCTCCGCAATTTCCTGTTATAGGGACCACTCGTGATGCATTAGAATAGCTCTGCTGAGTTTGTCTGCTATCACGTTGGATTTCCCCAGGATATGCATTGCTATTAGAAAGTGTTGGGGAGAGACTGCCCACTGCCATACTCTTTGAGTCTCTCGACATAGGGGGTAAGACCTGGTTCTTCCTTGCTTGTTTATATACCCCACCACTGACATATTGTCTGCCTGGATTGCAATCGTTCCTAGTAGAAGGGAGTTCTGGAATGTCTGCAACGCCAAAAGCACCACTCTCATCTCTAGGACATTGATATGCAAGTGGCTCTCGTATTCCTGCCAAACTCCTTGGGCAGTATTTCCTAGATAATACCCCCCCACCCTATCTGGGAAGCAATCGTGGTCACTGTAGCTATTGGTTGCATGGGAATGAACAGTCTGCTCAAAACCACCTGAGTGGAATGAAGCCACCAGGGCAGATCCCTCTTTCATGATTCTGTTATGCTAATCTTGTGGGACATGGGTAACTCCTGCATGGACCATTGGGAGAAAAGTAGCCACTGGAGAATGCTCATGTGCAGACGAGCAAGGGGTACTAAGGATATTGCTGCAGCCATGGTACCTAAAATTTTCAGAATAACCTTTGCTTGTGCTTTCTTCTTTATAAGGAGGTTCTTTACTTGTTGACATAGTGTTTGTTCCCTGTTGGGAGGAAGTTTGGCTACCATGTCTCTTATGTTTGCCTGCTCCTATGAATACAATATGTTGTGATGGCAACAAGGCAGACCTTTCAAAGTTTATCGTGATGCCTAGTTGAGAGCACAGGTGGATGGTGGTGTCTCTTGCTCTGGTAAGTAGATGCTCAGTGGTGGCAGTTAGGAGACAGTTGTCCAAGTACGGAAACACCCAGAATCCTAGATGCCTTAAGTGAGCCGTGACTACTGTCACACATCTGGTGAACACTCTGAGGGATGTAGGGAGACCAAAGGGCATGGCTCAGAATTGGTAATGACTGGCTCCCAGCCGAAAGCGTAAGTGACTCCTGGATTGCCTGTACATCTTTATATGGTAGTATGCATCCTGGAGATCTACTGAGCACATCCAATTGTCTTTCCCCAGAAAGGGGAGTACTGACTGCAGTTTCACAATCCAGAACTTTCATTTTTTTATGGACTTGTTTAGCCTGCTGAGATCCAGAATGGGCCTCCAGTCCTCTGTCTTTTTTGGAACTAAAAAGAACCTCGAGTGAGTTCCAGACACAATTTGGTCTACGGGGATGTTTTGGATGACTCTTTTTACTAGCAACCTTTGTACTTCTAGAACTGCCTGGTCCCTCTGACTGGGTGGAACATCTGGGGCTGATCTTTTTTCTGAAGGGGGAGAGAAAAAGGGTATGCAGTAGCCTCTGGATATATTCGCTTGTACCCATTTGTCGTTTGTTATTTTTAGTCAGGCATTTGGGTACAGTGACAAGCGACCCCAGACTGCCTCCAGAGGTGGACAGAGAGGCCTCATTTTAGGAGCGCTGAAAGGGCCTACCAATGATCGTATCCCTGTCACCTTGGTTTTGTGGACCCCCCTCTGCTGCGAGGTCAGTGTCTTACATTGTTATTTCCCCCTCTACCCCTGGGGGAAGAATCACCACGTGCATCCAGCAAGACTCTCTGGGACTTTTGGAACCACATCACCCCCCCCTTCTGGTCTTTGGGGTAAGGCCTGGTAGGAAGGGAAAACGGACTCCAACAGCAGAAAGAGTCTTTTCCTCTTGCTCGCACCTGGTCAGAGTCTTTTTCACTTTTGGCCCAAACAAGGACGAGCCTTCAAAAGGGGCACTGATAAAGGAAGACTTGAAGGGCTCTGCAAACTCGCATAAGTGCATCCAGGAATACCTCCTTAAGGAGATTCCTATACCCACTGCCCTACTCACTCCATCGGCCGCATAAGAGATAAGTCACATGGAGAAGTTTCTTCATCATCATCATCATCAGACCCCTTTTTCCCATTTTTCTACATGGGGTCGGGGTATCGTGTTAACTGTTGCCAACTCTCTCAATTCAGTGCCACACTCCTGCCTTCTTCAACACTCATGCCTGACTGTCGCAGATCTTCTTTCATGCAATCCATGCACCACTTTGCTGGATGTCCTCGCTTCCTCTTACCTTCTTCCTGTCTATCCCAAATCTTCCTCACCAGATTGTCTACAACTTTTCTATACATGTGCCCAAACCACTGTAATCTGTTCTCTTTGATATTTTCTGCAATTAGAGCTACCTTGGCTTCTGCTCTTATGTCCTCATTTTTTCATCTGTCCCACAGTGTGCATCCTATCACCTTTCTCAGGCACTTCATTTCCATCACCTCTAGCTTCTTCAACTGTTCTGCATTTACTGCCCAGGTTTCTGTACCATACAGTAGTACCAGTCGCACCACTGTCTTGTTCACCTTACTGTTCAACTTCTTTGACATTCTTCTGTCATAGACTACACCTGATACTCTATGCCAGTTGGCTGCAGCCCCTCTGATTCTAGCTTTGACCTCTTCATTCAGACTACCCTTTGCCTCAACTACTTCTCCCAGATACCTGAAGCTGTTTACCTGTTCCACTATCTTCCCTTCTACCTCTATTCTCAGCTTCTTCTGATTTCCCCAATTTGCTGCCATTACCACCATCTTATCTGTGCTTAGTTTCATCCAATGTGCCTTCAGATTTGCATTCCATTCTCCTGTCCTTTGCTGAAGTTCTAGCTGAGAGTCTGCCTGTACTGCCACACACATCGTCTGCATACAGCAGCTTTGTTGATCTGTCCCCTCCAACCTGTTTGCTAATGTAGTCCATCATCATTATGAACAGCAGTGGGCTCAGAGCTGAACTCTGATGCACAACCACACCGACTGGGAATCCCTCTGTGAGGCCGAACACTGTTCGTATTTGAGCCATTGGATCCTTGTACAGAGCCTACACTAATTCTACCAATGTTTCTGGGACTTCAAACCACCGCAGTACTGCCCAGATCAGCTTTCTTGGGATTTTGTCATATGCTTTCTCCAAGTCTAGGAATGCCCAGTTGGACTCTCTCATTCTAGCTTCTTCTCAAGTATCTGTCTCAGTGCAAACATTGGGTCAATTGTGCAGCATCCTGATCTGAATCCAACTGCTCATCTCCCATCTTACATTCTACTACTCTGTATATCCATTTATCAATCACCCTCTCCAGAACTTTCATGCAATGTAATAGGAGTTTGATGCCTCTGTACTGCCCACAGTTGTGGATGTCCCCTCTGTTCTTGTACACTGGCATGAGTATGCTTATTCTCCAGTCATCTGGGATACGCTTTTCTCTCCATACTGCTATTAGTACCATCAGGAGTCATTTCTCCCCTATATCACCCAGCATCTTTATCATATTTGCTGTGACCTCATCTGACCCTGCTGCTTTCCCTGACTTCATCTTCCTTAGTGCTGTTCTTACTTCTTCTAGGGTGGGCTCCTCTTCTTCTCTCATCATAGACTGTTTCTGGGGCAGTACAGGTCCTGTGGGGTTTTCTTCATTCAGAAGCTGCTGGAAATACTCTTTCCATCTGCCTTTGATGTTCTCTGGGTTGGTGAGCAGGTTGTTGCTGGAATCCCTTATGAAGGGTGTCTATCTTCTTTATCTTTCTTTGCCTTGCAACCTGATATAGTTTCTTTGTGCCCCTTACTGAGTCACTTTCCAGAAGTTTGTGCAGTGCCTCTGATGCCCTATTCTTTGCTATTGCAACTTCTTTCTTAGCTTCTTTGTTAGCCAACCAATAATCCTTCCTAGCCTGGTCAGTCTTTTCTGTCTCCTACTTCTTCCTGCACTCCTTTTGTCTTTTGATGGCTTCCGGGACTTCTGCATTCCACCACCAACTTTCCTTATGTATCTTATTTCCATACCTGGCTTGGCCAGATATCTTTTCTGCAGTCCTAACACATGCTGATTTTAGGTACTGCCATTCTTCAACTCCACCTATATCCTCCTCTTCTTGGGGTGCTAGGGCCCTGAGTAATTCCTTGAACTGTTGTACTTTCTTCCCCAGTCAACTTCCAGGTCTTCAGCCTGGTCTCTGTTGACCTTAGAGCCTTCTCTGACCACTGCTTGCAGCTGATTGTGGCAACAAGTGGTTTATGCTGTGGGCTAACTGTTTCACTGGGAATGACTGCAATCATGGATTCTGCCCCAGTGCCTTTTTCTTACTAGGAGGATATCTACCAGAGTTGCATGTTGAGTACTCTTGTATGTGATTTTGTGAGTGTCTTTCTTTCTGAACCATGTGTTGGCTACTATCAAGCCATTTGTCAGGAAGAAGTCTAGAATGGCTTCTCCTTCTTTATTCCTGTTGCCCCACCCATGTGGACCCAGGCAGTCCTCATAACCTGTTCTGTCTGTCCCTATATGTGCATTGAAGTCACCCATTATCAACACCAATTCATGTTGTTCTGCTTTATCTAGTAGGTCCTGCAAATGCTGTCTGAATACACTCTTTTTCTCACTATCACAACCCTGCTCTGGGGCATAGGCTGGGATTATGAATATTGCCCTATCATTACACTGGAGTCTGACTGCCATGAGTCTGTCACTAATTCTGATGATATTCCTTACTGCCTTCTGAAGCCTCTCTCTCACCACAATTCCTACACCATTTCTAGCCTGCCCTCCACCTGAATGGTACACTCTGATCCAAATTTAAGGTGGAAAGCTGAGAGGTCACTTTGTCTGAAACCCCTGCAGCTGTAGAACCTTGGAGGGTATCACCTAGCTCTTTCAGGAGATCCCTCTGAAGCCTAATAAAATGGGTCAAATAGTTCAGCGACCTAAGGGTGAAGGAAGCTGACAAAAACATATGCTTTCCATATCTGTCCATTGTACAAGATTTTTTATTCCACCATAGCATCTAGTGGGACACCTTTTGTAAGGAACTCTTTGCCAGTGGGCATTGTAATAAATTTATCTGGCCTCCTCAGAACAGGTTCCACAGAGTCTGGAGAGCCCCATGCCTTCAGACTGACTATATTCAGGAGCTGGTCAAAAGGCGGAGTCACCCAAGAGGTGGAGGGGCAAGACCCGAGAACCTCCAGGTACACGGGCTCATCCTCAGAAGGGCTGATGGACTTCCAGCCACCTCTCTGTTTAAGGATCTCTTGGAAGTCCACAAAGGAGATATCCTCAGAGAGTGACTGTGGGGACCCTTATGAATCATCAAGGTCCGTGTCTGAAGTGATGGATTCCTCTGGGGAGTCTAGATGTTTCCTCTTACATAGTGTATTCCGAGGGACCTCTTCAAAACGGTACTCAGGAGAAGTTTCGGAAGAGATAGTATCATCCAGTGGGGCATCCTGGGACTTTGGGTCTCCACGCTTGGGAGGGAGAGATGGTAAAGAGACAGACTCTGGCACTTTTGGGGGAAGAGTATTTGGATCTGAGAGTGGAGCCATCTGGGGCGAGAGCACTCTCCTCATGGCCTCAAAAGCACCTCGGCTTGGCTCCAAGGGAGCTCCCAGATCCGAGGAACCAGAAGACTCCCCCCAAACCAAGGCAGCAGACTCAGAGGTTGATGTAGGCACTGAACTCACCTGCGCTGAAGCCCCGAGAGGTAGATTCGGATCAGACAATTGTCCAACTCGACTCTCCTCCCCGGACCCGACAGGGGATCGTCGGCCCCTAGACCTCTCAATAGACAATGGAACAGAGGAGGTCAGAGCGGTAGTTGGGACCAAAGATCTTGGAGCAGGTCTTGGCCCTGATGGTTGCACTACAATCGGATCCAAGCCCTCCGAAGCCACAACTTGGGTTGGAGGAGGAACTGATGAAGGGGAAGTGATGGGTGCTGGTCCAGAATCCTTCTGGGTAGGGGTCAACAGAATCTTGTCCAGCGCTGGCATTAGTAACAGCCTCTTGACCACCTACTCCACATCATCATCTGCAAGACTCCTGGTGGACCAAGAGGACGGGGTCGATGATCTGACTGACTGCAGGATAGGCGAATGCAATACTGAAGAGACCGGTTCCAGAACTGGGGACCGGCTCCGAAATAACTAGGGGAGCCAAAGAGGTAGCTTTTTCAGGCCTGAAAGCCTTCAGGTCTGTGGATGACTCCTTTGTATGATTCTTCGATGGTTCTGATGATGGATTCGTGGAAGAAGATCTCTTTGAAGACTTCTCTGACCTAGGAGATTGAGACTGGTGAGAGGATTTTGAGGAACTCCGTTTCCCTTCTAGAGCCTCAGAAAAGGGAACTTTCAACAACCCCCTGACAATCAACTTATTTTTCCTCTACATTAACACTCTGAAGGTAAATGCATGGCAAAAAGAGCATGACTTGCAGATGGACAGCACCTAAACAATACACACAACTGCTGTGCCCATCTGTCAAGGACATTTTCTGGCTGCATCAATCACATTTTTTTAAAGCCTGAAGGCTTTGCTTCTTTAGCATCTTAAGATATGACTAGCAACAAGTCAAACAACTAAATTTACTAGGAAAACTGAACAAAAACAACATTTTATATATATATATATATATATATATATATATATATATGTGTGTGTGTGTGTGTGTGTGTGTGTGTGTGTATCAATAAACAACTCAAGTAGTAGCAAAAGGTAGTTAGAGGAGAAGTCTCTACCTTAAACGATAGACTCCTCACAGTCAGAAAAGAAGTCTCTAATTTAAATGACAACTCCTCACAGGAAAAAACAGAAAGGGGAAAGTAGGAAAACCCTCTAAGTTAAACGGGCTGAAAGGAGCCCTCTAACTCAAACTGACTATCTAACGACAATGGGATAAGAAGGCAAGATTGTACTAATAACAACAAAAGACCCCAAAACTCTCTAACTTAATTGAGTTTGGGTCAGGGATGGAGAGAAAGGATAAACGGCCTAGCAAAAGACGATGGCCAGCGTTTAGCGGCAAATGAGATCTGGGAACTTCCCAAGGCATGATGCGATAGGGTATAGCCTCAAGCCGGTGGAAGCTCTCGGGCTTTAGTATAGGCAAAGAACCCATCCAGCAATGAATGAAGGCTACATAAGGACAACATAACATCTAATAGTAATTATGTACCACTCTAAATAACAGCTCCATGGGTTGTAATGGAGAACATGTAATGGAGGGAGTAGAGTTAACTATTTGGGATTAATTTTAGGAGAAAGACTACTAACTCACTTCGGTACCATGTAAAATGTCGGCATGATTAGTCTATTGCAATCTGAATAAGTGTACTATCTGTGAAGTATACTTGACACGACAGTACAAAACTAGTGATGAGATAAACATTTGCCACTTTTAATAATTTAGGATTTGAATAAAGATCATTTTATTATGTTATTTTATTCCTGCAGTATGGAGGCAGAACAACTAGACTACAAACAAACACAATAAAAAGTTAAACACAATTTATTAAATAAAACAATAAGTGCAAAGTAAAGCAAAGGAATAAAAGGGTTACACCATACAAGAGCCACAGAGCAGTAAAAAGTGAAAGGCAGCTTTTAAGAAGAAGAATGAATATTAATAAGATGTCTCACTTGTACTAGGTCTACTAATTTTTGATTACGACTATGGCACACATATAGCTTACATCAACTATAAAAATACTGGGTAGCAAGGTTTAACAATTATACAACTGCATTAAATGTAACAGCAGATGAAAATTTAAATGCACAGCTACTGCATATGGCTGAGGATAAGAGTTATCCCATACAAGGTCAAAGGTTGATGGTAAGCAAGCAATCTTGAATACCATTAAGAGCCTAGCCAAGTAATACCATTTAAATTCAATGCAATTCAATAGTATTTACTCCTGATGTCAGAAAGGGCAGTGCAGGATAACTCAAGGGAACCTCTCCTTTTTACCTACTTTCACTTCATTTACACTACTCTTAGTTGTGTCCTCACTCTCTCTCTTCCTTATATCCTGTCCAAAATTCTCCTATCAGATCCCTATCAGATTACAGAACGTCTGAAAATTCAAAATGCATATGGCCGAGAACATATGATCAAATTTTCGGATATTCAAATGTTAAAAAAAAAAATAAAAAAACAAAAACTTTCTTTTTTAAACATTTTTGCAGGGGGGACAAATGTCCCTGCACCCCCCACGCTTCCTGCTAATTAAATATACCAGCTCCGAGATCGCACTACAGTGAGGAAAATGGTAAATTTCCCATTCTGCACTGTATGGCAATCTCCATTGAAAAGTTTGAGCTTCCAAAAATTTGATCATATGATCTCGGCCATATGCATTTCAAATTTCCAAATGTTCGATAATCTGATAGGATCATAGGAAGTTACTAGGCTATTGGCCCTGAGGCTCTTACAAGCCTAGCCAGGAATTTAGCCCATGTTCCAACAAGTCAGCATCATATGCCACTGTCCAGCAGGGACATAGGTGGAATCCCAGGGGTGTATTTTCTGTTCCCCATCCAGTTATTCAGGTTGCTCTTAAAAAGGTTTAATGAGGTACTCTGCTATACATGGAGAAGAAGTCTATTCTACAAAGGGGGGAGTCTCTGGGACACAAATCTGTCCCACCAATAAGTCCTACTGATGTCACCAGATTGAGGTCTTGCATGCATGTTACTCGAGTGCAGCTTGACTTGTGGATATGCAGCAGTCCCATCAGGAAGGGGTCTGAGATTGCTTTATAAGCCAGAGGTCACCTCTGAGGAGTCTGTAGGAGACTGAGTAGAGAGACAGGGCTTTTAGCCTATCTGTGTAGAGTAGATGTTTGAGGCCCTGGATTTTCTGGGTGAGGAATCTGTGGTCTCTCCAGTTGCTGCATGTGCTTTGTGAGGTACATGCCGAAAGGGGCACTGTATTCAATAATCAATCTTATAAGAGAAGAATACAGGGATGTTATGACCAGCTTGTCCCTGGATGAGATACCATTACTAATGAGGTGGGCCATGTAGAAAGCTTTCCGTACAATGGGGGCAATATGGTGGTCAAAATTCAGTTTGCTATCATCCTAGGATCCCAAGTCCCTTACGAATGAATGCATGCTTAGTGCCTTATTATCAGTGTAATAATTTGTGGGAATGTCATTCTCCCCAAAAGGGATGATGATGCATTTCTTGGCATTCAGTTTGAGGCCATGTTTCCGGCACCAGTCATTTGTTTGGGTGAGACCCTCTTGGAGGATGTCCACATCACTACAGGAATTGATGACAGCACCCAGCTTGCAGTCATCTGCAAACTTCATCAGGCATAGCCCTCTAGATTTGGCCTGCACCTCTGAAAAGTATATCCCAAACAGCAGAGGCCCCAAGACCAATCCCTGGGGTACACCACTTGTTATGGGTCTACTACTTGAGGTGGCTTCCCTTATTTTGACTAGGTGGGTTCTATAAGTGAGCCAGTTTGCTACCCATCTGGTAACATATGGACTGATGCCTAGTTGTCCTAGTTTGTCTATTATACCTGAGTGGGGAATAATACTGAAGGCCTTGGCCAGGTCAAGGTAGGTGGTGTGCACCATCTTACCCGCATCTATGGCCTTGGTGATTGTCTCAAAGAACTCAACCAAATTTAACAGGCATGACCTCCCCCTTGACAAAACCAAACTTTATGGGATCAAGTGTATGGAAGTTGCCAATGTCCTTGTTAATGAGGTCCATGATAACTCGCTCCATGGCCTTGCAGATCAGACTAGTTAGGCTGATGGGTCTATAATTTCCTGGATCGGTGGATACTCCACCTTTGTGCAAAGGGATGGCAGTAGCTGTCCTCCACTCGGCTGGGATGAAGCTGGTACTCAGGCTTTGGTTGTATAGGGTGCCTAATGGTGCTGCAAGTTCCTGCCTGAGGTCATGTAGGATGCAGCCTGGGATGTTATCGGGTCCCATGGAGATCGTATTTTTTTGCCTTTGAGAAGGAAGTGATGACTTGCTCCATAGAGATAAGAGAGGGGGGCAGGTACTGGGGTTTTACTGAAGGGAGGACAGAAGAGTGAAGTGTTCACTGAACCTGTCTGCCAGCCGGTTGGCTATATCTACAGGGTTTGTGTATGTGGTGTCCTTGACCACCAATTCTGAGAAGATCTGGTGCTTCCCTTGAGACTGTGGACATATGTGAAGAAAGCCTTATGATTGTCTTTAGTGAATGTGGCCAGTTTGGACTCGAAGTTTGCTTTGGAGGATTTCACTAGTGCTCTTATTTGCTTGTTCAGGCTAAGAAGAGATTGCTTCCAATTAAACACTTGCTCCTTCTTGGTCCTGGACAGCATTTTTTTCCTTTTATTATAGAGTTTATTTATTGTAGATGTCCAATAGACAGGTTTACTCTTCCTTGAGGAGGAGGATTTAGTCCTGTCTGGTATTCCTGATTCCATGCAGCTATATAAATACTCATATAGTACTTTGGTGTAAGTTTGGACATATGTGCCAGTTTATGTGGAGGGGGAGGGGGACTGTGAAGCTGTTCATACCTTCCCTCAAGAGGTTGTAATCACCTTTAAGAAGTTTTTTTGTTTGACCCTAGCTTCGGGGGGGGGGGGGGGGTTGGGGGCGATGGTGACTTCAAAAGTGACTGCTTTCTGGTCAGATCTTACCAGGGATGATGACACTGTAGGGATGCTGCTGTGGTTACTCATGTTGGTTAATACAAAGTCCAAGATATTTTCACCTCTTGTGGGGGTGTCATCCAACTGGTCCAAGGTATTTGCACTGAGTACTTCTTCCAATCTATGGCTGGATAGTTAAAATCACTCAGGATCAGGATAAAAGGTTGAATCTTGATAGATTCTAAGAAGTCCAGATAGGTGGAGTGGGCATCTTGAGTCTAAGTTGGAGATCTGTAGCTAGCTATGATTTTAATAGGGGTCTTGTCAATTGTTAACTGCACCGGGAGTATTTTCTGAGCATCATACTGCTTGACCAGCCTAGAGGTGTGTATGTCTTTTATGTATATTGTAAATCCACCTCCTTTTGTTTTGCTGCTCATGGCTTGGGGTCTGAATGAATGATAAGACGAGTAACCTGGTATGCCTGGGGTGGTCTCCACAGCTTTGAACCAGGTATCTGTGACTGCACAAATGTCAGCTTCTTCCAGGGTTAAGAATGCTTGCAATGACTGAAGTTTCATGCTTAGACTCCTAGCGTTTAGCAGCAAGACTTTTAATTTATATTTTGATGAAATTTTCATGTTGGTAGTTTTGACCTCATGGCATTGCCTAAAAAGGCACTATGGGGGGAGGCAAAAGCCTTTGCCAGGAGCCTGAAGCCCAAGGGAGACAGGTGCAGGCATCTGTGGCAAAGCATTGTGGCTTGTCAATCATGTCATCCCAGGCTGTCAGGTACTGGATCCCCTGTGAATGACACCAGAAGCTAAGCCAGTTGTTAAAGACAATCATTTTTATTTTTATATTGAGGCATCATTCTGGGTGACAGTAAAATGCTGCTTAAGGCTAGGGACATACCTGCCTGGGACATATACTCAGCGAGCTAAATCATGTCTCTCTTCATACAGTCCAGGGAGGTATGTCTCACGTCACTCACTCCAACATGGACTATGACAGAATCATAACAGTACCTGTTGAGAGACTACAGGGCATTGGTGATATGGTAGATTCTGGCACCCAACAACTAACCATGACTTTCTCCTGATCCAGCCTGATGAGGGGCACATCGGTGTGTCTCACAATGGAGTCTCCTATGACTAATATGTTGAGTTTATGTTTAGGTCTTAGTGGATGTGAGACACAGGTGTGTGGACTATGTGTGGTGTGGTGGGTAGTGGAGTTTGTGGGCATTTATGCCTTGGAGGTCTCTTTTGTTTGGGTATGCTTTTGTTGAGGACATCTGCATATGTGGGAGTGTGTTGTGTAGATGTGGGTAGTGTTTGAGGTGTGGTGTTCGTGTTGCCAGCCTTCTCAGTGCCAGATATACTGATTTGTGGGGGAGAAAGCAATGACACTAGGTTCTTGATGTAATTGCATCTCTCACAAATTGTGTTCCTAGATGGCAGTAGTAGAGGGTTGTCCATGTACATGAGGCAGTTGCTACACTGTCTCAGGATGCCGATATTGACCAGACTGGCAGGAGAAAATGTAGGAAATTGTCCATCCATATTTGTCACTAACTGAAAGAGCTAAGAGGGTAGAGAGAGGAAGGTCTATGAGTAGTACTACTAGATGATAACACAAGTGCTACTAAGGGAAAACCTGTAGCTGGAATACCTCAAAAAGAGTTTAAAATCATGCAGCTGAAGCTCTGGATGCTGAAGGCCTGTAGTTAGACTATGCTACTCAATTTTAAGGTTAAGAACTCAGTAAGAAAACACTCATAATGAAGCACAGATTAATCACTTATAGCCAAATGAACAGCACTTGCAGTATGAAAAAATACAGTTAAGCAGCAATGAAATGTAGTAAAATGCAGTTAAACAGTAATGGATTGCAGCAGATAGCAATGAAATATAGTTAAGCAGTAGATTGCTTTGAAAAAAGAAGTTATGTACCTACCATAACATTCCATGTTTGTTGACCTTCATCTCGTTTTCCCCCTTGCTGTTTGGGTTCGGAGCCGATCCTCAGCTCTGACTCAGCTGATTTACTATAGCTCAAGAGCTTTTATGGGCTCGAGGCTACCCCTTATCCCAACATGCCTAGTGGCAGCTACCCAGATCTCGTTTGTAATAGCCCACACTAGACATACATAGTAAAAAAACATTTTTTTCTAAGCTCTTATACATCAAGGTAGGAAGGAAATAGGAAAAGACAATGCATGGTTAACTAACCTGGTATGTCAGCAGGAAACTCAGCCAGTGTAACCAAAAAAGAACTCCTCTCGAACCTCCAGGAAGGGGAAAGGAGGGGGCAAGAATGAAGGTGAGATGAAGGACAACAAACATGGAATGACATGGTAGGTACATAACCTCTTTATGTTGTCCCATCTTGCCTTCATTCTTGCTGGTTGGGACCGTGTCCCCAAGACCTGGTTCTTGGGTGGCTCACTAGAACAAACTCTTCAGGACAGTGGAACCAAGGATGCCTTATTCTGGGAGACCATATCCACTTTGTAATGAGAGATAAAGGTATGAGGATTTGCCCATGTTGCTGCTGCACAGATTGAATCTAAAGGAAATTTAGCTTGGAAGGCAACAGAGGTGGCTAAAGCCCTGGTTGAAGGTCCCCTGGGCCTTCCTGGAAGCGTCTTTTTACGCAAACCATATGAATAACTGATTGCGTCTAACAGCCATTTTGATAAGGTCACTTTTGAAACTGGATAACCTTGTTTATTGTCAGCAAAGGATGTAAACAATTGGTCTGATTTTCTGAGGTCTTTGGTCCTGTGTAAATAAAAACGTAATTGTCTATGAACATCCACTTGGTGTAATCTATACTCTGCCTTGTTGTCGTAATTGGGGAAGAACACTGGAAGCTCAATGGACTGATTTAAGTTATACTCAGAACAAACCTTTGGCAAGAAAGAAGGATTGGTCCTTAGAGAGACAAAGTATGTAATTCAGAAACACATCCAGCTGTGGTTATAGCAACCAAGAAGAGGGTTTTCCAAGATAGAAACTTCAGGGGGTAAGATGCTGCTGGTTCAGAGGGAGGCAGAACCATTGAAGCTAAAACCAAGTTTAAATCCGGGAGAGTTCTCTTACCGGGGGCTGTAAAAGTTTTGTACCTCGTAAGAATGCTCTGCACAACTTATGGGACATAATGTTAGACCCCAAGTCTCCTACATGAAAATTGGAGATGGCAGCCAGTTGGACTCTAATAGTAGCTGCAGCTGCCCCTTTTTCAAAGGTTTCGGCCGGAAAGTCAAGAATTTTGTGAACAGGAGCCGTAAAAGGATCAATGTTATTACTCTTGGCCCAATAAGAGAACCTCCTCTATTTGTTAGTGTAAATCCTCCTGGTAGTGGGCCTGTGGGAGGACACTAGAATGAGTCATACAGCAGGGGAAATGTTTGGAAGCCTGGCCAAGACTGGAAGTGGAGTAACCAAGCAGTCAGCTTGAGAGTTTGGAGGGATGGGTGAAGCCCACCTGACTGATGTGTTGGGAGGTCTGGAACTGGGTCCAGTATCCAAGGCTCCAGTTGAAGATGATGGCGAAGAAACAGAAACGATATCTGATGAGGCCACCAAGGAGCAATGAGGATGAGTTTGCAACCCAATGATTTTGCTTTCTGAAGTACCTTTGGAATGAGAGAGAAAGGCGGAAAAGCATATAGTAGTCCCGGAGGCCAATCATGAACAAGTGCATCCCTGGGTGACTGTCCCGGAGGGGGAACTAGGGTGAAGTAGCTGCTGCATTTGTTGTTTAGGGGAGTGGCAAAAAGATCACAGCATGGCTGCCCCCATTTGCGGAAAATCAAGTCTGCAACTTCTTGCTTCAGGGACCACTTGTGAGGTATGAGGATAGCCCTGCTGAGCTTGTCTGCTATCACGTTGGATTTTCCGAGAAAGTGTGTCACAATCAGAGAACATTGGGAAGACATCGCCCATTGCCATACACAAAGTGCCTCCTGACACAAGGGGTAAGATCCGGTTCCACCCTGCTTGTTGATGTACCATACCACTGACATATTGTCTGTCTGGATTGCAATAGTCCCTGTAGGTAGAGAGTCTTGAAGTGCTTGCAATGCCAGAAGCACCGCTCTCATCTCTAGAACATTGATGTGCAAATGGTGCTCGTGAGGTTGCCACGTTCCTTGGACAGTCTGTCCCAGATAATGCCCCCCCACCCTATCTGGCAAGCGTCCATGGTCACTGTGGCTACTGGATGGGGGTCTAGAAAGGGTCTGCCCAGAGTTACCTGGGGGGAGACAAGCTACCATAGTAGGCCCTTTTTGCAAGATTCCATGATCAAGATCATGTGCGACATTGGCAAATCCTGGAAAGGCGTCTATATCACATTATCAAAAGTTTACTTAATCGAATCAATAAAGGTTGAACTTTATTGATCAATTAAGTAAAACATCAAATAACATAAAAAAAAACTAAATGGCATAGGCAGGGGGGGCAAGCCACCCTGCACCCTCCACACCCCCCTACTTAAATATACCAACTCAGAGACTGCACTACATTGAGGTAAATGGAAATCTCCCCTTACGGAGATTTCCGTTTACTTGCACGATATTCTTCACTTTCGATATTGTCAGCTTACGACAATGTGAAGTAGACCCCCTGGAAAGACCACTGAGTGAAAAGAAGCCACTGTAGAATCTGCATGTGGCAGCATGCTAAAGGAACTAATTGCTGCAGCCATTGAGCCCAATACTTGTAAAACTTGTCTTGCCTGAACTCTCGTCTTCTTTATGACAAAAGAAACTTGCTGATGAATGGTTGACACCCTGTCTTGAGGCAGTTTTGCTATCATGCGTCTTCTATCTAAATTTGTCCCTATAAAGGTAATAGACTGACAAGGCAACAAGGCAGATTTTACGTAGTTTATGGTGATGCCTAACTGGGAACAAGTTTGGATTGTGTAGTCCTGTGCTTTGATCAGTTGATGATCGGTGGTAGCAGTTTGGAGCCAGTCATCTAGATATGAAAACACCTGGAATCCTAAATGCCTCAGGTGAGCCGTGACCACTTCCATACACTTGGTGAACACTCTGGGGGCTGTGGTAAGACCAAAGGGCAGGGCCCTGAACTGATAATGACTGGCTCCCAGCCGGAAGCGTAGGAATCTCCTGGATTGCCTGTCCATTTTTATATGGTAGTACATGTCCTGGAGATCTATGGAGCATATCCAATTGTCCTGACCCAAGAAGGGAAGAATGGACTGCAGTGTCACCATCCGGAACTTCGTCTTTTTTACCAATTGGTTTAGTTTGCTGAGATCCAAAATGGGTCCCTAGTCCCCTATCTTTTTTGGAACTAAAAAGAACCTTGAGTAAGTACCGGATCCAATTTGGTCTGCGGGGACTTCCTAGATGGCTTTTTTTTCTAGCAATCTTTGAACCTCTAGGATTGCATGATCCCAAAGACTGGGTGGAACATCTGGGATAGAATGTTTGTCATTTGAGGGGGGGGGGGGGACTGAGAAAAGGGAATTTTGTAACCCCTGGATATTATCGATAGTACCCATGTTTCTGTCGTGATAGATTGCCAGGCTGCTGGGTCCAATGATAGTCTGCCCCTGACTGCCTCCAGAGGTGGACAGCCAGGCCTGCCTTCAGGAGTGCTGGAAGACCCTAGCAGAGAAAGTATCTCCGTTGCCCTGCTGTTGCAGACCCCCTCTGCTGTGAGTGTGGCATCTTCTGTTGTTTCCCCCTCTGTCCTGGGGGAAAAATCTCCACGTGTGTCAGGCAAAGATCCCTGGGATTTTCAGAACCACATTTTTCCACTCTTCTGACCTTTAGGATAGGGTCTAGATGGAGTGGAAAAATGGACTCCTACAGCAGAGAGAGTCTTGCCATCCTGTTCACATCTGGTGAGAGTCTCTTTTACCTGAGGCCCGAACAAGGACGAGCCATCTTAGGGGGTGTTGGTAAATGAAGACTTAATAGGTTCCACAAATTGACA
Source organism: Protopterus annectens (assembly GCF_019279795.1). Lineage (NCBI taxonomy): Eukaryota > Metazoa > Chordata > Ceratodontiformes > Protopteridae > Protopterus > Protopterus annectens. Next base: position 1,045,345,610 of record NC_056748.1, read on the forward strand.
AAGGTGCATCCAGGAGTGTCTCCACAAAGCTACTCCAGTACCTGCTGCTCTACTCGCTCCATCTGCTGCATAAGAAATGAGCTTCATGGAGGAGTTAACCACGGAGGTCAAGGTCGCAAGCTGGGAAGCTGCCCTGTTCACAAGTCCCTCAGCTGTAGGATCTTGCAGGATATCTCTTAGCTCCTTCAGGAGATCCCTCTGAAGATGTGTGAAAGGAGACAAGAAATTCAGCGACCTGAGAGTAAAGGTCGCTGAAGAAAACATAAGCGTCCCATACCTGTCCATCATACGAGACTCTCTGTTCGGTGGATGGACAGATGAAGAAGTTTCCGCAAGTTCCTTCTTGGTGGCTGCTGCCACCACCATGGCATCAACATGGACCCCTTTAGATAGGAAAGACTTATCTTCTGGAGCAGTAACAAATTGGTTGGGTCTCCTCGGAACTGGTTCCATGGTCTCTGAAACTCTCCACGCCTTTCGACTCACTACAGACAAAAGTGGGTCGAAAGGCGGAGACACCCAAGAGGTGGAGGATCTGGAACCAAATGCATCCAGCTAGCTAGACTCATCCTCAGAAGGGGCTAGGGTCTTCCAGCCACCCCTCTGTCTAAAGATCTCCAAGATGTCTGAAAAAGAGACATCCTCAGAGGGTGACCATGGGGACCCTTCTGATTCATCCAAGTCTGTATCCGAAGTGATAGAGTCAGGGGAGTCTAGATGCGTCCTCTTACACTTCTTCTGAGAGACCTCCTCCGAATGTTTGGGGGGAGATTTTGGAAGAGAGTGGTCACCCAGTGGGGCATCTTGGAGCACAGGTTCCCTACTCTTGGTGGCAGGAGGAGGGACAAAGGCAGGCACAGGCACCGAAGGAGAAGGAACCAATGGAGCCGAGGGTGAAGCAGTCTCAGGAAACAGCACACTCCTCATCACCTCGAAGGTGCCATGGTCCTGAGTCGAAGAAGCCGCTGGCTCCAAAGAGCCCAGAGATCTCCTTTGAACTGGGAACAATGGTTCCGAGGCTGATGTAGCAGCCAAGCTCACCTGTGCTGAAGTTTGAGAGGGAGAGCAGGGTCGGATAAGGGTCCGCTGCCACTTCCCCCCCTCAGAGCTGGTGAGAGAGCTTTGGCACCCAAATCCCTTGACAGAATGAGACATCAAGGAGATCGGACCGGTGTTGAAACCGATAAGGGAGAAGAAACCAGAGCCGACAGTTCCACCACTACAACCCCCATGCACTCCAGCTCTAACTTAAACAGCAACTCCCCAATGGGAGAGCCTCTAACTTAAATGGCAATCCCAGGAAAGGGTGAGGAAAGGGAAGAACCCTCTAACTTAAATGGACTCTAAGGGGAAAACAAGGCCTGAGGAGAAAAAAATGATGGCCAAAAGCACCACAAAAAGCAGAGAAGATAAAGGGGTTGTTAGACTAATGGGGGATAGTACACACTCTAACGAGTCAATATAACTACTAAAATTTAAAAAAAAAATTGCAATAAATAGAAAAAGGCACAAAGTACTTAGCCTGAGCCAGTAGTAGCAATCTCAACGCTGCAAGTGGCAAATGAGATCTGGGTAGCTGCCGCTAGACATGTTGGGATAAGGGTAGCCTCGATCCATTAAAAGCTCTCGAGCTATAGTAAATCGGCAAAGTAAGAGTTGAGGATCGGCTCCAAATCCAACCAGCAAAAACGAAGGCGAGATGGGACAACATAACATCAATAGCTTACAAATCACAACAGTAACAGACAGCACTACTAAACCAGCGATTCAGTAGAATACTGTCATCAATTTAGTGAGGCTACCAACAAGCAGTAATTAATATGGCAAACAACAAAATGAAGTAGAAAGAGGTACAGTTTTTTTTTTTTTTTTTTTTTTAGTAGAAAGTGAAGAGACAGAAGATAATTCAAGGTTCAGAAGCTAAAGGGGTGGGCCTTTACTAAGTTCTCACTATAAACAGTAGAATGAGCTGATGTAATTTTACTGGGGGGAATGTCCACTATCAACTTTATACCAGAGGCGGGCAACTCAAAGTCACCAAGATTAAGACCACCACAACAACTGCACGAGTGGGTGGGACACAAAAACAGTTGCACAGATTACACAGATATGTAGTAAAACAGAAGTGCAGAAAACAATTGAAAATAAACACTTATCTTTTTCCAGTATCACAGCAGGGCAAAAGGCAGAAGGTCAATCTCTCTGCAGCTTTGAACAGCTTGAGCAAACAAGTACAACTGGTTTAAAACACTGGCTATTAAAGGAAGAGGAACAGAAACCAGCCCAATTATCCAATTAAAAAAACAGTGTTGCAGGAATGCTTTTAGCTAGATTAAACCAGACTGATTACTTTCTGCCACAAAGAAAAACAGCTAGGCCTCTCTAAACAAAATATTTCACTACAAGCTGAAAGGGTCTCAAACAGTAACAGATATTCAGCTCTAACAAACAACAAAAAGGAGACTAAAACAGTTGTACAGATTGCAAAAACCAGTTGCACAGATATGCAGTAAAACTAAAGTGCAAAAAACAATTGAAAATAAACACTTATTTTTTTTCCAATATCCCTCCTACCCCCTCTTTGGTACAGTGCATGTGCATGCATGTGTGTGTGTGTGTGTATGTATGTATGTACATTTACATATACATATATAAGTATATATATGCATGTGTGTGTGTGTGTGTGTGTGTGTGTGTATGTATGTATGGATAATGTTAATAATATGATAGCTCAGTTTTTATTTTTCTACACAGGTTTTCATGTCTTTGGAATATTCAGTGTTGCTTTATATGTTTTGTGTCAGTTGCTTCTCTGAGCTGAGAATGAAATGGGTCCATTTGGCTTAGTGCTCTATCCCAGTTACAAAACGTAATGAATGAATGAATTAATTAATAAATAAATAAAACAAATTGTCCAGCTAATTATCAAAATGAACTTTGAAAGCAGCCAGAGTACTACTTTGCCGACATGTAGGGGAACTTCTTCCAGGGTTGAGAAATGCTTTAGGTTAGATTCTTATCCAACCAACAAGCCTTATTTCTTTGTTGATGTGGGTTGAGATCCTTGGTATACATATTTGATGTGCTCTTGACTCTGTGGATGTTCACAAGGTTGAACAGGGCATGGTCATTCATGGCTTGAAAAGGTAGGTAATGTTCACTATAAAGGAGTACAAGGAGAAGATAAAGTAACAAATCTGCAGATGCCTGGAAAAATATATAAATATTTTCAGGCAAATAAAAATGCATATTTGAAATATTTAACTTTGAAAGAGTGATACAGGAAGAACTAGGAACAGCACAAATACTGCACAAGACTAATTATAGCTATAATTTGTGTGAGTTCTCAGCAATGACAAAGAAATAGACAACACAAAATATTCCAAAACTCCATTCAAGAAAATGTTGGAAAAAGGCATTCAGTGAGCTACATTTAAGATTAGATAATATTGTCACCCTTTGTTATATCATTGGAGATATTAAAAGAACAAGAAAGAAAATTTAGTAGAGCAGAACTTCAGATGCAAGCATTAAATGTAATAGCTTCCAAAGCAAAGACCAAGTTTTTTGTGGTAACTGACTGCTTTGGAGCAGGAAGGGAGAAGGGGAGACCTGGATTCAAGGGATATTTGATGTCTCCACCAAGTGATTTCTGTTTCACAAAGTCTAGAACTGCAATCTGATAAGATAATGGGTGCTGGTGCTAGGACCAAAAATATTTCATATACCAGAGGTATGAGAATCATAGACGCCATGATACACAGAATTCTGAGGTATTCCCTGGCAGTGACTGAAGTATGAGTGGAAAACTCCTGGAATAGATCTAATTATAGATTTATTAATTTTTTTTCTGTGAAAGAAAAGACCTTTGAAATGAGATGTCTACAGAACAAAATCCTGTGTGGCAGAGACAAAAAAGACTTTTTAATGCTCTCTTGGAATCCCAGTCTGCATAGGATCTCTTACCCAACTGAGAGATTTCTGACACTTTGAAAATAATTCTACAAAGACAAACAAGTCATTTAAATATGGAAAATATAGATACTCTGTAGCTTGCAATGTGCTATAACTGGAGCTAGACATTTGGTGAACACCCTTGGATCAGTGGATAGCCCAAAGGGTAAAGCAGAGAATTATAATGTGATCCAGACACATAAAACCTTAAAAAATATTTGGAGTCTGGATGAATAGGAATGAGATGATAAGCATCTTTAAAGATGCATCTTTAAAGATTGTATTTCAGCTAAATACAGTACAGCTTACCTGCTATCTAGTACCGTAGTGCTGTACCTGACTGAGTGTTTTTTGACACTCCTGTCTCTTCCAGCTGGGCCAACCTGCTCTATTTGCCCTCTCTGCACCAGGGCTCACTCTGCTCCCCCACCTACCCCATTCCCACCCACTTCCACTTCAATTACCTTTATAACTATCCTAATCCCATCCACCCACCCACCCATCCATTCATCCTCCACTCACAGATCTCCCCCCACACTCCCCCCACCTATCTCATAAACCATAACATACACACTCATCTTCATTAGCTCCATACACTTCACCCCATCCTCTTTTCTTAAACCCAATCTTCTCACCTGCTACCTTCACGCCCTCCCCATAATTCCACCTCCCACCCCTTACAACTGCCCTACACATAACCCAGTAAACCTAGTCACATCTTTGCCTTTCCACTCCTTCAATCCTACTATACTTTCCCCATCCTTCCTCCCACACCACAATCCTCATCCAAACCTTCTATCATTCAACATTATATAGCCATGCCTCTTATATTCAACATCTTTCTTTTTACATTTACTATCTCTCTCTCCTTCTAAGACTATCATCCTTTCCCACAAATTACATACCTCCCACACCATCCCCTTCCACATCAACCCACATACACACCCTTCACATTTACTCTGGCATCTGCTCCATTCTCTGTAGTACAGATTTAATATTACAAAAGAAACTAATCACCCTCTCCCAACACCATCACCTTCCTTACAACCACAGCTTCTAATACTTCCATTACCAAAAAGCGAAACCCTACCTACCACTTTCCCTGTTCTCAGTAATCTAGTCATATGTGGTGACAAACATCCTAACCCAGGCCTTTATCCTCCCTCTTCTAATTCCCCTAACTCCACAAAATCCCTAAACCTTACCACAATTACTCTCCCAAACATTAGAAACAAAATTCCCCAACTGCACGCATGACTAAGTCAACATAAACCAGACTTTACAGCTATCACTGAAACCTGGCTAAAACCATATATCAAAGATTCTGAATTTTTACCACCAAACTACTCCTGTCTCATAATTGATAGACTACATAAAAAGGTGGAGGCATTGCCTTATTATTCCCAAGCATGTTTACAGTAATCCCATATTCTATACCAATTCCCCCTTTCTCCACTGCAGAGCTACTTGTTACCTTCCTAAAACATAATGACTGAAAAGCCCTTGCATCATAGTTGTATACATCACCCTGGCAATAATACTCCTATTCTTGAACAAATTCTTGCATGGGCAACCAACAATATAAAAAATGAAACCATCATCCTAGGTGATGTTAACATTAACTGGCTAGATATTTCTAATAACCCCTCTTCAGATATTAACCTTCACATCTATACACAGCTAATCTCTCACATTACTAGACCCAACAATAAGGAAAACAAAGGCTCAATCTTGGATTGGATCTTGGTATCTGACTAAGAACAAAATCACCTTCTCAGGGACTCTCCCAAATAGTATAAGTGATCACTCCCCAGCATTCATAATACGTAAGCCCACCTCCATACCAAACTTACACCAATATTAATGCACCAGAGATCTATCCCATTTCTCCCCAAACACCTTCGATGACATCCTGCAGAACACTAAGTGGAGCCCACTAAAATTTCTCCCACTCAATGAAGCTGTAGAATTCTTTAATTCTACATTTCTTAAGATCCTAAATAATCTTGTCCTACTCTGGCTAAAAAGGATCAAGGCAAAACATGCTATTTGGCTTACAAAAGTCCACAAAGCAAGTTATGTCTTCTAGGGGACAAAGCCTGGAAAGCCTGGCAAAAAAGAAATACTGTCCAACCAAACTCAATATAAACAACTTTGCAATCAAGCTAAATGCCTAGTCATCAAAAACAAAAAATACTTCCAGGCTATCCAAAGCCAACATAGACTAAACCCTAAGAATTTCTGGGGGGCAATCAACTCCCTTCTCCACCCTGGAACCAACAACAACCCATGTCCAAACCTAGAAAAAACACCCCCTGAGACAGCCTCCTTCTTTAACACATACTTCATCGACACCATCAAAAAACTTACTACCACCTTCCCACCCATTTTAACTGACCCACCAGGAACTCTAACTGTACATTCCCCTTCAAACCTTTTACCTTCTTTCACACCAACACCCATACCCACCTCCACCATCAAAAAACTTCTTCACAAACTCAAACCCTGTACCAATGCCCCAGATAACTTACCCACAGAATACTTAAAACTCTCAGCCTCCTCCATTGCATATCCCATCAGCATCATCCTCAACAGGTCCATTCAGGAATCCTGCATACCCGATATCTGGAAATAAGCGTTTATCCTTCCACTTCATAAAGGTGGCAACAACTCAGACATCTCAAACTTCCATCCTATTGACATTCTCTCCCCAATCTCCAAAATACTTGCGAAATGTATTCACACTCAGCTCCTCAGTCATCTGCTACAACAACAAATCTTCTCCCACACTCAACATGGCTTTAGGCCCAGACATAGTACTAACACTGCCCTCATTTCCTTCCTGGACACAGTAAATAGAGCATGAGATGCTGGCTCCCTAGTCTCAGCACTCTTCCTAGATTTATTAAAGGCATTCAACATTATTTCCCACTCTCTTCTGCTTACTAAACTCTCTAATCTCGGTCTTTCTCCCCTACTCTAGACTGGTTTACTATCTATCTCAGTAAGAGGCAGCAATCTACTAAATGGCAACACTCTTCCCCCTTTTATAACTACAAATACAGGTGTCCCCCAAGGTTCAATACTGGGACCCCTCTTATTCAACATATTTGTCAACAACTTCCATTACTCTCTCACCCACAGTACTGTTATCCAATATGCACATGACTCAACTATCATCTGCTTTTCTAAATCTGCCACTGCACTGCAGCATCTCACCCAGGAAGCATTTACTTCCACCGAAACCTGGATGCCCCAGAACCATCTCACCCCCAACCCCAATAAAACAAAACTTTTAATATTTACCCCCACAAAATCCAGCCTTGTTGACAAGTCACTATTCTCAGTTCGCTCCCAAAACACCATCATTGAAGTCGTCCCTAGTACAAAATTGCTAGGTGTCATCATCGATGACAAACTAACTTTTGACTTTCACATCTACAGCAACATAAACAAAAAACATTAAAAAGTAGGTGCCCTGTATAGGCACAACTATTTTCTTAGCCTCTCTGCAAAAAAGGCTCTTGCCTCATCCTTCCTGCTTCCAACACTTCTATATGGCGCTCCCATCCTCACCAATCTGCAGTTCTCCTTGAGAACAAAACTAGACTATTGTTACAACAAAGTTGCTAAATGTGCTACAAATGCAAAATTTTCTACCCATCACTGTTCCTCTGTGCATCAACTAAATTGGCTAGAATCCCCTCACTACCTCTCTTTTCTACAATTAACTACATCCTACAAGCCCATCTACCACTCTGAAACCTGCCCTTCCCTCTCCTCCATACTATGTACCATCCTAACAGACACCTCGGATTGAAAAACAAAATGTTACTGTCCATGGAGAAACTTAAGTTCCCAGCCAGCCAAATGCTGTATTCCAATACTGTCTCTAAGGTATGGAATAATCTCCCCCTTCACTCAGAACTATCAGCAATCCTGCCTCCTTTAAAAAAACTCCCTCAAACTACATCTCTCATCTTACTGGTTATGCTCCTGTACCCCAACACACAACCCAAACTCCTGACTTCTCTCCCTGGTGTTACAACTCTAACTATTCTATTACTTTCATTTCCTTCCCTTCACTCTGCCCACTTACTGCCTTTCCTGCCACTCTAGCCTGACTTTTTCCCATCCTTAGCCCTTCCATTTCCTCCTGTTCTTATGCTGTACTTAACATACTCACTGTATTGAAACTTGCAGACATATTACATTCACGTGTAATTTGAATATATGCAATTACTTCAATTTATTACTTCTAATTTTCCATGACTGCAATTATCTTCAATGTTGTTTTATTATTTTCTTTCAATGTAATAGTACTGCTCAAAATTCTTTGTTATGTGTATTAATATTTTCTTTGTATGTAATTATTGTGGAGCTTTTCTCCTCGGGCCTCCACTGAAAATGGGGTCTTTCCAGGCCCAGTGGTCTTTCCCGGTTAACAAATGCAATAAATAAATAATAAATAAATCTAAGGTTGCCAAAAAAAACCCTTAAATGAGGAAGATGGGTTAAAAGATTATGTAGCGAAAATATTTTGAACTTGGGCACTATCACAAACTGGTTTAGAAAAGAAAGGCAGATAACTGGTCTCCAGGCATTTTCTTTCCTTGGCACTAGAAACATTCTTGAGTAAAAACCTCTCCCTCACTGGAGATAAGGAACAATTTTTATTAACCCCTGAGAAAACAGGTGTTGTAGGACAGGAAGAAAAAGAGTGGTTTGGTCTGGTGGATGTGGAATAATTCCATGGAAAAGAGAGATTTCTTACCACTGAATTCTGTATCCCTGCTGAATCAGTCTCAGAACCCATTTGTCTGAAACAATCTGTTGCCAAAGAGGGAAATGGAAATTCAGACTTTCTGGAAAGAATAAGGGAGTTCCAGGGTGGGAGGGGGGACAAGCTTCTTAATGTAGTCAGTCTGAGTTGCTGTACTTTGATTTGGGGGGATTCCTGCTTTCTATTTGGAACCTCCTTGCCACTGTTTTTTAAACATCTGCTTACCTGCATTTTGTTTAGATTGTTTTGTTTCTTGACAAAATTGATGAGGGAGCAGAAAACTTGGAAAATTTAGAAAGGGAGTGCTGAAAAATCTGAAAGATTCCCTGTATCAGCTTACACCTCTCATCACATTTTAATAATCTCTGCAGCAGAAGCACAAAAACTAAGTATTCATCTAAAAGTGAATTTAAAATCTCACTTTTCACATCTGCTGGAAGGTTTTAAGAATGCAGCCAGGCAAACATCCTCAACACAGTGCCAGTGGCAGCAGCCCTAGATATAATATCTAGAGAGTTATAAACACACTTTAAACATTGAGTAGTGACCTGAGAAATAGAAAAAAAAATATGCCACACAAAAATTTTTTCCTCACAGGAAGGAACTGATTCAAATACATTGAACTAAAAAAAAATTGGGTGAGGATTCACCAGAGTACCACCTTGAAGCTCGTCTTGTCTGTATCACAACAATACTAAACAACGAATAAACAAATATAATGACTGACCTGTGAAAAGTTAGGTCAATGTAACAAACATGACCAACAAGACTCAAGTAACTTTGGAAAATTAATAATCACGTAGGTTAAATCTGTTTATCCCTGTCAGTTATGTTATTCAGAAATAATACTGGAGTGATCTGTCTTAGCGCGTTAGGTAAAAAAAAATCTTAGAAATTAAGAAAGATGATTCTGAAAAACAGTCTTCAACTTAAATCTTATTTCTGTTATGGTGAACACATCGGTAGGTGAGCGCTTGGTATATTAACTTTGAACACACTCCTGTATCAAATTTTATTCTTAGCTTGTGCTAACACATGCTTTAAAAACAGATGAAATTATGCATTTTCCTACTGGTTGGAGAACAGCACAGTACTGCGTGTATTGGGTAGTGGAGGACTGCAATTGACTGGGTGTTCGAAGCTAGGCTTAGCAAATACGTGACCAAAAGTAATGCAATAAAATCTCAGGGCCTAAGGATAGCAAGGGTATCTAAAGATATTAAGGATTTCACCATGAACATCATCAATCTGGAAAGAGATTTCAGACAGACAGGTTACTGTGAAAGATTCATCAAAAGCATACTTGACCCAATCAAGGACATAAAACACAACTTGGACTGTCTAGAAGCTATTAGAAAGGGAGCCAACAACAACAACCCAGAAGTGATTTCATCTTTTTCATCTGATTTCAAATTAATCAAAAACATAATAATGGACTAGTCAATCATAAGCTCCAACAACTCTATCAGCAGACTATTCCCCAAAGTACCTCGCTTTATCATCAGAAGGAACAAAAACATCAGACAATACATCGAATCAGCAAGCAAGGAGAATGACTTGCTCCCACGGACCACACCAGGAACATACCCCTGTAGAAGAACAGTCTGAAAATATTGTAAACTCCTCAGCAAAAGTGACAATTTCTACTGTCCCAATACCCAATACAAGTACTACAGTCACAAATCTGGTAACTGTGATACCAAATACATTGTGTACCAGGTCAAATGCTCCAAATGCGAGGCATTCTACATTGGTAAAACTATCAAAAAACACAAATCCAGAATCGCATACCTCCTCCACGACCTCAAGTATAATAACCCCAACAATGGCCTGGTAAGACAACAGTGAGACCATGAAGGCCACAACAAGTTCCATTTCCATATCGTTGATACCATAGACACTGGAGTATTGCAGGAACCCATCAAAGACATACTAGAGAAACCCGAACTCGAATAGCAAATCAGGGTCAACACCAGCACGACCCCAGGACTAAATGCGTTCGTTTACATCAACTCCATGTTGGTCCACTACTCATACTATTAACTCAGTACTCAATCCTATGCATGTAGACAAATTAGTGAAAAAAACTGACCTGAAAATGTTATTTGATTGAAAAGTAGTTTTTTAAAAAATGCTATTCAACCTGTTTTTCAAAGGTTCATTTAACATACTAGCCATAATATGATTTTCAAAAATGCTCTACATGTCTTTAGCAATACTTTTTTGTTCTTGACTACTGCAATTAATTGACTCATTTTATGGGAAGCTTCCAGCCCACGGTCCACTCCTGACACAACTTCAGGTAGGTCTAATGAAGCCGATAGGTGAAAGCGCTATTTCAGTGTTTTTTTGGTTTTGATTTTTGATGTTTTTACTTACTGAGTTATTGTTTTGTATTTATATATGTACTCTCTACATTGTTTGGCTAGAACTCGATCGACTGCACTAAAGTAGTTATACATTTTTATACAACAGAATAATTTCAGGTCATCATGCAATTCTCATCCCTCCACCCCCAACCCCAGTTAGGTCTGGTAAGGATAAGCACACTTTCTAACTTTCTAGCACGCTTTTTAACTTTCTATACATTCGCTTATAATGCACATTTATTAAAGGAATACAAGGTAGAGACACTACCCGATAACGCCTTCTTCACTAATATTCGGGCAATGATTATAAATAACTTGTAACTAGTTTATCACAAAGGCCATTTTTCACTAAAGATTAGGAACTATGACCACTCAAGTCTCGGTGACACACTGGGACACAAACTGCATAACCGACTTAAGGCAACACGCGGTGACCCCAACCAAAACTCAGCACACGGACCACAATCCAATCGGATTAGCCACTCATCTATATTTGTCCAATTAGCTTCAGTTCCTAGTTCTCTTAAGCTTTTTTTCATGTCCAGTTATATGATTTCTGTCATAGGTATTCTCTTTACTAATATCTTTACGTTTATATTCATCTGTATTGGTTTTATTTTTTATTTGTATTCGTATTTGATATTTTTTGATATAAGTGAGCATACAGATATCTACCACACAAAAAGCTGTAGGACATTATCATCAGTCCCTCGTTTGCAGTAGTTGACACCTTTGTAGCACAAGCCATGCCTCCCTAGATTAAACTCATTCCATTTGGTCCCCCATAGCTTCAACGGGCCCATAGCCCCGCATCATTTCCACCTTCTCCCCTCTTGAGTTAACTCCTGCCCCAATCATTAGGGCCACACCGCCTTAGTTACACTCCAATCATGTATAGCTCCCACACTTTTGGCAGGCCCTACGCACTGCCTCGAACCACCCCTCCCAAAGCCCACGTCCCATTTTGATCCAATCATGCACCTCTATGCACACCCACACTCACTCCATAACAAGACACTCACCCTCACCTTCTCACCTATCGTGTCCACCAGCCTCATAGCCAACAGCCGTTAGCTATACAGTTACACTTCCCCCCACATGCATGTCAGGTCATGCAATTTCGTTCGACCACCCTATATCCCTCCTGCCAATAGAATCCTTCACCTCGATCGTAAAAGATTGGCCAAACATACACAATACACAAACCTATCACTTATTTCCCTCCACTTTTTTTACCTATCAGACCTATCCATGTCCCCTTCCTTGTATTTGCTAAGCCTAGCTTTGAACATCCAATCAATTGCAGTTCTCCATTACTCAATGCACGCACTACTGTGTTGTTCTCCAACCAATAGGAAAAGGCATAATTTCATCTGTTTTTGAAGTGTGTGTTAGAAGAAGCTAAGAATAAAATGGGATACAGGAATGTGATCAAAGTTAATATAACAAATGCTCACCTGCCGATCTGTTCACCATAATAGAAATAAAAAGATTTAAGCTGAAGACTGACTTTCATAATCATCCATCTTAATTTCTAAGATTTTTTACCTAACGTGCTAAGACAGCTCACTCCAGTGTTATTTCTGAATAACATAACTTTTACTGGGATAAACAGATCTAACCTACGTGATTATTAATTTTCCAAACTTGCTTGAGTTTTGTTGCGCTTGCTTGTTACATTGACCTAGCTTTTCACAGGTCAATCTTTAGATTTGTTTATTCACAAGAAGGAAAGTACAGTTGTGTACTCTTACCATAAATGTAGATGTTCGAGTGTGTTCACTGTTGCAGTCATCACTGTAGGGTTCTTCTTGCCAGCAGCAGCCCTCAATCGGCCAGAATCCCAAAGTCTGGATCTGGCGCCAGCTGAAGTCGCATTTATCCTGACGTCAATGCGCCGGAAGGTATAAAGACCTCAGCTGACGCCATTTCCCCAGTTTTTCTTGCCCCAGAAGTCAGGTGCCCAGAAAGAAAAGGCTAAAAAGGAAACCATGCCCAAAACCTCAGCAGCAAAAATACCTCATAACAGACAATACTCAAGGAAAAACGAAAGAGGGGATAGGAGGGAGGGTAACCCGGACTGCCACAGTGAACACACTCGAACATCTACATTTATGGTAAGAGTACACAACTGTACTATGCCCTTCGTGGTTCACTGTTGCAGTCATCACTGTAGGGTTGAGTCCCAAAGCTAAGAAAGGGAGGCTGGAGGAGAAACAGAGGGAGCGGTCACGAAACCTTGCAAAACCGACAAAGCAAAACCTGCCCTGGATTTAGAATAGAGAGGGAGGTTGTAATGCTTAAAAAAAGTATGTACAGAACTCCATGTAGCAGCTTCCAAAATATCCTTGGTAGGAACCCCACAAAGAAAAGCTGATGAAGTAGCAGTAGCCCTGGCAGAATGAGTCCTAACATTAACAGGAACCAGATTGCCATGATAAGAGTAACAGAACTTGATGCAATGGGCAATCCACTTCGAAATAATTTGCTTAGTGATTGCTTTCCCCTGAACAGTAGGAGCATAAGCGACAAACAACTGATCAGATTTCCGGAATATTTTGGTCCTGTCCAGGTATAGATGAAGCTGTCTGTACAGGTCTAGAGAGTGCAAAAGACTTTCTTCCTCACTTTGAGGATTAGGATAAAAGGTAGGCAAATTAATAGACTGATTCAAGGCCACTGCTGAAACCGCCTTGGGCATAAAAGTGGGATTAGTCCGTAGAAATACCCTGTCCTGATGAAAAATAAGGAAGGGTTCCACAGCCATGAGTTATTGCAATTCCGAAATTCTTCTAGCAGAGGTAATAGCTAAAAGAAAAGCAGTTTTCCAAGACAAAAATTTTAAATCCGTGGAAGCTGCAGGTTCAAAAGGAGACAAAGTTAATTTCTCCAAAACATAGTTAAGATCCCAAGTGGGAACAGGAGCCCTTATAGGGGGCCGAATATTCTTAGCCCCTCTAAGAAATTGTTTAAGTAATGGATGAGAAAAAATCGGAGGATCCGTATCGTAATGTGCAGAAATAGCAGAAGCATGAAGCTTAATAGATGAAAAAGATAGGCCCGTATGTAATAACTCTGTCAGATACTGTAAAATCAGAGGAATGTTTGGAACAGAAGAATCACCACCCTGGACTTGACTCCAGGAGAAAAATCTTTTCCATTTTCCCGCATAAGATTTTCTATTGCTGGGCCGTCTAGCTTCAAGAATTACATCCAATACCTGTTTGGGAAGGGCAGAGGTGTTTACAGACCCTGGATCCGCCAGGCAGCTAGATGCAGAGTCTTGACATGACTGTGCAGTATCCGGCCGTCCCATTGAGATAGTAGATGAGGGATTTGAGGCAGAATCCAGGGAGGCTCCTGAACCAAGGTCATCAGAGTGGAATACCAGAATTGCCGAGGCCAATTGGGAGCCAGCAGAATCATGTGCGGTCTGTCCTGTTTTATCTTCAGAAGTACCCGAGGTAGAAGAGGAAAGGGAGGAAAAGCATATACTGAAAGGTGTTTCCAACTGAATGAGAGGGCATCCACTTTCCATGCTAGTTTGTGGTAGGTCCTTGTGCAGAATGTTGGAAGTTGATGATTCTGAGGGGATGCAAAGAGATCTATGTCCGGACATCCCCAAGCCTTTATAATCATCCTGAATATCCGAACATCCAACATCCATTCGTGTGGATCTGAAATGCGTCTGCTCAAGGCATCTGCCAGAGTGTTGTCTTTCCCTGACAGGAATTGCGCCTGTAAGTCGACACTGCAGGTAAGAGCAGTGTACCAGAGATTCATGGCTAATCTGCACAGGGGGTAAGAGTGAGAGCCCCACTGCTTGTTGATGTACCACATCATTGTAGTGTTGTCTGTCCGTATCAACAATTGTCCTGGTAGAAGAAGGTCCCTGAAGGCTATCAGGGCATTCTGTACAGCTAGCATTTCCTTCAAATTTATGTGCAGGTGCGTTTGTTCCTTCGTCCAAACACCCTGAAGACATCTCCTGTGCATGTGGGCTCCCCAGGCATAATCTGAAGCATCCATTGTTAGAACTTGGTCGGTCGGCGGAGGACAAAAAGGCTTCGGCCCACCAAAGAAACTCTCGCTGGAGACGAGGCAAAATCGTGACCACTGTTTCCAAACTGTGGTAATGCTGAGACCAGACACTCTTGAGGTACCACTGCAGTTTCCTCATATGCAGCCTTGCATATGGTATTAGCAGAATGCAGGAGGCCATGTAACCCAAAGCCTGCAGAATTTTTCTTGCAGTCAGCTGTTTCATTGAAGGCAGGCATTGGAAAAAAGCCAGTTGCACTTTTTTGTCTGGTGTCAAGGAAGCCATCTGGGTTGAAGTACTCAGAAGAGCACCCAGGAAAGTAATCTGTTGTGTGGGTACCAGATTTGATTTCTTTAGATTCACTGTGAAACCGAGGCACAGAAGAAGATGCTGCACAAAAGCTAGATGCCGAAGTAGAGTGTCTTTGTCGTCCACTTGAAGAAGACAGTCGTCCAGATAAGGGTAAATTTGAATCCCCGTCTGTCTGCAAAACGCCATTACTGGTGCCAGGCACTTCGTAAAGACCCTGGGTGCAGTAGATAAGCCAAAGGGCAGCACAGAGAACTGGTAAAGTTTTGAGCCCGCTTTGAAATGCAGATACCTTCTGCACTCTTGTTGCCTTATAGGAATATGCAGGGAAGCATCTTGTAAATCCAAAGTCACCATCCAAGCGTTCTTGCCCAACATAGGCAGCAGCTGCTGCAGAGTGAGCATCTTGAATTTTGGTATATCTAGGAAGGTGTTTAACACAGAGAGGTCCAGGATTGGTCTCCATGAATTTTCCTTCCTGGGAACCAGGAAAAGTCTGGAATAAAAACCTTGCCCTATTTCTAAATTTGGTACCAATTCTATGGCCCTCATAGCCAGGAGGGACTGAACCTGCCATTGTGCCTCTGCCCACTGATGATATGGCAGGTCTGGCCAACCATTCGGTTTTGGCATAGTGTGGAAATGAAAGCTGTAACCTCTCGAGACTATGTCCAGAACCCATTTGTCCCGGGTTATGTGGCTCCAATTTTGATAAAAAAAGAGAAATCCTTCCCCCCAAAGGAGCTTCCAGGAGAGGAGCCCCGGGAACCAGAAAGGGAGAGTCATAAAGACTGTTTTCGGTAGGGTTGAGACTTATCTTCACCTCCCTTGGGAGAGGGGGCACTCCACTGCCTATTCCTAAAATGGGACTGTGACTGTCACCTACCTCTGGAACGCCTGAATCTGCCTCTCTGAGACCTGTCTGAGCCCGGAAAAGACCAAGGTTTAGTTGGCCAGTGTCTGCTAAATCTAGGAGGTTGCACTTGTAGAAAATCCTTAACCGTCTGCATAGATCTGGCTTTGTCTTCCATTTTCTTCAATACCTCTTCAGCTTTGGACCCAAACAGAACATCGTGCTGCAAAGGGGCATCCAAACGTTTGGCTTTAATCTTATCCGGCAAGCTTTGATCTCTTAACCAAGCATGTCTTCTAATAACAGCGCCAGTTGTTGCAGCCCTACAAGAAGCTTCCAAAGAATCAAAACCACAATGCAGGGTATGTTTACCCACTTGTTCAATAGCATGCAATAAATCGTGTAACTCCTGATTATCCGCACCAATAGACACAGCTGACATCTTTTGTTGAAATACAGACAAAAGGTATTGCTGATACTTCAGAATATGAAATTGACAGTTCAAAGCCCTAATAGACAATGTAGCAGAAGTATAAACCTTTTTACCCCATCTCTCCAAAGCCCTGGACTCTCGGTCAAAGGGAATAGGATTTTTAGCAGAGGCCGCTTTAACACCCTTAGGATCCTGAGAAATTGTTTCCAGATCAGGTGAAAGATTTTTAAAAAGAAATTTATGAGAATCTGGAACCCTATAATACCTATCCAGTTTGGCCGGAGTAGGGGAGAAAAGAATCAGGAGAGAGAGAAGCTTCTGAAAAAACATCATCAACAATGTCCAATACAGGGGGAATAGCCAGAGGCTTATGCTGTGGGAGAAGAAGAAAATCCCCAAGCCTTTTCTTGGATTCAGAGAATTCCTGCCCTTCCCAGTGAAAATGCACCCTCATATCATGCAAAGTTTCACCAAAAGAGTAATCCTCAGGAGGAGAGGCGGAAGGAAAGGAATCTTCAGCATCAGAATCCTCATAAAGAGGAAAAGCATAATCCTGCTCAAGGGAAGAAGCAGAAGAAACAGAAATTTGGTCTGAAGAATCATAATCGGACTGTAATCTAGGCTTCTTGTCAGGAGGGGGATGAGAACCCCTGATCATAGTTAAGAGATCTTCAGCCATCCTAAGCATCTGCCTCTGAGGCCTAGGACCCTGATCAAAAGGTGCCTGTGCTAGCCACTTCACTTTAGCTGGAGCCTTAGACTTTGACTTAGCATGTAAACCTGAATCCACATTTACAGGAAGCTGTGAAGGCCTGAGAACTCCCTCAGAAGCCGGTACCTGCCTACCGGCTCCGGACCCAACTGAGGGAGCAGTATCCGAAGGTCCAGTCCCTGGCAATTCTGAAGACCCCATCAGCTCCACACCAGAGTTGGTACAGGCAATTGGTTCAAAAGAGGCGGACGACAGGGGCTGCAAAGGCGCCTCACTGACGACCGTCGAACCAGCAACTGGCAATAACTGAGTAACATCCTTTGCTGTGGATGTTGGAGGCCTGTCTGCATCCCCGCGCCTCTTACACACCCCAGAAGCCGGAAAAGAATCTGAAGACATGTTATAATTAAACCTTTTTCCAAAATAGTAAAAGGCAAAGTTATATCTAAGCCTAATAGTACGCTGATTAAATCTAGCACAAAACACACAATTAGCAACGTCGTAGTCAGGACCCAGGCAGGGAATACAGTAAGAGTAAAAATCCCTATGAGGTATTTGCTTCCCACAAGAAATACAATTATTAACTTTTTCTGACATCTGACTGGAGCAAGAAAAAGACCTCCCCAACAGGGTACTTATCTGTAAAAAACGAAAAACCTGGGATTAGATCCAAAAACAAACAGGAACAGGCCGACCGGCATCAGTGAACTGCAAAGGGCACCGCGCGGCAAGAAAGACTGGGGAAATGGCATCAGCTGAGGTCTTTATACCTTCCGGCGCATTGACGTCTGGATAAATGCGACCTCAGCTGGCGCCCGATCCAGACTTTGGGATTCTGGCCGATTGGGGGCTGCTGCTGGCAGGAAGAACCCTACAGTAATGACTGCAACAGTGAACCACGAAGGACATCTGCAGATAAAGCATTCCTCCTACTTACATAATTAGAATACATTTTAGCCTTTGACAATTCAAAGTTCTAGAAATTAAACTTAAAGTAGGCTATGTTTTTTTCCCAAACTTATTAACTGTTTTACCATCCTTGTCAGAAGGGGAAGGATTAGAGTTAACAAAATACTTGGCAGCAACTGGATTGATTATAGCTGCTGGATCAGTTGTGGGATGAATATATAGAAATGTGAAAGACTGTGGAACTTTGTACATTCTATCTGCTTTCTTAGGTGCAGCAAGCTATCAGGGGAAACCAGAAGCTGTGACAAGCACAACATCCACAGCTGTCTGCACTGGGGATGGGAGGAGTTTCCTTGGAATTTCACTTGTAACATTTCATCATATTTTCTGAGGGATTGAGAAACCTCAGTGTTCTCTCATCGAAAACAATGGCGCATTCTGGAGATAGTATCAGTAAAAGAGAATCCTTGAAATGGAGATTCAGGTAACATGCATTCTTTCAAGTCTGAATCAGAATTTCTAGGTGAAAATCCTGTATATGTGCCATCACATTCTTCAAATTCAATGTTAAATATTTTCAGGAAAAGAAGAATCCCCTTTTCTCTTACCAGAAACCACCTGATAAGAAGGGTCAAAAGCCTGTTCATGACCTTGACACAGACTTAATAAACAACTCCTGTCCAGTGAAATTGGAGCAAGAAAAGATATATATTTAGTTTTCTGCTTCTTTTTGACAGGGAAATTAAAGCAAACTGCATTTTTAATGGCAGCAGCAGCTTCCCTAGGGATGGGTACAACATTCTAGTTAAGTAGGGTTCCTTCCCTGCCCCTTTTCTCTCCACTGACAAAAGTGGCTCTCCCGTTCCCATTAAAAGGGCATCAACAGCTGCAGAAGATGTGGCTATCCCCCAATCCATAGAGGCTGTATGGGCAACACCAGAGGAATTTTGAGAAAGAGATGAGTTGTCTGAGGAACCAGCTTTGGCCACAGCAGAGTCACCCACCTGCAGCTGAGGCAAATTGCTAGTCTACTGTCATGGAAAAATGACCAAAATTGAGACTAATAGTTTGTTCCATGTTCAAAGCTAAAACAGTGCCTCTTTCCAGGAGAAACTAAGTAGTACAAGCTGGTAAAATTTTAATAGTAGTATAGACACTTTTCCCTGTAAAAAGCATACTAATACACATTACCAGCCCCAAAAAACAATTTAAACACAGTTTATCCACAGAAAAAAAATATTTTTAAAATGTTTAAATCAACTTTTAAACTGCCAAACACAAAAATGTGTTCCTGATTAAAAGTACAGCTAAGTTGCAAGACGGTCAATAAAAACACACATTCCTAGACTAAAAAGTACTTTCCCACACAGGACAGTAAATTTAAACATTAAAAATAATATTTGAAAGTTTTTCCCCAAAGGGAACCTATCTGTCCAGCAAAAGAACAGCACAAGTCAACCATTGATCACCTGAAGCCCAGAGAGGAGTGCTTTCTTTGGCAGCAGGAAAGATCTGAAGGGCTTGGCACCCAAACCTGTCTTTTTAGGCAGCTCAGATTGAGCTAATGTTTTGGAAGATTGGAAGGTGCCCTGAATCTTCAGAAGATGGATGGCCCTTATATATGCAGGATATAACCCATATAGCTTAGGTTACTGCAGCAGTGATCAATATGAAGAAATGCACATTATTTTCCAGGGCCATCCTGAAATTAACCTTATCTGTACTTTACAGAAACCTTTACATTCACACAAGGCTTGAGATCTATAGAGAACACTACAACAGCAAAGGAACCAATTAGGAATAATTCAATTTATACACAATGCATAAAGCTTTACTTCCTGGATTTTCTGTTTAACTGCTCTTGGCCCAAAATATACATAGCACTTATCCTGTGGAGTGGACAAATCATAACGACTACTGCTTTTCGATAAGGATAATCATCTCTCAGTCCTACAGTGAATCTCCCCTTGTTCTGCAAATACAAATAGGTGCGAAGCCACTGACTCATCTCAGGAAAGTCTCAGTCATTATCATAAGCTGCCAAAGAACTTTACCAGATTTTTCCACATAAATCTTGATTTGGATACCAGATCTTTTAGGGAAAATGGCAGACAAGCCATAAGGCATACATAGCAGTTCTTTATTGCACTACAGAAGATAAAAACAGTATATTAAAATGACAAAGATATGTCAAATGGATGAAAAAGTGACTGATTTGAATGTGAATGCCAAAACATAACAAAGTAACAAGTCGGTGTGAAAATACTACATAGGACAATTTTCACACAAAGGAGAGTGGCTGCTGACAAGACAATGTTAACATACAGAAAATGGAGACATTTTGCTAGCATTTACATATGTTCCAGTAGAAAAGACAGAATGCAAAAAAGAAAAAAAAGAAACTGCCTAAGACAGACACAATAATATGAAAAACTACTATAAAAGTTTATATGTACAAACTTTTTCAGGGCAAACACAAAGGGTGACAGAGGAGAATAACAGCAAGAAAGAGGACTGTGCATATATGAATACTACAGAAGTAAGACTAACAGAAGATCAGAAGTAACTAAGAAACACGGACAATGGAATGAGAAAACTCGGGTCTGGGTACTCAACAACTATATTTAACAGTGACATATTCGGGAAATTAAAGCCACAGCAAATTTAAACAGGCCAGGTGCAAAAGCATATGCTTACAAATCAGGAGTTGCCATGAACAATGTATGGCTGTTTTGGGACATATGCAAAAGTAAATGAGAGATGAACAAAATACATTTTTCATATGTTGGAAAGAGTGGTATCTCCTGTGTTATGTTATCATGTTGTAAGGTCACCAGGGACTGATAAACATCATCACCATCATCATTCCCCTTCTTTTCTCATTCTCTACATGGAGTCGGGGTGATGTATCAACCATAGAAAAGAATAACACAAAAACTGCAGCAAAACCAAAGACCAGTCGAGGCTGCAGGATGTCTCAGTATGCTTAAAAGGAAACAAATCCAATCCACAGAACACTTTTATTAGCAGAACAATCAAAAGCTGGTAAGCGTTTTTGTTCCACAAATACAGAACTTCATCAGACAAACCACACTTAAACCCACTTATAGTTAAACTAAATTAAGGTGATCACATGAGTAAAAACACATTTTCTAGCCACACCCCCTTAAATTTATAGTAAGAATATACATAAATATTTATAGTGTAAAATGATAAAATGTTGCAACCCAGCATTTGTTTGACAATATAATGACAATAAGTAAAATGTTTTTTCATTATAGATTTGGAACAATAAAACTCTAGATATAAAAAAATGTTAATTTAAATATAAATATACATATGTGCACACCTGTCACAACAAACCAATATTCATTTCAAAGGTATACATTATTGTTAAAAGTTTTTATATATATTTAAAGTATTGAAGGAGTATGTATAAATTATCACATTAAAACTTTTAATCTCAACAGTGAACTGATAGACATATTCTCATTCAGTCCCGGCCAGTTGCCAGCATCTAAAACCAACTGCCAGTACAGTTCCCTTTTTTCCAACAAAATAGACCAGGCACCCCCTCTTAATTCAGCAGAGATGTGATCTATAACAAAAAATTGAAAAGAGTGCCCTTCATTCTCCATCAGGTGTACTCAGAGCATTTGTTTCTTTTTTTCGTATTATTTCGTATAAATGCTCATAAGCACGATTCTTCAATTTTCTGTTTTGCCAATATAATAACACCCACATTGTTCACACAAAGCACAATATATTACCCTTTCAATGTTACAATTATATTTCCTTTTTAGTCTAATAATAGTGTTATTTATTTCAAATCCATATCCTTCCTTTATATAGCCGCGGTAGTGGTGCTGCGGTAGCGTTGTCGCCTCACAGTAAGACGCTGTCCGGTTCGATTCTCAGCTAGAGCAACGTCTGCATGGTGACATGCGTGAATGGGCGTACCTTCATTGAAGGTTGTGCGTCAGGGCTGGTAACTCGGTAAGTACAAATCAACTAACAATCATTAGCGGACAGGAGTTCCGCTGTGGCGACCCCTAACCGGGTAAAAGCCAAAAGACACAACAACAACAATCCTTCCTTTATATATTTACAGAAATTACACATGCCACACTTGTTCATATAACCATCGTTATTTTTCATAGAACTCTGTTTCTTTTCGAAACAACTCTTCAAATTCCTGCCTCTTCTATATATTATAGTGGGCCTTGTATCTACATGTTGTCTTACGCTCTTATCCTAAGTATGGTCCAATTTTTTTCTAAAATGTTTTTTAAATCAAGGCTGTTTACAGTAAAAACTGTTATAAAGGATGTGTTATAATTTCTGTTCGCACCCTCATGATCATCAATGGTCACACTGGTTGTGGTGACCTGGTGTGTTGGAAATTCAATTAAAAGTGGTGTGTAAAAATTCCTTTCCCTCTTGTTAACCACTTCCAGTATAATTTCAGTAACAAATTTCATGGGATAGCCCCTTTTCGCAAACATGTTTTTTAATACTTTACATTCAGTTAAAAGATCATCCAAATCAGATACCATGCGTTCAGCACGGACAGGTTGACCCTTGACTATAGCTTTTTTTCTGTTTATGAGGGTGTGTACTGCTGTAGTGTAATAAGGAATTTGAATACGTCTCTTTTCTGTAAATTTTGGAAGTAAATCTTCCATTATTATAATCTTTGGTTATCAAAATATCCAAGTATGATATCCTGTGTAGATCACAATTGTGGGTGATCCTTAAAAACTGTGTTGTTGAATCAATACAGGACATAAATTCATTAATTTTTTCATAAGGTCCATCCCACAAGACAAACATATCATCCAAAAACCGACAATAATATTTAATGTAAGGGTAAAATTCAGAGGGGAATAAATATTTCCTTTCCCATTGTGTCACTACTATATTAGCATATAAACCCCCACAAGCTGATCCCATAGCAACACCCTCTTGTTGTAGGAAAAACTCATTTTCAAATAAAATAAAGTTATTCTGTAGAACAGTTTCCAAAAGTTGTAGATATAGTAATACTTCAAAATGTCCAACCTTCTTGTCATATAGGTATTCACTAAACCAGGCTAGTCCAATGTCATGGGGAATTATTGAATATAAATCCTTGATGTCTATAGTGAGGAACATATAGGTGTCCTTAAAAGGTACATCATTCATGGCCTCCAATAAATTCCATGAATCCTTGCACAAATGAGATTCACTACGTACTAGATGTTTTAATTTAGCATCCAAGAATTTAGCCAAAGGTTGTGTAATACACCCCTTAGAATCCACTATAGGGTGCATTGGTGGCTGCTCTAGATTTTTATGCAGCTTTGGTAACCCAAATATTGCCGATACCTTAGGATGAGTGACTGTAAGATAATTTAATTCATCAATTGTTATGGATCCTTCAATAAACAAGTCCTGGAGTTCACTTTTAATTTTCAAGTATGCCTTATTCAGTTAATTTAGGGAGGACTTGGCATATATTCTTCCGTTTAAAATATGTAACATCTTCTTCTTATAATCCTCTAAATTCATTAAAACAACACCACCCCCCTTGTCAGGTTTCATGATCCTAATTTTTTCTAAGAAACCATGAATTTCTTTAATGGCATGTCCTTCTTCTATATCATCCCTGTTTAGGCTTCTATGCCTGGACATTAAATTCCGAATATCTAATTCATATTTTTTCAAATAATAGGATCATGGAGTGCAATGGAGGGTTGTAAGTACTCAAAATCATTAGGGGATTAAGAAATTGATCAGAAAAATAATTCTGAAACATGGTTCTCAAGTTTAATTTACGAGTGTATAACTTTAGATCCATTAAAATATTACCTACATCAATCACTATGTTGCCTAGGAACAAATGTAAAACCTTTTGCAAAAAGGTCACAATGAGCAATATCCAAAACAACATTAGAGAAATTGTACACCTTAAAATCACCTAAAGAGTATGTAGTTATACAACAAGGGGGTAAGAAGTGATTGCATAATTCATCCACAGGGTTAGTGGGGGGTATATCCACATCAAAATCACTAATATTCAGGCTATTTAATTCCTGTTATTCCATGCCCTGCTGTAGGGGTACCTCCCCCTCCCATTTGTCTTCCCTCCCCTGTTCCACTTGTTGTTGGACTGTTGTGGGGTTTGATATCCTTCTACCCTCATATTGTCTGGAGGTGGATTCCTGTTCTTCAATCGCTCTGAGCGTCTTAAAGGGGGGTATTCTTCCTGGTCTAAAAAGGCTCTTCCTGTTCAAGGTGTAAGGAGTGTAAGTCATACGCACTATTATTGCTTCCATTGTAGTCCCTAAATTTGTTACCCCATTCCTGTGAGGGTGGGAGACTGGGGTAAGCAACACCTCTACTGTACTCTATTTTGTCTCTATTAAGCTTTTTTATTTTACGAGCCCTTATGGTTGAAGTCAATTCATCTATACTTTTAAAAATTCTCACATGTTCATTTTTAAAATCGTTGTACTGTCTGTGTGCACAAATCACATGATCCAAATCCGTCACAGTTTCCATTAATTCATTAATCAATTTATCATTGTGTTTTATGATTAAATTCATACAGTCATAACCACGCTGGTCAAACAATTCAATCAGTTCATTATATAATAAATAGTCAGCCTTTAAACCACTGGGGTATCGCCATATGCGTAACCCTTTTGGAACCACTTTTTCTTTTATACATTCTTGAAAGTATGTATTATCCAATTGTAGTCAATTAATTTTAGATAGATAATAGTAAAATTCTTCCAGTAGAAAATGTAAACTTTTATTACCCGTTTCTGTCCTGTTAGATAGTCCATTGTTCAAGGATATGGTAGCTGTTAACCAATCCCTCAATAAGGGAACACCTGTAGAAATTTGCGATGGTTGTTCAGAAACTGTTATACGTTGCCCACATGGGATAGAGCTGTTGCTACCATTCATGTTTAAATCCGTACTAGAGTCACTGCTTGCTGAGGCTTGTTGTAGGCCGTTGAGTAAGTTAACATCACTCAAAGTTTGCAGCAAATGTAAGGACGCTGTATTACCTTCAACAGACGCACTAGAACTGCATTCTACACCACTAGGAGGCGTGGCAAGCAATGAATCAACCTTTTGGGTCAAATTTTGAACAATACAAGTTCAATCCATAACCACTCATTATAGTACACTCATCTAGGAGCTTTTCGATAAAAGCTCAGTAGAGGCATTCAGACTAACCTCTTCTGCCATAACAAACTGCCAAAGAAAGGAATGACACAAAAACTGTAGCCAAAACAAAGACCAGTCGAGGTTGTAGGATGTCTCAGTATGCTTAAAAGGAAACAAATCCAATCCACAGAACACTTTTATTAGCAGAACAATCAAAAGCTGGTAAGCACTTTCGTTCCACAAATATAGAACTTCATCAGACAAACCACACTTAAACCCACTGATATTTAAACTAAATTACGGTGATCACATGAGTAAAAATCCATTTTCTAGCCACACCCCTTAAAGTTATAGTAAGAATATACATAAATATTTATCGTGTAAAATGATAAAAGATTGCAACCCTGCATTTGTTCGACAATATAATGACAATAAGTAACATCTTTTCTCATTATAGATTTGGAACAATAAAACTCTAGATATAAAAAAAATGTTAATTTAAATATAAATATAAATATACATATGTGCACACCTGTCACAACAAACCAATATTCATTTCAAAGGTATACATTTTATTGTTAAAAGTTTTTATATATATTTAAAATATTGAAGGAGTATGTATAAATTATCCCATTAAAGCTTTTAATCTTAACAGTGAACTGACAGACATATTCTCATTCAGTCCCGGCCAGTTGCCGGCATCTAAAACCAACTGCCAGTACAGTTCCCTTTTTTCCAACAAAATAGACCAGGCACCCCCTCTTAATTCAGCAGAGATGTGATCAATAACAAAAAACTTAACTGAATGTGAAGTATTAAAAAACATGTTTGTGAAAAGAGGCTATCCCTTGAAATTTGTTATTAAAATTATACTGGAAGTGGTTAACAATAGGGAAAGGAATTTTTACACACCACTTTTAATTGAATTTCCAACACACCTGGTCACCACAACCAGTGTGACCACTGATGATCATGAGGGTGCGAACAGAAATGATAAAACATCCTTTATAACAGTTTTTACTGTAGACAGCCTTGATTTAAAAAACATTTTAGAAAAAAATTGGACCATACTTAGGATAGGAGCCTAAGACAACATGTAGATACAAGGCCCACTATAATATATAGAAGAGGCAGGAATTTGAAGAGTTGTTTTGAAAAGAAACAGAGTTCTATGAAAAATAAAGATGGTTATATGAACAAGTGCGGCATGTGTAATTTCTGTCAATATATAAAGGAAGGATATGAATTTGAAATAAATAACAGTATTATTAGACTAAAAAGGAAATATAAATGTAATACTGAAAGGGTAATATATTGTGCTTTGTGTGAACAATGTGAGCATTATTATATTGGCAAAACAGATAGAAAATTGAACAATCGTGATTATGAGCATTTATATGAAATAATAAGAAAAAAAGAAACAAATGTTCTGAGTAAGCACCTGATGGAGAATGAAGGGCACTATTTTTAATTTTTTGTTATAGATCACATCTCTGCTGAATTAAGAGGGGGAGTCTGGTCTATTTTGTTGAAAAAAGGGAACTGTACTGGCAGTTGGTTTTAGATGCTGGCAAGTGGCCAAGACTGAATGAGAATATGTCTATCAGTTCACTGTTAAGATTAAAAGTTTTAATGAGATAATTTATACATACTCCTTCAATACTTTAAATATATATAAAAACTTTTAACAATAATGTATACCTTTGAAATGAATATTGGTTTGTTGTGACAGGTGTGCACATATGTATATTTATATTTAAATTAACATTTTTTTTTATATCTAGAGTTTTATTGTTCCAAATCTATAATGAAAAAACATTTTACTTATTGTCATTATATTGTCGAACAAATGCTGGGTTGCAATCTTTTATCATTTTACACTATAAATATTTATGTATATTCTTACTATAACTTTAAGGGGGTGTGGCTAGAAAATGTGTTTTTACTCATGTGATCACCTTAATTTAGTTTAAATATCAGTGGGTTTAAGTGTGGTTTGTCTGATGAAGTTCTGTATTTGTGGAACGAAAGCGCTTACCAGCTTCTGATTGTTCTGCTAATAAAAGTGTTCTGTGGATTGGATTTGTTTCCTTTTAAGCATACTGAGACATCCTGCAACCTCGTTTGGTCTTTGTTTTGATGTATCAACCATTGCTATCTGTCTTTATTCAGTGCCATTCTCCTGCCTCCTTTGACAGTCATACATGACTGTCTTGGGTCTTCTCCCATACAATCCATCCATCTCTTTGCTGGACACCCTTGGTTTCTCTTGCCTTCTTCCTGTCTGTCCCAAATCTTCTTCACCAGATTGTCTTATGCTTTTCAGCACATGTACCAAACCAACATAATCTATTCTCTTTGACCTTCTGTGCAATTGGAGCTACTTTGGCTTCTGCTCTGACATCCTTATTTCTTTGTCTGTCCCGAGTGTGCATCCTACCATATATGTCTCAGGTACTTCATCTCCATCATCTCTAGCTTCCTCAACTGCTCTGCTGTTATTGGCCAGGTCAGTGTACAATACAGTAGTACTGGTTGCACCACTGTTTTGTGCATCTTACTTTTTAGCTTCTTTTGCATTGTTCTGTCATACCAAACCCCTGCCACTCTGTGTCAGTTGGCTGCAGCCCCTCCGATTCTGATTTGACCCCCTCATTCAGACTTTCCTTCTCTTCAACCACTCATCCCAGATACTTGAATATGTTAACCTGCTCTACTATCTTCCCTTCTATCTCAATTTTCAGTTGCTTCTGAGTCTCTCAATTTGCTGCCATTACAACTGTCATATCTGTACTCAGTTTCATCCAATGAGCCTTCAGTTTTGCAATCCTTTTCCCTATCTTTTGCTGAATTTCTTGTTCAGATTCCATCTTTAATGCCACATTATCATTATACAGTAGCTTTGCTGATCTGTCCCTGCTGCTTTTGGGTGCTGTAGTCTATCAGCAGTATGAACAACAGTGGGCTCAAACATGAATGCTGATTCACACCCACTCCCACCGGGAATCCCTCTGTGAGTCTGCACACTGTTCATACTTGAGTCATTGGGTTTTTGCACATAGCCTGCACTAATTCATCCAATGTTTCTAGGACTATGAACCATCATAGGACTGCCTAAATCAACTTTCTTGGGACATTGTCATATGCTTTCTCCAAGTCAAGGAATGCCGAGGTGGACTCCTTCCTCATCTCTAGGCTCTTCTCAACAATCTCACTGTAAACATCTGGTTGGTTGTGCTGCAACATGATCTGAATCCAAACTGCTGCAACATGATCTGAATCCAAACTGCTGATCTCCCATCTTACTTTCTACTCTCTGCATATTCATTTATCAATCATCTTCTCCAGAACATTCATACAGTGTGAGAGGAGTTTGATACATCTATACTGCTCACAGTTGTGGATGTCCCTTTTGTTGTTGTACACTGGTGCTAGTATGTTTATTCTCTAGTCATTTGGGATATGCCTTTCTCTTCATTCTGATACAGGTATGCTCAGAAGCAATTTCTCCCTTATCTACTGTGGCCTCATCTGAGCCTGCTGTTTCTCTGACTTCATATTACTTAGTGCTTTTCTAACTTCTTCATGGTTGGGCTCCTCTTCTTCTTTCATCATAGGCTGCATCTAGGGCAGTACAGTTTCTATGGGCTTTTCTTTATTCAGAAGCAGCTGAAAGTATGCCTTCCATCTGCCTTTGATTTCCTGTGGTCTGGTGAGCAGGGTTGTTTTTGGCATCCCTTATAAAGGTTATCTGACTATCTTCTTTATCTTTCTGTATTTACCTTGCAACCTGATAGAATTTCTTTGTGCCATCTACTGTATCCATTTCCAGAAGCTGGTAGAGTGACTCTGATGCCTTGTTCTTTGCTACTGCAACTCTTTTGTTAGCAAACCAGTATTCCTTCTTAGGCTGGTCCTTCTTTTCTATCTCCCACTTTTCCTGCACTCCTCTTTTATTTTGATGACTTCCTAGACTTCTGCATTCCACCATCAGCTTTCCTTATGTATCTTATTTCCAAACCTAGCTTGATCACATATCTGTTCTATAGTTCTCATACATGCTATGTTAAGATTCTGCCATTCTTTTTCAACACCACATATTTTCTCTTCTTCCACAGGTGCTAGAGCATTGAATAATTCCTTTAACTCCTGTGCTTTCTCTCCAGTCAACTTCCTGTTTTTCTATCTAGTCTCTGTTGACCTTAGAAACTTCTCTGGCCATGCATGCAGCTGATTGCGGCCACTAGTAGTTTATGCCGTGGGCCAACTGTTTCACTAGGGATAACTTTGCAATCACTGACTCTACTCCAGTGCTCTTTCCTTACTAGGAAAAAGTCTACTGAGATGCATATTGGCCACTGTTGTATATGAACTTGTGACTGTCTCACTTGCTATGCCATGTGTTGGCCACCATCAAGCCATTTGAAGAACGAAGTCTGAAATAGCTTTTCCATCTTTATTCCTGTTGACCTATCTATGTGGACCAAGGCAGTCTTCATATCCTGTTCTGCTTGTCTCAATATATACATTAAGGTCGCCCATTATCAACACTAATTCATTGTTAGACTGAGTGCATTCTTAGTGAATTCACTATAGTACATTAAGGTAGAATAACAGGCCTAAAAATACAGAGTCAGACCTGTATTTTCATGTATACATTCAGTTTCAGGAAAAGGCAGTGCAGTAGAAAGTAAAAGATAATCCTGCTGACTAAGCATGAGATATGTAGAAATAACAGTTTCAAGGGGAAGATATTTGTACTTGCAATGGAATGCTAGACAATGAATAAATAGTTAGGCAATGTGAGGCAAATGCAAGACAAGGCTTGAAAACCAAGGCTGAAGAGGTGTGTAAAACATTACAGGGTTTAGGTATCATTACAAAATACTTCAGACATGGTCAGTGAAGTCAGAAAGTTAGCTTTTGGATATGCAAAACATCTTTCAAGATACAGACACTCGATCCTGAGTACAGAAGTCAGATCAAATATTCATACTATTCAGGAGGAAAGAACTGTTTCAGTTGATATTATTCAGGAGAATCAAAATATATATGCAGAAATTATGGATATATTTATCAGCACTGCTATTATTATCCAGCATTCCAGAATTTCTACAGACTGATATTGTTTATCAGCATTGTTACTGGAGACAGTATTTGGATATTGTTAACATCTAATAAACCATTCTAAACCAAATTACAGCATGTGCAGAATTCATTCTAAAAAGCAGAAAATATGGCCCATAAAGGAGAGATTGGCATCTGTTCAGCACAAGTTTGGGTAATTAACAAATAAAGACATTCATTCCAATCTCATTTTAGTTGTTTCTAGTTAATTTCAGTATACTACAGTCTTATCAATTATTTCAATGGCAAGCCTATCATCGATGGGGGAAAAACAGTTAAAGTAAGTCCCAAAACCCATAGCAACTATCAGCAGTCAGACTACATGTATTCTACAGAACAGACATCAGGGCAAAATAAAAGCAGTCTCTGACAATAACACTTTTTTTCCAGTCTATCAGTAACTAACAGACATGTTTAATAACAGACTTTTCAGCAGCACACCATGTTTTTCCAGACAGGAGATTGTTAACCCCATACAAAATAAGGCCACAGCTGACAGCACTACAGTTACTCCTTACAGAGCAGACCTTTCAGTAAGACATCACTAATTTTTTTTTTTTTATTTTATTTTTATTTTTTTACTTTTTACATTTGTTAACCGGGAAAGTCCGACTGGACACACATCAATTTTCAGCAGAGGCCCGGGGAGAAAAGCTCCAATAGCATGTCAAAGAAATTACACAAGAATATCATACAAAGTTATAGGTTCCATAGAAACATAAGTTATGTATAGATTAACAATTCCTTTAGTAAAATCAGCATTCTAATAGTAGGGTTTATATAGAATATAAAATATAAACAAGAACATTTTTTTTGTCTTTCTAAATTATGAGTACTAATATTCCAGATGTATACTTCATACAGAAAACAGTCAGAGCAGACAACATACCTCTACATACAATACTTGCAGCTGTTAGACAGACTGCAGAACACCAGTGTTTACTTCAGGAAAAACCTCAAAGAACTTCAACAGACTAGCACTACTTCAGAAAATCTACAAATTTCAGCAGTGTTCCTTCAGAACATAAAACAGATTATGCAGTTAACAGCTACATACTTCACCATTTCCTCAAACTTTCAAGTTTCCAGTGTGATGTCATACAGTCAAGAAGCAAGAAAAAGTTTAAAAAGCTGCAGATGACAAGACACATTCTTCCAGAATCACAAAGTTATGTAAGGCTTTATATGTACTTTTTACTTAACAGCTTAAAAAAGTTTAAATACATCAGTAAAAGTTATTTGCATACCTCTTGTATAAACATGTCAAACAATATGTCTACAGTTAAGACACCAGTAAATGTTTAAAGTTAAAAAGTGGATGAAACAGTGCAAAAAACTGTGTTCCAGAAATGTTCATTTAAATGTAAAAGTTAACTACAGAAGCGCAGTGCAACAGACATGCTATCTCATCATTCACAGAAACAGTCAGCTTCTATCAGTATGGTTCCAGACTTAAATAACGTAAATTCTTGTTTACAGCCTTCAGAACTCATTGTAAATGCTACAGCACATGTAATTCAAAATAGAGTTAAGTTGCAGTATTGCACATACACATTTCAAAACAATCAATGTTTGTAGCATGCAGATTTTCCAACCAAACATAAAACAAACATTTATGTCTCACGTTCACATTACAAATGTTCAGAATGTAATAAATTCTACTTTACATGTAATTCAAAGTACAGAATTAAATAGTGGTATTGTAAATACAAGCATAAACACAGTCAATGTATGTAACATAGATTTCCAGACCAATTAGAAAGAAAACATTTGCTATGTCTCAACTTCACATTCTTTCAAATATAGATGTTCAGAATGTAATAAATTCCAGTTTCTTGTTTTCAGAAGTCAGTGAAAATATTGCACTGAGGGGGATAAGAGGAATCAGAGTGCAGATTTTCATCAGTCTGATACCGCATATGCCAGTGTAAATGATCTACCAGATTTCAAGGCAAAGTAAAGAAAAATGCATACCTTACCTCAAGTCAATGTTATTACTAGTGTTTCAGGAAAAAATAAAGAAAAAAAGCATTCCATAGCTCAAGTCAGTTACAGAATTAGTTTGTTGCTAATTCTATAAAAATGGATTTTCAGCTTATCTATAAAGGATGAAGCAGTCCAGCAGCAAACCAGATTATGTATCTGTCATTGTTTAAGGTTGAAAGAAATGACAATCTTTTAATGTTTACAGACAAATTGTGGGATAATGTACTGATTAATATAGACAAATCAATTTCAGTTACAAACAGATCTTTACTAGAAGATACAAATGCAGTTCTGTCAGAATTTAAAGGGTCAAAGATTACAGCAGTTAACAGTTCAATGTGTAACAGCTCTGTACTATGTATGGACATGTCATCAGAGTTATATATTGTTTTAGACTTCAGTAACAAGATTTTATGGAAAAATAAAAATGCTATAAAATGTACAGTAGTGCACATAGATTTATTACACTTGTAAGAATTTGCATGCAGTAAATTGTGCAACTATACCGAATTTGAAGAATTGGTTATGACAGGAGCATACAGATTTATGGGTTTAAGATAAAATACACTCCAGTTTAGCTGACACAGCTGAAGTGCTCAAAAAGACATATTGGGTGTGGCCAGTGAGACAAAAAGGGTAACAGTTTGTGTAGGGTACACAAGAAATGACAGTCAAGTTAATTGACAGAATTAAGGGTTTGCAGTTACAGATTTGCAAATTAATTTTTGTGCTATTGTTTTGTTTAGCAGACATTGCTATTATGGCAATAAAGTGTTGCAGTGCATAAATAATATCTTGATACATGCAGAGACAAAAAAGACATTCACAAATATTAAATTATATTTTGCCAGTTTACAGAATGTAAAATTTAAAGTCAATGCAACATTTTAGAAGTGACGGCACAGTTAAAAGTTCAGATCTCATGGAAGAAAAGAATGCATCATAAATATTGTGTGTCATTAAAGCCACAGGTTCAACTCCTATGTTATACTTGTATAAAGGGCAGACAAGTAAAGTTCCAGAATTAGATCAGTTCAACTCTAGTAATAAATGTGTATACTATGCGAAAAAAATGCACATACTTGTATAAAGGACAGACAAGTACATTTCCAGAATCAGATCAGTTCAACTCTAGTAATAAATTTGTCTATAGAAACAGTTCAAGATTGTATATATTTCATGCAGAAAGTGCAGTTTATCAGATTACAGGCCAGCTCAGCGAAATGAATTATGCCATAAAACAGTATGGTAAAGATTCCTTGTGACTGTTTATGCAGTTATAGTTCTTACTACTTATCCAAGAAAATTGTAGACAGTAATGATAAATCATAGGTTGGTACTAGGCTATCAGCCCTAGGGCCTAAACAAGCCAAGCCATAACAATTCCCTGGCTATTTCTTCCCACAATATTTACTTCCCTGGACCACGGTCTAGGAGGGTGACTGACGTGATCCCCAAGGTGAATTTCCTATCTCCCATCCAGTCGTCAAGGTTCCTTTTGAAGAGGGCCAAAGAGGCGTTCTGCTTGACATGTATGGGCAGTCTATTTCAGAGTCTGGGGAGTCTCTGGGTCAAGAACTTATCCATCCAGCATGTTTTGTTCATTGTGATGACAAGATTTAGATACCTGGAGCATGTGGCTCTGAGGGATTTGGATTTCTTTAAGTGCAACATGTCCAACAGCTCTGGGTTTCATAGGTTCATAGGTAGGTACTAGGCTATCAGCCCTGGGGCCTATACAAGCCCAGCCAAAAAGGTACCCTGGCTTTTGCCACCCAAGAAAATTATTTTCCTGTGCCACTGTCGAGCAGAGCCAAAGAGGTGATCCCCGGGGTAAACTTCCTATTTCCCATCCAATCATCAAGATTTTTCTTGAAGAGTGCTAATGAGGAGCTTTGTTTGATATAGATAGGTAGTTTATTCTAGAGTATGGGAAGTCTCTGGGACAGGAATCTATCCCTCCGGCATGTTCTGTTTATTGTCGTGATAAGGTTTAGGTCCCTAGAGCTTGTAGCTCGGAAGGATTGGGATGTTTTTTTTTAAGTGGAGCATGTCCAACAGCCCTGGGTTTGACATAACTTTGTATGTTAGGCAGAGATCACCTCTGAGTAGGCGAAATGCAACCGAGTAAAGCTGGAGTTTTTTGAGACGGTCTGTGTAGGGCATCTGTTTGAGGCCGGTAATCCTCTTTGTGAGGTATTTCTGCAGCCTTTCCAGTTGTTGCAGATGTCTTGTGAGGTACATACCAAAAAGGGCGTTGCACTCTATAATGGGTCTAATGAGTGGTGAGTAGAGGGGAACAATGACCTCTTTTTTTCTGGATGAGAAACCTTTTGTGATGGGGTGTGCCACATAGAAGGATTTCCTGACTACTGTGGCAATGTGATTATCAAAGGAGAGACTACTGTTCACCTGTGTCCCAAGGTCTCTTACCACACTTTCAGTGTTAAGTATACTACCGCCTATGTTGTAGTTCATGGGTACAGAGTTTTTACCAAAGGGGATGACAATGCACTTTTTGGCATTGAGCTTGAGGCCATGGCTTTGACACCAGGCATCTGTCTCAGTGAGGCCGTTTTGTAGGATGTCCACATCGTTAGGAGTTTCGATTATGGCTCCTAGTTTGCAGTCATCTGCGAACTTCATTAGCCAAAGACCGTCTGTGTTAGCCTGTACTTCAGAGAAGTAGATACCAAACAGGAGAGGACCCAGGATTGAACCCTGTGATACTCCACTTGTCACTGGTCTGAAGTCGGATTTGGAGTCTGCTACTTTCACAGTGTGGGTTCTGTCAGTGAGCCAGTTGGCAACCCATCTTGTGACATAGGGATTTATACCTAGCTTAGTGAGTTTATCTATAATTCCTGAGTGGGGGATGGTGTCGAAAGCCTTGGCAAGATCTAGATAGGCAATCCTTGCAGCATTCCATAGTACTGAAAAACATTAAATGACTTCAGCTATAGGAACAGCTATGTTAAGACAGTGGGTGGAGTTTCACTCACAGAAGAGTATGTTAGGACCTCAGGGTCAGAAGAGTAAACGTAGAAAGTTCAACAGTTAAGATTAATTTTACAGAAGTGCAGAAATGCAAAAAATGCTGAAATATTAATACAGTTTTAGATTACTACTATTTTTTCATTTGAGGTTATGACAGGAAAAAAAACAATGCCACTGTGGTTTCCATTTGATTTAATAATACAGTTACAGCCTTTCCATTTCACTGTATATCAGTTCAGTTGCAAATTTGCAAGAATGTATTTGTTAGTAACGTTACTTTAGTTGACTATAGTACGTTATCAGTTTGCTTACAGACTTGCATGAATTTATGTTTATTTTATGCAGAACATTTTAAATAAAGTCAGGGCAACAAGCAATGCATTCATTAGTAACATCATTTTAGTTCACTGTAGTACATTATCAGGTTGCTTACAGACTTACTAGAATTTATTAGCAGCATATGTTTATTTTATGCAGAAAAATGTAAATAAAGTCAGGGCAACAAGCAATACTATCAATTTATAATTGTTAAAGTTGCAAATGTTACTTTAAATAATTTCCAGGTTAATTTTTCAATTTGATTTTAAATACAGTCGAGAACATCAGTCACCCAACCTTGCACAACAGATGCAAAAGGGGAGGTATAAAAGGTCTGGACACAGAAAAGGACACATGAAAATAGCCACCAATACCCTACACACCCCTACTCAGTTTGGATTTGTCAAAGGGAGATCACGCCTGTTAAACCTGGTGAACGTCTTTGTGACAGTCACCAAGGCCCTGGCCGAGGGGAAATCTGTGCATACAACCTACCTGGACTTAGTCTAGGCATTTGACACTATCCCCCACTCAGGCATCAAGACAAATTCACTAAACTAGGCATCAACCCTTATATCATTAGATGGATTGCTAACTGGCTCACTGATAGAACTCGTATAATCAAATAAGGGAATCCACCTCCAACAGCAGACCTGTAACCAGTGGTGTTCTACAGTGATCAGTCATGGGTCCTCTGCTGTTTGGAATCTATTTCACTGAAATATAACCAAAAACTAAGGTCCATGGCTGACAAAGTTTGCTGATGACTGCAAACTGGGAGCAGTCACAGAATCTCCAAATGATGTCACCATCTTACAAGATGGTCTTACACAAACAAATAATTGGTGCCAAAGTCATAACCTTAAACTTAATACAAAAAAATGTATCATCATCCCTTTCAGTAAGGGTGATGTTCCTGCAAACTACCACATCAATAGCAACATATTAAGTACACACGCAGTGGTGAGAGACCTGGGCACACAGGTTGAAAGCAACCTTACCTTTGACCACCATGTCTCCACAGTGGTAAGAAGGGCATTCTATATGGCTCATCTCAAAAGTAAGGGCATTGCCTCCAGAAAAAAAGAAGTTATAACCTCTCTGTACTCCTCCCTCATCAGGCCAATAATTGAGTACAATGCCCCTTTTGGTATGTACCTTTCCAAGCACCAGCAGCAACTGGAGAAACCACAAAGGTTCCTCACAAGGAAAATTCAGGGTCTTCACCATCTGTCCTATGGGGATCATCTGAAATCACTGTCACTTTTACAAACTACTCAGAGGCAATCTCTGCCTTGCATATAAGGCAATCTCTGACCCTGTGTTAATGGAAATGTTTCATATCTGAAAGTCAAATGGTACACGGGTTACTCATTCTAAAGACCTTAACCTAACATATGACATTAATAAAATCTGCTGGAGGGACAGATTTGTCTCCCAGAGGTTACCACACCTTTGGAACAGACTCCCACTTCATATCAGAGCACCTCACTAGCCCTCTTCAAACACCATCCCTCTTGGACAGGTGCAATAGGTGCTGATCATGAAAATAAGGGTAAGAACTTGGCTAGCCTTGTAAGGGCCCTAGGGCCATTAGCCTAGTAACTTCCTATGATATCTCATCAGTGACGGGGACAATGCAGAGTAAGGCCTAAACTTGGCAAGAGCTGTGGTGCAGAAGTCAAACAGAGAAACTGCGTACAACAAATGTGCATTTATGTAAATTAGAGTTAAAGCAAATATGTAAATCTTCTCTTGTTTTCAGACAAATATATAACAGTACTAGTTTTCAGTTTATGTTTTTATCTACATTCAGACAATATTGACAGAAAAAGGTACTAATAGTTTAGTTTCCAGAATATAACAGTTATCAGTTTTCAGTTCATAGGTGTGTACTAGGCCAATGGCCCTGGAGCCTTTACAAGCCTAGCCCATAGAAGTGCCCCGGCATCATGCCGCCGTTAGTTCCTGGTGAGTCTCTCAAGTAGAGCCAGTGGAATGATCCCCGGGGTGAACTTTCTATTTCCCATCCACTCATCAAGATTTCTCTTGAAAAGGGCCAGTGATGTGCTCTGCTTGACATGTATGGGAAGTCTATTCCAGAGTATGCGTAGTCTCTGGGTTATGAACCTGTCCCTCCAGCATGTTCTGTTGATTGTGGTAAAGAGGTTGAGGTCCCTGGAGCGTGTGGTGTGGAGGGATTGGTATTTCTTTAGGTGTAACATTTCTAATAGGGCTGGGTAAGACATGGCTTTGTAAATCAAGCAGAGATCGCCTCTTAATAGACAATATGAGACAGAGAAAAGCTGGAGGATCCTCTTCGTGAGATACTTGTGTGGCCTTTCCAGCTGTTGCAGGTGTTTAGTGAGGTACATGCCAAATGGGGCATTATACTCAATGATTGGTCTAATGAGGGAAGAGTAGAGAGAGATGATGGCCTCTTTCTTCCTGGATGCAAAACCCTTGGTAATGAGATGTGCCTCATAGAAGGACTTTCTGACCACAGTGGCAATGTGGTGGTCGAAGGAGAGGTTGCTGTCAACCTGTGTTTCCAGATCTCTTATAATGCCTTCAGCGTTCAGTGGGCTACTATCAATGTGGTAATTAGTGGGAACTGAGTTTTTCCCAAAAGGAATGATGATGCATTTTTTGGCATTAAGCTTAAAGCCATGATTTTGACACCAGTCATTGGTCTCAGTGAGGCCTTTATGTAGGATGTCTACATCACTTGGGGAGTTAATAATGGCTCCCAGCTTGCAATTGTCGGCGAACTTGGTCAGTCAGAGTCCCTCCGTGTTGGCCTGCACTTCTGAGAAGTAGATGCCAAACAGGGGAGGACCCAGGACCAATCCCTGTGGGATTCCACTCATGACTGGTCAGCAGTATGACTTGAAGTCTGCTACTTTCATACTATGGGTTCTATCTGTGAGCCAATTTGCAACCCACCT
Source organism: Protopterus annectens (assembly GCF_019279795.1). Taxonomy (NCBI): domain Eukaryota; kingdom Metazoa; phylum Chordata; order Ceratodontiformes; family Protopteridae; genus Protopterus; species Protopterus annectens. The sequence goes on from NC_056748.1 coordinate 1,045,384,511, forward strand.
AGTGATATAGGGGTTGATGCCTAGTTTGGTGAGACTATCAATAATTCCTGAGTGGGGAATGGTATCAAAGGCCTTGGCCAGATCGAGGTAGGCTGCATGAACTGCCTTGCCCTCATCCACAGCTCTAGTGAGTGACTGAAAGAAGTCAACCAGGTTGAGCAGGCATGATCTACCCTTCACAAAACCAAATTGCGTGGATCCAGAGTTTGGAGATTCCCTATATCCTTGTTAATTAGGTCCATGACAATGAGCTTCATAGTTTTACATATCAGACTCATCAGGCTAATGGGGCAATAATTCCAAGGGTCTGTAGTCACTCCCCCTTTATAGAGAGGGATGACTGTAGCAGTGTGCCATTCTGTAAGGATAAAGCCTGCGGTGAGGCTGCGATTGAACAGGGCACATAGGTGTGGTGCCAGTTCACTTTGAAGTTCATGTAGAACACAGCCAGGGATATTGTCGGGTCCCGTGGAAGCTGTATTCTTGGCCTTGGACAATGCAGCTTTAACCTGTGCTACAGTAATGCTGGGTGCCTGGCATTCCTCCGGTATTTTGATTGGTCTTTAGGGGGGGGTAAAGTTGGCATTGAATCTGTCGGCCACTATATTGGCAATATCTTTTGGCTCAGTATAGGAGGTACCATTGTGTAGTAACTCACAGCAAATCTAGGTATTGCTGTGGAGATTCTTGATATAACTGTAGAAGGCTTTGTGCTTGTTTTTAGTGTCTGCCACAATTCTGCCTTCATAGCTAGCTTTAGAGGTTTTGATGAGGGATCTCAACTTTTTGTTGAGGCTAATAAGTGAGTTTTTCCAGTCTTGGGACTTCACCTTTTTCTGTAACAATTTCTTCCTTCTGTTGTAGAGTTTCTTAATGGCAGGTTACCACCAGACTGGCTTCCTTTTTCTGGAGGAGAGCATCTTGGTTCTGTTGGGTATGGCTAGTTCCATGCATTTATATACGTGTTCGTACAGTGCACTGGTGTATGATTCAGCAGTCATGCACCTATTTTCCATTTGCATGGGTGCCATGAAGTTAGCCACCTCTATTTTTAGGAGCCCAAAGTCAGTTTGGAGAAGTTTTTCATGGTGGTTACCTTTGCTGGTGGTGTGGGTGAGATGTGGATTTCCATGGTAATTAGTTTGTGGTTGGATCTAACCTGGGAGAAATTGACTATTGGTGTTGAGCAACAGTTGCTCATGTTAGTAATATAACCAGGTCAAGGATGTTGCTTCATCTAGTGGGGGGTAAGAATGAGCTGGTCCAGCGCATTGGAATTAATGAATTTCTGGAAGCGTTGGGCAAGTGTATTGGTGCATAAGTAGTTTTCCCAGTTGATGGAGGGGTAGTTGAAGTCACCCAGTATGAGAGTGTTGAGTTGGACTCTAATAGTTTCCAGGGTGCTTAGGAACGTGAAATGAGAGTCTTGGGACATGGTTGGGACCGTATAGCAGGCTAAAACTTGAATTTCCATCTTATGCACTGTTAGTTGTACCTGAAGTGCCTCCGATGCGTTATACTGGGCTACTAGTCTGGAGGTGTGCATATCCTTTATGAATATGGAGACGCCACCACCTTTGGAGCTTCAGTCCATTTTCTGGGGCCGAAAGGTGTGGAATGAGTTATAGCCTGGTGCTTTCTGCTGCTTTAAACCAGGTCTCCGTTACAGCACAAATGATGATGTTCTCCATTTTGAGGAGTGCTTCCAGTGAGTGCAACTTGAGATTTAGACTTCTAGTGTTGAGCAGCATGACCCTCAGATTGCATTTATTTATAGCTGTTATGGTGGTAATTTGGTCTTTGGAACACAGCCTAAAAAAAGGCACTATAGGGGTGGCAAGAGCCTTAGTCAGTATCCAGAAACCTAGGGATGGACAGATGCATACCATCTCTGGCAAAGCATCGAGGTCTTTCAATCATGTCATCCCAAGCAGACAGATACTGGACACCCTTAGAATGACACCAGAAACTTAGCTAATTGTTGAAGTCGATTTTCTGCTTGTATCAGTATCATTCTGGGCGATAGTAGGATGCTACTCAGGTTTAGGGTCATACCTGCCTGGGCCATATAATCCGAGCGCTCCTCCATGTCTCTTTTCATGTAGTCCAGGGAGGTACGTCTCAGGTCATTCACACCCACATGGACAACGACAGTCATACTTGCACTTGTTGTGGAGTGCTTTTTAGCTGTGTTTAGGTAGCAGTGGCAAAAGATATTATATTCCTTTAGTATCAGTTTAGTTACTTTCCAGAATATACACAGCTATTTTAAATGTTCAGTATAAATATGTATCACTCTAATGTAAATTTCAGTCAAATTTCAGAATATGACATTCATACTCAGTTATGAGTTCAGTATTATACATTTCAGTCAGATTTCAGAATATAAATTTCATACTCAGTTACAACATGCAATTACATCACACTACATATGATTCAGTCATTGGTTTAAGGGTAAAGTGACAAAACTAACTAAGCAGGATTACTATTAGTTTTAAGAGTAATGTGACAGAATTATTTGTAAAATAAGTTATCTAAGGAATAGGCAGTAGTAATTTAATATATCCAAAGCATAATAGTGCAGGCTTAATTTGTTAATTAATTTACAATTTACAGTGCACTTTACATAAAAATTGTACATTAGAAAGTTAAAAGGACACTGATAGAGTATGCAGAGATACAGATCTGAAATACAGAAAGCATAGGTTTTAGTAAACTATTATAGCTCATAAATATTTATAAAAGATTCAATACACAAATGTAGAAGACAGACATCTATTACAGCACACAGAAATTAAAAAGGGACATAGAATTATTAACAAATCTAGCTGAAAATTTAAAGACAGAAATTAATACAGTATATGGTAATTATGCTTCAAGACCAGTTGAAAGGTATCCCAATAGTGCAGATTTCAGTTAGTCTTCAGAAAACAGCCATCATGCTTGATAGGCTATATAATAAAAAAAGAAAATGGACTAAACAGTACTGTGTTTGTGGATTTTTATCTATGAACAACAAGGAAAGGTTTAATTTGCTGTAAGAGAGAGACATTATGCTGCAATAAGGCTCCAGTTCATAAGGTAAAAAAAAAAAACACAAGTAATAGAAAGTGTAATTTTACCATTACAGCATACACAGATAGGGAAGAAAAATAGGCAGGATTAACAGTTCATACTCTGTTTAACTTAACTGAAGATTAACAGAGACAGATTGAGGATGTATGTGCATGGCATTTTTCTCCATGCGGTTTCTGGAACAGCAGGGTTAAAAGAATTATATGGCCTAATCAATTTTAGAAATTACAGAATTAAAAGACAATAGAATAATAATAAAAATTCAGAATAATGTGCAAGCTTTAAATATATCGCACAAACATCAGAACGTAGACTTGATTCTAAAGACAATGGATCTAGGTAATGGGGTAATCGCTGGAGCAGGTATATTTCCTGCATATATAGCTGTTAAAGCTATTTGAAAATTATGTAAATTAGCCAAATTGTTGGAGGTATTAACTAATAGTACCTTTGAGATGATAAAGGACATCACTATCTATCTGGACATATCTGCAGATTATGAGAGAGGTGGCAGAAAGCCTGTATATTCAAACCAGATTACAGTAGTTAGTTATATAGATATGAGGTAACTACAAAAGAAGGTCCCTGTAAACTTTCATCAGAGACTTCAGGGGGAGATGTTAAAGTGAGGGCATTCTTAGTGAGTACACTAAAGTAAATTAAGGTAGAATAATAGGCCTGAAAATATAGAGTCAGACCTATGTTTTCATGTATTCATTCAGTTTCAGGAAAGGCAGTTCAGTAGAAAGGAACAGATAATCTTGCTGGCTAAACATGACATCTGCAGAAATAACAGTTTCAAGGGGAAGCTACAGAATGTCCTTTCTCAAGGGAAAGATATGCTTACTTGCAATGGAATGCTACATAAAGAATAGACAGGCACTGTGAGACACATGCAAGACAAGGCTTGAAAACCAAGGCTAAACAGGTGTGTAAAACATTACAGAGTTTTGGTATTATTAGGCAATACTTCAGACATAGTCAGTAATGTCAGTAAGTTAGCTTTTGGACTGATATGCAAAGAGTCTTTTGCAGTACAGACACTTGATCCTGAGTACAGAAGTCAGATAAAATATCCATACTATTCAAGAGGAAAAGACTGTTTCAGTAGATATTATTCAGGAGAATTAGAAAATAGGTGCAGAAACTTTGGATATATTTATCAGCATTGTTGCTGTTATCTAGCATTCCAGAATTTCTAAAGACTGTTATTGTTTATCAGCACTGTTTTTGGAGACAGTTTTCAGATATTGTTAACATTTAATAAACCATTCTAAACCAAATTACAGCATGTGCAGAATTCATTCTGAAAAGTACAGAAGGACTTGGCTCATAAAGGCGAGACTGGCACCTGTTCAGCACAAGTTTAGGTAATTAACAAATAAAGACATTCATTCCAGTCTCATTTTAGTTGTTTGCAGTTAATTCCAGTATACTACAGTCTTATTGGTTCTTTCATTCATGTTGTCTTGCTTTATCTAACAGGTCCTGTAACTATCTGAATGCATTCTTTTCCTCACTATTTGCAGCATAAACTGAGGTTATGAATACTACCCTAATCTTACACTGTAGTCTGATTGCTGTGAGTTTATCACTAAATCTGATGACATTCCACACTGTCTTCTGAAACCACTCCCTGACCACAATTCTCACTTCATTTCTAGTTTGTCCTACTCCTGTGTAGAAGACTGCATTTGGCTTTGCTGCACTGCAGTGCACCTCCACCTGGTCTCCTGGATACACAGGATATCCAGCCTTGGTTCATGCTTAGTAGATTGATTAGTTTAATGTCCAGCTTTCATTCAACAGCTGGGCAACTGGACATCTACTAGCCAGTAACTTACTGACCCAAGGATGCTGGGCTTTATGGTGGGTACACAATAGCCAATAGGGACAATTACACCCCTCCCATTATTAGCATGCTTTCCTGGCATATGCTGGATCCTCAACCCACTTATTACTGGTAAATACTCAAGCCCCTTTTGGTGACATTAGTCAACACTACTAAATCACCTAGAGCTGACTTTTACACCATCAAGTGGTTAGCCCTGACATGCCATGCAGTCTGTGATCTATACTGTCCTATGCTGAGGATAGTGAACACCACAGTTGATGACCAAAGTGGCTGGTCTATACAACTATGCCCCCCACCCTTTACAGGGCACCATTTAGAGTCTGTGCTGTTGCCCACAGCTCTATTCTTGGCTGAGTTTGAGGTGAAACACCTAGCATGCTTTTGGAAGGTGGTAGAAACCCCACAGAGACACAGGGAGAATATGCAAACTCCATACAGTCAATGGCTGGAGGTCAGGATCGAACGGTATACCTTGTGCATGGGAGGTGAAGACCTTAACCATTATGAAACAAGGCTTAAGATATAGTGATGTCATACTTCAAAACAAAGTGAGAGACAGTGTTAGATGTCCATGTACGTTCAGAAGAGGCATAGCTGGAACTAGCACCCTGGGCTGGTACTACGAACCAGCACCCCACCCCTCAAACAATCAGCCAATTGCTACATTGTAGACAGCTTATGTTTGCAGGGGCTCTTTTCCCTTAGGTCTCCACTGAAAATGGGTTGCTTACTATTAATGCAATGCAAATAGTTAATAACCTTTTCTGTTTTACAATTATTTTGTTTATTTGTATTGTGATTGTTATTTAATATTTGTATATTGTCACTTTATCTTTACTTATGTTTGCTGGCGCTTCTCCCCTCGGGTTTCCACTGAAAATGGGTTTGTTTGCAAACTCAGTTGGACTAACCCAATTAACAAATGTGAAATAAATAAAGAAATATTACAATTAAATCTATGCCACCCAGTTCTTCCACTGAAGAGCAAAAAAAAAAAAAAAAATCCTTCTACTGGCATACTAACCCGCCTTATTGGTTGACATGCCCCCCACATTCAACATATTATATTAAAAAAGAATAATGTCTTCTTTTAAACTGTTTGCTACAAATGTAACAGTTAGCTACAGTTTATACCCTGCATGATTGGGTGCTAAAGTGCTCAGGTTTTAGTTAGAGAAATATTTTTTTTTTTTTACATTTAAGCTGTAGCAACTGTAGCAAGCAGTTGCTGCAGTTTAGACCAGACATGGAGTGCTACAGCACTTACGCTTGACCAGAAATGCAATATTGGCTTTTAAAAGCCAGTATTACATTAAAGAAAGATCAGTATCAGCTGATCGCACCCCCAACACTTCACTCCCAGGGCAATTGCCCCTCTCGCCCTGCGCTAGCTACACTACTGAAGTTCAGTGGGTCTGGGAGCAGTTCTAAGCCAAATGTATGGTGGCAGACAAGGGTAATAAGCTATATAACTGGATAATTTATTAAATGCATAAAAGGCATAGTCACAAACAAAAAAAAAAATAAAATACTAGCAATAGCGTGGGGTTTATATGATTATATTTTACTACATCGCTGACTCATAAAACTGGCATACACTACATCGACCTCAAAGGGCCAAAAGAATTAATCAAAAAAAACAGGAACATTTTATGCAGGAAGGCAAGCCCACTTTAACCTCACAGCACCTGTGGATTATATATACCAACTCGGAGACTGTGGAACAGTGGGGAAAGGGCAAAATTTCACTCCCACTGAGTAGCGTTCCTGCAAAACAAATGCAGACATATTGCGATGAACTGGCAGTTTGACAAAGCAATCCTCCTAATGAAACATTCAGTGTAATGAATGTACAAATAAAAACACAGTGAACCCATAGATATACATATATATATATATATATATATATATATATATATATATATGGGTCTACTTTGACCTTTTGAAATTTCACTTTGAAACTGAAATAACTGATCCCATTTCAGTGAAAGTGCATTTCAATGAAAACACACTTTCACGAAACGCAATACATCAAACAAAAAACACACACAAAAAAATAAATAAAAAAGCATTCATGCAGGAGGGCAAGCCCCCCTTGCACCCATTACTTATATATATATATATATATATATATACACACACATATATAAATATATATATATATATATATATATATATATATATATATATACATGCACAGACACACACACGCATACATATACATATGTATATGTGTGTGTGTGTGTGTATATATCTATATATATCTATATATATATACATATATATATATGGGTCTACTTCTAAAGACCGAACCGACGATTCCCCGACACAGAAATCACCGACGCCAGAAAACCGACAACACACAAACCTGACAACGCTTAACACCGAACACCATAACACCGACACACGGAACGTAAACAACACACTACACTACATAGCATACACACTAGTCCTGACCCAAACCCTAACCCTAAGGTCCGACACTATCGCACACTTAACCTACCTGCACCCTAACCCTAACTCACTTACCCACCCCTAGCCAAAGCTCCGACACTAACGCACACTTCACCTACCTGCACCCTAACCCTAACTCACTTACCCACCCCTAGCCCAAGCTCCGACACTAACGCACACTTCACCTACCTGCACCCTAACCCTAACTCACTTACCTGACCACTCCTACCTCCGTCACTGTCGCACACTTACCGGGTCGCGATCACACATTACCCTTGTCGGTCTTTCCGCTGTCGGCGAATCACCCTGTCGGTATACATACCTGTCGGTTATCTGGCGTCGGTGATTTCTGCGTCGGGGGATCGGCGGTTCGGTCTTTAGAAGGGGACCCATATATATATATATATATATATATATATATATATATATATATATATATATATAGTGTTGACTCCCTTATCTGAACACAAATGTCTTGAGATAACCTTTAACATCTCCAATTGAAAACTACTGACTGAGGTGAAAGACAGCAAATTCAAAATGAAAAAGTGTAAAAAAAGACAAGAAAGTACTATTGACCACATTTCAAAACATTCAATGGAAATGGAAATGGAAAAAAAAGGACAGAGACATGATAGAGTTACAGAATATTATGTAAACATGATAAGAGGATATGCAGAGCCAAGATCCTGGATTCTTAAAGAAACAGAAACAAACACAGAAAAAGACACAGCAATACAATAGTCTGCATGACTAACTGATGGCAGAAAAAAATGCAAATGACCCAGATGCTGAGACTTTCAGAATGTATAATAAATGCAAAGATGTAGTAATATTTTCTGCAAATGAAAATTATTTGTTTAAAGAGGCAAGACTGACAATTACAAATGCACTACAGTAGATGTGTATAGAAACTGCATGTGAAGCACACCTAGGAATAATGAGAACAAAGAACATAGTTAGAACTAAGATGGATCATATAAAAGAAAATATTCCAGTTCTACATTCAAGCCCTACACAGGCAATACATGCTATATGTCCCCCACAAAAAAAAAAAATACACCGGAAGTTATAAGTTTGCTAGATAAGGCAACCCATATAGCCAAAGGCTTGTTAAAAAAAAAAAAAACTTCAGTAGAATAACAATACAGGGAATTAATAAAAATACATTCTTCATAAAAGGATATGCACATAATAAAAATACTAAGCTGTGTGTGACTAATATTTGTAAAAGGCTTAGCTTAAAGAAAAGAGCGACAATATTTGTTCTTGAACTGTATAGCTTCAGGATCTCATACTATATTTTTATTTTTTTATTTAGTTAACATTTGTTTACCAGCAGAGTCTGACTGGGACAGAGCCCATTTTCAGTGGAGGCCCTGGGAGAAACACTCCAGATGCATGTTCATAGGTTCATAGGTATTTACTAGTCTAATGACCACAAGGACCTTTTTAAGCCTAGCCATGCATCCCAAATCTCTGAGAAGTTCTGCTACCCTTGATAAGTGAAAGCATGGGCTTGGGAGATGAACCAATTACAGGTTATCTGTGTCCATTAGAGATATAGGTGCTAAACCAGGGATGAATTTCCGGTTTCCCATCCAATTCTCCAAGTTGCACTCGAATTGGGTTAGGGAGGAACTATGCTTCACATGGATGGGGAGTCTATTCCATAGACGGGGTAGTCTCTGGGATACATACCTCTCTCTCCAGCAGGTCCTATTTATATCACAGGCAAGGTTTAAGTCTTTAGAACAAGTAATTATGGAGCTGTTTATTTTGTGGATATGCAGGAGGTCCATCAGAGTGGGGTCTGACAATGCCCTATATGCCAGGCAAAGAGCTCCCCTCAAAAGCCTGTATGAGATAGAATACAGGGATAGGGCCTTGAGGTGGTCTGCATAGGACATATTACTTACGCCCTGTATTCTTTTAGTGAGGAACCTCTGTGGACGTTCCAATTGCTGGATATGCTTGGTTATGTACATACCAAAGGTTGTACTCCATGATAGGTCTGATGAATGCTGAATACAGCGGAACAATGCCTTCCTTGGACTTTTGTTTATAAGTTGTGCAACACAGAATGATTTCCTCACCACTGTAGACACATGATAATCAAAGGCTAGATAACTATCTATGTGTGTCCCTAATTCCTTGATTACTGGGTCAACTCTAAGGGGTGTGTTGTCAACATGATAGTTACCAGGGATGGATGACTTTCCGAAGGATACTATTATGCATTTCTTGGCATTTAGTTTTAGTCCATGGCTTTGACACTAGTTGTTGTCTGTGTCAGCCCCTCCTGTAGAACATTTGTGTCAGCGTAAGGTTCAATGACAGCTGCTAATTTGCAATCATCTGCAAATTTAGTCAACCAGAGCCCACTGACATTGGCCGTGACATCTGAGAAGTAAATGCCAAAAGGAGCGGTCCAAGGACTGATTCCTCAGGGACTCGACTTGTGACTGACCTCTTTGTAAAGGTAGACTCCCTAATTCTAACTTCCTGGGTCCTGTCTCTGAGCCAGTTGTCAATCCACTGGGTGACATACCGGTTTGTATCTAACCTTTTGAGTTTGTCAACAATGCCCAAGTGGGATATTGTGTCAAATGCCTTGGCCAGGTCAGGGTAGGCATTGTGAATGATTCTGCCCTCATCCATTGCTTTGGTGACCTTCTCAAAGAAGTCCACCAGGCTGAGTAGGCATGATCTGCCCTTGATGAAACCAAACTGGGTTGGGTCCAGTGTCTGGAGGTTTACTATATCGTTATTGATCATCTCCATGATAAGTCTTTCCACGGCTTTACATATATGACTAGTGAGACTTATGTGTCTGTAGATGGCCCACCTTTGTGCAGAGGGATGACTTTTGCCTTTCTCCATCCATGAGGCATGAAGCCTGTTTGGAGGCTACAGTTAAATAGTAATTCCAGAGGCCTTGTAGGTCATGTTTCATACTATTTAGAAGGCATCCTGGGATATTGTCTGGGCCCACTGATGCAGTGTTCCTGGTCTTAGAGAGAGCATTAAAGACCTGTTCCCTAGTGATAGTAGGGGGAGTTATGTTTGATGACATTTCCTGAGGGAAGGTTGAGGGGGAGAGAGAAGTAAAGTTGAAGCTGAATTTATCAGCCAGGAGGTTTGCAATATCTTCTGGCACAGTATAGGTGGCTCCAATTACAATGAGCTCTGCACACAATTGTGTATTGCCTTTGAGGTTGCGGACATAGCTAAAGAATGCTTTGTGGTTGTCCTTGGCCTGGGAGGCCAAACTTATCTCAGATCGGGCTTTGGTAGACTTTATTTGTCCTCTGAGTTATTTGTTTAGTTTGATGAGAGTGCTTTTATCCTGCTGGATGCTGCACCTCCTAATTTTTGCCATGATTTTCTTCTTCCTGTAATTCAAACAACTGATTTTGTGATTCCACCAGGGTGGCTTGTTTTTTAAGTTAGTTCTGTACTTCTTCCCTGTGGGTAGAGAAGCTATTAACATGCTTGTACAGGGTTTCTGTGAACAGTTCTGCATAGGCAGAAGTGTTCTCAGGGTTTATGGGGCTTGAAATATTGCCAGAGTCTCACTTTATAGCAGGAGGTCAGCCTTAGAAAAGTTCCTGAATATTCCAGGTTTAGCTGGGGTTCCAGGTATTATTTTTACTTCAAAGGAGACCATTTTGTGTTCTGACCTTAACAGGGAAACCATTACAGTAGGGGATGTGCAGAAGTCTCCCATATTAGTGAGGACCAGATCCAGTCTGTTTGCACCCCTGGTTGGTGTATTGACTATGTGGTCCATGGAGTTTGTGTTTACAAAATCCAGGAATCTCTCTGCATGTAAGTTTCATGTCATATTGGATTCCCAGTTAATAGTAAGGTAATTAAAGTCACCCATGAATACGGTGTTGGGTTGGATGGTTAGTGTTTCTAATAAGTTTAAATACATGGTATGGGTTTCATGGGTCATAGAGGGAGAACTATAGCTTGCAAGGAGGTGGTATTGGATTTTCCCTATGGTGATTTCACCATGGAGCAGCTCAAGTGCATTGTCCTGTTTGACCAGCCTTGAAGTATATTTATTTTTGATGTAAACAGAGACACCTCCACCTTTATTCACTGCCTGCAAAGTAGCTGTCCTAAATGCGTGGAAGGCATTATAAACTTGCACTGTTGGTGTGCTCTCCACGGCTTTAAACCATGTCTCAGTGACCACACAGACATCAGCATTCTCTAGGGTAGAGAGAGCTACTAGGAAGTGGAGTTTTTTGTTTAGACTCCTAGCATTGAACAGTAATACCTTTAGATTTTCTTGGTTTTGATTTGCTATGTTGGAAGTACTTTCAGTTTGGCATTGCCTAAAAAAGGCACTATGGTGGAAGACAATGTTTTAGCTAATATTCAAAAGCCTAGAGTGGTGAGGTGCAGACAGACCATCCCTGGCACAGCAGTGTGGTCTGTTGACCATCTGCTTCCATGCTGACAAATATTGTACCCCCTTAGAATGACACCAGAAACTAAGCCAATTATTAAAGTCAATCATCTTTTGTTCATATTGTGGCATCATCCTTGGAGAAGGTAAAATGCTGCATACATAAGTGGAATGACTAGTTTTGTTGGCCATAACTCTTACAGGAAGGGAGAAACACCTTACTAAATGGCTATTGTCAATTTTTCTGGAGTCCCATCTCTGTCAGGGGAAGCATCTGAGCATTCATTGGCAGCCAGGGGGGATTCTTTAGAGAGAAATATCTCATGCAATAGCAGCAGCTTGAAAGTACCTATGTGTATGTGCACATGAAGACATAAAGATGGTGCACATTGAGGTGAAGACACAAGGCTGTGTTTAAGATCTTTGTGGGTTTGTACATGTTCACATGTTAAGAAAGCCAAGGACAGCATTCTGAATCAGTTAGGATCAGGAGTGTAGCCAGTCTTTTTTTTTCCAATTTGTACTCTGAGGTGTAGTACTTCTTATTCTGTTCTGCATCTGAAGAAAAGATGTGGTCTGTTCTGGAATATGTCAAGCTATAAAGGATTTGATTTTCTATACTTTTTATGGACACATAAAAGGGACAGTTTCAAGTTTCCCAAGGAACTACAGTATTTGCTGTACTTTGCAGAGCACATTGCTGCAAGTATGTGCAGGTCGGTTTGAATATTTATGTACACAGTATGCTACAAACAGTACTTCTTACTCTGTTTCTGCACCTGAAGAGAAACTGTGGTCTGGTCTGGAGCACATCAGGTCATACTGGATTTGAATTTTTTTCCTTTTTCTGGACACACAAAAGGGACATTTTCAATTTTTCCAAAGAAATACAGTATTTGTTTTACCCTGATACCAAATAAGTGTTTGCAGTACAGTAGAGAGCAAGTGCTTCTGTTCTTCTGGGTAATTCTCAGGTTTCTTACTTGTAGATCAAGTCCATTTGTCTCTCTATGTTATGCAAACAAAAAATAACTCTGGCTGAAGTTTGTTAAACTCAGTGTTAACACTTCCTATGGAAATCATAGTCAATGCATTCATTCTGTCCTGTCCCACTGTACTACGAAGAAAAGTTTTAATTCCTTTCAGTGTTGAGAAACACCTTTCTGCCCCAGCTGTTGATATTTGCTGTGGTGGCTGTAATTAACAACTCATTGAAAGTCTTTAAAACCACACTGGTCAATGAGTTGTCCACTAAGAATTTTAACATCTTAACTATGTACACTGCTACTTGCTGCAAAGTCTTTATGGTGATACACCACTCCAAGATTTGTTCTAAGTTGTCCCCTCAACAGGAATGGATAGTTTTCTATGGTTGCTGGGAAGAGATTTTTCTGGAAGCTGTTTTGTATATACTGAAAAGTTTCCAGTCTGTTGAAGCTGAGAAGCCTGAATATGCCAGGTTTGTTCAAATCATGATATTGCCTGGAACTTTAACATCTCACACACTTCTTTTGCAGCAACAGGCAATGCTTGGTGCAGTGGTTGGCATCCTGATAGTCCTTGGTTATGTCTTGCGAGGATGTTCTCTGTCTGTAGGTACTTTTCTGTGGTGATGTCGATATCTGATTTGACATTGTCCATTGCATTCAAGACTATGTGCACATGCTTTGCAACTGTGGTTGCATCTGGGGTAAAACACTGAAGTTGCCTGTGCAGAATGTCAACATGTTGCATTATACAGTTTAAAACAGTCAGCCAAAACTTAAATTCAACATCTTCAAGTGTTCGCTTTAGCCTTTGCTTCCTGTACAGTTACTGCAGCAGATGTAGGACATTTGTACAAATAATTAAAACATTCTACCAGCAAGTTCAAGTTTTCATACACTGCATTTACAGTACATATATTTAAAATTCCACCGTATTCCAGACATTTGTGGCATGTGTTGTGCTGCTATTTGTCCAGAATAGCTTGTCGTTGAAATGAATATGATATAAAGGCTGAAAGTCCACCAAGAGGTGAAAAAAAAAACCTTTACTTCAGTATTACGTACTGTGGCTCTTTGCATTACCAGACTAAGTTGCTGGGGATAGCAGTATACATAATAAACACATTTAAATTCCTGCCTTATGATGGCCTGGACCCCATGCTGAACACCACTCATAACAGATGCATCACAACTCTGAGCAACTACTTTTCCATGCTGGTCTCCAACTACTTCCTTCAACTGTACACTTATCACATCAGCAATATGCTCTGCAGTCTGTCCAGGTGGTGTAAAATATCCCCAAAACATTTCCGCACCTAGCTATTGACAATATAATGTAACACAATGGCAATTTGCCACAGCCTGCAACATCATTGATTTTTTCTGCAGTTAGTGGTATACATTTTGTAGTACTAATCTCTTTTTTATTTCTTCTCTGCATTTTGTTAGCTTACAATCCAGGAATTCATTCTGAACTGTTTTTGATGTTCCTTTAAAAACAGTTGAAGTTTTTGTGTGTTCTGTCAAATTCTGATCGATCCTGAAGGTGAAGTCTACCAGTCTGCCGAACATTCCAGCACTCAGTGGTCCTTCAGATTCGTCATGGCCTCTCAAAGCTACTTCTCCTTCACAACACAGCCTGATGCAGTCAATTATAAGTGCTACAACATGCCAGTTTTCTTGTACTTTCTTGTTGTGTCTTGTCACTGATAAGTGATAACTGAGACCTAAAATCCACACTTCCCAACACTGCTAGAACATTGCTAGAAACATCTGATTGTCAAAATGTTAAGCAGGCTGTTCATGTTTTCTACAAAATACCACAAAACACAAGCAAAATGCTGAATAAAAAACAACAAAAAGCTACAGGTCCGCAGGTATCCAAAGAAATAAAATCCTTAGCCCCTCAACCAACAAGCTTTCCAAGAGTGAAATTATTGCGCTTACAACCAGCTTTAAATAATCAAAGAACACAATTAACAAGCAATTAAACAATCATTCAATAACTAATTAAATCACATACTTTCAATTGCACTCTTTATTGAGCCCCAAAGGCTCAAAAGTACCATATTTTAAAATGAAAGGTGTTTCCTTCCTTAAAAGTTTTTCTTTTTAGCTGGTACACTCACCTATACATACCTCAATTTTTCTAACACACAATCCCTACAAAATTCAGGGTTAGAGTGGTGAAAAGACATAAAATGACCCCCAAAGGGGCTATCCAACTTTTTGTTTCTTATATCTCTAATATGTTCCTGGAGACGCACCCTAAAACTCCTAGAAGTTTCCCCAATATAATACAAATTACAAGCATATTTTAAAGCATAAATAATACTTTCCATCTTGCATGTATATTCACCACTAGCCATAAACCTAGAACCATTAATGTATGGAAAAAAAATCAACCAATTGTTTACAATGCAGAAAATAAAATTGCATAAAATGCAATTTATGCAATTTGCATAAAATTAGACCTGTTAGTAACAGCCTGCATTTAATTGCTGGAACCTGTGTTCTGAGAGACTTCCTTCCAATCTATCTGCAAATATACAGAGCTGAGTATATTTTTTTGGTTTAGACTTTGTTAATTGTTGCTTAGATCTCCGTTGAAACTACTGTCTCCCTGTTCTGGGAGACTGCTTTCCAATCTATCTGCAAATATACAGAGATGAGTATACATTTTTTTTTGTTTTAGAGTTTGTACTGTTAATTGTTGTTTAGATCTCTGTTGAAACTGTTTTCCCCACCCCACCCTATTTTCTGCCGTGTCTTCAGTTGGTATAACTGGTTTTTACAGCTTGTGTGTTATCTAACTCAAGGATCACTTGCATAAAATTAGACCTGTTAGTAACAGCCTGCATTTAATTGCTGAAACCTGTGTTCTGAGAGACTGCCTTCCAATCTATCTGCAAATAAACAGAGCTGAGTATATTTTTTGGTTTTAGAGTTTGTTAATTGTTGCTTAGATCTCTGTTGAAGCTGTTGTCACCTTCTTCTGAGAGACTGTTTTCCAATCTATCTGCAAATATACAGAGCGGAGTATATTTTTTTGGTTTTAGAGTTTGTACTGTTAATTGTTGCTTAGATCTCTGTTGAAACTGTTTTGTCCTACCCACCTTTCCTATTTCTGGCTTGTAGTTTAAATTTGGTGGCTTTTGCAGTTGCCTGCCCCACTGTAGATTTGATCTGGGACACTCCCCCAGTCCCATCTCTTTATCACATTCTACCTAATAAACTCTTTCTGCACTTGCTTTTAGTCCTTTTTAATTTAATTGCATTTTTTAAACTGTGTTTGGTCTAATATTGCTACATACTCAAATGTGCTAGCTTGCACTGCATGTGAATTGTTTTTACTACTGTTTTTTGCTACTTTTCTGTAAAAAAAACAAAAAAAAAAACTAAGCCTGGTTCCTAACTTTCCTGTAACTAGTGTTCCAGATACAGATTTGCTGTATCCAGGACTGTATGTAAGCTTCTGAGCCCCCTAAGTCTTTCTGTGTTGGAGGGAAGCCTTCTAGCTTATCAGTGGGAGTCGTAAGCACTAGGTAACCTGTCTACCACATAAGGAGTGGTTCTGGCCCAGAAATTGTAGTTATTGGCCGTTTGGGCAATCTCTTCCATCTCTCTCAACTTTCTGATTTGAAAGCCTGCATTTGCACTTGTTTCTGTCCTGTAACTCTAGTGCAGATACAGATTCTTAGTTTTAGCACTTAAATTTGCTTATTCGTGCTCAGCACTTGTCCAGAACTTGTAAGCACTAAATAAGCTACTAATTAGTATAGCACTCAACCATCCTCATTACCTAGAGGAAAACAGTTTTTGTACGTACTTTTCTCACTTGCTTAGAGAAAAACAGCTCTTGTACTCACTTATCTAGAGGAAATAGTTTTTTATTTAGGCATGTCCAAGGGTCAGCTCCCAGTGTTCTCTCCTGTCTATCTGATGAATCTGGGCATCTTGAGGCAATGTAGAAATTGCCTCATGTACACAGACAATCCTCTCCTCCTACCACCCAACACTACAGCCTGTGAGAGATACACTTATCTAGCCAAACTGGAGGTAAAGCTATCTCCAACCAAGACTGAACTTGACAGTCATGAGGAGAAGGTAAACATTTGCACCACACCACACTCATCACATAGTCTCACTAAATCTACACGACCAAAATCCACACATAGTAACACAAAAACATTCGGAGGCTCTCAATAATAATCTGTCTAAGCAACAGAGACCTCCAAAGCAGAAATGCAAGCAACCTCCATCCCCCAACACAACCCAAATGACACACAGCCCACAGACTCAGTGTGCCACTCAACCACAGCCAATAAGGCAAAACGTACCAAACACACTAGTCATAGGTGACTGTATAGTCAGGCACACTGATGTCCCACTCACCAGGCTAAACAAGGAGAAGGTTACTGTCAGCTGCCTGTCGGGTGCCAAGATCCGCCACATAACCCACGCACTCAGGTCACTCCACAAGTACAAATATGACTCTGTCATTGTCCATGGTGGTGTGAATGACCTGAGACGTACCTCCATGGACTACATGAAAAGAGACATGGAAGAGCTCTCCGATCTTGTAGCCCAGGCAGGTATGACCCTAGCCCTGAGTAGCATTCTGCCATCACCCAGAATGATACCGCACTACAAGGACAAAATGATTGGCTTCAACAATTGGCTAAGCTTCTGGTGTTATTCTAAAAGGATCCAGTATCTGTCTACTTGGGATGACATGGTCGACAGACCACGATGCTTTGCCACAGATGGCCTGCACTTGTCGCCCCTGGGATTCCGGATACTGGCTAAGGCTCTTGCTGCCCCTATAGTGCCTTTTTTAGGCAAGGTCCAAATAACAACTTCACCACCGTAACAGGAACAGGCAAGCAAAAACTGAGGGTAATGCTACTCAATGCTAGAAGTCTAAATCTCAAAATGCACTCACTAGAGGCACTCCTTAAAATGGAGAACATCGATATCTGTGCAGTGACTGAGATTTGGTTCAAGGTTCCAGAGAACACCCCTGCACTACCAGGCTATAACTCATACCACACTTTTCGGCCATGTAACCTGGACCGAAACACCAAAGGCGGATGTGTGTCCATATTCATTAAGGATATCCACACCTCCAGGCTAGTTGCTCAGCATAATGCATCCAAGGTTACCCAAGTGCAACTAACTCTGGGCAAAACTGCAATCCAAATTGTAGCTTGCTACAGATCCCCCACCATGCCCCAGAATTCCCACTCCTCTTTTCTTGATGTACTGGAAAATATTAGGGTTCAACCAAACACCCTAATAATTGGGCGACTTCAACTACCCCACCACTAACTGGGAAAACTACTCGTGTACCAACTCCTTAGCTCAATGCTTTCAGGAATTCATAAACTCCAATGCCCTGGATCAACCTATCCACACCCCCACCAGGGGCAACAATATCATAGACCTAGTCATTACCAACATGAGTGACCGGTGTTCCACACCTGAAGTCAACTCCTCGTTGGTCCGATCTGACCATAAGCTAATCACCCTTGATATTCACATCCCGACCCCACCCCCCATTAAGGAATCCATGGTAAAAAATTTCTCCAAAGCCAACTTCATGCTTCTTAAGACAGAAGTGGTGAACTTCATGACACCCATGCAGATGGACAATACAGTTACAACTGCTGAATCCTACACAAATGCACTCTATAAGCACTTACACGAGTGCATGGATCATGCTATCTCAAAGAGAACCAAGATGCTAGCCTCCAAAAAAGGAAGCCGATCTGGTGGTCCCCTGCCATAAACAAACTGTACAACAGAAGGAAGAAACTGTTGCAAAAGAGAGTAAAATCCCATGAGTGGAGGAGCTCCCTGGTCAGCCTCAGTAAAAAGCTGAGATCCATTATAAGATCCTCCAAAGCTAGCTACGAAAACAAAATTGCCACTAATTCTAAGGACAACTACAAAGCATTCTATAGCTATGTCAAGAATCTCGATGGCAACACCCAGATCTGCTCTGAGTTACAGCACAATGGCATGAAAATTACAGAACCCACTGATATTGCCAACATCCTGGCAGATAGGTTCAGTGCTAACTTTACCCCCCCTAAAGGGCCCTATCTATACAGGAAGAATGCAGATTCCCTATAATTATAACTACGCAGGTAAAAGCTGCACTCTCTAAAGCCAAAAACACAGCATCCATGGGACCAGACAACATCCCAGGCTGCGTTTTACACGAACTTCAGAATGAAATGGCTCCCCACTTAAGCACCATGTTCAATAATAGCCTCGCATCAGGCTTTGTGCCCACTGAATGGAGCACAGCAACAGTTATCCCACTCCACAAAGGGGGAGTCACCACTGATCCCGGGAACTATCGACCTATTAGCCTAACGTGCCTGGTCTGCAAGGCCATGGAATGTATCATCATGGAACTCATAAACACAGACATTGGTAACCTCCAAACTCTGGATACCACCCAGTTCGGGTTTGTGAAAGGCAGATCATGCCTCCTGAACCTAATCGACTTTTTTGAGGCAGTCACCAAAGCCATAGATGAAGGTAAGATGGTTCACACAGCCTATCTTGACCTTGCCAAGGCTTTCAACACCATCCCCCATTCTGGAATTATAGCTAAACTCACTAAACTAGGTATAAATCCATACGTCACAAGATGGGTTGCCAACTGGCTCACTGACAGAACCCACACTGTAAAAGTTGCAGACTCCAAATCTGACCTCAAAGCAGTGACAAGCATCTGACCTCAAAGCAGTGACAAGTGGAGTACAACAGGGTTCCGTCCTGGGACCTCTCCTGTTTGGTATCTACTTCTCTGAAGTACAGGCTAACACAGAAGGCCTCTGGCTAATGAAGTTTTCAGATGACTGCAAACTAGGAGCCATAGTCAAGTCCCCAAATGATGTGAACATCCTACAGAAGGACCTCGCTGAGACAGATGCCTGGTGTCACAGCCATGGCCTCAAGCTCAATGCCAAAAAGTGCAGTGTCATCCCCTTTGGTAAAAACTCTGTACCCATGAACTACCACATAGGCAGCGATCTACTTAACACCGAATGTGTGATAAGAGAACTTGGGACCCAGGTGGACAGTAGTCTCTCCTTCGATAGTCACATCGCCACAGTAGTTAGGAAGTCCTTCTACGTGGCACACCTCATCATAAAAGGGTTCTAATACAGGAAAAAAGAGGTCATTGCTCCCCTCTACTCGACACTCATTAGACCCATTATAGAGTACAACGCCCCTTCTGGAATGTACCTCACAAGACATCTGCAACAGCTGGAAAGGCCACAGAAGTACCTCACAAAGAGGATTACTGGCTTCAAAAAAATGCCCTACACTGACCGCCTCAAAAATCTCCAGCTTTACTCCGTAGCATATCGCCTACTCCGAGGTGATCTCTGCCTAACATATAAAGCTATGCCAAACCCAGAGCTGTTGGACATGCTATACCTAAAGAAATCCAAATCCCTCCAAGCTACACGCTCTAGGGACCTAAACCTTGTCACCACAATAAACAGGACATGCTGGAGGATAGATTCCTGTCCCGGAGACTCCCCATACTCTGGAACAGGCTAACCATCTATGTCAAGCAAAGTTCTTCATTAGCACTCCAAGAAAACTCTTGATGAGTGGATGGGAAATAGGAAATACACCCCGGGGATCACTTCTGTGTCTCTGCTCGACAGTGGCACAGGAAAATGACTTTCTTGGGTAGCGTAAGCCAGGGAACCTTGTTGGCTAGGCTTACGTAGGCCCTTGGGCTGATAGCCTAGAACCTACCTATGAACAAATAGAGCATTTACCACAAGGCTTTGTTCCTCTACTATGACATTCCTGCTTATACTAACATCTGGTGGAATAAAGTGGTTATGAACAACCATGTCGGATACATTTCTAGCTCTTTTATAACAGATATTCACATGGCTAGAGAACACTCCCCTCAAATCTCTATCCTGTAAAACCATAGGCCAAAATTGCCGAACTTTCTTGACCACTAAATCTGTAATTATATTAAATGTGGTCACAAAATACATTTCATTTTTAGCTTTTTTTTGTCTTTTTTATCTCCCAAAATCTGTGGATAGATAGTCGTATAATTAGATATATTTTTAGGACTCTTATCCCAACCACTTGGAGAATTATTCCCATTTCTCTGAAAAGTATTTTTATTATTGTTCCCATATCTCATTTTGATGATTTTTTGCTTAGCCTCTGTCACAATATCTATGTCATAACCTCTGCTAATAAACATCTGTTCAGCCTCCAATATTTCCTTATCAAATAAACAATCAGTACTACACAGCCTATTAATTCTCAAAAATTAATTGTAAGGTAGTACAGAAATTAAATGATGGTGATGGCAACTATTTCTATACAAGAATAGATTTCTTTGATCAAATTTTCTGTGTATACCAGTCCCCAGACTATCAAGCTGAATGTCAAGGAAAATGACCCGGGAGCCCAGCTGCACTCCATCAAACTGAAGACCCATATTATTAGGGTCCTATTAAATGATCATGCATCTTGATTGAACTTGAAAGCACTAAAAGGCAAAATAGCGAAACGGCATATAAGCAAATTCTTTTCCTGGGAAAGAAATCGCTTGGCCGCTTCCGTTACTTTGCTGTTTTTGTGACTGTAGTGCAATCTTGGAGTTGATGTATTGAAGTAGGGGGGTGTGGGGGCAAAACCCCCCACTTCATGTAATGTTTTAATTTTTTTCTGTTTTGTTGAACAGTGATTTTTTTTTCTTCCTTGGAAAAAAAATCACTGTTCTAAGCGTTCGAGATTATAAACTTTCACTTACATGGGTTCGATAAATCATTGTTCAGTTTTTTAAGCATTCAGTGATTTAACACAGACCTTATTAAACTGTAAATCATTAACAAAAAGCTGTGCATTCCTATTCATCCCTTTACACAAGAAAATCAAATCATCTATAAATCTAAAGTATACAGCTACCTTAGATCTATAGAAATAGTGGTGACATATTCTTCTCCAAATTTAGCCATCACCAAATATGTGTACATGGGGGCAAAGGCTGCCCCCCATGGCTGTGCCCTGCATTTGGTGAAAAATTTCCCCTTTAAATGTAAAAAAAATATTCTTTAAACAGAAAAAGAATCAGGTCCATGAGGAAGTGAGACATAGGTGAATCACCCAAAAAGTGAGATAAAGCTTGCATGCTTACATTGTGTCTTATATCAGTGTAAAGACTTTTAACGTCCATACAAAGCCAGTACATAGTATCATTCCAAGCAATGCACTTAATTTTATTCAAAAAGTCTCTAATATAAGATGAGGTACTCAAAACATATTTTTTCAAATATTCATGTAACAGAATAGAAACGTTTTTCAAAAAATATTTTTCTGCTGGCACAATTGGCCTGCCACTCAAATTGTCAGTACCCTTATGTGTTTTAGGTAGACAATAAAATACTGCTATATTTGCATTATCAACATTAAGCTTTTTTTCCAGGTCACTAGCCGTAAAATAGCCTAATCTAAAGCCTTTCTTAATTAACAGTTGATATTCATCAATAACCTTATAATATCTAGAAATGTCACATTTCTCATACAGTTCTTCATTTCTAAGATGGAAATAACACATATCTAGGTACTGAGTGTAATACATAATCACAATTTAGTTTCCCTTATCAGATGGCTTTACCACCAGACTTCTATCCTTACAAAATTCAGAGAAGGCCAGCCACTGTTCCTTACTTAAATTCTAACATATATTTGATCTGTTATTTGAGCTGTTATTCATGCATTTCTACTATAACTGTTCGACTTCAAAATTCGAAGTAGAAATGTAGCTTTGAATATCATTAATAACAAAGGGTGGAATATAACGACTCTTCACATGAATTCTACTAGTATTCAAATTACTATAAGCATTAACAACAAAATCATCATGTTCCTCCTGAAAAGAACAGGAGTAAAAAGAATCATCAGAACTCCCATTCAGGTAAGGTGGACCACCATTATCACATTTTTTTTAAATAATCAGACAGATGTAACTTTCTGCTAGGCAGGAATATTTCAGTCTTAAGCATATGCAGTCTAGGTAAGGCTGTAGGTATAAATTTAAGTCCTAGATCCAATACAGATAATACAACATCAGAAACTTCACATTTAGATAAATTAAGAACCAGAGAGTCATTCAAGGAGTTGCACCTGTTAGTTCCAACACTTTATCTTCCCATTCTGGCCCCTCGAGTTTCTTCCATAATTCTTGGATTGTCCCCCATCATTGTGGCCATGTTTTTTGTTATTATTGTGGAATTTGGTTTTACTATTACTCCGAAAACGTTTATTCATGTCCACAGGATCTTGGGCTTGTGGCAGAGCTGGAAATTGCTCCATTTTGCCATCAGCCCCCAAAATTAGCTTTTGCTTCTTCCGACAAAGCAAAAGAAACTGAGCTGACAGCGGAAGTGTTACTATAACCTTTGCCAGTCCCACAACTGGAAGAAGCTGTGTTATTTTTGCGTTTCCAAAGAAACGCCTTGTCCAGATTATAATCTTTTATGTCCCTATTAATTTTTACACTTTTCTGCTCCACCAGCTCAGTTTCTAAGTCCACCAACCTAGAGTTCACATCATGAAGCATTTCATCCAATTTAACAGAGGATAGATGTTTCTGAAGTTCCCCACTCACCAATAATATCTCTTCCTTCAGCTGTCATTTTTTAAGGTGATCCCCCTCAATTAGGATCTGAACCCATTCAGTAGAATACTGCGAGTGGCTGCAATCCACCTTTTATGAAAGGTGGCATCATCTGGATTCTCCTCATCAAATGGTGTGGTTGGCGTTGTAAAAGCTGTCAAACCCCTTGGAGTAGTATTTAATTCCGCATAACGTTGAAGGCACAAAATATTCATATGGGTGCTACTTTCTTTATACAACAGTATCTCCAATTTGTCTCGTAAATTGCATACCTCTGTTGGAAGGGAGACTACTAGAGGAACGAAATGTTTGAAAAATGTCCGTGAAGCGACGATTTTGTTCCCCTATATAACGATCCCACATATTTGCAGGGGACATAGCTCCCGCAGAAATATTACCCACAAGGATATTACTGTTAGAGGTAGTAGCCACATCATTAGTTCTGGAGCCTTTCTCATTGTGCTGTAAGACATACTGCTCAATCGACCTTTGTGTACCATCAGTCAGGTCATCTCTAAACACACGACGTATGTTGTTGGTAGGATCCATAACCATAAAGAATACAAAATACCACAAAACACAAGCAAAATGCTGAATAAAAAAGCAACAAAAAGCCACAGGTCCGCAGGTATCCAAAGTTTAATAAAATCCTTAGCGCCTTTTCTAACACACAACCCCTACGAAATTCAGGGTTAGTGTGCTGAAAAGACATAAAATTACCCCAAGAGGGCTATCCAGCTTTTTGTTTCTTATATCTCTAATATGTTCCTAGAGAAGAAACGCACTCTAAAACTCCTAGAAGTCTCCCCAATATAATACCAATTAGAAAAGGTTGAGGTAAGTATAGGTGAGTGTACTAGATTAAAAGAAAAACTTTTAAGGAAGGAAACACTTTTTTCATTTTAAAATATGGTTCTTTGGAGCCTTTTGGGCTCAATAACGAGTGCAATTGGAAGTATGTGATTTAATTCTTGTTATTGAATGATTGTTTAATTTCTTATTAATTGTGTTCTTTGATTGTTTAAAGCTGGTTGTAAGCACAATAATTTCACTCTTGGAAGGCTTGTTGGCTGAGGCGCTAAGGATTTTATTGAACTTTGGATACCTGCGGACCTGTGGCTTTTTGTTGTTTTTTTGTTCATGTTTTCCAGCCTTTTTTGCCATTCTCTTCAGGTCATTCCACCCTTTGTTTCCCCACCAAACAATAAGCATGGGAAGCAGTGCAAAGTGTCTGTTTCCTCACACCCACAGATCCAAATGTGCTTGTCACAGACTGAGCTGCTGAAGCTGTGTGTAACATATTCTTGACCTACTTCTACCTTGTGACTCCATCTTGAGTTCAGCTGTGGGTCTTCCAGTCCTCTTGATTTTTAACTTCTCATGAAAAGTCAAGTCTTTAATATAAATAGCTTTTAGATAGGCTACTAGAACTGCCTGCTCACTTATTCTATTGTTGTGGTGGTAACTCTGAAGTAAATATTTTACAAAAATAATTAACTGCTGCTGTTGTTTACATTTCTAGTACAGCTTTAGGTACAGTTCTTATTTAACACATGATGGTTCATGACTGACTTTTAAGTCTGAACCTAGTAATGTAGCTTGTCAAAAAATATTTCCTCTGAAAATCTCTTCTTGTACTTAACAGTTTCACTTAATAGAAGGGTCCGTCATTTCATTCCACATATAGCCCCCCCATCCCAACTGCCTACCCACAGTATCTGGTTTGACCTTAGAAGGTTAAAAATTTGAAAAAGGAGGCAACAGTTACATTAATGTGTTTCTTTCACAAAAACATTAGTCAAAGCTCAGCGGTTGTAGTCGCACCATCTTACTCCACCCAAATGCACTGTAGTCTTGTAAAGGCAGAATTACAACAGTAGATAGCAGGGCTAGACATTTCATTCACAGACAAACAGCGCCACCCCCATACATATTACCTACCTAAAAAGTGGTTTGGCCTTGCCAGGATTAGTGATGTTTTCAATAATGTATTGATGCACACAAACAATGAAGAGTTTGCATTTCATCTTGTTTCACCCAAATACACACCTGTTTTTTTTTTTGAACTGTTCAGAAATCAAACCAATTGTCCGGTAGTCTGATAAACACTGTACAAACTCTGGTATTCTGTTTCAAAAAAGAGACTATCGGAGTTTGTTAAATTGGTAGATTTACTATGTTTTTTTTTTAAACAGAAAAGAATAGTAATTCAGCAAAAAGTAGGCAACATAAATGGAAAAATGGGGCGTTCCACTTTGTCTGACATAAAGGTGATGTCACAAAATGGGCAAGGAGTGGGTGGAAGAGGGGAAGAGATGGGGGGGGGGTTATGGAGGGTGCAAGGGGTGTGGCCTTGATCCACTTTTGGCCACAAAGAAAATGGCATCCATACCTGGAAAGCCAGAATTATAACACCAAAAAAAAACAAAACAAAACAATGCCAAACATTTCATAGGAGGTTACTAGGCTAGCAGCCATAGAACCTTTACAAGCCTAGCCATGATAATCTCAAGTATCCCCATTTGTTCTTTTCAAGTAATTTGCAGAATGAGTTCATGAACAGAGCGGGTCTGTGATCAACACCGGCTACTACTGTCCCAGGGGGCAAATTTGTGGTCTCCCATCTAATTATCTAGTTTGTTTTAAATAGGGTCAGTGAGGAGCTCTGTTTTACATGAATAGAAAGCCTTTTCCAGAGAAGTGGCCATCTCTGGGAGACATTTCTGTCTCTCCAGCATGTTTTGTTAATATCACAAGCTAGGCTGAGAT
Source organism: Protopterus annectens (assembly GCF_019279795.1). Taxonomy (NCBI): domain Eukaryota; kingdom Metazoa; phylum Chordata; order Ceratodontiformes; family Protopteridae; genus Protopterus; species Protopterus annectens. The sequence goes on from NC_056748.1 coordinate 1,045,410,757, forward strand.
CCCTAGAGTGAGTGACTCTTGTGCCATTTGACTTGCGGATGTGCAGCACTTCCACTAGGGCAGGGTTGGAGATTGCCCTACACGCCAGGCACAAGTCAACTCTCAGCAGCCTAAAAGATACAGAGTAAAGTAACAGGGATTTCTATTGTTGTGGTGGTAACTCTGAAGTAAATATTTTACAAAAATAATTAACTGCTGCTGTTGTTTACATTTCTAGTACAGCTTTATGTACAGTTCTTATTTAACACATGATGGTTCATGACTGACTTTTAAGTCTGAACCTAGTAATGTAGGTCATGGTTTGGAGTCACTGTACATTCTTAGTAAGAAACCTCTGAGGTCTCTCCAGCTTCTGCAGGTGTCTGGTGAGGAACATCACTTGACTTGGATGCTTTGTCCTTGCTTATGAGGTGTACAACGTAGAAGGCTTTCCTTACCACTGTGGAAACTTGGTGGTCAAGGTTCAGATTGATATCAACCTGTGTTCCCAAGTCTCACACCACTGGCTTGGAACTCAGGGGGAGTGCTGTCAATATTGTAATTTGTAGGGAATTCCATTTTGCCAAAGGGAATAATAATGCATTTTTTTGCATTTAGTTTTTCACCATGGATTTGGCACCAATCATTTGTTTGTGTTAGCCCTTCTTGTAAAATGTCAACATCGTTGGGGGACTCAGTGATTGGTCCCAGTTTGCACTCATCAGTAAACGTGGTGAGCCCAAAGGCCATCTACTTGGGCCTGGACTTCTGAGAAATAGATGTAAAACAGTAAGGGGCCCAGCACAGAGCCCTGTGGTACTCCACTGGTGACGGGTCTACTGGTGGAGATGGGTCACCAATTTTGACTGTGTGTGTTTTGTTGGTGAGCTAACTGGCTATCCATCTAGTAACGTAAAGGTTAATCCCTATCTGCGAGAGTTCCTCAACAATACCAGAGTGGGAAATTGTGCTGAAAGCCTTGGCAAGGTCGAGATAGGCAGTGTTCACTGTCTTACCTTTGTCCATGGCTTTGGTAACATTCTCAAAGAAGTCCTCTATGTTTAATATGCATGATTTACCCTTAACAAAGCCAAACTGGGTTGGGTCCCGCATTTGGAGGTCACCTATGTCCTTGTTTATAATGTCCATCATAATTCTTTTCATGGCCTTGCAGATGAGGCTGGTTAGACTTATGGGTCTGTAGCTCCTGGGCTCAGTTGATGGCCCCACTTTGTGCAGTGGGATTACTGTTGCTGTTCTCCATTTTGCAGGAATATAGCCATTTCTCAAGCTATGATTAAAGACAATGCCAAATGGGTCCACTAGATCTTGTTTTAGATTGTTTACGAAACAACCTGGGATATTTTATCTGGTCCCACTGAGGCTGCGTTTTGGGCCTTGGCGAGTGCAGAGATGACCTGTTCTCTAGAGATACTAAGCAGAGGGCTGGTGTCAGGTATGCTTTGGGATATGTTAAGTATGGATAGGGGGTGAAGTTTGCGCTGAATCTGTCAACTACCAGGTTCGCAATATCTGCTGGTGTAGGATGAGTGATCCCATCTACAACCAGTTCAGCACATAGCTGGGCATTCCCTTTCAGACTTCGGATGTGGTTAAAGAATGCATTATGATTATTCTTGGCTTGGGATGTGATTTTTGTTTTTTAATTTGCTTTAGAAGACTTTACAAGATTTCTGATTTTCTTGTTTAGGCTTAGGAGGGAACTCTTCCTCTGCAGAGTGATATCCCTCTTGCTTTTGAGCAACAGTTTCTTCCTCTTGTTATATTAATCTGTTTATATCTGAAGTCCACCACGGTGGCTTGTTTTTATGGGAAGACCTGGTTTTGATTCGGTCAGGTACAAAACAATTTACGCAGTTGCTTAAGTGATTGTGCAGAGCATTTGCATACACTTCTGATTAGTGATCACTGATGTCTGAGATTACGGGTGTTATGAAGCTTGTTATACCATCACTCAGTAGGCTGTAGTTAGCTTTGGTAAAGTTTTTTTTTAATTTTTGCTCATGTGAGGGTGTCAGTTCCAGCAGTTACTTCAAACGAGCTTAATTTGTGGTCTGACCTAACCAGGTAGGGCATCTTGCATACGGAAGCACAGTGACCCCCCCACCCCATTGGTGAGTACAATGGCTAGAACATTAGGGCACCTAAATGGGGGGGAGTGCAGACTATCTGTTCCAGAGCATTTGTATTAACAAAATCTGGGAACCTCTGGGCAAGTATGTTTTTTCTTGTGTAAGTCTCCCCAGTCTATGGAAGGATAGTCGAAATCTCCCATGACTAAGGTGTTGGGCTGTATGCAAGGGATTCCAGATTCGAGGCAGGCGGTGCACTTATACTTTTTCATGGTGGGGGAATCTATAGCTAGCTATGATGTGGTATGGTACTTTCCCAATAATTAATCGGACATGGAATATTTCAAGAGGCTCATCCTGTTTGACCAGTCTCGAAGTGTATTGGTTTTAATGAAGATGAATACACCTCCACCTTTGGTTCCTTCAAGCTTGTTTAGAGGTCTGAACGTGTGTAAGGCATTGTAGCCTTGTATGGTCAGGGTGCTATCAGCAGCCTTCAATCAAGTCTCGGTAACTGCACAGAAGTCAACATCCTTTAAGGTGAGGAGTGCTTTCAGGGAGTGCAGTTTTGTTTTTAAACTGCTAGCAATATGTAGCACAACCCTGAGTTTGTCTTGATTAGATTTTGTTACAATGGGAAATGTGTTGTTTTGACATTGCCTAAGAAAGGCACTATGGGGAAGGCAAGGGCCTTTGCTAATATCCGAAAGCATGGGGGGGGGGGGGCAGGTGCAGACCATCTCTAGCAGCAAAGTCTGTCTACCATATCCTCCCAGGCAGAAAGATTCTGGATTCCCCTGGACTGACACCAGAAGCTGATCCAATTGTTGAAGTCAATAATTTTTTGTTTATATTGTGGCATCACCCTGGGTGAGGGTAGGATAGTGCTTACAGCTAGCGACATACCTGTCTGGGACACATAATCACAGTGTTCCATCATGTTTCTCTTCATATAGTCCAGAGAGTTACATCTCAGGTCATTCACTTCAACATGGACTATGACAGAGTCATAATGGTACTTGTTAAGTGTCTTGAATGCATGTGTGATTTGTCGGATCATGGCACCTAACAGGCAGCTGGCCATGACCTTCTCATTGTCCAGTCTGGTGAGGGGGACATCTGTGTGTTTCACTATGGAGTCGCCTATGACCAAGACATTCATTGTGTTTTGCCTTAGGGGCTTGTTGAGACGTGTGTGTGTGTGTGTGTGTGTGTGTGTGTGTGTGTGTGTGTGTGTGTGTGTGCGTGTGTGCGTGTGTTGATATGTGTAGTGGCTTTTTTGCTTAGTGGTGAGTTTGAGTGGTATGCATTTGGGTGGTCTCTATCTTTTGGTAGGATTTTAGTGAGTACATCCATATATGTGGGTTTATGTGTCGTGACCTTATTTTGTGTGAGGTGAGGTTTGCTTGAGATGCACAAACAGCCACCAAATCAATTGCTGATATTAAGTGTCTGCTTTGACACTGCCAGGATTAGAATGAAAATCGCAATGGTTGCATTAACTTACTTTGTTGTACAGAAAAAGTAGTGACACACTTGTATGCCAACTTACTTTACCCTGATACACATTAATCTTCCAAAGCCAGAATTACAACAGTAAACAGCAGAGCCAGTCAACTCATTTCATTCACAAACAGCTCCTCCCCATTACCTAACTAAAGTATCTGTTTTCACCCTGCCAGAATTAAGGTTGTAATAATGCTAACAGCTGGAATGCATATTTGCATTAATTTTCATTTTGTTGACAGAAACAGTCATATCTTGTGTGTGCCAGCTCACCTTACCCAATTAATTTTACTTTTCTTTACCCAAGTTACCCAACAAACTACCAACAAATAAGGAACAAAAAGCAATTCAACCCCATTAATTTCACCAACTCCCTAAAGCACTGCAACTGGCTGCCACTTATACATCTTCCCCTAGAAGATGCTGTCCATCACATTAACAACACCTTCCTTATTATCTTAAACTCAGAAGCTCCTACCAGGACCATAACAGTAAAATCCAACCATGCCCCATGGCTAAAAAAAAAACTAGATCATTACTAATAACAAGAGACAAAGCCTGAGATAAATAGTATAAAACTAAATGCAATGTTTCAAAACAAAATTACCATGAACTTAGAAACAAAGCCAAGAAAGAAATTAAGCAAGACAAAATAAACTACTACACTGATATTCAAACCAAATACCAAAATAACCCACAAAAATTCTGGTCAACAATAAACAACCTACTCCAACCAGGAAAAACTAGCTCCAGCCAACCTGCTAATAATGGAGAGAATATTGCTACCCAATTCAATAAATACTTTACTGAAACTATATTAGTCCTCTCTAACAGTCACCCTCCCCAACTCCAGCTACTCCTAGTCTACAAACAGACAATAATTCCTTCTCCCTTTAACCTGTTTCAACTGTAACAATAAAAAAATTGCTTAAGAATTTAAAGCCTACTACCCTAGCTGCAGACAGTCCACCAGCTGACTTTCTAAAACTAGCAGTAGAAGCAGTAGCTTATCCAGTGTCAATACTTATTAACAGATCCACATTAGAACACCAAGTTTCAACCATATGGTAGACTTCCCACATACTTCCACTTCACAAAGGAAGTAGCTCTACAGAGCTAGCTGTCTACCGTCAAATTGCTATATTATCCCCTCTGTCTAAAATTCTTGAAAGAATTGTACACAAACAAGTTACAGAATACCTACAATCAAACAATCTACAATCCCACACACAGCATGGTTTCTGTCCACAACATAATACCACTAATGCCTTATTATCTTTCATCAACACAATAAACCATCATAGAAACTGTCACAAATATGTATCCTCCATATTCTCAGACCTATCTAAAGCATTTGACATGGTTTCACACAACAAACTCCTAACCACACTTTCAGAGCTAACATTTTCTCAGCCTACTCTTGCCTGGTTCCAAGACTAACTTATTGGAGGACAGCAAGCAGTACATTGCTACAAGGAAGTCTATCACCCCTTCTTTCTGTAACCCTAGGTGTTCCCCAAGGCTCCATATTAGGTCCCCTACTTTTCTCAGTATTCACAAATAACCTCCATAGCTCAGCTCCACAGGTCACTGTCATTCAATACGCAGACGACTCCACAGTTATATGTACTGCTCCTACCATTCAAGAACTACAATCACTTACACAAGTGCCCTTTCTGGCAGTAGAAACCTGGCTAACAAACTCCTACCTTATCCTGAACCCCAAGAATACCAAACTTATGCTGTTCTACCCCACTAAAAATTCTGCATCCCTCCCCTCTTTTAATATTATATCCAAAAACAACACCATTATCACACCCACTGATCACACTAAGCTACTGGGGGTTAAAATAAATAACATGAGATTTGACATCCACATATCTCAAACAAAAAAAAAGTACACAAAAAGCTAGGTATACTATACAGGAACACACTCTACCTCACCAAAAAAACACAAAAGCCACTATAGCTCAAATCCATTTAATCTCAGCTCTACTGTACGCAGCACTCATACTTACCAACTTAAGAAAATCTGATCTAGCAAAACTAGGGACATGCTATAACAAAATTGCTAGATTTGCCACCAACTCACACTGTAGGTCACATCACTGTACAGCACTCAAGCAGCTCAACTGGCTAGAGTTTCCTCAACTCCTACTATATAGTCAGCTAGCCATGGCCCAGAAAATACTCTTATCAAGAAGACAACACACCTGCTCTACATAACCTACTACAGCCATACTCCAGTACTAGAAATCTACAATCCAGTAACAAAACCATGATAAAAATCACCACTGCCAACAATCAAGCTAGTGAATCCCTCTTCTCCAACTATATAGCTAAACTTTGGAATGCACTATCTCCCAACATAGCATCCACCACATCCTCAGCACAGTTCAAATTACTGCTAAAAATCTCACTTAGCCAATAAATGGCTATATCCATGTACTGCACCCAAGTAATCTATCTATTCCTTATGACTACAACTACTCCTTCTTGTTTGTCTTTTTTTTTTCGGCTTTTAGGGGTTTCGCCACAGTGGAACTGTGGTCCGCTAATGATTGGCAGTAGATTTTTATGGTGCCGAGTTGCCACGCCCATTCTCGCATGTGTTTCGGAGGCCACTCGACCGCGGGGAGGACATGCAGACTCCACACAGAAGGCACTCCAGCCAAGAATCGAACAGGAGAACCTCTTGCTGTGAGGTAACAATGTTACCGCTGTACCACCGCGGCTTTTTACTACAACTACAACTAAATCTCAACACCACCACTCTTTATACTAAGGTGCTCAAACTCTGACTATGAAATACTAATAGATAAGTAATTTACTGGTGATAAACTCTCTCATATCTGCAAATCTCTAGTCATGCTTCTTTGATTACGTAACAATATAAAGTCATTAATTATTCCTGTATGTGAAACCTTGCACATTTACTATCATCTTCTACTACTATGTCTGTTATAAACACTGTACGCAAGTCTTTTGTTAACTATGTATGTTTTATTGTGGAGCTTTTCTCCCTGGGCTTCTGCTGAAAAAAGACCTGTGTCCAATCTGACTTTCCTGGTTATCAAATGTAAAATAAAAATAAAAAATGTTTTGTCCACCTGGGTTTAGTCAAAAAAAAAAAAAAAAACTTTTCAGCATATGTCCAGGGAGAAAAGCTCCAACATTTTTAAACAGACAATCAGTATATATGTGAACAGATATGAAATAACATACATTAAGAATTAATCATACATTTGCTAATTAAATTATGTTTATATGAAAGCACAGGCAACTATTAGTCTTGCAAAACTGGAATTACAACAAGAATAAACAGCACAGCCAGCTGTTTCATTCACACATAGCCCCAATCCCTAATACCTACCCCACCCACACTATTTGATTTGTTCTTCTGAAGTTAAAAGACAAGAAAAAAGGAAGAAAGATGACACAGGTTATTAATGTATGTATTTTTTTTTTTACATAAGACCCAGAGCTCAGAGCTTGCGATCAATCTTACTTCACTCAAATGCACATTACTTTTACAAAACAAGCTAGAACTACAAAAGTAGGTCCAGTCATTTCATTCTCACATAAAAGTAGGTCCAGTCATTTCATTCTCACATAAGCATAGCCTCCCATCTGAACTGCCTACCCACAATACACTACAAGGTTTAAAAAAAAATGAAAAGAGACGACAACAATTACATTACTGTATTTCTTTCACATCAGTCAAGAGCTTGTAGGTGATCTTACTTCAACCATATATACTTTAGCCATGCAAGGCTAGAGTTTCAACAAGAAAGCATCTATAAACCTTCCTAATGTATCTTGATTGAGAAGAAAGATATTAGGTTAAAATAAAAAACATTTCATCCACAAACAGCCCCCCAAACACACTACATACCTAGCGTCTGGTTGACCCCTGCCAGGATATTATACTAGAAAAAGATATCCCCAACAGCTCCAAAACACACTGCCTCCCTAGTTTCTGACTGACCCTGCCATGATATTATATTAAAAAAATATATATATCCTTTGACAGCCCCCAAAATGCACTGCTTATCTACTAGTATCTGGTTGACCCTACCAGGCTATATCATATTACCAGAGGGAAAAAAAAACAAATTCACATCACAAACAGCACCCAAACAGCCAACCCGCTGCACATTACACCTAGAAAAATGCTCACACTGCTACTGCCTAGAGCCTTCTATTATTTGGTTGACTCTTCCAGGCCCAGGATGGATAAACTGACAGACAGGCCCCAAAAGTTTCAAAACATAATTATTTAAACAATATCTGGTTGACCCTGCCTGGGAAAAAAAATGTACATAAAGTTTCAGCTGACTGACTGGTAATAATTATTACCAAGTCAGTCAATTCAGTGCAAGTGTTTTTTTATGTTTATTTAGTTATTTATTTATTTATTTTTTGTAACCATAGCCTTCTACGCAATCATTCACTTCACTTTTCCAAAAATTTTAGGTAATACCGCAATTGCCAAAGAAAGAGAATCTTCTGTTTCAAAGAAGTAATTTGTCATAAGTCTCAGTGACTATCTCTAGTCTAACTCCACTTAGCATGGGAAAGGAACTACAATGGTTTCCCTTCTTGCTGTGATTTAAGTCAGCAGACGTGTCGTGTATGCAGATTACATGACAGGCTGCTGACCCTTACATTCCAGTCCCCAATGACATTTGTGCATTTAAAACCGCAATAACTTATGGGCATATTCTTTGATGCATACCCACATTCTGGACTGGCCAGAAGTTCTCTCCCCCAACTGTTAACTGGAAGGTGAGTGTGCATGGGCACAGCTTGAGTTCCCCGTGATGCTCCCATCCTCACACTAATATGCAGTTCTAACAAGCTGCAGCTCATGCTCTAGTAAGTGAACCTCTCAATTATACAACTTGGCAAAAATAGAGACAACTACGTAATATAGCTAACAAAATCAATTAATGATGATTAGAAAAACTACTTTTCTCAACAATTAACCAGTCATAAGAACAACCATAAAACATTTTGGAAAACTATTAAAACAATACTCACCCCTGGATCCACACAAAACCATACCCCAAATGCAAATAAGACACCATCCGAAATAGCTAACATGTTCAATTCCAACTTCATAGATAGCATCACTTCACTAATCACAAGCCTTGACCATTCTACAACTCTCAACAATCTCAAAACCTCACCTACCTCTAACCAATATCCAACAATTCCTCCTCTCTCTTTTCAACCCATTCCCACTTCACTAATTCATAATCTTCTCCTCAAACTTAAACCATGCTCATGTTCCTCAGACAACTTTCCACCAGAATACTTACAACTTGCTGCAGACTCCATCGTTTTTCCAATTTGCATCCTTATTAGCTGGTCCATCTCTGAATCCTATGTCCCAACCCCCTGGAAAAAATCTATCATATCCCCTTTACACAAAGGAGGGAAATCCACAGAAGTGACAAACTATAGACCCATCTCCATCCTATCACCACTTTCCAAACTACTTGAAAATGTATACATATTCAATTACTTAACCACCTCACCCATTATAATCTTACACCCACCCAGCATGGTTTTAGGCCATCCCACAGTACCACAACAACTCTTATGTCTTTCACAGACCTAGTTAATAAGTATAGGGATTCCAACCTACACACATCCGTTATACTGTTAGACCTGTCAAAGGCCTTTGACACGGTCTCACACAAAAAATTACTCCAGCAACTGACAGCAGTAGGTTGCTCACCAACTTCCACACAATGGTTTAGTAGTTACTTAAACAACAGACTGCAATGTGTAAAATGGCTAGGCTGCGGGTTCCTATCACATCATCGAAAATGCATAATCTCGAATGGCCATAACATTGAATGTGGCGTACATCGAAACTGTACTTGTAGGATCACGGTACAGTGAGGATCAGTAAATTTGCCCTTTCCTCAATGTAGTGCGATCTTGGAGTTGGTATATATAAGTAGTGGGGGGGGGGTGCAGCCCTCCACATGAACAGTTTCGATGAGGCACATTCGATGTTTTGGCCATTTGAGATTATGCATATTCGATGATATGATACAGAACCCTAGGCTGCCTATCGCAATACCAACAGGAGTTCCACAGGGATCCATCCTAGGACCTCTCCTCCTTAATATATTAATTAATAACCTTCACACAACCTGTCATCATAGCACTTTAATTCAATACGCTGATGATTCAACTATCATCACCTTCTCTGACAATATCCCTGATCTACTGAAAAAAACATAGAGCACATTTACCTCCACAGCGTCATGGCTAAACAAAGCACAACTATTGCTTAACCCTAACAAAACCAAACTGTTACTCTTTTACCTAAAACCAACATATCAGAATTCAAAATATACTCCCATAATATCAAGATTGAAATTGTTACTAATGCCAAATTATTAGGAGTCACCATAGACAACAAACTCTCATATGACCAACACATTCTTAATCCCATAAAAAAAATCACTTCAAACTAGGAACTCTCTACAGACAAAAAAACTTCCGGGACCCTAGCTCTAAAAAAGCTCTGGCAAATACCTACTTATCCTCTCCCTTCTCTATGGCACTCCCATATTCACTAACCTGCATGTCTATCTCAAAACTAAACTTTAGTCTTGTTACTATAAAATTGCAAATGTCACCACTAATTCATCCTACCGTACCCATCACTGCAACTCCCTCAAGGAATTAAACTGGCTGGAATTCCCCCGTTATCTCAACTACCTATAACTAACTACAGCACAAAAAATAATATATATAAGCCTGACAGCTGCTCAGTCTTAAAAGGCATCCTCCACACCTACTGCCCCACTAGAAATCTCAGCTCAAATAATAAGCATCTTACAGATGTATACAAACCTAAAAAAGAGCTGGTGTGTGTCTCTATTCTTATGCCATAGCTAAACTCTGGAACAGCCTCCCAAATAACATTACCAGAACTGAACAGCCCAAAAATTTCAAGCTTGCTTTAAAGAAATACCTCTACAACTCTTGGACCTGTCCTTGTCAAACTTAACACTCACCCCTTCACCATCTACCCCTGCCATTTCATCACTACCTTTCCTTAAACATCCCACCAACCTTCCTACAACTCCCAACTCTCTAAACAACATACTAACGCACATATACCCTTCCTCCTATCTGCTGCACTTCACTCAAACCTATCCACCTCTTCTAATAATATTCCTATAAAGTATTAATCCATTTCCCCTCAAACCCCTACCAGACATTCTGTTTTTTTTTACTACTTCTTTGTGTAATATATACTTGTAAGATATATTCTCCTATAAACGGATGCAATGAAATATTGTATTCTCTAACCTACCTGAATGCATCCTGAAACAATGTTAGGATCCTTTGCTTGTATCTAATGCATTATATCATTATACTGTATTATCTGTTAAAGACTGTACTGGAGCTTTTCTCCCCGGGCCTCCGCTAAAAATGGGTCCCTGACCCAGTCGGACTTTCCCAGTTACCAAATGTCAATAAATAAATAAATAAACCTTAAAAAGAGAAGTTATGTACTTACCATAATGTTCCATGTTTGTTGTCCTCTCTCTCCCTTCTTTCTTACTGGAAGGGGTTCACAGCCGACTCAGCCAATACACTAGCTCGAAGTCTCTGACTTGGCTCGTGGCTCAATACCTATCCCATAATGCATTGGCGTAACCCCCAGATCTTGTTTGCTGCTAGTCATAAACGGAATGTATATTCCTATTTATATAACATGGAAAAAAAATATATATATATATATATATATATGGGTCTACTACTAATTACCGACACGACGATTCCCCGACGGAAAACTCACCGACGCCAGATGACCGACATCACACAAACCCGACAACGCAAAACACCGAACACCATTACACCGAACACCATTACACCGACACACGGAACGTAAACAACACGCGACACTACATAGCATACACACTAGCCCTGACCCAAACCCTAACCCTAAGGTCCGACACTATCGCACACTTCACCTACCTGCACCCTAACCCTAACTCACTTAACCCACCCCTAGCCCAAGCTCCGACACTAACGCACACATCACCTACCTGCACCCTAACCCTAACTCACTTAACCCACCCCTAGCCCAAGCTCCGACACTAACGCACACTTCACCTACCTGCACCCTAACCCTAACTCACTTAACCCACCCCTAGCCCAAGCTCCGACACTAACGCACACTTCACCTACCTGCACCCTAACCCTAACTCACTTAACCCGTCCCTAAACTACAGTCCCTCACTAGCACACACTTACCTTACCCGAACCATACCTCCGACACGAACACACACTCACCTTTCCCACAGCCTAACCCGACATCCCACAATCTCGAGCACTTACCTGACCGCTCCTAACTCCGTCACCATCGCACACTTACCACGTCGCGATCGCACATTCCCTTGTCGGTCTTTCCGCTGTCGGCAAATCACCCTGTCGGTACACTTACCTGTCGGTCATCTGGCGTCGGTGAGTTTTCCGTCGGGGAATCGTCGTTTCGGGCATTAGTAGTAGACCCATATATATATATATATATATATATATATATATATATATATATATATCTCTATGGTTCCCTTCAGAAGGTCGAACGGCTGAAATTTCAAAATGCATATGGCCGAAGCCATATGCTCGAATTTCAGAAGCTCAACCCTCTGAAAGGGAAATAAAAAAAAAAACAACAAAACAATGATTCTGCAGGGGGGCAAGCCCCCCCTGCACCCCCCTCCTGCTATTTATTTATTCCAACTCCGAAATCGTGCTACAGTGCAGAAAGGGAAATCTCCTTTTCTGTGCTGGATGCCGATCCCCATTCAGAAGGTCGAGCTTATGAAATTTCGAGCATATGGTCTCGACCATATGCATTTTGAGATTTCAGCTGTTCGACCTTCTGAAGGTAAACCATATATATATATATATATATATATATATATATGTGTGTATGTATGTATATATATATATATATATATAGACATATATATATATATATATATATATATATATATATATATATATATATATATATAAACAATACATATAAGAGGAAAAACAACCAATTTCAGAAGTCGTCTCTCAGTAGGAGCAAAGAAAACTTTCATCTGAGTCCTCAAGGAGCCATTGCTTGGGAAGGAGGGAGAGACGTAAGAAAGAAAGGAGAGAGAGGACAACAAAGATGGAATGTTAAGGTAAGTACATAACTTCTTTATGTTATGTTGTCCCTCTCGCCTTCTTTTTTACTGGATGGGGCAGCTTCCCTAACACCATCTTCCTGGGTGGCTCACAGGAGTACACCTTTGAGCATTGTGGACCCAAAAGAAGCTCTGTCCCTGGAGGTGAAATCTACCTTGTAATGAGTAATGAAAGCATGGTGCCTGGCCCATGTAGCAGCTGCACAAATGCTGTCCATAGATAATCTAGCATAGTAAGCAGAGGATGTTGCTAGAGCTCTAGTTGAATGGCCTTGGATTTTGAAAGGTAAAGTTCTATTGTTTGAAGTGTATATAAAGGTAATACAACTGGTAAGCCAATTTGAAAGTGTAACTTTTGAAACTGGCTTGCCTCGCTTTGCTTGAGAGAAGGAAAGAAATAGTTGTTCAGTTTTCCTGAAATCTTTGGTTCTATGTAAATAAAATCTCAGTTGCCTATGTACATCCAACTGATGTAGTTTGTATTCTGCCTTGTTGGTATGATTAGGAAAGAAAACTGGAAGTTCAATAGACTAGTTCAGACTGGTTTGAGAGCAGACTTTTGGCATGAAAGATGGATTAGTCCTCCAGGATACTCTATCCTTATGAAAGATTAGGTATGGTGGCTTAATTGATAGAGCTTGCAACTCTGAGACACTTTGTGCAGATGTAATGACCACTAATAAGATGGTTTTCCAGGAGAGAAACTTTAGATCGCATGAAGAAGCAGGCTCAAAATGGGGTAAAGTTAGGTAAGTAAGAATGAAATTTAGGTCGCAAAGTGAGAGAGGTTCTTTAACAAACAAGTTCCTTTTAAAAAAAAGCTTTATACAGCCTGTGTGACATGAAATTAGGAGTGTATTCACCAATGTGATAACTGGAAATTGCAGGTAATTGGATTTTGATTGTAGCTGCAGCAGACCCTTGCTGAAAAAGTTCCACCAGGAATTTTAAAATTGAACTAATAGAGGCATAGAACATAGAAGGGATCTTTGTCTCTCACTCTTGCCCAATATGAGACACTCTTCCATTTGGTGGAATACAATTTTCTGGTGGAAGCCTTATGAGAAGTGACAAAAATGTATTTAACTGCTGGAGGAAAATTTTGAAGCCAACTATGTTTGGAAGTGGAGCAACCAAGCTGTCAAACTGAGGGTCTGGAGAGAAGGATGAAGCGCACCTGACATATGAGTCAGTAGGTCTGGGACTAGGTCCAAAGCCCATGGCTTCTCCTGAAGAAGAGGCCAGAGGAAGGGGAACCAAATCTGACAAGGCCAATATGGAGCAATGAGAATTAGCCTGCTTCCCAAGACCTTGACTTTCTGAATGAGTTTGGCAATTAACAGAAAAGGAGGGGAAGGCATACAGCAGTCCCGAGGGCCAATCGTGGACAAATGCGTCTCTCGTTGTCTCCCCCTCAGGGGGGATTAGGGCAAAGTAGCTGCTGCATGTGGTATTCGGGGGGGTTGCAAAAAGGTCGCAGCAAGGCTGGCCCCAAGTTCAGAAAATTTAATCCGCTATGCTCTGTTTCACAGACCACTCATAAGGCATCAAAATTGCCCTGCTGAGCTTGTCATCTATCACGTTGGATTTCCCCGGGATATACGTTGCTACCAGAAAATGTTGGGAAGATATTGCCCATTGCCATACTCTCAGTGCCTCTCGACAAAGGGGGGGTATGATATGGTTCCTCATTTTTTTATGTACCAGACTACCGACATGTTGTCTGACTGGATTGCAATCGTTCCTAGTGGAAGAGAGTCCTGAAGTGCTTGCAACGCCAGAAGCACTGCTCTCATCTCTAGAATACTGATGTGCAACTGAGCCTCGTGTTCTTGCCATGTGCCTTGGACTGCTCTTCCCAGATAATGCCCCCTACCCTATCTGAAAAGCATCTGTGGTCACAGTAGCAGCAGGTTGTTGTGGAACAAAAGGTCTACCGATGGTCACCTGATCAGACTGAAGCCACCACAGGAGATCTCTCTTGCATGAATCTGTTATCATTATCTGATGGGAGATAGGGAGTTCTTCAAGAGACCATTGAGCAAACAGAAGCTATGGAAGGATTCTCATGTGCAGCCTGGCTAGAGGGACTAGAGTAATGGTTGATGCCATGGTTCAAAGAAGTGTTAGGACAACTTTTGCTTTTACCTTGCCCCTGGGAAGAAGGTCTACTATTTGCTGTCTGAGGACAGAGATTCTGTTGGGCGAGAGGCGAGCAATCATGGAAATGGTGTCTAGATCTGTGCCAATAAATAAAATACATTGACAAGGCAACAAAGCAGATTTTTTGAAAATTCACTGTTATGCCTAACTGAGCACACATTTCCAGTGAAGTGTCCCTGGCCTGTAGAAGTGGATGCTTGGTGGTGGCAGTTAGGAGCCAACCATCCAGGTATGGAAACACTTGGAATTCCAGGCATCTCAGGTGAGCTGTTACTACTGGCATGCATTTGGTGAACACACTGGGGACTGTAGTAAGGCCAAAGGGCAGAGCTCGAAACTGGTAATGACTGGCTCCCAGCCAGAAGTGTAAATGAGTCCTTGATGCTCTGTTTATATTTATATGGTAGTACGCATCTTGGAGGTCTATTTAGCACATCCAATCATCTTTCCCTAAAAAGGGAAGAGTTGACTGCAGTGTCACCATTCAGAACTTGGACTTCTTTACAAATTCATTAAACTTGCTGAGATCCAAAATGGGTCTCTAGTCCAATGTTCTTTTTGGAACTAAAATGAATCTTGAGTAAGTTCCGAATCCTATTTGGTCTGCAGGGACTTCTTGGATGACTCTTTTGTTTAGCAACTCTTGGATTGCTATAGTTGCTTGTTCCCTCTGACTGGGTGGAACATCCGGGATTCTTCTAATGTGTGGAATGGGGTGGCAAAAGGGAATGGAATATCCTCTGGATATTATACTTTGTACCCAACTGTCTCTTGTGATATTTCTCCAGGCTTCTGGGGTACAAAGTTAATCACCCCCCCCCCAAATGCCTCCAGAGAAGAGCAGGTGGGCCTCCTTTCAGGAGTGCTGCTAGGGTTGACCGCAAAAGGAATCGTGGTCACCCTAGTTTTGCAGGCTCCCCCTGCCACGTGGGTGACGTCTGCCATTATTGCCTCCCTCTCTGCCCCTAGAGAAGGATTCACCTCGTACATCTTGAAAAACTCCCTGGGATCTTTTGAACCACATCTTTCCACTCTTCTTGCCTTTAGGATAAGGTCTTGAAGGTATGGAAAAGCGTACTTCAATGGCAGAGTTTTCCCTTCCTACATCTGGTGAGTGTGTCATTGACTTTTGGTCCAAAAAGAGAGGAACCATCAAAAGGGACATTGGTGAAGGTAGATTTGAAAGGTTCCACAAAATTGCACAGACGCACCCAGGAGTGTCTCCTAAGGGAAACTCCTGAACCTTCAGCTCTACTCACTCCACTGGCTGCATAGGAAATCAGTCTCATGGAGGAGTTGACTATGGAATTTAAGTTGGATAGCTGAGAGGTCACTTTTTTCTGAGACCTCCATAGCTACTGAACCTTGTAGAGTATCACCTAACTCCTTCAGGAGATCTCTTTGAAGTCTTGTAAAATGTGAGAGATAGTGCAGCGATCTGAGGGTGAAAGTCGCTGATGAGAATACATGCTACTTATATCTGTCCATCATTCGAGATTCCTTATTTGGTGAATGGACAGATGAGGATGTCTCAGAGAGTTCCTTCTTGGTGGCTGCTGCCAACACTATAGCATCTACAGGTACACCTTTTGAGAGAAAATCCTTATCCAAAGGAGCTGACAGGAACTTATTTGGCCTCCAAGGGACTGGCTCCATAGTGTCTGGTGACTCCCACGCCTTTCGACTAACCAAATCCATAAGCTCATCGAAAGGCGGAGAAACCCAAGAGGCCGAAGGTTGAGATCCAAAGGCCTTCAGGTACACTGACTCCTCATCAGAAGGGTTAATGGGTTTCCAGCCGCCTCTCTGTTTTAGGATCTCTAGAATATCTGAGAAAGAGATATCTTTAGAGGACGACCGTGGGGGACCCTTCTGCTTCCACAAGGTCAGTGTCAGAAGTGATGGATATGCTTCCTCTTGCATGTCCTCTTCCAAGGTGGCTCCTCAGATGGGTAATATGGGGAGGTCTCAGAAGAGTGGGGCTCACCCGATGGGGCTCCCTGAGGCCCTGAATCTCTGGTGTCCTGTGGATGGAATGGTGCCAAAGCAGACAGTGGTGCCTGAGGGGGAAGAATGCCAGTATCCCTGAGTAAAGCTGTAGGAGGGGACAGCACACTCCTCATCACCTCGAAAGCCAATCCCCCTGGTTTCGAGGACACCCCTGGTTCCAAGGAAGCGGAGAAAATCCCCAGCCCCAAGGAGATCTGCTCCAAGGTTACTGTAGGAGCCGAGCTCATCCGTGCCGATGCAAAGGGGGGCAGACTCGGAACCAAAGAGATTGGTCAGAGACCCCCCCCCCAGAGCCAACCAGACAACTACGCCTCTTAGACACTCAGGACGGCACCAAATGTGACACAGCAGGCAACGGTCCCGAAGAGTCCCAAAAGGGTCTTGGAACCAAAGGGTCTACCACAAGCGGTATCTGTCATTCTGGCTCCGAAGATCCAGCTTGGCTCAGAGGAGGAATAGTGGATGTAGTTATCTTGGACGGCTCTGAGGGTTTGGAGCAGAGAACAATTTTGCCAGTGCCGGCGACTTCAAAAGCCAGAGCACCACCCTGTCCACATCGTCATCTGATAAACTCCTAGAAGACCTGGATGAGAGAGTGGGGGACTGAGACCTTTGAAGTATGGAGGATTGCAAGGTCAGAGATACCAGTTTTAATTCAACGGACCGGCTCCGAGAAGTAGTCTCTATCGGCTTCGAATCTTTGGAACCGATGAGCTAGATATGTCTGCACCGATTGTCTCCCTTGGTTCCGAAGGCAGTGGAGCCAAGGAGGTAGATTTTTTCAGTCAATTTAGGTATTTCCTTGGAGGCTCTGAATGAGTCAAGGAAGAGGATGAAGAGGAAGGTCTCTTGGACTTGTCACTAGTAGCTGGAGAAGTTTGTAAAGCTTCATCAAAGGCAGGCTTTATTAAACCTCTTAAAATCAGTTTGTTTTTCCTCTCATGTAATACTCGAGAGCTGAAGGAGTGAAAAAAATGCAAGATTCCTGCAAGTGAAGTGAATAGCACCTAAGCAGTACACGCACACACTGTGCACATCAGTTATAGACATTTCTTGGGAGCATTGTTGGCATTTCTTGAACCCAGAGACCTTGGACACTTTAGACATGTTGAACAGCAAGGAATAAGAACTGCAATAAAAATATTGCACCAAAATTAATCTAAATATGAACACACAGCAAAAACAGTTCAGGAAATACACACATCACTGCTCTCTAACTTAAACGAACCTAGCCGCGCTGATGGGAAACACACAACACAAACCCTCTGACTAAAACGAGTTACTTTTAACTCTCTAACTCAAACGAGCTGAAAGGGAAATACACAAATATCACAAGACAGACAGGGATAGGACAGGCCTAGTGAGAAAACGACGGCCAATAGACAACAACACAATAAGCAATAAACAAATTATACCAAAAACCTATACGAAGAATAAACTGCCTAAACTAAGATCTACAATAAGTCTAATAATGAGAATTTGTCAAAAACAGCTATCAATAATGTAATTGAAAAACACTTAGCCACGGCCAAGAAGAGAGCATCCGAACTGGTCAAGCTGCAAACGAGATCTGGGGGTTACACCAATGCATTATGGGATAAGTATTGAGCCACGACCCAAGTCAGAGACTTCAAGCTAGTGTATTGGCCGAGTCGGAGCAGAGTATCAGCTCCGAACCCCATCCAGTAAGAAAGAAGGTGAGAGGGACAACATAACATCATTAGTTACTCTCTCTGTCTCTCTCAAAAAGAGGGGGGAGATGCAGGTCAGCAGTCCCCTGTAACTAAGCTAACATAAACTGAAAAATAAGGCAAGTTAATTTCAGCTGTTACTATGCTCTTAAACAACTTAGAGAAACTAATACACTTTCATCTACACAGAAGTTTGCTGAATCATGTTTTCTGCAACACCAAAAACCTTGTATATGCATCAATACTCTTACCCTAATTTTTGATTAGAACTAAAAGCACATTACAAGAATCAAGAAACATGCAACTGCTCTCTATCTGGTTATATAACCAGCTTCCTACTTCCTTCTACATAGGCTGCTCTGGCTCTAATTTTCATTGTGATTCTTTTAACTTGCCAACTGAGATATCCATGCTGTATAATAATGCATGTACATATTGTGATTTGTCAGTCACCCTGTATATAATGTCGTGTATCTATTGTCCAGGACGTCATCAAAAAAAAAGGAGTGCAGGAAGAAGTGGGAGATAGAAATGAATGACCAAGCTCAGAAGGACTACTGGTTAGCTAACAAAGAAGATGAGAAAGAAGTTGCAATAGCAAAGAATAGGGCATTGGAGGCACTCTACCAACTTCTGAAAAGTGACTCAGTAAGTGGCACAAAGAAACTATATCAGGTTGCAAGGCAAAGACAGAAAAATAAAGAAGATAGTTAGACACCCTTCATGAGGGATTCCAGCAACAACCTGCTCACCAGTCCATTTCCAGCAGCTTCTGAATGAAGAAAACCCTACAGAAGCTGTTCTGCCCCAGAAAGAGCTTACAATGAGAGAAGAAGAGGAGCCCACCCTAGAAGAAGTAAGAACAGCACTAAGGAAAATGAAGTCAGGGAAAGCAGCAGGCTCTGATGAGATTGCAGCAGATATGATAAAGATGCTTGGTGAGATAGGGGAGAAATGGCTCCTGAGGGTATTCATAGCAGTGAGGAAAAAATTAGTGAATTCTTGAACTACATTACTAACAGTACAGAATTTTTAAGGTTCACCTATAAAATAGGACAAGGTTCTATCGATTACCTGGATGTGAATATAGGGATGGACTATGACAGTAATAGGTTCACTTCAAAAGTGCACAGAAAAGCTGCCTACTGCAATTCCTTTCTACATTTCCAGAGCTCCCATCCATTTACACAAAAAAGGAGCACTGTGAAAGGTCAATATGTCAGGGGTAGTAGAATGACATCAGAGGAGTAAGATTTTATACAAGAAGGTGAACTGTTGAAAAGTATGTTCCTTGATAGGGGATACCCTGAGAAAATTATTAATTAAATTCTTACTGAAGTCCTAGAAAATATAAATAATAGGTTTGCACCTATTTTAGGAACAGAGAATAGTGGGATAGGGGGCAACCAACAGGCGACTGATAGTAATGATAGCGTGTAAAATATTTTTGTAATGGATTATAGTGGAGACGCAGGAACCATTACTACAATTTTGAAGGAGGAGTGGGATAAGTTTAGCAAACTATCGAATTTGAATATTGAACTGAACTACCCCCTAAAATTTGTATTCAGGAAGGGTAAAAGTATTAAAAATATTTTGGAGAAGAAGGGCATAGAAAAAAGATCTAGAAGAGTAGGGACATATAAATGTGGTGCTTGTCCACAATGCCCTTTTATTATTAACAAATCAGATGTTTATATCCCTAGTAGAAATAGATACATTAGTGCAAAATGTTATTCTAACTGTGACTCTAAAGGGCTAGTATATTTGGCCCTATGTGGAAAATGTGAAAGGTTTTATGTAGGAAAGACCGAAAGGTGCTTAAAAAGAAGAATATATGAGCACAGTTATGACATTAAAAAGGGCAATAATAGGAATGCCCTATATAAACATACTTTGACATGCAAAGAGGCTACTTTTGTATTTGTTGTGCTAGAGGAAATCCAGATGGATATTCGTGGGGGACCATGGCAGACACAAATTGAATATCGAGAAGTGTATTGGCAGTTGGTCCTTGAGGCAAATAAATGTCCCGGGCTTAATGAGATGGTCTCCCTTGCACCTGTATTGAAATTAAGAGCAGCTAAATTATAGGGCGACCTAGCACCCCATTTATGTATCTATGTATGCATTCATTCATTTTTGTACATAAGTATTTAAACCTAACATATCCCTCAGGAAATTTTTTTAATGTTTTAATAAGTTAGATTTTTAATGTTTTAATAAGTCAGATTTTTTAACATATAGGTACTGACCACTCCATGGATTTAGAAAGTTTGACACTTTGATTTTTGATGTTATATATTTGTTAATGTAATGAACTTTTAGGTCAATAGATGGCAGCATTGTTTTTTATATGCATTCTCTTTATGTTTTAGTTTAATGTTTCAACATATATACAAATGTATATTTATATTTTAATACATATCTTTATTTAATGTTTATGACTGTGTATAAATAGGGATTATTAGTTTTTAATGAAATAATATGTAGAGACATTTTTAGGGTAATTTTAAGCAGTTTAAGCACTATATTGACAAGCAAGTTCTTGGTTGTGTTAAGCAGGTTAAAAAGCTTAATGAATTGATTTATTGTCCTAATTGCTTTATTGGTGAAGTGGTTTTTGTATAAAATGGGAGGGAGTTGTGGTTGTAACCATTCTGATGAAGTCTTGGACGAAAACATACTGAGAACTGTGTTCAGCATTATTTTTTTACTGGGTGTGCTGTGCCGTGTTATTAAAGATGTTAGTGAGTGAGCAGCAGCTATCTGAGTGCTTTTTTCTTTTGAACTGTATGGTACAGAAACCTGGGCAGTAAAGCCAGAACAGCTGAATAAGCTAGAGGTGATGAAAATGAAGTACCTGAGAAGGGTGGTAGGATCTACATTATGGAACAAAATGAGGACATAACAGCAGAAGCCAAAGTAGCTCCAATTGCAGAAAAGGTCAAAGAGAACAGATTACGGTGGTTTGGACACATATGCAGAAAAGCAGAAGACAATTGGGTGAGGAAGATTTGGGACAGACCGGAAGAAGGTTAGAGGAAGCGAGGACGTCCAGCAAAGAGGTAGCTGGATTATGTGAAAGAAGAAGATCTGCGATAGTCAGGCATCAGTGTTGAAGAAGGCAGGAGTGTGGCAGTGAATCGAACGAGTTGGCAACAGTTAACATGATACTCCGACCCCATGTAGAAAAATGGGACAAAGGGGGATGATGATGCATCTATTTTTTCTAACCCCTTAAGCCAAGTCTGATATTCACTCTATATAAAATGCATATATATTCATACTGCAATTTGTCATTCCCTCTGTATATGACGTCATGTATCTATTGTTTTTACTTCCAAACTAAGAATGAAATAGGTCAAATGGGATCAGTGCTCTACCCCAATTCACAAATTCAAAATAAAATACACTCTTGAGGCTGCTGCATCTCAGAAAAAAGGTTATAGTAATTTCAGAGTAACATGCCTTTGACCCTTCATCCATGATGATACAATGCTGGTCACTGAAGAAGAGTATAGTATATAGCAATAACCCACGCCTGGGTGTGGGTAATGCTGGATTTACCCACGGTTGGCGTGGTTTGGTCCCGAGGGCCAAGCCTGAGGGACCAAACAAAGCCAACCGTGGGTAAATACAGCATTACCCACACCCAGAAGTGGGTTATTGCTATTATACCATGACATTATTTAAGAAAAGAAACTATTACTTTTCTTAAATAATGGCATAGTATAATGCCTGTTTACTGCCCTTCCGCAGATGTCTGGCATCCGCGGCAGTTCTGATGTACTGTGCGCCTGTGCAGTACATCAGAGTTGAGCAAAAGCAACGGAGAAAGCAAGATCTCCGTTGCTTTTTACTGTTTAGCTATGTTAAATGGGTTTACCATAGCGAGACAGTTTTAAAATAAGCAATGGAGATGTCCGTTACTTATTTTAAAACTGTCCCGCTATGTTAAACCCATTTAACATAGCGAATAAAAAGCAACGGAGATCTTGCTTTCTCCGTTGCATTTTTTAAAACCTGTCTCGCTATGTTAAATGGGTTTTGCATAGCGAGACAGCTTTAAAATAAGCAACGGAGATCTCCGTTGCTTATTTTAAAGCTGTCTCGCTATGTTAAACCCATTTAACATAGCGAGACAGTGTTTTAAAAGTAGAGTTATACTAATGGAAAAAAGTCTGGGCGACTGGACCTTTTTCCATTAGTATAACTCGATTTACAATGTGCACGCTGGCCAATCAGCGTGCACGTTTTGGGGGGGGGTCATGGTATAATATATCTTAATCCATGAATATCTGATGTAATGTGGAAAGAACAACATAGAGGATAATGACAGAACTGGGCAATACCAATGTATGGGAAATGAAAGCATTTTTTTTGTACTACAAATTCAAGCCATTTTTGGTTTAAAAAATAGTATTCTGCAGGTACTTCAATTTCCTCCACTTCACAAAAATTGCCAGTTGACTGACTACACACACACACACACACACACACACACACACACACATATATATATATATATATATATATATATATATATGTGTGTGTGTGTGTATATATATATATATATATATATATATATATATCTATATATATATATATATATATATATATACACACATACATACATGCATACACACACAAATATCATACATACTATATACTAAATATATAAAAATGCTATATTTACCCTTGTTCTTGTGGCGCAAGTCATTATTTAAAATCCAGGAAAGAACAGTTCTGTAAGTAAAGTTACCATAACAGCAGATGCCTTAGCTATAAGGGTTATATCCTGCTTTAGCTTCATCTGTGGCTTTTTGGAAAGGGCTGGATGTGCACTCTAGAAGTATTCTAGAAGCAGCAATTTGGCTCCCTGTGCATACTTTAACAAACTACTATAAACTATATTCCTTCTCCAAGTCTAGGACAGGCTTCACTAGGAACATTCTGCAGGGAGCTCCTGGACTGTCATCCTGCCTTGTCGGTCTATGCTGTGGTAGTCAGCCCATATTGCTTATCTTACTGAAGCAGTGATCAATATGAACAGTGTGCAGCTATGCACGTAAACTTACCATACAAGAAGATGTTTCAATGATCACTGCTGCAGTAGCCACTCCCTACCAAAACCCCCCTTATTTTTTATGCCACGGTGTGAAAAATATATTTTTCTTTCACTAGCATTATTCTTTTTGGGGCTTTAGCCTCTCTCTCTCACTCTGGTTGCATGAAAAGTCTGAAGGGTTTTTAGTCAGCTCAGCTCAAGGTAACTAACACTTTGGGCTTGTGGAAGGTGCCCTGAAGCTCTGGAAGCTGGATGGTTGTTATGCTTTTGGTAGGACATAACCCATATTTCAGGGGTTACCATAGCAGGGATCAATATGAAGAAAATAAACTAGTTCACTTTCCTGGATAATAAATAATAAATTCAATTTAAAAAAATAAGTACGTATGTATTATCACAACCAGATTTGGAACAGGAGAAATTACTCTTTTCCAAGTCATAGTTGTGGCGATCAAAGTAGTAAAAAGTTTGTAATGACAACAATATAACAGCCCTTACTACATATCTTTCTACCTTTCTGGTCAATTAAAAAAAAAATATATATATATAGTTTTCCTGTTTTCCTTGAGGGTAGTCGGGTGAACAAATATGGAACCCTGAGTGTCGTAACCCCCCAACGAGTTTTACTCATTCATCAATGGTGCCTGTTTGACCCAACAACTTTTTTATCACTTAGACAGACTTTTACATTTCTGTGCAGAGAACAGACTCATCGGTTCCTAAAATCGGTGGTGAAATCTGTCATCCTAACCATGCCTCTCAAGCGGGAACAACCTGGTGTGCGTTTGCTTTTGTATTGTCACAGTGCACATGTACGACCTGCATTTTTGGCCCAAACAATTGAGGACATCAGTCAGCATAAGAATGACACATCTTTCAGGTTCCTATTTCATATCCTTCATGACATTTATGTCACTGCAAGCATTTTATTTCACCAAGTTTATAATGGCAGTGTTTAAAAACACTCTTTGGTTTGAGGCATTTCTCCCGTGCCATTTTTGGCTCTCTATGAAATTCTTTAAGAAAGCAGGTGGCACGTGTCTCCTAACAACGTAACACCACAGCAAAACTATATGAGGGTCTGATGAACCACAAATAACATTAGTTTGGTTAAGACATTTACAGAAGACATTTTGACATGCTTTATACTTAAGACACATACTTATACTGAAATCGCCTTCTAGAACTAGAATATCAGGTAGTGAGTCTGGAATCTGGTTGCGATAATATGTAAGTACCAAAAATATATTTCATCTTATTTCTTTCACACCTAAGATTCTTTGCGGTCCTTCCGCTTCCTTTCATACAGTAGTAACAGGAGCAAAGTTATAGATCCTAATATTTGATGATGTTGTAATCATCACTTTGGGTGGGTAGGAGCTATAGGAGAGAGAAGAGAAACGGTGAACATACTGATTTTCCATTAGTTTAAAAAGCCAATGGAACAGTAATCCTTAGTCAATGTCGAAGGTTTTCATTTCAGAAAAGAATGCAGGAAATGCACTTCCTAATAGCACTCCCTAACACCTTGTACCCATGTCAGCTGCCCCTTCTCACCACCCTTGCTATACTTCTGGGTACAGGAATTGATTTTGGAAGGGTACAATAAAGAAAGCCAATCTTCGCATGCGTATAAAAGTTGTGTGATGACACTGCAATCAAAATGGCAGACTAAACAGAGCAAAAGTAGCAAACGAAAGGAAACAGATCTTGTGCAAATATACAATGAATTCTGTGCAAATATACAATGAAAGCGAATAGGAGAAGTGGAGAGAGTACACTGAGATGCCAAGAGAAAAAAACACATGTTATGAAAAGAAAAGCAAGAGTTTCGTATTGTGGAGGCATTCAGATGTTTAAAAAACAGTGGGTCAGTGTTCCAAATGCAGAGACAGAGAGCTTTTGCAATATTAAGGACAAGGAAAGAAATGAGAGATAATAATTACCCCAACTCCATGTACAAAACTGGGAAAAAGGGGTTGTGGATGGAGGAATGGAATAATGCTAGTTATTTGGGGAGTGATGACAGAGAAAGGTAGACAAATGGCTGACATTCTTATGGATTAAGTTTCCTGTGCTTTCATAGGTTCATAGGTAGGTACTAGTCTATTGGCCCAAGGGCCTACGTAAGCCTAGCCAACAAGGTTCCCAGGCTTACACCACCCAAGAAAGTTATTTTCCTGTGCCACTGTCGAGCAGAGACACAGAAGTGATACCCGGGTGTATTTCCTATTTCCCATCCATTCATCAAAATTTTTCTTGAAGAGTGCTAATGAAGAACTTTGCTTGACATAGATAGGTAGCCTGTTCCAGAGTATGGGAAGTCTCTGGGACAGGAATCTACCCCTCTAGCATGTCCTGTTTATTGTGGTGACTAGGTTTAGGTCCCTAGAGCATGTAGCTCAGAGGGATTGGGATTTCTTTAGGTGTAGCATGTCCAACAGCTCTGGGTTTGACATAGCTTTATATGTTAGGCAGAGATCACCTCGGAGTAGGCGATATGCTATGGAGTAAAGCTGGGGTTTTTTGAGATGGTCAGTGTAGGGCATTTGTTTGAGGCCAGTAATCCTCTTCGTGAGGTACTTCTGTGGCCTTTCCAGCTGCTGCAGATGTCTTGTGAGGTACATTCCAAAAGGGGCGTTGTACTTTATAATGGGTCTAATGAGTGTCGAGCAGAGAGGAACAGTGACCTCTTTTTTCCTGGATGAGAACCCTTTTATGATGAGGAGTGCCATGTAGAAGGACTTCCTGACTACTGTGGCGATGTGACTATCAAAGGAGAGACTACTGTCCACCTGGGTCCCAAGGTCTCATCACACATTCAGTGTTAAGTAGATTGCTGCTTATGTGGTAGCTCATAGGTACAGAGTTTTTACCAAAGGGGATGACACTGCACTTTTTGGCATTGAGCTTGAGGCCATGGCTCTGACACCAGGCATCTGTCTCAGCAAGGCACTTCTGTAGGATGTCCACATCATTTGGGGACTTGACTATGGCTCCTGGTTTGCAGTCATCTTCAAACTTCATAAGCCAGAGGCCTTCTGTGTTTAGTATCTACTTCTGTGAAGTACAGGCTAACAGGAGAGGCCCCAGGACTAAACCCTGTGGTACTCCACTCGTCACTGGTTTGAGGTCAGATTTGGAGTTTGCAACGTTTACAGTGTGGGTTCTGTCAGTGAGCCAGTTGGCAACCCATCCTGTGACATAGGGATTTATACCTAGTTTAGTCGGTTTAGCTATAATTACAGAATGGGGGATGGTGTTGAAAGGCTTGGCGAGGTCAAGATAGGCTGTGTGAACCACCTTACCCTCATCTACGGCTTTGGTGACTGCCTCAAAGAAGTCGATCAGGTTCAGGAGGCATGATCTGCCTTTCACAAACCCAAACTGGGTGGGATTTAGAGTTTGGAGGTTACCAATGTCTTTGTTTATGAGTTCCATGATGATACGTTCCATGGCCTTGCAGACCAGGCTCATCAGGCTAATAGGGCGATAGTTCCCGGGATCAGTGGTGGCTCCCCTTTTGTGGAGTGGGATAACTGTTGCTGTGCACCATTCAGTGGGCATAAAGCCTGATGCGAGGCTATTATTGAACATGATGCTTAGGTTGGGAGCCAGTTCGTTCTGAAGTTAGTGTAAAACGCAGCCTGGGATGTTGTCCGGTCCCATGGATGCTGTAGTTCTGGCTTTAGAGAGTGCAGCTTTTACCTGTGTAGTTGTGATTACAGGGACTTTGCATTCTTCCTGTATAGATATGGGCTGTTTAGGGGGTGAGGGGGGGTAAAGTTAGCACTGAACCTATCTGCCAGGATGTTGGCAATATCAGTTGGTTCTGTAATTTTCGTGCCGTTGTGCTGTAACTCAGAGCAGATCTAGGTGTTGCCATCGAGATTCTTGACATAGCTATAGAATGCTTTGTGGTTGTCCTTAGAATTAGTGGCAATTTTGTTTTTGTAGCTTGCTTTGGAGGATCTTATAGGGGATCTCAGCTTCTTACTGAGGCTGACCAGGGAGCTCCTCCACTCATGAGATTTTACTCTCTTTTGCAACAGTTTCTTCCTTCTGTTGTACAGTTTGTTTATGGCAAGGGACCACCAGATTGGCTTCCTTTTTTTGGAGGATAGCGTCTTGGTTCTGTTTGGGATAGCATGATCCATGCACTCGTGTAAGTGCTTATAGAGTGCATTTGTGTTGGATTCAACAATTGTAACTGTATTGTCCATCTGCATGGGTGTCAAGAGGTTCACCACTTCTGTCTTAAGAAGCATGAAGTTGGCTTTGGAGAAATTTTTTACCGTGGTTTCCTTAATGGGGGGTGAGGGTGGGATATGGATATCAAGGGTGATTAGCTTATGGTCGGATCGGACCAATGAGGAGTTGACTTCAGGTGTGGAACACCGGTCATTTGTGTTGGTAATGACTAGGTCTAGGATATTGTTGCCCCTAGTGGGGGTGTGGATAAGCTGATCCAGGGCACTGGAGTTTATGAATTCCAGAAAGCGTTGAGCTAAGGAGTTGGTACACGAGTAATTTTCCCAGTTAATGGTGGGGTAGTTGAAGTTGCCCATTATTAGGGTGTTTGGTCAAAACCTAATATAATAACCCTTCACTAAGAAGAAATCTATGACTACACCAAACAGTGGCATTGTAAACTGACACTATGAGGTCACATTTGTGCCAGCTGACTTTAAGTGATATAAAGGTCAAGAAGGGGCTAACACCCAAACGTAGAGTTGTAAAAGACTGACCAAACTTATTTACATAAAGGCCTTTAGGAGTGGTGGCAGCGATGTGGACTGAGACTGAATTAGTTTGGTAAAGGTAGGACCTCTTAAATCATAAATTTCTCCCAAAATAGAACACAAAAAAGGAAACCACACCAATACTGTTAACACAGACAGCACCATTCTAACTTTTATTCTATAAATGTGAGCACTTCCATTCTTACAAAAACTTCATTAGACAACAGAACTAATTTCACAAGCTAATATATACTAAAACACCTCTGACATCATTGCTTTATATACAGTTATATTTTGTAGTTAATAAATGACGTATCCTTTAACATACATATAATTTTAGCATTAAGTCCTAGCATTTTAAAAGCATCCAGAGAAACTGCCAAAACAGTTTTCTTTTTTTCTAACACATTATTAATATCACTTTTTCTAAAATCCTCTTTAACCTGCTCAGTGACCAAAAACCTCTTAAAATTAACACAAACAGATCTTTGATTGAACAATGCAATATTCTTTTTTTTATTCTTAATTTTTTTTGGTGCTCTGACAGTTTTACTTTTGTTGTATAGAGTGTCTTCCCTTCATAAAATGCATCACAGGAGACACACTGTACAAACAGACCACTTACCTAGGTTCACAAGTATATATGTCTTTAGTGTGTATTGTGTCTCCCTTGGCTAAATTACCAATAAAAGCTCTAATAGCAGTTGTGTTATCTGATAGAGTGTATATTTCTGTATTTCTAATCACGCTTACATTCTTTTAACTTTTAGCCCCACTTTTATTATAGGGGCATATTTCCTTGTCTTTCTGAATCTCCTCCCTTCATTAACTCATCCAACATTTCTATACATAGCCCCACGTGAGAAAAAAATCATAATTTGTACTAATTTCCACAATTAGGCTCTTTCTTCTGAGATCAGTCTAGAAACCCTGATGTACTGACTCTCTTTAATATCCTCTGCTGTACTACGTGGATACATATTAGAGAAAGCTAAATATTTACTTCTTCTAATTCCCCTTGATTTCTATCTTGAGAGGATTTCTGCATTTTGAATACAGCAGCCTTTTTGAAGGTTTAAATTCCAGTTAAAGTATGGTTCCATTCTTGAAAGTGAAAGAAGTAAAAAAAAAAAGGGTTTTAGAGATACTATATGTACCTACCTTAGCGTTGTCGCCTCACAGTATGACGCTGTCCAGTTCGATTCTCAGCTAGAGCATCTTCTGCGTGGAAACATGCATGAATGGACGTACCTTCGTTGAAGGCTGTGCATCAGGGCTGGCAACTTGGCATGTAAAAATCTACTGCCAAGCATTAGCAGACCGGAGTTCCGCTGTGGTGACCCCTAACCGGGAAAAGCCATAAGACACATCATTTGTACCTACCTTTTATGAAATTTGATGAAATTATTCAACACTGGAAACAGCTTAGGATATGATAATGCTGATGACTGTAAATAAAGAGTCAGAATACAGTGGTCTTAATAAGCAGAAACTGATTAATCTGGTCAATGTTTTATTACTGACATATGAAGTAAATGTAGTTCGTTTTCTCATGACAATTTACAGACTGAAAAAAAAAAGATTTTTGCAGATGTAGTTTTAGATTTACTGTAGCTTAATGATAATGGTTTCAAGTTTACATAATCCTTAAACTGAGTGTCTGATGATGCTGTTGTTGTCTTTCGGCTTTTCCCAGTTAGGAGTCACCACAGTGGAACTCCGGTCCGCTAATGATTGGCAGTAGATTTTAATGAACGCCGTGGTGCCAGCTCGACATTCAACCTTCAACGAAGGCACGTCCATTTATGCATGTCTTTCGAATGCCCACCCAACCTCAGGGAGGACACACAGACTCCACACAGAAGGCACTCCCCGTACGCTAACAGAGAATCAAACGGGAGAATCTCTTGCTGTGAGGCAACAACGCTACCACTGCACCACCATGGCATCTATCTTTTCTAAAGGCCTCAAAACTCTCCACATGTCATATATTTATTGGTAGAGTTCCATAGCCTCCCTGCCCTGTAATAAAAAAAACAGCATTTAGTAAGTGTTCTAGCTGGAGGTAAGTTGAAAGGTTATTATTCTTGGTGGAATCATACTGATTGATAAAAGAGATAAACAGAGTAGCAGCCATTGTTTCTTTTTTAAGCACTTAAATACGTGATTAGGTCCTCTCTTAGTCTATATAATTCAATAGAGTATAAGGACAAATGTTCAAGTCTCCTGTATAATACAGCAATCCTTGTTACCTGCTATGTGTGTGTTTTCTGGATAGGTTCAGGTTTCATCAGTTAAGAAATATTAAAGGCACAGAAAGGCCTACAATATTGTATGATAGGCTTAACAGCCATGGTAACTAATGGAATCAAAGTATTTCACTCACTGTTGGTGACACAATGCAGTACATCTCTAATTAAACCATATCACTTTCTTGTAACTGATTTGATGTGCTCTTCAAAATTTAATTCTGAGTCCACTAAGGTCACCAAGTTCTTCATGTTAGTAACCACAGATAGCATGTGGGTGGTCTAGGGCATATGGGTACATTTGGCTATGACTGCCACAGTGCATCACCATGCATGTTTTGCCATTGAAACTCATGCCCTTAAAAGAAGTCTACTTAAGAATGGTGTCAATGTAGCCTTGGAGTACATTGTGATCACTATTGATGCTAACTATTCAACCAACTTTGGTATCATCAGTGAATATACTCATCCAAGTATCTTTGGTAAGGACAGCCTATTTAGATCTCATCTCGCCAAGGCTTTTGACACCATCCCCCACTCTGGAATTATAGATAAACTCACTAAATGAGGTATAAATCCCGATGTCACAAGACGGATTGCCAACTGGCTCACTGACAGAACCCACACTGTAAAAGTAGCAGACTCCAAATCCGACTTCAGACCAGTGACAAGTGGAGTACCACAGGGTTCAGTCTTGGGTCCTCTCCTGTTTGGTATCTACTTTTCTGAAGTACAGGCTAACACAGAAGGTTTACGGCTAACAAAGTTCACAGATGACTGCAAACTAGGAGCCATAATCGAAACTCCTAATGATGTGGACATCCTACAAAAGGGCCTCACTGAGATAGATGCCTGGTGTCAAAGCCATGGCCTCAAGCTCAATGCCAAAAAGTGCATTGTCATCCCCTTTGGTAAAAACTCTGTACCCATGAGCTACCACATAGGTGGGTAGTCTACTTAACACTGAAAGTGTATTAAGAGACCTTAGAACACAGGTGGACAGTAGTCTCTCCTTTGATAATCACATCGCCACAGTAGTCAGGAAATCCTTCTACGTGGCACACCTCATCACAAAAGGTTTCTCATCCAGGAAAAAAGAAGTCACTGTTCCGCTCTACTCATCAGTCATTAGGCCCATTACAGAGTAGCCTCTTTTGGTATGTACCTCACAAGACATCTACAACAACTGGAAACATCAGAGAAAAACCTC
The DNA here is from genome assembly GCF_019279795.1 of Protopterus annectens. Lineage (NCBI taxonomy): Eukaryota > Metazoa > Chordata > Ceratodontiformes > Protopteridae > Protopterus > Protopterus annectens. The sequence continues at coordinate 1,045,442,692 of NC_056748.1, forward strand.
ACAAAGAGGATTACCGGCCTCAAACAGATGCCCTACGCAGACAGTCTCAAAAAACTCCAGCTTTACTCTGTCGCATATCACCTACTCAGAGGCGATCTCTGCCTAACATACAAAGCTATGTCAAACCCAGAGCTCTTGGACATGCTCCACTTAAAGAAATCTCAATCCTTCTGAGTTACATACTCTAGGGACCTAAACCTTGTCACCACAATAAACAGAACATGCTGGAGAGATAGATTCCTGTCCCAGAGACTTCCCATACTCTGGAACAAACTACCTATCTATATCAAACAAAGCTCCTCATTAAAATCTTGATGACTGGATGGGAAATAGGAAATTCACCCCTGGGATCACCTCTGGGGCTCTGCTCGACAGGGGCACAGGAAAATAATTTTCTTGGGTGGTGAAAGCCAGGGTACCTTTTTGGCTAGGCTTATATAGGCTCTTGGGCCAATAGCCTAGTACCTAGCTATGAACCTATGGTGGTTGGACAATCTGAAGGCCAAAAAGCATAGGACCCAAGACAGATGCCTGTGAGAAACTCACCCTGATACCTTTATATTCAGAGTAGCAGTCCTTAATTTTAACTGTACATTTTTGGTCCAACAGCCAGGAAGCCACCTACCTGGTTACATAAGAACCGATGTTCTGCTTAACCGCAGCATGCAATATGACGTAATGGGGGGCTGACCAAAATGCCTTTGTAAGAGCCAGATAAACAACATCAACTGCAAACACATTGTCCAGAGAGCTGATTATATGCTTTGAACGTTTTCCACAGCTGCTACTTCCTACACCTTTGATGGCCTAATCTGCTCATCCACTGAGGGAAGAAGCTTTCTTCTTATCCATTAGGTTTTATCAAGGGGAGCAAACTGATTTATCAGGTTATAAATAAAACTGTAAAGGACTGACCACCTTTCCTGACTGTTCAGTTGTAGCATTCTACTCTGCCAATTCCATAACTCTATTCTTAAAACTGATAGTAGGAATGTGTAATATATAAAGTTTCTTGATGAATTACTTCTGTCTACCACTGTAGCATCCTTAAAGAGCACACAAAGATGATCTGACCTCCCAAGCTCAAGTTCAGTGTATCAGCATAATGCATGAAGCTTATTACTCAGCCAAATGGAATCAAGGATTTTACCATCCCTGGTGGCTTCCTTTACAATTTATGAGTAATTATAAAAGACAAGGCTATTAATGACTTCAGATTTAGAGTACAGAAAGTACCAATCTACAATTGGGGCATTAATAGGGTCCACCTCTGCAAAAGTTTTCACTGAGAATATTGCATTGTGCAATGTAAGCAAGTTTAACATGAATAGCCTTGTGCTGGAAAGTGGTTGTGACATTCCCTCCAAGGAGGTAGTCCTTGCATTCCAAGGATCACTTACTAAGTTGGCAACTGTCCTTTCTCTTGACCAAGAGATTAAACTTTATATGCCAGTTACTTAGTATCCCTAGCTTCCTGGTTACCACATTCAAAAAATGAAAGAAAACCTGTTCTACTTTGTGCCTTGTTGTTAATTGCTCTGTTCTGGCTACAAAATGATTGCTCTCTGTAACAAGTGACCTGAGGGTGGGAAGACAATTCCCTTCCACACACTACTCTAACCTTAGAACATTCAAATCCCCACCACCATAGTAATCTAACTTTTGCTGCCATAAATATTAGAAGCATAAGAAATAAAATAACTGATCTACATGCCTGAATTACCCAACACAAGCCCGATATTCTCACTGTAACAGAAACTTGGTATAAACCTAGTATAAAGAACTCTGAAATTACACCCCTCCCCCACCCCAGCTATAATACCATCCGTAATGATTGAATAAACAGGAAAGGTGGTGGTATTGCTTTAATATTTGCCAACAACTATGACATTTCCCTCTAGAGCCAACCAAATACCAAAATTCAAATCAGCACAGCTTCTTATTAGTTTCTTGAAATTAAACATATAAAATAAATATGTATTACTGTCTTTTTCATCCCTCCTGGCAACAATACAGTGACCATGAAAAATATCCTACATTGGATATCCTTAACAATTCCTCAAGAAAAAAATACTACTTGGTGATCTCAGTATCAACTGATTGGACATAATCTCTAATTCCTCTACATCCAGTAGGAATTTATACGATTTTACACAACTAATTAATAGCCCCACACATTATAGCAAGACATCAAACTCCTTATTAGACAGGATCCTAGTATCTCTTCCACTGTAAATTTACAACCACAGGTACAATATCAGAGTCTATCAGTGACTGTCTCCTAAGCTATATAATAAGACATCTCACACATCCACTTAAACAGCACATTTATAAAGCAACATGCAACATGTCCAAGTTTAACAAAGAATTCATTACTATCCTATAAACTGTTAATGGAGCACCCTAAAAATCCACCCTGCAGATGATGCTGTAAATGAATTTAATACAACTTTTCTAAATGTCCTCAGAAGGAAGAGAGTAAAAACAAATAATGCAATCTGACTATCTAAAGAGAGAGTAGGATAAAGAAAAGGCGTGGAAAGAATGGTAAAAATACAAGACACCACAATATCTCGAAAACTTCAGAATGCTCCATAAAAGTAGTAAAAGACAAATGGTAAAAAAATATTATAACAACATTCAGAACAAGTGTAAACACAGCACTAAAAATTCTGGTCATCCTTTAAAGAAATCTTACATACAGGTCAAAAGTTCAACTCTAACTCATTTCCCAATAACTCACCACTAGAAACTACAATAGAATTCAACTGTTATTTCATGGACAGAATATTCTCCTTAACCAAGGATTTTCCAACATCTAATCCCAACCCTGCCCAACAATCATATATCACCACATCTGCTTTCACCTTCAGACCTGTGCTCACATCCTATTAAAAACTAATCTTAAACTCCAACCGTGCTCTGCTTCAGCTGATGACCTTCAAAAGTGAGTACCTTAAAACAGCAGCCAATAACATTGCCTATTCTGACTAAATCCTTACAAATAGGCTAATCCAAGAATTACCTAGCATTGAAAAAAATACAGTATCCATCTATACAATGGAGGAAATTCAACAGACATTAGTAACTTTTGATCTATAGCAATCTTATTCCCCCCTCCCACAATACTGGAAAAATGTATTAAAAAACAATTGTAAATTACCTCCCATGGGAAGAACTCGTATCTCCCAAACAACACGACACAATTTTTGCCCCTCTCATAGTACTAACACTATACTTCTCATCTTTATAGATACTGTTGATAAAGCTAGGGATAACAGCAAACTAGTCTCTCATTATTTCTAGGTTTTTCTAAAGCCTTCAACAAGGCAAACCTCTACTTCAAATATTCTAACTAGCTCTATTTCAGCCCACCCTTTTATGGCTCAAAAGCTACTTGTCCAATAGATATTAGTCAGTAAAATGACACTCCAACCTTTCTCCATATCTCCCAATCATCACGCTGACCTCCTCTTTAACATTGTCACCAGCACCACACACACACACACACACACACACACACACACACACACACACACGCACACACCAGGTCTCCCAAATACAATATGCAGATGACTCCATACTCATTTGCACATCCGATAACCTGGCATAGCACCGAAAAATTACTCAGGAAGCTTTAACAGCCAATGAAACATGGTTTTGCAACTCAAGTAATGCTCAACCCAGCATTACCAACAAATTTTTAGTGCTTTTCTTTTTTTCTTCAAATCCCTCTCTCAAAAAAAAATTTTTTTAAATCCTTCCTGTTAATTATGCAGCCACGGAAGTCACTTCTCATAGTAAATTATTACGGTTGATAACAGATGATCATCTTATGTCTTACCTGCATATACAAAATTTCACAAAAAATCAGTAACAACTAGGGATGCTTTATAGAGCCAAAACTTTCTCACTAATGCAACGAAAACTACATTTGTCACTAGTTAACTCCTCCCCTCACTACTTTATAGTGCTCCCTTCCCTACTAACCACAGGGCATCACAAAAAGCAAAATGTGAACAATGCTATAATAAAATGTGTAAATTTGCAGTGAATAATCCTTTCAGAACCTATCACTGTATTGCATTAAAAAGCCTAAAATGGTAAAAACTACCACATGAACCAACATATACACAGCTTCTTACCACCTATAAAATTATTCAGCATCCATCTACTTGCCCAGCATTAAATGCCATTCTGCAGAACTATGTTCTTACCAAGGCATTGTGGTCTGGTTACCAAAAACAACTCTCTATCCACAAACCTATGAAATCTGCTAGCCATGGTCTGTACTCATAATATGCTGCTATGGCCTGGAACCCCCTACCTGTATCCATCAGATCAATACCCTCCTCCAGTCCTTTAAAACCACTCTGACAGACTGCCTAGCCAACATCTGTCTCTGTTCTTGCTAAATCCCAGGATAAACTATATTCCTAAATATGAACAAGTACCAGTTCATACCTTACACTCTTAACTCTTCCTTCTTTGCTTATTTTCTAACTTCAGTTTCTCTCCCCTTGACCCTCTGGCTAAATATGCCATAACCCTGTTTTTCTCTCACTTCATATTGCAATTCATGTTTGTATTATAACAACTTACCTTTAATTTCTCTAAACTGGCTAAAATTCCTCTAAATATCAAATCATTATCATGTAAGTTGTATATGTTTAACCAATGTTGTCACATTATGTTAATTTGATATAATTATTTAATCTGTAGATGTTTTGTGTTACTTTTTTATTTTTATTGGATTTAAAATTTGTAAAATAATCAACAATATTTACAGTCAGAGATTTGTGAACACAATAAATGAAAAAAATCAACTAAACCTGACACAAAAAAGAAAAAAAACTATTTTCAGGAATGTCCATTAACCATCAAGTCATTCAAGTTATTATACATTACATTAAATCTAAAATGCAGTTATTTTTGCTTGTCAAGCAGATCTCTAAGTTTTGTCCATGCATTGCAGCAAGAGGTAATCCTGGTTGTTCTTGACTTAATTGTTATGATTTCCAGGTGGCAGACTTCAGTTACAATACTTAAAATTCTTTAAAGGATGGTGTAGATTCGTTCTTCCAATTCTGAGTTATAATATTTCTCGCTATAGATAGTCAAGAACACAAAATGTAATATTTCATTTTAACACATATAGGAATAGGAGTGTTAAAAAGGATTGGTAATTTAGATAAAACAAATTTATCTCCAAAAAAAGCCTGTAAAAAGAGAAAAATGTTATTCCAATAAGCTGTCAGGACAGTACAGTCAAGAAACGTGTTGCCAATCTGCTTTAAGTTCTTGTTTACATCTCCAACAAACTTGTTTCTGTCTGAACATTAATTCAATTTTATGTGGTGTGAAGAAAGATCTATGCAAACATTTCCGAGTAAAGAGATTCTAAGAGATGAAGTTGTATGTTTATAAGATATTAGAATTAATTTTTTATCTTCTTCACTCGGAGGTCTATTATTAATTTGGGTAAAATAGTTTTTGTTTCTCTCTTTACAACTCTAAATAATTAAGATAACAGACCATGTCCCAATGTGTTTTGTTGCATTAAGCATATTAGATATTCAATTAATTTTGGGATATGATCTCTTATGCTTGGTTGCATTAACTTAATTTCCCCTTCTACATGTCTGCAGGATTGTACATCTAGCCACATGTCTTTATCTAAATTATATTTGTTCTTAATATAATCAACAGAATGTACCTTTTCATCTTTCATTAATTGAAACCACTATAGCAGATTTTTCTCTTTAAATGTTACCATTGTTTCTATCTTTGAGGTGGAGATGTTATTTTGGGTATATGCCATAGTAAATATAAAGAAGATCGATTCTATATATAAAATTTATAAAAGCGTTTAATATAGTAGAGATGAAATAGGAGTCACTTGCTTGGTGATTTTTTTCCTATAAGGTAATCCTTTAATAACCGATGTAGACTATTTAGTATGAGATAATTATTAGAGTCTCTTTTATATTTAGAGTTTATAAAATAATTTCCTCAAAACTCTAGCTGTGTAAGTGTTATTAATCCAAAGATATGTTTTTATAATCGATGATAATGAATGTAATTCTAGATCCAGTAGCCCTATCCCTCCTGCTGCCCAGTGTCTTCTATGATGGTTTGAAGCAATTCTTGGTTTATTGGGATACCAGAGAAATCTCAAAATTAAAGTGTTAAATTCTTTAAAACAACTTTTTTGTGGGGGGTAATGACAGTGATTGTATAATATAAAAGATTGTTTGTAAGATAATCATTTTGATAATAAATAACCTCTCTTCCATTGTGAAGAAAATGTTATTCCATTTGTCTACTAGATTCTTTATATTGTTTATACTGTTAGTATAATTATGATTTATTATAGTTTTAATGTTATCTGTTATAATTATTCCTACATAATTAATTTTCTTGTATTTGACAATATATTTAATGAATTTATTTTTGATTCTATTCTTATTTGTATTTATAGGTAGGATTTTTGTTTTGTCATCATTAAATGTTAAACCAAACTTTCTTTGAAATACATCAATTGCTAAGAAAACTGCAGCTAGAGAATTATCATTGTCATTTAATGTCAGTAGGATGTCATCAGCAAACAGATGAATTTTAGAATTTAAATTCTCATTTATGTTAATACCTTTTATATCTATATTTGATCTGAGAAAATTGGAAAATGGTTCCATAATTCGGGTTAAAAGCTGAGGTGAAAGAGGACATCCTTTTTTTTTTGGGTTCCTTTCAAAATTTGTATAGAATCATAAGTAAAAGTACCTATTTTAATAAATGCAAAACAATCATTATAAAGAAGATTAATAAGATATGTCAAGTTACCTGAGAAATTATATACTTCTAAAACCAGCAAGAGATATTTCCAGTTTACCATGTCAAAAGCATTATAAATATCAAGACTCATTAATGTTAAGTTCTCTTTTGTTTTATTTGCATAGTCAATTTAATTATTCTTTTAATATTATCATAAGTATTTCTGTTTAAGATAAAGCCAGTTTGATCTTCGCCAATCATGGAGGGTAGAATACATTTTAATCTATTAGCATGAATTGCCATGTACAATTCATAATATACATTTAAAAGTGAAATCGGCCTGTATGAAGAGCATTCAGTAGGATCTTTGTCAGTTTTTAAAATACATTTCTGAAGTATCTTCTATGGCATTAATTTCTATAACAGAAAGGATTTCTTTCATAAAAAAGTCCTTAAATTCTTTTAAACACATTATATATGCTGGTAATCTTCTGATTTCAACAGTATTATTAGATTTCAAAAACACTCAAAGGTAATTGCATTGTTATCTGAAAGTGGGCAGGTTACTGTTTTGACTTTGCCTAGTGTATCAGTCAGGTCATTAGAGACAAACTCTGTCAATTCTGGATTACGTCCTGTGTCTATGGGAATAATGGTTAAAAAATAATTAATTCGGTTCTGAAAATTTATGTCTCTAAAATGAAACAATTCAGTATATTTTAACAATGCCTTTGTAGATGGCTGTGTTCTACTTTTACCTAGTTTGTTAGTAGCACTTGGTGACAATATACAATTAAAGTCTCCTGCTAGAATGATATATTTTTGTAAGACTTCCCCATAAATCAAATGTCAATAATTAAATAGCTTGTCCTGTAAAGACAACATAGTAATTCAAAAATAACTATGAATATACTTACCTAACTTGACATAAAATCAGAAGATATATTAGAAGCTCTGCTAAAAAAGTGTCACATTCCAGTTAGTTTTACCTGAGGTAATCCTTACAGCCAGTAGTTCTGGTGATCCCTCCTTGCATAATATGCCTGAGGTAAATTTTACTGATACAAAAACTGAACCACCCTCACCATCCAGTTTGTTTGGTACACATGATGGTCTTTATAACCTGGGAGGGATATAGATTTATTTATTAAACTAAACCAATTTTCACTGATAAGACATCTTGGTTTTCCCCAGCAATTCTTGCCATTAGCAATCTATCTGGTTGTTTGTTATTCAAGGTTCTAGAATTAGCCTAAAGACATTTCAATCTAGTTTTTGAGTACTTATTTTTCCTATTATGGTTAGGCCTAAAAAGATCTTACCAACTTCGAAATTAAGTTTCCTACCAAACTGTTCCCCTGATAAGTAAGACGTGAACTGTCTTAACAAAAACAGATTATTTTGTAACCAAAATATTCACATAAGAAGATGACCTCCAGTAAATTAGTTAGTAATTCCTTCCTGATAATATTAGTCAAAGCTCTGGCTTACACTTTCAATAAATCAGTAAAACATAGTGCAGAAAAAATATCACATAAAAGCAACTGGAAGCTTAAAGATCTGCTTAAGGAACTTACATTCCTTACTGCAACAGAGAAACTACTGTTCAACCTACAACATTGCTTACTGCAACAATAGCAGTCCCATATCCTAAATGTTTTCTGCAGAGTTGCTTAATACTGTCCCTGATATGTTTTCTGCAGAGCAACTTAATACTGCCCCTAATGTTTAGTATTCTATAATTCCCTCAGATGAGACACAGGAACTTTATCATGTTGAAGTCTACAGAACAAAATTCCTTAGTCCTCTCAATGTGGAATCTCCTATTAAAAGTACTTGGTTGAGAGCTTTCAGACTGAAAACTTTTTATTCACATTTAACACATTAATACAGCATATACAGCATACCAACATTGAAAAGAATAACATAACACACACACACACACACACACACACACAACTATTTACAAGTGTCTACATCAAAACAATTAAGCCTTATGATTCAAAGAAAGCTCTAGAAGTATGTTTTATATATATATATATATATATATATATATATATAGGTTTGGGATGTTACTTCAGCAGTGACAGTCTATAGCCATGTTTCACACCGGTGGGTGCTAGCCCTGCTGCTGCTGTTCTTCCATACCATACAGATGCACAGATACACACAGACCTATGCCCAGTTTAGCATATCCATCCACCTACTGCATGTCTTTGGAATGTGGGAGGGAAACGGAACACCTAGAGAAAACCCACGGGAACACAGGGAGGACATGCAGACTCCACACAGAAGGCACCCCAGCTGAGAGTCAAACTGGAAACTACTACTGTAAAGTTTGCAAATCAATATTTTTCTAGCAACCCATTCAATTTAACCAGTTATATTCAGTGTTAATCTTATTTGTTCTCATTTTAATAATGATCAATTCATTCTGACATACTTTTGCAATATTTATAAATTCCATAGACAAGGGAGTAATTAAATTTTTTCCATTTTTTTAAATAACTTTTCAAGTAATAGTTAAATACCCCAGAGAAGAGAATATTGTATTCTGAGAACACTTTCATGAATTGGAGCATTAAATAAAACTAATGTTTTAGATAAACTAAATTTGTCTGCACAAAGGGCCTGCAAAATGCCATTGATCTTTTTCCAAGAAGATTGTAAGATTTCACAGTAATAAAATGGGTTGCCAACCAGCTTTTAGCACTGATTTACAAATCCAACATATAGTATCTTTTTTATACAAGAGTTCTACTTTATGAGGAGTAATAAAGGTTCCATGTAAAAATTTCCATGAAAATAATTTCCAATATACAAAGGACATAGCTTTTTCTGATAATTTTTTTTATGAATTTCAGTTAAGTATGTATGACTGATTAGTGAAAAGTAATCCCAGTAATCATTTTTAATATATACATTTGTATCCTTACGCTTATAAATTTTAGATAAATATGATTTTCCTGAATCATTTTTAAAACAAGGTTAAATAAAAAAATCAATATAGTAGGCATTAATTCAATTTTAGAATTAATGCATTGTCTATTATATTCTGTTGTAAATCAATGGTTCATATCAATATCATATTTACTCATTACAAATCCAGAAGGCAGCAATTTTGTTCAATTCATCATTTTCTTCTTAAAAAAAAAGATCTTTTAAAATCATCATTTTAGTGAAACTAAAAGTACCAATAAGATCTTTGGTAAAAGCTATGGGAAATGGTGTAAAAAAAAAAAGATTTCATGTCAGGGTTCTTAAAATAAAATTTTTAAAATATAATTTATATAACGGCAGTCCATAATTTTTGTTAATTTTAAGAAAACTTTTAGTTATGTACTTACCATAACTTTAGATGTTTGGGATCCATCTCGCCTACATTCAGTACTGATGGGCTCGGCTCCGACTCGGCATGCTATGCTATAGAGCGAAGCCTCTTATTGGCTGAGCTATTTCTTATCCCAGGATGCACCACCACTAATCCCCCAGATCTTGTTTGTCCACATTCATGCACACATACACAACTTGTTTATATAACATTGCCAGATGTTTCAAGATGAAACAACAGGATTCGGACCTTCTGATATCCTCTGATCTCCAAGGAAGGGGGAAGGAGGGTGGGTTATTAGGAATGTAGGCGAGATGGATCCCAAACATCTAAAGTTATGGTAAGTACATAACTAAAAGATGTTATGTGATCCTATCTCGCCTACATTCAGTACTGATGGGACAGCGTCCCTAGCACCTAAATCCTGGGTGGCTCACTGGAAAACACTCCTGAGCACTGTGGAACCAAATGAAGCTCGTCCTCTAGATGCCACATCCAATTTGTAGTGGGAAATGAAAGTGTGCGGGAGGACCACGTAGCGCAGCACAAATGTCACTAATGGCAAGCTTAGAATGGAATGCTATTGAAGTAGCCATAGCTTTGTAGAATGAGCTTTGACAGAGGTCGTAAGCTCTTTATTAGAAAAGGAATAAGCTTGAGTAATACAGTCCCTGATCCATTTGGCAATAGTGACCTTTGTGACGGCTTTGCCCAATTTATTATCCGAAAAGGATACAAACAATTGATCTGTTTTCCTTGTTTGTTTGGTCCTATCTAAATAAAAACGCAATTGCCTGTGGACATCTAATGTGTGGAGTATGTATTCCGCTTTGTTTGAATACTTCGGAAAGAAGACTGGAAGTTCTAATGACTGTTGTAGGCAAAAACTGGAACAAACCTTAGGGACAAAGGATGGATTTGGCCTGAGAGATACTCTATCTTTGTGAAAAACCAAGTACGGAGGTTTCACAGACAAAGCTTGAAGCTCTGAAACCCTTCTGGCAGAAGTAATCGCAACCAGAAAGGCAGTTTTCCACGATAGAAATTTTAAATCACATGTTGCTGCCAGTTCGAAGGGGGAGGAAGTTAAGGCACGTAACACCACATCGAGATCCCATGGAGGAGCAGGATGAGAAATCGGAGGTCGTAAAAGCGCAGCACCTTTCAAGAAGGTTTTACACAATCTGTTGCTCATTAAAGGTGGGTTTATAGATTCGTGAAAATTGGAAATAGCTGCCAATTGAACCTTGATGGTACAGACTGAAGAGCCTTGATTGAAAAGGGAAGTTAGAAATTTCAGTACTTCTGATACGGAAATAGTGATGGGATCCAGACCCCGGAGCTGAGCCCAAATAGCAAATCTCTTCCATTTGCTAGAATACAATTTCTTAGTAGCAGACTTGTGGGCCGAAGATAAAATGTGTACAACTTCTGGGTCTAAGGTATGATTCCTGACTATAGTCGGAAGAGGAGGAGCCAAGCCGTCAATTTTAAGGTGTGTAGGGACTGGTGGAGTAGTCCCGACTGGTGAACCAATAGGTCTGGGATCTGATCCAGGAACCATGGACCTTCCAGTGCATATTTCCGAAGATAGGGGAACCATACCTGACGAGGCCAGTAAGGAGCAAGTAAGATCATTTTGCTCCCCAAGTGAGACGCCTTTTGGATCACTCTGGGAAGGAGGGGAACTGGGGGAAAAGCATATAGCAAGCTGGTGGGCCACGGATGGGCTAGTGCGTCCATAGGGCTCTCCCCCGGAGCCGGGGTGAGGGAGAAGTACTTTTTGCACTTCGCATTCAGCGGAGTTGCGAAGAGATCTCAACAAGGAATTCCCCATTTGCTGAAAATCTGATTTGCAACCATAATGTTCAGAGACCACTCGTGTGGAGAGAGGATAGTTCTGCTCAGTCTGTCGGCTATCACATTGGACTTGCCCGGGATATGAGTCACCACTAGAAAACGTTTGGTCGACACTGCCCATTCCCAAACTCTCATGGCCTCTCTGCAAAGGGGGTAGGATCTGGTCCCTCCCTGTTTGTTCAGGTACCAGACAACTGACATGTTGTCGGAGTGAACGGGAATTACGCCTGAGAGAGGTAATCATGAAGGGCTTGTAGGGACAGAAGCACCGCCCTCATTTCTAGGATGTTGATATGAAGTAGGGTCTCTTCCGAATGCCATTTGCCTTGGACTGACCTGCCCAGGGAATGCCCCCCCCACCCCATCTGGGAGGCGTCCGTAGTCAAAGTGGCCACAGGAGGAGGTGGAACAAAGGGTCGTCCCTGATCCAGATTGGAGGGCACCAGCCACCAGCGAAGGTCCCGTTTGCAGGTTTCCGTGATCCATATGAGGTGACTGAGAGGGAGATCCTGAAAGGACCACTGAGTTGAAAGAAGCCACTGGAGAATTCTCATGTGCAACCTTGCTAGGGGAACTAGAAGAACCGTGGCGGACATAGATCCCAAAAGCTGCAGGACCATTCTGGCTGGGGCTTTGGATCTGGGAAGTAAGGCTCGAACTTGAGCCTGTATGGTTTGCATCCTTTCTGTAGGTAGATAGACCCGCATTTGGTTTGAGTCTATCTCTACTCCGATGAATCTTATGCATTGAGATGGCAGCAACACAGACTTTGGCCAATTGAAGGGGATTCCAAGGGAAGTGCCCAGTGATATCGTGGCTTGTAGGCTCCGCAATAGTAGATGCTTGGAGGTGGCAGTTAGGAGCCAGTCGTCTAGATACGGAAACACCTGGAATCCTAGACTTCTCAGGTGAGCAGTCACGACCGCCAAACATTTGGTGAACACCCTGGGGGTTGTGGTGAGACCAAAGGGCAGCGCGCGGAACTGAAAATTACTGCCTCCTAGGCTGAAGCGCAGATGTCTCCTGGACACTTGATGTACCATGATATGGTAATAAGCGTCCTTGAGATCTATGGAGCACATCCAAACACCTTTCTCCAGCAGTGGGAGAATGGATTGCAGGGTGACCATTCGGAACTTGGACTTTTTGACTGAATGGTTTAGAATGCTGAGATCCAAAATGGGCCTCAAGTCCCCGGTCTTTTTTGGCACCAAAAAGAATCTTGAGTAAGTCCCTAATCTGATCTGGTCTGCGGGGACCGGTTGGATGGCTCCTTTTTGCAGCAGCTTTGAAACTTCTGAGGCTGCAATCTCCCGTTGACTGGGTGGCGGGTCCGGGATCTTTTTGGACTGAGGTGGGGAGTGAGAAAAAGGGATAACGTAACCTCCGGCGATAATTTGAAGCACCCATTGGTCCTGAGTGATACCTTCCCAGGCTTTTAGGTGCCTCGAAAAACGACCCCCGACTGGCTCTGGAGCTGCACAGTCGGGCAATCCCTCAGGGACTGTGAAAGGCTGAAGAGCCACGAAAGGACTCGCAGTCTCCAGTGTTGCGGGGGCCTCTGCCGCCTCTGGGACGGCGTCTTCCAGAAGAATTTCCCCCTCTCCTGCCTCTAGAAGGGGGATCGTCCTGCTGTGAGGGGTAAGACTTCTGAGATCTACGGAACCACAATTTCCCTCCTCTTTTAGCCTTGGGATAAGGCCGAAAGGGAGTGGAAAATCGTGCCCCTACGGCAGTCAAAGTCTTACCTTCTTGCTCGCAGCGGGTCAATGTGTCCTTTACCTTGGGCCAAACAAAGAGGACCCATCAAAGGGGGCGTCGGCAAAGGAAGACTTAAAGGCCTCCGCAAAATGACACAGGCGGAGCCAGGCTTGCCTCCGTAGAGCAATGCCTGTACCCGCCGCTCTACTCGCCCCTTCAGCCGCATAAGAAATGAGCCTCATGGATGAGTTTGATATGGACGACAGTGTAGCCAGCTGAGAGCCAACCGTCTGGGCCAGCTGCTCAGGCAGGTTACCCAAGAGGGTATCTGAAAGTTCCTTAATCAGATCCCTCTGAAATCTGGTAAAGTGCGTTAGATAGTTCAGGGACCTTAAAGTAAAGGCCGCTGAACTTAGGGTGCGCTTACCGTACTGATCCATGCTCCTAGACTCCTTATTAGGAGGATGGACGGACGTCAAAGCCTCTGCTACATCTTGCTGGGTAGCAGATGCCACCACCAAGGCATCTACAGCCACACCTTTCGTCAAGAACTCCTTTTCTGGGGGTGCTGACAGGAACTTATTTGGACGAGCAGGCACCGGTTCCTCAGAGTCTGGGTGTTCCCACGCCCTTTGACAGATCAAATCTAGGAGCTCTTCGAAGGGCGGAGACACCCAGGAGGCGAAGGGCTGAGCCCCGAAGGCCTTAAGGAACACCGACTCATCAGCAGAAGGGGGTTTGGATTGCCAGCCGCCTCGTTGTTTAAGGGCTTCCAGGATGTCTGCAAAGGAGACATCATCTGAGGACGACTTAGGGGACCCCTCTGCATCATCAAGATCAGTGTCTGATGTGAGAGACTCATCGGGGGAGTCGACGTGCTTCCTCTTGCACGATCTTTTCCTGGGGGGTTCCTCCGAAGAAGCTTCAGAGGGACCTCCAGGAGGGGGGGAACCCCCAGTGGGGGTAACCTCAGGCCCCGGGGCTCCGCTGTCTAAGGACAGGGGGACTGCCAAAGACCCAGTCTCTGTATGCAGGGAAGGTGCTGGGGAGACCGTGGATGTAGCCAAAGAAGATTTGGCTAACGCACTCCTCATGGCCCTGAAGGCGGGACCACCAGAATCCTGGGAAGGTCCCACCTCCATGGCCACAATGGTAGACGGTACCCCCGCAGCCGACGCACCGAGAGGAAGGCCTGGGACCAAAAACATCAGTCCCGAAGCGTCCCCCCCCGGGGCCGACAGAGGAAGTCTGCATACCGAACTCCGACTCGAGAGCCGGGGTTGGAGTAAGGGTCGGGCCCGACCCGAAAACCTCCATCGGCTCCACCAGCACCGGCTCCAACAGTGCCGAGGCTGTTGGAAGAGGAACCATAACAACAGAGTGGGCCATCGGCTCTGAAGCCGAATGGGCTGGAGCTGAAACTAACTTTTGGAACACCGGAGACTGAAAAAGTCTTAGGAGCACCCTGTCGATGTCTGAATCAGACATCTTGGAGGATCTAGATGACACCGATCGGGTCCGAACCGACTTCTCCATCGGCTCCATAGGAATAGGGGACCGGCTCCGAATGGATTCGACTACTATCGGTTCCGAGGGAGACCTCAAAACAATTTCCCTCGGTGCCGAGGAGGACTTCGGCGCCGAAGGGGAAGAGTCTGAGCCGGCAACCCTCATCGGCTCCAAAATCAGTGGAGCCGATGAAGGTGACCCGCCACTCGATGCCCCAGTCCTCGGCTCCAAAACCAGAGGGGTCGAGACTGGAGGCATCGAGGCAGACCGTTCTGCCCTCGGCTCCAAAGTCCGTGGAGCCGATGGAGAAGCCTGCCTAGGTTTTTTTGCAGTCGGTTCCGACAGACTGGTCGGAGCCGACGCTTTCTTCTTTTTGGTAGGAGAGGAAGAGGAAGATAAGGCCTCCTCGAAGGAGGGTTTAATCAGCCCTTTTAATATTAATTTATTCTTCCTCTCTTGGAGGACTCTAGAAGAAAAGGCGTGACACACGATACAGGACTCTTGTAGGTGCTTGGCGCCTAAACAATATACGCACGAGGAGTGGTCGTCAGTTATCGACATTTTGTTACCACACCTCGCGCACTTTTTAAACCCAGAGGGTCTATGTTCCTTAGACATGCTGACTAACAATTCACTAAGAAAACTAGTTAAAGAAGCTGTTCAGTAAAGATTATACCACAGAGAAAACTGAAAACCTTTTTTTTTTTTTTTTTTTTTTTACACAAGACAGTACACAATGCACAATATCAGGACAAAAATCACTGAAAAGGAGGGTCAAGACCCTCTAAGTTAAGCAGGTACTTGACCTCCTGAAAAAAACAAAAGACGCTAGATAAGAATAGGGGAAGGCCCCTCTAACTGAAACGGGAAACCTTCCCTTAACTCAAAACACAATTTTCCTCAACCAAAGTTATCAAAACACACTCGTACAACAACAATAGCTGTTAAAACAGCTTTTGGGGTAAAATTAGCAAAATTCCTGACAGGAAACTTTGAAGAAAACAGTACTTAGCTCAGCCAAGTTTGAGACCATGTCCTAGCTTGTAAGCGGCAAACGAGATCTGGGGGATTAGTGGTGTTGCATCCTGGGATAAGAAATAGCTCAGCCAATAAGAGGCTTCGCTCTATAGCATAGCGTGCCGAGTCGGAGCCGAGGGATCGGCTCCGAGCCCATCAGTACTGAATGTAGGCGAGATAGGATCACATAACATCATTTCTTTAACAAAACTATTCCCCAAGATCAAAGAATACTGACTTGTTACCTAACAAATTTCCATCCAGAATATGTCATGAAGGTTTTTCAATCTAGCCAAGTAATTAGAATTTAGCTATAATGCTAGAGTTTTTATGGCAGATGCAAAGGCATGCACCTCAACATCTGGGAATCATATTTCACCATTCTTCCAATCTCTCATATGATATTTTACAAACAATGCAGATTTGTTTGGAAACCAGAAAAAAAAAATAAAAGGACATTATTAAATTGTTTAATAAAATTTTCAGAGGAAAATGATAAGTACTTTGAATACTATATACTACAATATTTTCTACTTGTTTATTAATGATGCGATAGATTCCAAAATATTATTACAGTTAATCAATGCTATTTTTTACAGTAATGTGATAATATAATTCCTAGATAATTGATATTACTGTCTCAGTTATAATCATTAATCTTCTTTAATGGCTCTTTAAATCTTTATCATTTGGATATTAGTTTTATTAATATTAATAGTACAACTTGATACAGATTCAAAACATTTTAATGCATTAGATAAAGAAATTATAGATTTATCAATATTACCAATTGTCAATAAAATATCTGCAAGGAGCTGGATTTTGGATGTAAATTGATCATTTATTTTAAACCCTGCTATTTCTTAATTTCATCTTATATAATTAGCAATCACCAAAGGCAATAATAAGGGATTCAAGGGACAACCTTGTTTTGTTCCTTTACAAATCTTAAAGGGTGGGGTGGGGGAAGAGCCTAACTTAATAAAAAAGGAGGAGTTCTGATACAAATAATTAATAAGTTGTTTGAAATTATTTGAAAACGTATAAGTTTCTAGCACTGAGGATAAATACAACCAATCTACCTAATCAAAAGCTTTACTGACACATAATATTGGTATTGTCAATTAATGTAATTATTCCTTTAATATTATTATGAGTTTCTTTGATATAAACCTGGTTTAATCATCATCAATTAGTAGAGGAACAAAATGTTTGATTTGGTTACCATAAATAGACAAAGATTTTATAATCAGTGTTTAAAAGAGATAATGGTCTATATAACATACTATGAATCTTTGTCTTAAAAAAAGGGAAATGATAGTACAAGGGACCTGTCTAACTGCAAAAAAAGCTTGTAATAAGATCACTAATGCCTCATGATGTAACATTTTAAAAAGTTACAGTAAAATTCCATCAGTACCAGGGATTTTATTATCTTATGACTGCTTTATTTGCTCTTTTATCTCTGTCACTGGAATATTATTTTTCATTTTCTTTATTTGATCATAAAATAATCTCTTAGACATTCTAAAAATTCTTTTATATCTGTTGCTTTTTATTACTATTTATTGCAGTAAGCCACACAAGTCTTTTTATTTATTAATTAATTTTTAATTAGCAGTTGAACTGACTCTTCAATAAATATGACTGGATGGCATCCGATGGAAAGGTGCAAGTGACTCATCTCTCAGAAGCATGCATTTCTATCTGCATGAAAAATACTGGGTAGAATTCACAAAAAATGCACATGGATAACTAAGATGCACTAACAGAAAAGAAATGTACCCCAAAATAATGCACAGAAATGTGTTGAAAGAGGTCTCGGATTCATATCATATATGACTTTTTATGGATTTTGTACGCTATAGCCTAGGATGTTCAGTGACATCTGAGCTCCACCCAGGGGGACATACAGTGGATATAAAAAGTTTACACACCCCTGTTAAAATGCCAGGTTTTTGTGATATAAAAAAATGAGACTACAATAAATCATTTCAAAACATTTCCCGCCTTTAATGTGGCCTATAACCTGTACAATTCAATTGAAAAAAAAAAACAAATCTGTTAGGGAAAAAATATAAAAAATAAAAAACATACAATATGCTGGTTGCATAATTGTGCGCACCCTTAAACTAATACTTTATTGAAGCACTTTTTGTTTTAATTACAGCATTCAGTCTTGTTGGGTACACACCTGCCATCAATTAAAGAGACTCTGATTAACTCCAAATAAAGTTCAGCTGTCCTAGTAGGATTTTCCTGACATTTACTCAGTTGCCTGCTTCAGCAAAAGCCATGGTTTGCAGAGAGCTTACAAAGCATCAAAAGGATCTCAATCTTGAAAGGTATCAGTCAGGAGAAGGGTACAAAAAAATTTCCACAGCATTGGATATACCATGGAACACAGTACAGTCAAAATGTGGAGAAAATATGGGACAACAGTGACGTTACAAAGAACTGGACGTCCCTCCAAAACTGATGGAAAGACAAGACATAAACTGGTCAGGGAGGTTGCCAAGAGACCTACAGCAACACTGAAGGAGCTGCAAAAGTATCTGGCAATTACTGGTTGTGTACTACATGTGACAACAATCTCCTGTATTCTTCATATGTCTGGACTATGGGGTAGGGTTGCAAGACAGAAGCCTTTTCTTATACAGAAAAACATCCAGGCCCAGCTAAAGTTTGCAAAACAATACATCAAGTTTCTCAAAAGCATGTGGGAAAATGTGTTATCGTCTCGGCTGGACTTTTTTGCCACAATTCCAAAAGGTATGTTTGGCACAAAAATGACACTTCTCATCACCAAAAGAACACCATCCCCAAGGTGAAGAATGGTGGTGGCAGTATCATGCTTTGGGGTTGCTTTTCTTCAGACAAAACTGGGGCTTTAGTCAAAGTGGTGGGAATTATGAACAGTTCCAAATATCATCCACGTTTGGTCCAAAACCTGCAGGCGTCTGCTAGAATGCTGAAGACGAAGAGGAATTTCATCTTTCAACATGACAATAACTCCAAGCATACATAAAATCATCAAAAGAATGGCTTCACTAGAAGAAAATTAAAGTTTTGGAATGGGCCAGCCAGCACCCAGACCTAATCCTATAGAAAATCTGTGAGGTGACCTGAAGAGGGCCATGCACAAGAGATGCACTTGCAATCTGACAGATTTGCAGCGCTTTGGCAAGGAAGTGTAGGCAAATATTGCCAAGTCAAGATGAGCCATGCTGATAGACTCCTACACAAGGAGACTGAATGCTCTAATTAAATCAAAAGGTGCTTCAACAAAGTATTAGTTTATGGATGTGCACACTTCATCAACCAGTGTATTGTACACTTTTATTTTTTTAATTTTTTCCCCTAACAGATTTGCATGTTTTCAATTGAAATGTACAAGTTATAGGTCACATTAAATGTGGGAAATGTTTTGAAATGATTTATTGTGGTCTCATTTTTTTATATCACAAAAATCTTGCATTTTAACAGGAGTGTGTAAATTTTTTATATCCACTGTATATTGATACAGGTTGCCTTCAAAATCTATATCCAGAATCATGAATATCTGGCTGGATACACTGATAATAATCATAAACATAAACTATGTATTAATACTTTTATATTTACAATACTGTCCAGTCATTAGAAAGCTACAGTGTAGAGTCATTCAAGACAGGCATCCAGGTTGATCTGTATTGCACAATCATGAATATGTCACAATATTGAAATACAGAATCCTGAAGATGTACAGGATAACCATGGAATACACAATGCAATAATGGCAATTTCTTACTGATGGATAATACTGTTTGCAACACATAAATAACATTTGAGCCTGAAAAATGCAGTTTGCATAACAGTATATATGCAGGGGAGAAATTTAAGAGTCTAGAAAATTGTGTACACCTACTTCTCCATCATCTTACATACAATAACCTACTTTACCACACTCAACATGACTTTACACTTGCACACAGTACCTCAACAGCATTATAATCTTTCATGTTCTCTGTCAACAAAGCCCGTGATACTGGAAAACTATTATCAGCAGTATTTCTATATTTGTCAAAAGCATTTGACATGGTACCTCACCCCAAACTCCTTAATAAACGTTCCAGCATTGGTTTATCCTCCTCCTCACTTCAGTGGTTTTCTAGCTACCTAGCTGACAGGCAGCAAACAGTAAAATGGCAGTGTTCTCTCTCCCCATATCACATCACCTCCACAGGTGCACCTCAAGGATCCATCCATGGCCCATTACTATTTAATGTCTTCATCAATAACATACATACATCCTCCTGTGAAGGCACTCTAATCCAATATGCAGATGACTCCACTATCATCTGTGCATCAGACACATTAACTCACCTACAACACATAACACAACAAGCTTTCTCTTCCATAGAAACATGGCTCTCCAATACTGAACTCCTACTGAATCCTGCCCCCCAAAAAAGCTCCTTGTCTTCACCCACAAACCCCATAGCTCCAAAAAAACAAAGCAAAAAATATTGAAATGTATTGGTTCAGCATACCAAAATACTAGGTGTCACAATTGACAATAATCTCAAGTTTGACCTACACGTCCAAAACAGCACAACCCCCCCCCCAAAAAAAAAGTAGGCATTTTACAGCAGATACCAAAATTAACCTGGCCAAAACCTGCCTCTTGCCCTTACTGATACATGTGGCCCCAGTTCTAACTTAAAGACCTCCCTAAGAAAACAAGCTAGAAAGCTGCTATAAGAAATTTTCCAATTTTGCCATAAATGCAACCCTTCCATCTCAACAATGTAAAGCCCTACATTCTCTAAAATGGCTTGAACCCTTCATGACCCAGTCGGACTTTCACGGTAAACAAATTATAAAAATTAATAGTAATAAAATAAATAAATCTTTAATGCAATTGGAGCTATTTTGGCTTCTGTTCTTGTGTCCTCATTTCTTCATCTGTCCCACAGTATGCATTCTACCACCCTTCTCAGGCACTTCATTTCCATCACCTCTAGTTTTCTCATTTTCTCTGCCTTTATACTGCTCAGGTTTCTGTACCATACATTAGTACTGGTCGCACCACTGTTTTATAAACCTTACTTTTCACCTTCTTTGGCATTCTTCTGTCATACACTACATCTAGGCCAGTTGGCTGCAGCCCCTCTGATTCTAGTTTTGACCTCTTCATTCAGACTTCCCTTCTCCTCAACCATCCCTCCCAGATACTTGACACTGTTGACCTGTTCCACTATCTTCTCATTTATTTCAATTCTCAGCTTCTTCTGATTTCCCC
Organism: Protopterus annectens; assembly: GCF_019279795.1. Classification (NCBI taxonomy): domain Eukaryota; kingdom Metazoa; phylum Chordata; order Ceratodontiformes; family Protopteridae; genus Protopterus; species Protopterus annectens. The sequence goes on from NC_056748.1 coordinate 1,045,464,168, forward strand.
AGTTTGCTGCCATTTCCATTGTCTTATCTGTACTGTTTCATCCCATGTGCCTATAGTTTTGCATTCCATTCCCCTATCTTTTGCTGAAGTGCTTACTCAGAGTCTGCCTGTAATGATATATATACTATGTAGAAAGATATTACCGCTAACTCTCCCAAAGTACCCTGTAGCAAATAAACCAGTACGAAAAAGCAAAAACAGCTGCCAGGATACACCACGAGAAGTCCAGTTGTAGATAAAAGTCTTCTTTATTCCATAAACAGATAAAAGATAAGCGCTTTCGCGTGCTTCATGCACGCTTCATCAGATCTATTTTTACCATATTACTACACCTCTTATATAGTGAGATTTAATTCATCAGTTCAGAGAAACCCAATCAATTAATTAAAACTTAATTCATCATCAATTAAAATTTTAAAGTCACATATTCCATGGCAATGCATCTTCCTGACGGATCTCATTGGACCGGCATAAACAAAGCTTGCCAATATAACCACATTATTAAAACATGACCAAATAATGCATATAGAGTCCTATCATCATCTAATAAACAAATAAGTGTAAATATAAAATAAAAATAAACATATATGTAACGTATATAAATACACAAATAGATGGCTGCAAAAATTGCCTAGAGCATTCACTTTAAATAAAGTGATATTTAGACTTTTTATTATTTTAATCATTACCAAGTGAAAGAGCATGTAAATTATTTACAGATGCGATGAAGCTTAGCCTTAGCTACTTGCAAGTTCTGTAGTTCTGCTAGTTATACCAGGAAATCAGTTAGATATATTTGACTTCACAGTCTGGATGACAGACATAATGTAACATAACATCTAAACATGTCTTTGTTCCGTCCTATTTGATATCAATTTAGCAGTAAATAGGATGGCATGGATTTAAGCCAGATAGGAAGTAGAGATGTCAGCGATTGCCGACAAAGTCTAAATATCACTTTATTTAAAGTGAATGCTCTAGGCAATTTTTGCAGCCATCTATTTGTGTATTTAGATACGTTATACATATATGTTTATTTTTATTTTTATTTTATATTTACACTTATTTGTTTATTAGATGATGATAGGACTCTATATGCATTATTTGGTCATGTTTTAATAATGTGGTTATATTGGCAAGCTTTGTTTATGCCGGTCCAATGAGATCCGTCAGGAAGATGCATTGCCATGGAATATGTGACTTTAAAATTTTAATTGATGATGAATTAAGTTTTAATTAATTGATTGGGTTTCTCTGAACTGATGAATTAAATCTCACTATATAAGAGGTGTAGTAATATGGTAAAAATAGATCTGATGAAGCGTGCATGAAGCACGCGAAAGTGCTTATCTTTTATCTATTTATGGAATAAAGAAGACTTTTATCTACAACTGGACTTCTCGTGGTGTATCCTGGCAGCTGTTTTTGCTTTTTCGTACTGATATATATACTATATAAATATATATAAATATAAAAAATGGTACTTGTGTAGTATCGCAACCACGCATTCATCCCAGCAGTTTAACTGTGTGATGGAAACCAGGCATTCTCAGCAGCATTCCAATCTCAGTGAAATAACTTGCTGACAAGAATGTGTGGTTGTGAAAATACATTAACCATAGTCTCTTAAATTGTCTTCTATTAAATTTAATTAATTCCAGCACACCAGCATTATTTAGTTGAAAACATAAGGCAGAAGGCTTGTTTGTTTTTTTTTTACAAAGTATTATCACAACCACTCTTTGTAACACTTTCTTGGTAGGCTGTTTTATTGTAGATGTCATGTTTTACATTAAAATATACAGTTTGCTCTTTTTTTAGGAGAAGGGATTATAATTTCATTATTTTGATGAGAGTCGTTATGTTTAAATAATTATTTTACAGTTAAGCTGCATAGACAATTGAACATGAAAGACGTTGGAGAGAAAGCGTGGAAGTACACTTTCTCACATGCTTTCTCTCCAGCATTTATCATATTCTTGTAAATGTCATGTTTTATCTTAAATTATAGAGTTTGCTCTCAGTTTTGGAAGAAGGGATTAAAAAACTTTAATTACATTGCTGAGAGTCATTTTCTTTAAATAATTATTTCACAATTAAACAGTTAAGCAGCGTAGACATTTGAACATGGTATATGCTTCAGAAAAAGTGTGCAAGTACACTTTCTCACACGCTTTCTCTCTAGCGTCTAGCATATTCTAAAGTGCACTTGCAGCTGCCACAGAAATGTGGTTGCGATAATATGTAAGTACCAAAAAAATAGTAATTCATAAAATATTATTATTAATGATACAGAAATAAATACTATAAGCAAGTCAAGATCCTGAATAAAGTACAGCTGAGTAAGTAAACTTACCATAACAGTGGACGTTTGGACGCTCGTTGCTGCAGTAGCCTTAGCTTATAAGGTTATATCCTGCCAAGGAAAGAACACCCGGCCAGCTTCAAACCTTCAGGTCACATTCCATGCACAAAAACAGTAAGGTAACTCAGGCTGAGCTGCCTAAAACACAGTTTTGAGTGCCAAACCTTTCAAAGCTTTTCTGCCAACTCAGACAGGGAGGGTCAGCTCTGAAAAGACACAGCTAGGAGTAAAAATATATGGGTTACCTTCAACTCTTCAAAGTGGCAAATGTTTGATTAATATGACTGAAAAAAAAAACAAAGCCATTACAGCTGACAGGAACTCAGCTGATCACTCGTAATATCTTTTTAAAGTGTGAGAATGCAGTACAGTGGGGATATGGGAATATACCCTTTCTCAACTGTAGTGAAGTCTTGGAGTTGGTATATATAATTAGCAGTGGGTGAAGGTGAGGGTTCAGATGGGGCTCAGTCCCCTGTAAAAAAATATATTCTGTTTTTTTTTTTTTGAATCTCTGTGATTTGATACCAAGTTTATTTGAATCTTTGTGATTCAATCTCTTTTATTTCTATGAAGGCCATTTGAAGTTTTGATACACACACACACACACACACACACACACACACACACACACACACACACACACACACACACACACACACACACACACACACACACACACACACACCCTAATATAATCAAAGAAGGAAAGGGGATGGAGTGAGGAGCGGCTACTGTGGGAGTGATCACTCAAACATCTACTGTTATGGTAAGTTTACTTAGACAAGCATATTATGTTTATCATACTGATCGTTGCCTCAGTAACATTAGCTATATGAGTAGAATACCCTAGTTTACAACATTTGGGAGGTGGAAGGGGAAAGGTCCAGCAGCTGCTGGAGAATGGTCCTAGCAAAGCCTTATTTAAACCTTGGGAAGGAATCATGCTTGTAGTGCTTTGTAAAAGTGCGTACAGAGAAACAAATTGCTACTTCTTGAAAACTTCCAGAATTTAACCCTTTCCATAACTTCACAGATGAAGCTGAGTCTCTGGTAGAGTAAAGCTTTGACCCTGCCTGAATAGTTTGAGCTTAACAAAAGGTAATAGCCTGAGGCAACCATTTGGAAATAGTCTGTTTTAACATACGTTGTCCATTCTTACTGATCCAAAGAGCTAAAAGATTTTGTTCTATCAAGATATGACTTAAGTTGTCTGTGGATATCCAAGGTATTGAGTATCTTTTCTCCTTCATTTTTAGGTTCACAAAAGAATACAGGGAAATGGATACTTTGGCTTACAGTAAACTTTAGGCATAAAAGGATTTGTTCTCAAAGAAATCCTGACCTTGTGGAAAATGTGGCAGGGCTGACTCACTGTAAGAGCTTGCATCTCATATCGTCTTCTAGCATAGGTCAGAGCAATCAGAAAAAAAGAGTTTTCGTAATAGTTTTTTAAAATATTTTTGTGGAAAAAAAAGAAAAAGAAAAAGAAAAGAGAGTTTTTCGTGTCAAGAAATATCAAGTCAGCCTGATGAGATGGTTCAAATGAAGCAAGTGTCAGCTTTTCTAACACAAAATTAAGAACCCAAAGAGGAGCTACCAGTTTTCATTGAGGTATCTTATGCAAAACCCCTTTTGAAAACATTTCAACATGAGAATGCATCAAAAGAGGGGATCCATGGGCAGGCATATTAAAATGGCCAATAAAAGAATATTGATGGATGAATAAGAAAAGTCAAAATATAGTAACTCACACAAATTCTGTAAAATCAGAGAAATGCTAGCCCGAAATGGGTGTTGGTCATTTTGTTGGCACCAACTAAAACATCTTTTCCATTTGCTAATATATGATTTTCTAGTAACAGGATTTTTTGCCTCCATTAGTACCTGCTGCACATCCTCAGCAAACAGATTGTGATGAAAGGAGGTTCTGCCAGCACAGCTAGCTGGAATCTTGTAAATAATTATATGTCATTTGTGAATATCAAACTGATTCATACAATATGTTGGTGTTAGAAATATATTAGAATTGTATGTCTTGTGTATATCAAACTGATTTGTACAAATGTTTGTGTTGAAAGGGTATTTGCAGAGTACTTGTGTTTGAGTTGTATCCACAGTGTGCCCTACTGCAGAGAACAGAAAGGTACATGCACTACTGTAACTGTTTAAGTGGATATGTTTTAATAGAGGAAACTGGAGGGTTAACCTCAGTCCAGCAACCTTTAGAAAAATATCTGAAATTAAATCACTTTATAGCCTAGGCCATAAAGATGCTACCTCACAGGTTTCAAGGCAGCCAGAGACAAAGTCTGTACTAGGAAGCTTTCTGTATTGTCTTTGGGGTGAACTAATTACTGCCCTGAAAGTGTAGAGGAATGCAATCATTTTATGACTTCCAGCACCTCCCAAAGATCTGAGCAAAAGCCCTTGTGTGTGTACTTTTACAGATAGGTGCTAAATACTGCCAGCTACCAGCAATGGAGGTTTTGCATGGAAACTAGAAGTCAGATGACAAGTGATATCAGTCTACAAGCTATCCCAGTAGTAATATTTTAGATATTATTTTGAGAAGTCTCTTAGAGAGACTGAGCATTTTGTATTCTGTCTTGGACCTGACAACATGAAGAAGAGCCACTCACCACATCATCTGCCTTGCTCTGTTACGTAAATTATTAGGGTATAGTAACTCTCTTAGATACAGTCAGGAATATAGTAAAGCTTAGTTTAGATACTGTTTTCTTTATTTGTCTGATCCTGTCCTACAATGTTATTTTAAACATTTCCTGTGGTTTTGAACTCTGATGTCACTATGAATATATAATTAGTATTGTCTTGTTCTTTTATAATTTATTATTAAACATATTTAAACCTTTCATTGTGGCTGATCTTTGTAGAGATACTTAAGTTCTGAGAGTACTTGCATATTTATTTGGTGACACTGTGTAGACCACCCTTAATAGCTTTGATCTTGGTCAAACTACCATTTCCTATTAGTATTAATATTACACAGTAAAACTGGCCATCCTTTGTTAAGGGCCTTAAAGTAGCTGGTGAGGGGTTCTGGTGGTAGTAGTAACTATCATATAGTCTGGGCAGTAGAGGGCATAGCTAGTAAACCTGTGCCAGCCTTTCCCAGGTGTGTGTGTGTGTGTGTGTGTGTGTGTGTGTGTGTGTGTGTAAAACAAATCTCCAAAAGTGTGTGCCTCAGCTACTTGGGCAGGGACACAAAGAACCAGTTGGACAGAGAGAGTGTTGGAGGACTTTGTTTGGAACCCTGGCTAAGGACTCAGTTGTATAGCTGTGCCAGTGAGGAGTCTTACTGGGGATCTGGAGAAAGAGGGAGAAACCAGCCATGAACTGACTGCGGTCTGAGAGACTGGCGGGGAGATGTCAGTACAACAGGGGCAAGGACAATGGATACCGGAAGAACAATAAGAGGAATTATTACAACAATTATCAGAAGTCCAAGAGGTGGACTTAAATGTTGCAGTTGATATATTCAACACACTTGATCCATATTCATTACAACTTTTTTTAATTTTAACATCTATTGACTACTGGGCCAGAACATCATAATTTGTTGATTAAGGGGTTTAATTTTATGCCTGCAAACAAGGCCCGTGTGGGGGGTGCCACGGTGGTGCAGCGGTTAGCGTTGTCATCTCACAGCAAGAGGTTCTCCGGTTCGATTCTCGGCTGGGGTGCCTTCTGTGCGGAGTCTGCATGTCCTCCCTGTGGTCGACTGGGTTTCTTCCGGGTGCTCCGGTTTCCTCCCACTTCCCAAAGACATGCAGTAGGTGGATTGGAGACACTAAATTGGCCCTAAGTGTGAGTGCGTGCATGTGTGTGTGCCTTCTGTGGAAGGTTGGGTGTCGGGCTGGCAACTCAACACCGTAAAACTCCACTGCCAATCAAGAGCGGACAGATTATCCGCTGTGGTGACCCCTAACCGGGAAATGCCAAAAGATGAAGAAAAAGGGTGTTGGTGCTGGAACCAGAGATGACTTCAGATACCACAGCAGCTGTATCAAGTAGAGTCTTGCCAGCAGTATCATGAGAATTATAGATGCCATGAGACGGAAAATCCTGAGGTATTCTCTTGCAGAGACCAAAGTCTGAATGGGAAACCTTAGATGTAGATATAGATACAGATCTACCTTTTCCTGTGGAAGAAAAACTCTTTGAACTGAGGTGTTGTAGACAACTCAGGAACATAATCATGTGTGAAGGAGTCGAAGACGACATTTGAATATTCTCTTGGAATCCGAGCTTATGTAGGAGGATCTTTCACCCAAATGAGAAATTATTGAGATTTTGAAAAAGACTGCAAAGATAATTACATCATCTAAATATGGAAAAATGTGGACACCCTGTAGCCTGCAAAGAGCTGTAGCTGGAGACAGACAGTTTGTGAACACTCTTAGTGCAGTGGTAGCCCAAAGGATAAGGCAGAGAACTGATAATATGATCCAGACACACAAAACGTTATAAAATGCCTGAAATCTGGATGAACAGGTATGTGATGATAAGCACCTTTAAGCCTACTGTTATCAGGAAACTTTAAAGAGGAAGGAGAGGTAAATGATTGTGAAGTGACAGTATTTGGGAATTGGTCACTATCACAAACTGGTTTAAGAAAGAAAGATCCAGAAGAGGTCTCCAAGCATTTCCTTTCTTTGGAACCAAACACATCCTTGAATAAAAACCTTTCCCAAAATGTGAAGGAGGAACAGGCTCTATTACTCCCTGAGACAACATATGTTGAAGGACAAGGGGAAATAGAGGGATATTATCTGCTGAATGAGGAACAACCCCTGGAAATAAGGAATTTCCTCCCACTGCCATCTGTAATCTTGATGCATGATCTTCAGAACCCATTTGTCTGAAACTATCTGTTGCCAGAGAGAGAAAGGGAGAGAGAGACAGAGAAGTGGAAATTCTGATGGTCTTGAAGGGAAAAGGGACTGCTATGGTGGGAGGGGAGACAAGTCCCTTAAAATAGTCATTCTGAATTTTTTGACTATCCTTTGTTTTTGGGGAGTTCCTTCTCCTTTGGAATCCCTTTGCCATTGTTTTATAAATGTCATTTACCAGCACTTTGTTAAGACTGTTTATTTTGTTTTTTGCCAAAACTGGATGAGGGGTTAGTGAATCCCTTGGAAAATTTGGAGAAGAGGCCTACAAAATGTTAGGGATTCCCTGTATCAGTCTACATATCACAACACACTCTGATAACCTCTGCTGCAGAGGGGTCATAAACTAAATCTCTATCCAAAGGAGAATTTAAAATCCTATTTTTAACATCATCTAGGAGGTTCTGGGAACACAGCCAAGCAAACCACCTGAAAAAACAGTGCCAGTTGCCACAGCCCTGTAAAATTTATCAACAGAGTCATATACACACATTAAAGAATGAGCTGACACCTAGTAAGATGGAAGAAACTCAAATATTTAAAGCAGATTTTTTCTCTCAAGAAGAAAGTGCAGAGAAAACTTTCCACATACTTTCACAATTATTCAGAATAAACTTTAACATATGAGCCTGACAATTCCAAATTCTGAAAATCAAAGTTGCAGAAGCATACACATTTTTCCAATACTTATCAATAATTTTCCCATTATTGTCAGAAAGTGTAGGATTGGAATTAAATTAAAGTTATGTACTTACCATAATGACAGATCTGTGTTGTCTGCTTCTATCTTTCCTCAATGGATGGTTTATCAGATCTGTCTCTGTTATGAATTCAGCCGCACTCAAATTTTGGATCCCATGCTCAGGCTGCTCTCCTTACTTATAACTCCCTGCAAGGAGAGACTTACCTCAGGTTAATTTGCCCATACCCTTTCACATAGACCCACATGCCTCATAGAATGAGGCAGTTTCCAAACTTACCACTTGAAGAGCACATAACCAAACCAAGGTAACTATAAGCACGGTCACTCCAGAAGCAATGGATAAAAATCAATGGATGGGGAAGAATGTTGAAAGCAGACAACACATATCTATCATCATGGTAAGTACATAACTTGCATATATGATGTCTCTGCTGTCCATTCCTCAATGAATGGGATAGAGTCCTCAGCTGCTATTACACTTGGAAGGTCTAGTGGAAGGATATTCCAGAGCTCAGCTGAACAAAGGAGCCTCCTGACCTTGGCTGTAAATCTAATTTTTATAGTGTGAAATGAAGGTATTGACATTGGACCTAGAAACAGCAGCACAAATGCCATCAAGTGATATTCTGAAGAAGAAAGCTATAGATATAGCCACACCTTTCTTTCTGTAGACATGTGGAATGCAATCGGATAACCAATGAGAAACACTCACTTTAGATACACTTTTCTCAGTTTGGCTATGAAAAAGAAGACAAATAACTGATCGGTCTCTCTAATCCTCTTACTGTGATGCAAATAGAAATTAAGCTGGCAGTGTACATCCAGCAAATATAACATATATTTTCTTTCCAAATTTCTCCAATAAGGGCAAACAGGAAGACTGACTGAGTGAAAATTCAGAAGCTACTTTTGAAAGGAAAGAAAGATTTGTTCTTAGAGTAACTCTGTATATGTGGAATACCAAATAGAGGGATTTACTAGATAGAGCATGGAATTTTAAAATCCTTCTAGCAAAAGTGATGAATACAAAAAATAGAGTTTTCCATGTCAAAGATTTTACGTCACCCTTAGCTGCAGGTTCAAAGTGGGGTTTTGCCAAAGACTAACAAAATGGTACTATCTCTAGGGGGGAATCCCTGAGTGGAGGTCAGAGAAGTAAGGAATCCCTAAGAAAGGCTTTAGACAATCTAAGACAGAAGACGGAGGAATGCTTCTCTCCAGTAAGAAAACTGGAGATGGCTGCTATTTGAACACTGATAGTGGAAACAGCTTACTCCAACATGAAAGACAGATGCAAGGAAGTCCAAGATAACTGAAAGAGAAGCTGAAAAGGGATCCAGATTTTTACTTGAAGCTCAGATAGAAAATCTTTTCCATTTACCTTTGAAGATCTTCCTGGTAGAAGGCCTTTGTGAAGAGGTCAAAATATAAATGACTTGGGAAGACAGCCTGGACTTTCTAGCCATAATCAGAACTAGGGAAACCATGTAGTCAGTTTGAGGAATTGAATATCTGTGTGAGGTGACTCTGATGGTGAGAAAGATCTGGACTGGGCTCCAGCATCCAGGAAGCATGAATCAGATGTGACCAGAGGAAGGGAAACCACATTTGTTTATGTCAAAAAGGGGCAATGAGGATCACTGTGACCTTTCTTAACAAAGCTTTCTGAACGAATTTTGGAATGACAGAAGTAAGAGGAAAAGCTTAAAGGAGACTGGGGGGGGGGGGGCAACTGTGGATCACAGCATCTCTCGATGAATCCCCTCTCCTGATGCATAAGGGAGAAGTATCTGCAGCACTTGGTATTGTGGGGGAGGCAAAGAGATAACAGCGAGGATGTCCCCCTGTACTGAAAATCTGCTCTGCCACTGATGTATTGAGGAACACTTGGGAGGAAAAAGGAGAGACCTACTTGACTTCTCTGCTAGAAGTCTGGACTTCACTGGAATGCATGCTGTTATCAGAAAGTAGTGAGAAGGCATCACCCATTACTACATTTTCATGGCCTCCCAACACAAACAGTACGATTTTGTTCCTCCTTGTTTGTTGATGTACCAGACCACTGACATATTGTCTATCTGGACTGAAATCACACCAGTGGGAAGACTTCCTGGAAAGCTTGTAACACTCTGAAGACTGCCCTTATTTCTAAGATGTTGATGTGAAGACTGGCCTCTGGTGGAAACCATGTGTCTTGAACCATCTTTTCCAAGAGATGTCCACCATGCCCTATGTGAAAAGTATCTGTATTCACTGTGGCTTGGGGAAAGGGTAGAAAAATTATGCCCTGGGAGGCTCTGTCCAATACTGAATATGAGTCCTGAATACTTTTGTTAGGGAGACCTGAAACTTTTTGAGCTTTTGTCTGATTGGCCACTGAGCTAACAGGGTGCACGGAAACACCCTCATATGATATTCTGCAAAAAGGATCAATGTGATGGTAGCTGCCATCCAGCTGAGAAGACATAAGATCAATTTTGCAGGTGGCTTCTGAAAGGAAAGGACAGACAGTGCCTTGCTGTAAAGAGTGGAAATCCTAGTCTGTGAAAGTCTGGCAAACTGTAGTTTTGAATCCAAAACTACTCCACATAATTCCAAGGTCTAGACAGGGTGAAGTCTAGACTTGGCTCTATTCACTGTGATGCCTAGTATTTAGCAAACTGAAGCGAGGAGTCCTTGGCTTTGAGAAGAACACTTAGAACCAAGGCAGCCTGAAATGAGCGGCAATTACTGCCATACACTTGGTGAACACCAGGGGTGGGAGCTGGTGACTGTGGTGAGACCACAGAGCAGGAAGCTTTGATGAAAATGACTGGTTCCTATCTGGAAGTGGAGAAAACTTCTGGAGCGTCTGTCCAATTTTATGTGGTAGTATGCATTCTAAAGATCTGTCAGGCACATCCAATTGTCCTTTATTAGCAGTAGAACAATGGACTTTACATTGACCACCTTTAACTTCATGTGTTTCATAAAATTGTTCAAATTTAAGTCTAAAACTGGCCTGAATCTCTGTTCTTTTTTGGTAGTGAATAGAATCTTGAGAAAACTTTGTTTACCTAGTGGGACTCAATTTTCTAGTATATTTTTTGGTTTACTATTAAAATTTCGAAACAAACTCAGTCGACTGTACTATTGTCGAACACGGAAGTTCGAAAACGGTAATATCGATGACAAAAAAACAACCTAGGAACGGGTTTTAACATGGGTCGAGATAGGTGTTCAGTGTTATTCCGAACTACAAACATCTCCCCTATCTCGACCCATGTTAAAACCCATTCCTATGTTGTTTTTTGTCATCGCTATTACCGTTTTCGAACTTCCGTGTTCGACAATAGTACAGTCGATGGAGTTTGTTTCAAAATTTTAATAGTAAACCTTTTTTATATGTTTAATTCTGCTACTTCTCTTTGAGAGGGTGAAATATCAGGAAGTTTCCTTAAGTGCTGTGGAGGGGAGAGGAAAAGGGACGGAGTGGCACCCAAGCCTCTCAAGTGATGGACATCCAGGCTGTGGGGCTGGAATAAGCGCCTTGACTACCTCCAAAGTGAAGCAGTTAGGCAAACATTTAGGAGCACTGATAAGACCTACTGGAAAAAGGACCCCAAAAGCCTTGGTTCTGCAGGCCACCTCTGTCATGGGGGTGACATCTACAATTAGAGTTCCCCCTTTGCCATGGGGGGAGTCTCGTGACATGAGTGTCAGGAGGAAACCTTTATGACTTGTGGAAAAACAGTTTCTTCCCTCTCTTGGGGTTTCTGGTAAAGGTCCTCTAAGGGACAGAAAACTGGATTCCTACAGTAGACAGAGATTGCCAGCTTACTCACTCCTTGATAGTGTTTCTTTAACTTTTGCACCAAAAAGTGTTGATCCATCACAGAGGTGTTAATGAAGGATGTCTTAACGTCCTCCACAAAACTGCATAGGTCCATCCAGGCAAGTCTCCTAAAGGCTATGCCAGTGACAATGTAGTTGAGGTGCATTGAGACATCAGAGAGCAACTGAAAGGTAGGCAACTGTAAGTCAATACATCTCCTGTCCTCAGCAGAGATGGACCCTGACAGAGATTTGCAGAGCTCTTTGTTCACATCTTTCTGGAAGCAGGTAACATTTCAAATAATTCAGTACCTTGACAGCACAGGTTGCTGATGCATAGACTCACTTCCAAAACCATTCCAATGCCAGTGAATCCCTGTTGGGGGATGGACAGTGGAACTCTCTTTAGCCAGTTCTTTTCTGATGGTTGCCATCTAGAACAAGAGGGCACTCTCTTGAACGCTTTGAATGTAAAGCTCAAGACTGGACAAGAAACTCTTCCCATGGAGCTGTGGCACCCAAAAAGGATTGGTATTGAAGTCCAACTTGACTCAGCTCAGAGGCCAGTGTAGGAGCTGTACTGTCAAACACTGGTGCCCTAAGAGAAACAGGCAGCTCCGAAACCTCTCAGTGTTTTACATACCCCTTTAGGCCTGAAGCAGACACCTCAGCTCCGAGATCCATTAGGGTCAGAGCCACTCAGTGCTGATCAAATCTGAGGTGCCACTGTAGACACTACTCAGGGAATGTACTGATCCAGCTGCCCCAATTCAGTAGGATGGACTGGGGAAGAAGAGATAATCTGATGAGGGGATGGAACCATGCTCTGGCCCAATCAGGTTCAAGCCAGAACAACCTTTAACTGGATTTTGGTCCTGTAGAATTTCATCATCCTATGCATGCCTGCTTCTGCTAGAATCCTGGAGGAGAGAACTGAGTTGACAGAAGAAACAGTTGAAAGTCTAGAGACCTGATGGACTGGCATCTTCTAGAGGATGGGAGATCTCAGCCTGGGCAAGATCAGCTCTGGTGAAAAGCATGGCTCTGGTAGAAGTGGGATACCAGATCCAAAAATAATAGGTTCCGACAGCAGCTGGATCTGAAGGCTTCAAAATGTTGGGGGCCAGAGACAAAGAAGGTGAGCAGTCTGGGAACTGCTTTTTTGGTTCCTTGGATTTCTATTTATCCTTGGGTTTGTCATAAGTCTTTTCAACTCTGGATTTCTCTGCAAGTTTCTTAGTTGAAGGAGAAACACCCAAGGAAGTAGATGAGTGAGGAGGGAGTACTCCCACAGAGACATGAAGGAGCCCCTTAATGAAAGTTTTATTTCTGCTCTCCACTAGAGCTCCATGCCCAAAGGCAACACAAGCTGGACATTACTCAAACTGTCAGCCCCCGAACAATAGACTCACTTGGCATGTGCATCTGAGTTGACTATTTTATGACTGCAAACCACACATTTTTTGAATCCCAAAGGTTTATCAGACTTTTTTCCAAACTCCAACCCAATTACAACAAATATTAATGTCAATAATAATAATGAATACACTGGAAAAACGTCCGAAGAAAAAACACAGCCATACAAATGTATCAGAAAAAATACGATATATATAGCCTGGAAATATTCTCTATATAGTATATTTGAAAAAACACCTAACCTACAAAAGGTAGCAACAAGAACAACAATTACAAAACTCCAACAGGCAATGAAAGAGTGGGTATAAAGACTGTATACTAAAACTTATTTTCTTCTATAGGGTAATGGAATTCACAAGAAACAGAAGAGGGAACAAAGAGGAAAATCCTTGGACAAAGACAGCAAAAACTGCAAGAAAATGTACTTATCTTGTCAGATGAGCTTGAGGAAAAATGACCGTGCCCACAGCAACTGAACAGAAAATAAGATCTGGAATAAATCTTTCCTTGCAGCGGGGTATGGGTAAGGGGAGGGGCCAGAGGAGCCTCAGCATTGGATCAAAAGTCTAAAAGTGGCTAAAGTTTGAGCCCATAACTCCTGTGTTGAGAAACAGATGGAACAGACAACACCAGATATAAATGTTTAGCAACAGTAGTATTAACTAAAACTATAGCTGCTGGGCCAGGTTTGGGAAGAGTGCATAAAAATTAAAAGACTGAGGAACTTTATATGATCTATCTGCCTTTTTAGGGGGCAGCAGGCTGACTATCAGGAAAATTGTATTGAATTGACCCACACATTCTCCAATGCAACAGTACTGGAGGAATGGGTGAAACGTTCTGGAAATTCCATTTGTAATTGCTCATAGTATATTCTTTTTTTATTTTTAGAATTTTAAAATATTAATCAATTACAGTAAAGAAACATAACATATAAATTTCACACAAAGCAACTGTTTACAATTGTCCATATTCAATCAATTTAACATATATAAAGAATTGTTTTTCTTTTAAATAAAGAGAAGGATCAACATTCAATGAATATTTTTCCAGTAAACTTTTAACTAACTATTTTGCATGGAATTATTACTTCTCATCTTAATAACATGTAATTCATTATAACAAAGTCTTTGCAATATTTATAAATTCAACGACTGAGGGAATATTTGATTTTTTCCAATTTTTAGTCACCACTTTTCTAGCTATCGCTAAAATGTTCCAAATAAGATGGTATTGTGATTTAGGAATAACTTGAGGAATTGCAGCATTAAAAATCACAAACTATTTAGTTAACTTAAAATTACTAGACCATGATGCTTGCAAAAATATATCCCAGAAAGCTTTGAAAACTTCACAATCAAAATTCATACATTGCCCATCTGCTTTCTAACAAGAATTGCATCTCCAGCACCTAATATTTTGTTTCTTATACATAACTTCAATTTTATGTGGGGGGTAATAAAAGCTTTATGTAAAAATTTCCATGAAAATATTTTCCAGGTTAAAGATTTTGAAGTATTTCCAGGTGACTTTAAAAATCTTTTTTATTAGAATCTGAAATATCAGCATTTAACTGACAAAAAAGATCCCAAAAGTTGTCTTTGATATTTGACATATATGGTTTTATTAATCCGTAAATCTGTAAATAACAGATCTATATTTTATTAAATATTCAATAAGACTTGGAAAGTATTTTTATTAAAGAATCATACATCCTATTTCAGATACTAAATACCGTTAGTCTGTAATGTAAACCAATAATTTGAATCAAAATAATATTTTCATTAAATATTCTAAAGTATAGATTTGTTCCATTTAATAACGGATTCCAAAAAAAATATCTTTATTTCTTAATCAATATTGTATTTATATTTGATGAATCTATATAATCCTCTGTAAAAACTGTAGGAAATAATGTAAATATCCACGCATTTAAATCAGAATTTTTATAAATAAAATTTCTAAAAGTGTTCATAATATTATTAATGTAATTAGAAATTGTTATTTTAAAGCTATTTTAAACAAAGTATTCTTTATTAACTAAAGTTATTTGTTAAATTTGATTGTGTAATATTAAAATAATTTTATCCATTTCAAGCCATATATACTCATGTATAGTCTTCCATTTTGATGTGTAATGCATATTTAACCATAAACGTACTGTTTTAAAAACTGATGATAATATACAGGATTCTATGTCTCGAAAACCAGATGTTCAAAAGATATCCTACATTTATTAGGGTATCAAAATAAATTTCTAAGAATAGTGTTAATACTTTTTAAATACTTTTTAGGAGGCGTGATCGATAAGTTTTGAATAACATTCAATATTTTTGGTAATATTATTTTAATTAAAATTAGTCTTTCCTCTACAGAAAAAAAGAAATCACTCCACTTATTTATTAACATTGTAATATTTTTATAATGCATTCAAAATTTGATGAAACTATATCTTTATAATTAGTTGTTAGAATACCAAAGTATTTAATTTGGTCATTATTTCAATGAAAATCAACATTATTTTTTAATTTATTATTTAGTTTTTTTATTAAGTAATAATGTTTTTATTATTATTAAAAGTTAGGCCTGATACTTTTTCAAAGTCATGTAATGAGTGTATTAATGTTTCTAATAATGATTCTATATTTCTTATTGTTAATAAAATGTCATCTGCAAAAAGTTGTATTTTAAAAGAACAGGAATCCATTAACTCAAAACTTACAATTTTTTGATTCATTCTAATAACATTATCTAATGGTTCTGTAATTACGCCAAAAAGTGAAAGAAGGCATCCCTGTTCCATGCCTTTATTTACTTTCAATGATTTTGAAAGATATGAACCAATTTTAACATAAGCATAATTTATATACAAACATAGAATTAAAGTTATAAAGTTACTTAAAAAATATATTCTAAGTGTCTCAGTTAAATATATCCAGTTTGCTGAGTCAAATGCCGTGTTTAGATCTAAACATATAATTAATAATTCTTTCTTTTATTTGCATAATCAATTAATGAAATTATTATTTTATTATCTTGAGTTTTTCTATGTAAACTTAATCCAGTGTCATCTTCATATACTAAACTGGGCAAGATTTGTTTTATTTCCTAGGACTGACAGAGTTTATAATCTATATTTAAAAGAGATATAATATTTTCTGAGGGACTAAGAAACCTCATTGTTCTCTCACTGAAAGCACTGGCATCAACCTGTAGCTGAGGCAAATTCTAGTCTGCTGTGGTGGCAAAGACTGTTTGCTTAACGTTTTCTTTTTGTGGCTGGACCAACTGTGGGGCCAGTAGTTTGCTCCATGGTCAAGCCAAAAATGGTGCCCAATCCCAGAGAAAACATGCATCATAAGCCAGTTAAAATTTAAAGTTGTAAAAGTCACTTTTTCCAACAAAACACAGTAAAAAGCACTTTAATACATCATTCCAGCCATATATATATATATATATATATATATATATATAAATAACATAAACATAGTTTCTCCACAGATAAAAATGGTTTTCTACAACTTTTAACTACTTTTAAACTGGCAAGAAAAAAGAGCACCCCAGTTTGAAAGTAAGTTAAGTCTCATGACAGTCTGTTAAAACACAAACTCCTAGATTAAAAACAACTTTCATGACCAGGAAAGTACATTTAAATAATACATTTAAAATGTGGAAGGTTTTTCCCCAAAGGGAACTTATGCCCTGCAATGGAACAGCACAAGCCGACCCCACTGATTCTCAAAAGCTGGCACAGGAGCATTTTCTTCAGCAACATAAAAGCTCTGAAGGGCTTGGTGATCAAACCTGTGTTTTTAGGCAGCTCTGATTGAACTGCCTAATGCTGTGAGCACATAGAAGGTGCCCTGAAGCTTTGGCCAGCCCGTATGCCCCTGTCAAAATATAACCCATATATCTAAGGCTACTGTAGCAGTGATTAATATGATGAATATCTGCAGTTACATTCTTAATTATAAATGGGTTTTGACACTTACCAGTTTAAAATTTTCATTCATTTCATAGATTAGATACAAAATGCAGCCTAAACATATGAACTAGAAAAACTGCATAAATGCCTACAAGAATGCATTCAGGTAAGGAAAACTATTATTAAGAGGGGTTATAAGGGCTGCATGATTATGCTGTACAAAGAAACAAGGACATTACTGATAGTTTGATTGTTGCATTAGGTCAAAATCGCACAAAATAATAGCCTATGTGTACTTTGCTTGAAAACTGTTGCAATCAGAAAAATGTGTATTTTTTTCTGTACTTTGCTACTCTTGAATATTAAACAGTGTATCTGTTGTCATTAAGCAATTATGAAAGGCTGAAGAACAGTTAAGTGGAAAGTGGTTATCTTGGATTTTTATCAATGTGTATCTTTTGAACTCAGCATCGCATCGCTGCACCTGGACTGCCTAAATCTGTATGCAATGATAACAAAATACTTGCGTCAAAGAATGTACTGAATAGATGGTCAGTGATAGAAGGATTTTAGAGCAGATGCTGTTTTAACTGTATGGCGCCTGGCTGCTCATCTAGCTACAAGATTTGGAGTGCTTCTAATACCATCTGGAAATATAAAGCTGATATAAGTATATTTTTTGCACTTGTTCTGTTTCAGTGATATTTGACATTCCTGTGCTGCATTTATTTATTGACCTGCATATATTAAAGAAATTCCATCTGCTTGTTACTGTACTGCTCTTAGCTTTTTGTTTTAACAGTATTCTGCAAAGGCTGTGTTTTGTGAATTTATCTCAGGGCTTGTGAACTTTACTGCAGGAATTCATTTCTGTTCTGATTCTGTCTCCATTTTATTTTTCCTACCCAACTGTTGTAATCTTAAAACTGGTGGCTTTTGATTTGCATGTCCCTACTATAAATTTGATTTTGGACTCTCCTCCCAGTCCCATACCATCTGTTCAGTCTACAGAGTACAGTGAGATCATTTGGGAAAGCCCACCCCCTATTTTTCTTAACCCTGAATTATCTTTGGTTTCCTCTGTTTCTTCTTAACTTAAAAAAAATAATTAAACTTTATGCAGCTGCTTTTACTGTATTTGCCTCTCTTCCTACTTTAATACTTTATTTTGCTTTTGCTGCTTTTTCTTAAAAGTGTTGAATTGCATGTATTCTGCTGCATTTATTACAGTTTGTTAACTTAAAAAATACACTATTCAGCTGCTTTTACTGCATTTGTGTCTCTTCCTACTTTATTACTTTGTTTTGCTTTTGCTGCTGCTTCTTAAAGTGTTCAATTGCATTTATCCTGCTGCAATTATTACTGCCTGTTGGTAGCCTGATTAAATTGTATTTGTCACTCTAAGTCTCTCACTTTTGGTTTAAAGGCTTGAGCTTCAGGCCAACTGTTTTAAATTAAGAAGGTTTGTGGACTGCACTTTTGTGGGAGGAGAGTGTAGCCTATATTAGAATTGTATTTCTTGTATATATCAACCTGATTTGTACAGATGTTTGTGTTGAAAGGGTATTTGTAGAGTACTTGTGTTTGAGTTGTATCCACAGTGTGCCCTACTGCAGAGAACAGAAAGGTACATGCACTATTGTAACTGTTTAAATGTATATGTTTTAATAGAGGAAACTAGAGGGTTAACCTCAGTCCAGCAACCTTTAGAAAAATATCTGAAATTAAATCACTTTATAGCGTAAGGCCATAAAGATGCTACCTCACAGGTTTCAAGGCAGCCAGAGACATAAAGTCTGTACTAGGAAGCTTTCTGTACTGTTTTTGAGGTGAACAAATTACTGCTCTGAAAGTGTAGAGGAATGCAATCATTTTATGACTTCCAGCACCTCCCAAAGATCTGAGCAAAAGCCCTTGTATGTACTTTTACAGGTAGGTGCTAAATACTGCCAACTACCAGCAATGGAGGTTTTGCATGGAGACTAGAAGTCAGATGACAAGTGATGTCATTCTACAAGCTATCCCAGCAGTAATATTTTAGATATTATTCTGAGAAGTCTCTTAGAGAGACTGAACATTTTGTATTCTGTCTTGGACCTGACAACAACAAGAAGAGCCACTCACCACATCATTTGCCTTGCTCTGTTACATAAGTTATTAGGGTATAGTAACTCTCTTAGATACAGTCAGGAATATAGTAAAGCTAAGTTTAGATACTGTTTTTCTTTATTTGTCTGATCCTGTCCTACAATGTCATTTTAAACATTTCCTGTGGTTTTGAACTCTGATGTCACTATGAACATATATTTAGTATTGTCTTGTTCTTTTATAATTTATTATTAAACAAATTTAAACCTTTCATTGTGGCTGATCTTTGTACAGATACTTAGAGTACTTGCATATTTATTTGGTGACACTGTGTGGACCACTCCTAATAGCTTTGATCTTGATCAAACTACCATTTCCTATTAATATTAATATTACACAGTAAAACTGGTCATCCTTTGTTAAGGACCTTAAAGTAGCTGGTGAGGGGTTCTGTTGGCAGTGGCAACTACCGTATAGTCTGGGCAGTAGAGGGCATAGCTAGTAAACCTGTGCCAGCCTTTCCCAGGTGTGTGTGTGTGTGTGTGTGTGTGTGTGTGTGTGTGTGTGTGTGTGTGTGTGTGTGTAAAACAAATCTCCAAGAGTGTGTGTCTCAGCTACTTGGGCAGGAACACAAAGCACCAGTTGGACAGAGAGGGTGTTGGAGGACTTTGCTTGGAACCCTGGCTAAGGACTCAGTTGTATAGCTGTGCCAGTGAGGAGTCTTACTGGGGATCTGGAGAAAGAGGGAAAAACCAGCCCTGAACTGACTGTGGTCTGAGAGACTGGCGGGGTGATATCAGTACAACAGGGGCAAGGACAATGGATACCAGAACAACAAGAAGAGGAATTATTACAACAATTATCAGAAGTCCAAGAGATGGACTTAAATGTTGCAGTTGATATAGTCAACACACTTGATCCATATTCAGGTACTGTTGACGTTACGTTTTTAAATTTTAACATCTATAATTTTTCCTCTCTGACTATTGGGCCAGAGCATCATAATTTCTTGCTTAAGGGGTTTAATTTTATCCCTATGAACAAGGCCCGTGTGGGGGCGGCCACAGTGGTGCAGCGGTTAGCGTTGTTGCCTCACAGCAAGAGGTTCTTTGGTTTGATCCTCGGCTGGGGTGCCTTCTGTGCAGAGTCTACATGTCCTCCCTGTGGTCTCGTGGGTTTCCTCCGGGTGCTCCGGTTTCCTCCCATATCCCATAGACATGCTGTAGGTGGATTGGACACTCTAAATTGGCCCTAGGTATGAGTGTGTGCGTGTGTGTGCCTTCCGTGGAAGGTTGGGTGCTGGGCTGGCAACTCAACAACGTAAAACTCCACTGCCAATCATGAGCGGACAGGTGATCTGCTGTGGCGACCTTTAACTGAGAAAAGCCGAAAGAAGAAGAAGAAGAACAAGGCCCGTGTGGAGGATATTATTTTGGACCTTAAAATGTTTGGTCGAAAGTTGAATTTAAACATTATGTTTGACAATGCTAATGTGAATAATGGTGAAACTAATAATTTTAAGCAAAGTAGTACATTCAATCCACCACAAAATAGTTTGGTTAATATATTTGAAAGACAGTGTGAGAGGGATATTAGAAGTACTTTGGACAAAAAGATGGATATTATAATTTAACAAAGGAAGAATATTTGTTGTTAAATGATTTAAAAACTAATAAAAGTGTTCTCTATATGAAACCCGATAAAGGCAGCAACCTTGTAATAATGTGGGTTCATGATTATTGTGGCCATATGACTGAATTATTGAGTGGCATAGGGGTTTATGAACAAGTTTCGCTCAATGAAATTAACGGCATACAGGTCTATTAAGATTGTTTTAGATGAACTACTGTTATTTGATCAGATTCCTAGGTCACTATGAATATTTGCATGTGGAAAGACCTATAGTTTCAAAAATTTTTGGGACACCTAAGATTCATACTAAAATAGGGAACCCACCAATGCATCCAATTGTTTCTGGCAAGGGCTCAGTTACTGAGCCACTTGCCAGGTATGTGGATAGTAGGTTGAAGCACATTTGTGAATCATTTCCACATGTGCTTAAGGATGCGTGGGACTTGCTGAACAAGTCACAACCAGTTATTATACCTCAACACTCTTTACTGGTTATATGTGATGTACACAGTTTGCACACTGTAATACCCACAGGATGTGGGTTTAACTTGGTTTAAACACAAAGCCTAGCCTAGGAGGTACCAACACATCTCTCATGCAATAGCCATTCATAAGTGCAACCTCTTTTCCTGACCATATAAATTTAACTCATACTATGGACGGATAATTTCCCACAGTTTCTCCAGCCAGCTTGGTCAACAAGGGCGTCCTATTTTGATGATGTTTTTGAAAATTTGAGGATCTTGTACACCAGGTTCCTGGATGATATTTTTATTTTATGGGTGGATACCCTGGAGAAATTGAATGGAACTTTGAAATAAATGAATAATACAGTAGAGTTTTTTTAGAATTCACCCATATGATTAGTAATGATAGTTTTGTTTATTTGGATGTGAAACTAAAGAAGGATGTGGGAGAGCATTGTTACAGTTCCAATATTCATGGAAAACCCACATTTTTAAACACTTATTTCCATTACAACAGCTGGCACCCAGTACACCAGAAAAAAGCTGTGGTCAAGGGCCAGTTGCTCCATTTCGCCAGAATGGTGTCTGAGGATGACGTGCATTTTAAAGAAAGCGATATTCTAGTGGATATGTTCTTAGGAAGAGGTCATGCCCCTAGATTTATGGCAGAAATTAAGAGGGAAGTTACAGAAAAAAAATTAAAATGTCTTTACAAGCCATTGCTTAGCAATAATGTTATAATCACCAGTTATGGTGGCTGTACTGAAGAGGGTAAAGTCTGGTTTTAAGTCTAATAGGGTGTATGCTATGTCTTTTAATTTAGACAGTAAAACTACAAGTGAATGTCCTCAAGCTGAATGCCAAAAAATGCATCATCCTATTTGGGGAGAGTGACATCCCCACATATTATCACATTAATAATAACGTCTTAAGTACACAGTCAGTAGTGAAGCATTTGGCCACCCAGGTTGATAGCAAACTGACTTTTGACCACCATGTTGCTTCCGTTGTATGGAAAGCTTTCTACATGGCCCACCTCATAAGTAAGGGTCTTATCCAGGGACAAAGAGGTCATAACAACCCTGTATTCTTCCCTTATAAGGCCAATCATTTAGTACAATGCCCCTTCAGCATGTATGTCGCAAAGCACATGCAGCAGCTGGGGCGACCACAGAGGTTCCTCACCAGGAGAATCCAAGGCCTCAAACATCAACCCTACACAGATAGGCTAAAAGTCCTGTCCCTCTACTCAGTTTCATACAGACTCCTTAGAGGTGACCTCTGTCTGCCATACAAAGCAATCTCAGACCCCGCCTTGATGGGATTGCTGCATATCCAGAAGTCAAGCTCCACTTGAGTGACCTCAACCTGGTCTGTGATATCAATAGGACTTGTTGGCAGGACAGATTTGTGTCCCAGAGACTCCCCCATCTGTGGAATAGACTCCCTCTCCAAGTCAAGCAGAGTACCTCATTATTTTTAAGGACCACCTAGATAACTGGATCAGAAACAGAAAATACACCCCTGGGATTCAATCTGTGTCCCTGCTGGACAGGGGCTTTGGGTGCTGACTTGTTTAAACTTAGGCTAAACTCTTGGCTAGGCTGGTAAGGGCCTCGGGGCCAATAGCCTAGTAACCTCCTATGATCCTATGAGGTAGTGTAGCAACTGCCTCATGAAGACCGACAACTCGCTGCTCCTAGTCCACACAAACTCAACATGTGAGAGATGCAACTATATCAAGGACCTTGAATCCATGCTCTCTCACACAACAGTCAGTACCATATGAAAATGAGCGGGTTTGTCAGCATGCACACCTCACCTCCTAATCCACCCAAACCCACATCACACATACCTATATATGTGGATATCCTCACCAGAAACATAACTAAACACCAGAAACCTCCTAAACACAAACACAAGCACGCTACACATAATATTCCCTCTGCAGAACACAATACACGTAATAGCTCACACACAAGTGTCTCACCTGTCAAGCAGTTTAGGCAAACCACAAAACCAAACATATTAGTCATAGGTGATTCCATCGTGAGACACACAGATGTCCCTCTCACCAGGCTGGATAAGGAAAAGGTCATGGTGGGCTGTCTGTCAGGTGCCACAATACACCATATCACACAAGCACTCAAGTCTCTCAATAATAGGTACTGTTATGACACCGTCATTAATCAATGTCGGTGTGAACGACTTGAGATGTACCTTTCTAGACTATATGAAGGGAGACATGACTAAGCCCTCAGACAATGTGTCTCAGGCACCAAGGATGATGCCTCAATGCAAACAGAAAATGATTGACTTCAATAACTGGCTTAGTTTCTGGTGTCATTCTATGGGGATCCAGTATCTGTCAGCCTGGGATGACATGATCGACAGACCTCAATGCTTTGCCAGAGATGGTCTTCATCTGTCAGTCCTGGGATTTCAGCTACTGGCTAAGACTCTTGCCACCCCCACAGTGCCTTTTTAAGCAGTGTCTCAAGGACAAAATTTCCAATGTAACAACTCCTTCTAAAAACAACATCAAGGTTATGCTGCTAAATGCTAGGAGTCTTAACATTAAACTGCACTCATTGGAAGCAGTCCTCACCTTGGAAGACACTGGCATTTGTGCTGTCATGGAGATCCGGTTCAAGGCTGTGGAGGGCACCCCAGCCATACCAGGTTACAACTCTTCCACATGTTCACACTGTAAACTAAATGAGGCGGTGTATCAATATTCATTAAATATAAATACACCTCCAGATTAAACAGTATGATTCTCTGGAGATACATCAGGTGCAATTAACTGTTGGTAGGACACTTATTCAAGTCATTGCCAGCTACAGGACCCCCTCCATGAATCAGGATACCAACTCTTACTATTTGGATCTAATTGAATCTACCAAGATACATCCGAACACCATGGTTTTGGGTGACTTTAACTACCTTTCCATTGACTGGGTAAATTACTCATGTTTAAACTCACTTGCCCAAAGGTTCCTTGACTTCATTAATTCCAATACCCTGGACCACCTGGCTGACATCCCCACAAGGGGTGCAAACGTCCTGGATCTGGTGCTTACCAATATGAGAGACCACTGTAGCATATACACTGTGAGGTCTTCACTGGTGAGATCTGACCACAAATCAATCTCATTTGAAGTAACTATCACCCCTAACACCCCCCCACCACCACCACCACCACTGCAACTAAACTAAAAAAATTTTCCAAAGCAGATTATAACCTCTTATGGGGTGGTATAAATAGATTCACAGCACTACCCCTCTCAGATGGAGCTGGCAACTATGCAGAGTTCTACACCAGTGCTTTATACAAACACTTGTATAACTGCACTGATTCAGCCATACCTGACAGGACCAAAACAAGCTCCTCAAGGAACAGCAAACCTGTCTGGTAGACAACTGCCATTAACAGGCTTTACAATAAGAGGAAGAAATTGCTATCTCAGAGTAAGAGGGAGCAAGCTCTAAACTGGAAATACTCCCTCCTCAGCTTAAACAAGTGAATAAAACTTCTTGTGAAGTTCTCCAAAGCAAACTATGAATCCAAACTAGTTTCCTCAACTAAAAACAGCCATAAAGCAATTCTTTAGTTCCAACTGTAGCCTAAAAGGAAAAGCCCAGATTTGCGTCGAACTGGTAGTTAATTATATCACATATACTGAGCCTGTGGACATAGCTAACCTGTTGGTAAACAGGTTCTGTAAAAACTTCACTCCCCTGTCCCCACCACACGTACCCCATGACATCCCTACCACATGTCCCCTACCGTGAATCTCTAAAGAACAAGTCATAAACGCCCACTGTAAAGTCAAAATCAAGCATCTATGGGTCCTGATAACATCCCAGGCTGCATCCTACATGGACTCCAACAACAATTAGGAACATCATTGAGTATTCTTTTCAATCATAGTCTAAGCACTGGCTTCATCCCAGCAGAAAGGGAAACGGCCACTGTTATTCCGTTACATAAAGGTGGTGCTTCCACTGAACCCAGGAACTATAGACCTATTAGCCTGACTAGCCTTATCTGCAAGGCCATGAAGAGAATCATCATGGACCTTATCAACAAAGATATAGGTAATCTCTAATCACTTGACCCTACTCAGTTTGGGTTTGTCAAAGGGGGATCACTCCTGTTAAACCTGGTAGACTTCTTCGAGGCAGTCACCAAGGCCCTGGATGAGGGGAAATCTGTGCATACAGCCTAGCCAAGGCATTTGACACTATCTCCCACTCAGGCATCATTGTCAAACCCACCCAGATAGGCATCACCCCATATATCATTAGATGGGTCACTAACTGGCTTACTGATAGAACCCATATAGTCAAAATAAGGGAATTCACCTCCAGCAGCAGACCTGTAACCAGTGGTGTTCCACAGGGATCAGTCCTGGGACCTCTACTACTTGGAATCTATTTCTCTGAAGTACAAGCAAAAACTAAAGGCCTGTGACTGACAAAGTTTGCTGATGACTGCAAACTGGGAGCAGTCACAGAATCACCAAATGATGACCACATCCTACAAGAGGGTCTTACACAAAGAAATGATTGGTGCCAAAGTCATGGCCTTAAACTCAATGCAAAAAAATGTATCATCTTTCCTTTCAGTGAGGGTGATGTTCCTGCTAACTACCACATCAATAGCAACACTTTAAGGACGCACTCAGTGGTGAGAGACCTGGACCCACAAGTTAACAGCAACATTACCTTGGACCATTATGTCTACACAGGGGTAAGAAAGGCATTCTGTATGGCTCATCTCATAAGTAAGGGCATTGCCTCCAGAGAAAAAGAAGTTATAACCTCTCTGTGCACCTCCTTCATTAGGCCAATAATTGAGTACAACACCCCTTTTTGGTATGTACCCTTCCAAGCACCTGTTGCAATTGGAGGGACCACAAAGGTTCCTCACAAGGAAAATTCATGGTCTTCAGCATCTGTCCTAGGTGAGGCATCTGAAATAACTGTCACTGTATTCTGTTTAATACAGACTGCTCAGAGACGATCTCTGCCTTGCATACAGGGCAACCTCTGACCCTGCTTTATTGGAAATGCTGTATTGCCTTAAGTCAAATGGTACTTGGGTTACTCGTTCTAAGGACCTTAACCTGGTATGTGACATTAATAGAACCTGCTGGAGGCAAATATGGGTCTCATAGAGGTTATCATGTCTTTGGAACAGATTCTGACTTCATGTCAAACAGAGCACCTCATTAGCCCTCTTCAAGCTCAATCTGGACGATTGGATGCGTAACCATAAATTCCCCCTGGGGGTTCCACCTGTGTCCCACCTGTGTCTCTCTTGGACAGAGGCAATAGGTGCTGATCATGGAAATAAGGGTAGAACTTGGCAAGGCTTGTAAGGGCCCTAAGGCCATTACAGTTCTGTAATATATTTAGCTGTAGTCATGACCACTGGTGTTGGGGCACTCTGCCATCTTGATTTATCTAATTTGCATACATCACTTCTCATTTTAATAATGTAGTGCTAATTGCCATCAGATTATATGGCCATTAGCATATACCATGGCCAGTTCTGCTACCCAGCAAGCATAACTTGTGGCAATTGTCTCTTTTAATCACACACATCCAGCCTATAGCCACTCATTTAAAATCACTTACCACACATGTTTTCTGAATCTCAGGTCAAGAATTTTCTTTTATAAACTCCAAAAAACCCCTAAAACAACAAATGTAAAGTAAAACTAAAACACCATGAAACTAGATTAAAAGACAAGAAACCATTTTAGAGCTTTTTAAAACATTTCCATCCAGTGATGCCCTGTGCAAAAGCTATGACTAGGGAAAGAAATGTAATTGTAACTCCTCAATTTTGCTTTTCCTGTGTCTTTGCAACAAAACCTAACTGTAATAACTGTGGAATAAATAATCATATATTAAAACTAAATCTGGGTGTTAGTAGGTGCCCAGAAGTCAGGAGGCTATAGATGTTCCAAGGTGCATTTACAGCTTTTTTCTGACCTTTTGATCTAATGATAGCCTGAACAAAAATCATGAGAAAGGAAAGAAATTCAGTCTTATTTGTCTTATTTCAAGGAAAATATAAGCTGTGTCTGACAAAACAGCAGCTCACATAAAATGAAAAGACTTGTGAGAATACATAAATCTTACCTGGGAATAATGCCTGCCTATTTCCCCCACCACAATAAATAAATTAGTGAATGAGTGAATGGATTAAATAAAATATAGCCACCTTCTATTTAGCTCTCTGGTGTTAGACTGGGGTGAAAGCCAAGGATCAAATTACCACAGCTGTATATTTCAAATGGCTACTGTCAAACACTGATGCAGCATGCTTACTTATGCCTACCCTGTAAAAAAACAGCCACCTTCTGTGCAGTACCCCAGTGTCAGACTGGGGCAAAATTGAAAGATCAAGTAGAACACTCTAATAACTTTCAACTTGATTGTGAGGAAAGTGAAAAAAAAAAGAATAATCACAATAATGTATTCCAACAAGCTGCTCCTAAGCAGTGCACTTCCACTTGACAAGCTATAGTGATCTTCTCAGCACACTTCTGAGGTATGTTTAGAGAGTTAAAAAAATAATGAACACACTATCTCTAGCCCCAACATAAGCTATAACCACCTTCTGTGTACAACTCTGAGATGTATGAGGAAAGTAAAAAAATAATGACTTTATGGTCTTCAGGAACCCCACCACCACAAGCTATAGTGACCTTATGTGCTCACCTCTGAGCAGGGCCAGTTTTAGACTAGGTTGAAATCAGGGCAGATGCCACTACTTAGCTGGTGTTAAAATCCACTTAAACAGTCTGGTGTAAGGTGGGGGGGGCCCTAGAAGCTCGGAGCACCTGGCTCTTCCATGATGCATTTCATACTTTATATTTGAAAACAATGAGTTGGTAACTGTTCCTTTTTTTCCGTTTTTTTTTTTTTTTGCTTACTGCTACTCAGTAATGAACGTGTCTAGCAATACTTTATGACAAAATGGTGATCACATGATGCAAACAAGACACAGACACACACACACACACTGGCCCTGAAAAGTCAGGTCTATCACAAGATGCACACGAGACACACACACACACACACACACACACACACACACACACACACACACACACACACACACACACACACCCACACACCCACACACACGCACACACGCACACTGCATGCTTAGCTACAGGTAAATAGTTAAACTGAAAGAAGGCCAATTCATCACTAAACTGAAAGAAGGCCAATTCATCACTTATGTTCTGTATTTAACATGTTGGAGACAACCAGAACACACGTATATACACATGCAGAGACATGAGGGCATGCAGACTCCACAGAGACGTGACAACCAATAACTGAACTGGACCCATGTGCTCTGAGATGGCTAAGCTACTCACTGCACCACTAGGCCACTGATCACTTTCGTTCACATTCTCTGTGCTCATACCAGACCACCAAAGATATCCAGTAATCATATGCAAGACTCATGCTTGTGATGAACAGTGAAAGAAATTAGGGCTATCTTGTTACTCTTAAATACACTATAAACCCCCTTTCCAATACACATAGATGCATAAGACAAAATAATACTAGCTTTGTAATGATTTCAGCAAATATAGTATGTTGCAGGTCAGTGAATATTGTTTAACATTAATGAAACAACATGATGGATAAGTCACTTGCACAGATGACCTCTGTACAGTACCTTACAATTACAGCCACTTTAGTGACTGTTATACCTCTCAAGCTGCAGACCATGCAAATGGGTGTAAAAGCTCTTACAAAACGGTACAGCCAGTCAAAAGTCTTTGCATGTAATTACTATAAAATCTAAATACAGAATCGTATGTAATTCTTTTCACTTCTACTAGGAATGCAGGGCACTACTCAGAAGCACAAATTTTGCAAAGCTATAAGCATATTATCTAAGACACAGTTTAAAATAATCTGTGAAAACTAATGAATGATACTTCAAAATCCACACAGAGCCAATTATTTTTGCTTTTGAAAGAGAGAGAGAAAGATATCACATAGATTCACTTTCTTTAAATTACTTGTGTAATCAACATTTTGGTCATGTAGTCTTGTTTCCTGTGTACTAGACATCTTCTAAATCATGTGTGCTGAGGTTATTAAGAATATCATGTGAAAGGCTAAATCAAGTAAAAAAATAGATGTAGTTGACAGATATATTATTTGTGTATACCTCAGGTATCTGATTGTGGTACAAACAGTACTAGTAATAATCATAGTAATAAAGTATTCCATCTGACTGAATATAAATGTAAACTAGTCTCACAAAGTTAGATTACCGACTGTTCAAACTGAACAAACAAGACAGCCAATTTCATCCAGAGCCAGCTCGCATCTTCACTTAGTAGTTGCAGATTTTTCTATGTATACTTCACACTTCTGACTGTCATAAACAATAACTATGCAATGTAAAATATAAACTCAAAGGTAGTCAATAGCAAAAAATACAAGAAAGAAAAAAAAATATGCTAGACCAATAAAACTGAAGGTTTCTTTAAGTGCTTTAGTGTCAAAAATGGCTAGGACTTCATCAGAATAAAATGCATTCATTAACACACAAACAAAAAACAGAAAAATCACACAATGAAAATATCAACCAATCATCTTTTCAAATCTCTCTTCCACTTTAAAACACTTAACATTAATCACACCATTTAATCCTGGATATTCTTTCTTTTCTAACACAGTGTTATAGACAACCCCCCAAATATGCATTCTGAAATATCAACCCCCCCCAAAAAAGTAAGAACTTTATAAACAAGTTAGTACATTCAAAGAATGCTTAAGCAGCGCAAAGGAGGGTGTTAACTTTTTTCTCCTAAATAAAAAAAAAATAAAAATGTCTCCTTAGAGTTAATTCAGAACTGCTGCCTTTTCCGAGTGAAAACACATGGCTAATTGGCATTAACCACTCCATGGACTGCCACATACAGTGTCGATATGATGTTATCAACAAGTATTTGTTGACCAATAAACAGCGAAAACACTAATTTCTGAACAGCCACTTGGGGGAATTTTTTCCCAGGGGGGAAAAAACGCTTGGCCGTCATCGGGGATTTGCCCTTTTCCCCACTGTACTGCGATCTCAGGGTTGGTATAATTAGTTAGGTGGGTGTGGGGGGCGAAGCCCCCCACTTTGTAGGGTTTGAAAGTTTGTTGTGTTTGTGTTTGGCCAAGCAATTTTTTCTTCTGGGAAAAAATTTGCTGAAGTGGCCATTCGGTGATTAGTGTTTTTACTGTTTATTGGTCGATGAATACATGTTCAATAAACACGTTTTTCAATAACGTAATATAGACTCTATGCTACATCCTCCACCAGGGGAAAACTGTAGAGGGTGAACAGTCTCTGAATAGGAAAGGCTTGCCATAATCCAGAAACCTTCCAAGTTAAAGCTGCAGCATTACTGCAAGCATTTCTGAATTCTGTTCTAAAAGTATGATTAGTCTTAAGTGAGCAAAACTATTCTGTCTAATATTAGAAAAATAAAAAAGCTGATGCCCATCTCCCTTACAAATCATCATCTGTAGAAATCATAAAGTCATTCAAAACGTGTTTAAGAATGGTTTCAAAAAATTTACACAGAGCAAAATATGAAAGGTGATTTTTTTTAAACCCATTCTGAGAATACAACTCTAAATTCTGAGTTAAATGCTACAGTCTGTGTTAAACAATAGTGGCTGTTGAAAGCGCTAGTTGCTGTATGCCTTTGACTGCTTACGATCTGTTTTTGGTCAAAACTAGCTGTTGTAAAGTAAAGAAAGTGTATGCATGTTCTGTTTGTATTTCTGCTGTTAACTTTCATGTTGGACCCAAGCAGTTAGGTAATTTAATTAACTAATGAATTGCAGCTAGAAGTAGGATATTTGACTGCAGTTTGCGGAACCTCTAGGGGACCGTAACAGCTATTGTAAACTGAAAAATGCATATCATTAACTCTAACTTCTAAATATGTACAGACTCCTTTCCTAACTCCCACCTGGTTTTACTCTATCTTTTTTAGGTAGTCCCCTTGCGACTTAGCCCCTCTAAGCTCCCAGAGTAAGGAAAGACTACCATATCCTGCTGGAAATTTAAAACAGCAAGCAGCTTCTACCGAAGAGCCAAAGTGGTCACACAATATTGTACTTTAATTTGTGGAGGCTGCTGTCTGGGGGTCTAAGGTACTTCTAGTTCATCCCTCCTGAACAAGACTTCTCCCAACCCTGTTTATCGAAATACACCCCAGCCTAACAACATTTAGAATGCCTATTAAAACTCCCAACTTTTGTTTAAGCTGTAGCAAAATACTGCAGAAAATTGCAGCATAAACAGCTTATCTCCCAAAGACTCACTCTAAACTACGGGAATTAACAATCCCAAAAATATCTTAGTAAAAATACTTGCATTTCAGTTAATATACTTACCTAGCTGGGCTACAGCTGATTGGTATAGCCCTGCTACGCTCGGGCTCTCTCCGCTCCCTTCTCTGCCCCCAAATCTCACCCACCCCCACTACATCTACATTTATATCCATTTAGCCACGCCCACACCACTTCACTCCTATCACCTTCTTGCTAAACTAATTAACTCCCTTTACCCCATCCCTCATCCTCCGTTGCAATTACACTCTTTAGCTCTCACCTGCCTCCTTCTCTCTTCCTTTATAAAAACCCATTTTGCACTATCAAATGATAGTGCACTTCCAGATTTATAGCTCCCTACTTCTTTAGACATGTGGTACACCATTCTATTACCCACCCTACTAACCCCATACCTTTTAACCCTATATGAAACCCACCTCTCCTAGGATTCCATGCATCAAAGGCTCATACCAACACCCCAGAAACTAAACATACTAATTTTTATCACATCATGCTCTTATTCCCTACACGCTAACACCAGTAAAATCAGCCCTAGACTCAAACACTACTGTAAAATAGTAGATAAATTCCTGAAATTTATCTCTAAGCTAAGACTTAGTCTATTACTTGATGGGGATATACACCCTAACCCTGGCCCTACCAACATTAATAAATACTCTCCCTCTACCAGCAACTTAAGCCTCAACCCTACAATCCCCCGACCACCCAACTCTCTCCTAACCTGTCATCTCAACATCAGAAGCATCAATAACAAATTGCCTGAACTTCATGCACTCCTTGCTGTTCTCTCCCCTGATATTCTGCCTCTCTCAAAGACCTGGTTAAAACCCACCACTACTGATAATGAAATACTTCTCCCTGGGTATAACACACACAGGTGGGACCAGGCTTCCAGAAAAGGGGGTGGGGTAGCAGTACTCTACAAATCTGAAATGATTGTAACTATAGATGTTATACAACCACCTCAGATTAATAATTCAGAAATTCTAGCTACCAAACTGAAGCTTAACAACAGTAAATGCATCTATATAATTTGTATGTACATTCCCCCAGGTAACAATATAGCCACACTAGAAGACACCCTCCACTGGATATCTAGTCACTACCCTCAAGAAACCTTACTTCTCGGTGACTTTAATATAGATTGGAGCACATGTTCCTCAGAATCTCCTACCACCCATATTAACTTACATCCATTCAAGCAAGTTATTAACACCCCAACTAGAACAGGCAAACCTAACCAGAAAGAAAGTATACTTGATTGGGTACTCATTAATAATCACCCTAACCTGTATACATTTGGTACCCTCCCTGATAGTCTAAGTGATCACCACCACACATATATAATCAAACACAAAGCAGGCAAACCCAATCAACCCTTACTAAGACATGCCAAAAATAAAAAAAACTTCGACTTAACCCAATTTCAACCAGAACTAAATTCTTGTAATTGGTCTATACTAAAACACCTCCCCTTAGAAGAAGCAGTATCGTACTCTAACAAAAAATTCCTTGAGATCCTTGACTTTCATGCACCCATCCGCTCTAAGAAAACTAAGGCAAAAGCTGCACCTTGGCTCTCAAAAGAGACCAGGCTCAAAATTAAACTCAGAAATAAAGCTTGGGTTTTATGGCGAACTACTAAACTCCCTCATGATCAAATTAAATACAGGCAACTTAGGAATGAAACTAAAAAACAAACCCTACTTGACAAAAAACAATACTACAGCAAACTACAAACTTCTAACCAAGATAACCCTCAAAAGTTCTGGGCAGGGCTAAACAATCTATTATACCCTGGAAAAACTACTACCCCTGTACCAGCTACCCTCACTGATAAACCCTCAGAAGCAGTTTTGAACAGTTTTAATCATTTCTTTACCGAGAAAATCCAAGCCCTAGCCAGCAAACTGCCTCTCAGCCCCCACAGCCTAGATAGTTCCACCCCTAAAAATCTACCACTATTTAGCTTTCAATCAATTGCTACATCACTTATCTGCACCTTAATCAGAAAACTAAAACCCACCACACTCTCAGCCGACCAACTTCCAGCTGAAGACCTACAAATATCAGCTGATGCCATCGCCTATCCAGTCTCATTACTTATCAATCGCACCTTAAAAGAAGCAAAAATTCCAAATATCTGGAAGATATCCTATGTCATTCCTCTCCATAAAGGGGGTAGTTCTACTGAACTCTCCAACTACAGGCCTATAGCCATACTCTCTCCTCTAGCAAAAATAATGGAAAAATGTATTCAAAAACAGTTCATGCACCACCTAATAAACAACCATCTCCTGGCAAATACCCAGCATGGCTTCAGACCTCACCACAGTACCACCACAGCCCTATTAGTCTTCTCTAACACCATAAACTATCATCGTAACAATAACCATATCTCTTCAGCTCTATTCTTGGATCTGTCCAAAGCTTTTGACATGGTGGATCACAAACTATTAAACCACACCCTACAGTCACTCTGTCTAGATCCAAAATCACTTCAATGGTTTGATTCCTACCTAAGTGGTAGACAACAGGCTGTACTCTGCAAACTAAACTCTCCACCCTATTACCTAACACCCTGGGATTTCCACAAGGCTCTATATTAGGCCCACTGTTATTCTCCATTTTCAACATTGATTTGCACACTGTCATACCTAAAGTCAACTGCATCCAATATGCAGATGACTCTACACTAATTTGCTCAGCTACATCCCCTACAGAGTTACAGCTAACTACCCAGACTACCTTTAACACAATAGAAAACTGGCTCTCTAATCGCCGCCTGATATTAAATCCCAAAAAGACTAAAATGCTAATATTCCTACCAACACAAAGGTCCTGCCCCATAAACATCACAATTAAATCTAAGGATGGCACAGTCATCTCACCTGACCCATCTACTAAACTTCTAGGTGTCACTATTGACAACTACTTAAAGTTTGACCTACATGTTAACCAACTGATCAAAACCATCAATAAAAAACTAGGATCACTGTATAGAATAAAAAGCTTTCTGACTCCCCCAGCCAAGGTAGCCATTGCTTGATCTCACCTTCTCTCTACTCTCCTGTACGCATCCCCTCTTCTTCTTAATAACAATAAGACAACCCTAAACAAGATCACTAACTGTTATAATCACATCACCAGATTTGCCACTGGGCTCCCTTTCAGGACACATCACTGCATCAACCTAACTCAGCTCGGTTGGCTCAAACTACCTAGTCTATTGCTATATAACCAACTGATCATGGCCCACAAAATTATATACAACCCTGAAAACACCCCTGCACTCAAAAACCTAGTCACCCTGTATAACAACCCACGACCATTGTGCTTTTCTAACAGAGTCCTCATCCAGACATACAAAACTAATAACCTAGCCGGTGACTCTCTCCTTTCTAACGCTCTAGGCAGATCTTGGAACCTTTTACCTCCTGAGATTACCTCACTTTCTTCTCTAAGTCATTTCAAAGCCAAGCTCAAACTACACCTGGGGTCAAAATGGACCTGCTATTGTACCAAGCCTGGCTAATCCTCTCTCCACATAATGTACAATCCGCAAATGTCACCTTTTAGTAACTACAACTTTCACACTTACTTACTTCTGATGTTTGTCTAATGAATTTTAATGACACTATTAGAAATGACAACTTTTTTGACTCTATGTTAAAAAAAAAATGTGTGTGTCTCAATGTTCTTAAGTAACTTTTTTTCATGCTACCCAAATTTTTGTGTTATAAAATGATACTTTGTTTTTTTGTTTGTTTTTTTTTTTGTTGCAGCTTTTCTCCCCGGGCCTCCGCTGAAAATGGACATATATCCAGTCGGACTATCCCGGTTAACAAATGTAAAATAAAAATAAAAAATAAAAATTTGAAATGGTTATACCTGGACACTTGATTATACTTCTTTGCAACATATTTGGAATTCTAGCTGTCTCACTGTTCTACCACTTAAAGTATGGTATGAAGTGTCTAACAGAGTATTATGAGCATGTTAGTAATCGTAACCACTTTATTACATATTTGAGACTTGGATCTCAAGAAATTCACCTAGAGAGTGAAGCTTGTGAGGTGAATTTTGGCATTTATGCCACAAACACATAATACAGGGTTGTGATCCATTGACCCCCCCCCCCATAATTCATTGTAGTGCATGGAGATTTACCTTCTTAATGTACTACAAATTAGTCAAAGGTAAGATTTACACAATTACGTGCTGTTCTGGGTTTGAAAGCCAGTAAGGCAGTGGGGGAGTGGTTGACATCTTAAGTATTCCCTGTATAAGGGAAGCAATTTAATTCAAGATGCTTTGTGTACTTCTGCAGACAGCAGGCAGAAAATGGAACTGAAACAAAGCTATTATATGATCTACTACTGCTGTTTGCTGGTCTGTTTTTAGTGCAGATGCAATGTTAAGAGGGACTAGGGGGTGTTTAACAATGGTTAAGCACCCCTCTAAATGTTAAGGTTGGGTCTTGCGCTATAGCAGTGTTGAACTAGGAAATAATTTAGCCATTTTTGAGCATAACAAGGTGTTCCGTGCACTACTTTTTTTTCTAACGTTAATTGCAACACTTCAAACTGATATTTGTGTGTCAGAATGAAGTGTGTTGCAACTTACAAGCTGTTAATTGATTTCAGACACAGTTCTCTTGTGACAGCCATATGTGCAATACAGTGAAATAGATATAGAATAACATTACAGTAAGAAGGTCATGTTTATGTTGTTTTAGGAGCATGACAAGAATGGTCCTTGTATTACAATATCTTCTAAATAGTCTAAGTGTTTTTGTACCTAGTATTCTAATCAGTCCTGAAATATT
Organism: Protopterus annectens; assembly: GCF_019279795.1. Classification (NCBI taxonomy): domain Eukaryota; kingdom Metazoa; phylum Chordata; order Ceratodontiformes; family Protopteridae; genus Protopterus; species Protopterus annectens. Next base: position 1,045,500,725 of record NC_056748.1, read on the forward strand.
CTTTTCATTTTTTCTGTTTAATTAAAGTACAGTAAAGCCCAAAATTCTCAGTGTAAGTTGATCAGTCTTCCTCAGAAGCATCTTAACATTTCCACTATCCATCTTGGGCTTGCTGCTACTTTGAAGTACTTGCATTACAATCATGATCTTAGGCTCTTATAATATTCTAAAATAATATTTTTAAAATACTTCTTTATATACAGAAACTCAGTTTAGGCAGATATATAGAATGACTGGCATATCTTTTCAGTTTCACTGAGCAATCACTCTACAGATTTACTATATTTATGCATTGTTAAAACAGACTGCAAGTATGAGCAGGGACATACCCAGGATTTCTGGAATTACATACCAGTCCCACAATGTAGTCCAACCTCCATACAAATGAAGCCCCTCCCTACCCCCAGGAAATGCATGTCCTGGGACAGCATACCTTTTCAGTACTAAAAAAACTCAAATGATAGGCTTTAGCAAACCACATTTAGGTAGCTTGGTATTCCAAAAAAAAACTGTTTTAACAAAATCTGCAACTTAAGAAAATAAAAGCTTGGAAAACAAGCTAGGGTGTTTTTAAATTTAAATGACCGTACATCTCATTGCAGCAATAAATTATTCCTCCAAAAAAGCATATGACATGGTATAAATTGTTATGGCTGGCTACACCACTGAATATGAGAAGCAAAATTCCTGTGCATTACAAGCGGTACCCCATGACACACAACACTTGTGTTTAAAGAATATTGTATAATAAGCAGCATGGAAATGTAATTATTCCTTTTCCAGTCTGAAGCTCATATAGTCAAACTGAACTCAACCAAGTTATGTCTTGCTTACAGTCACACAGCATGCAGGTCAGAGTTCATGTTGTGCACTGCTGTTGTGTGTGTGTGTGTGTGTGTGTGTGTGTGTGTGTGTGTGTGCGCACATGCATCAGTGTATGTATCCTGAGTCAGTGAGTGACTTTAGATGATGGATTAATTTGATGCTGCTGGCATCGATGTTAGGACTGACATGATGGAGGATAGAAGACTTGATCTTTGGTGGGAAATAAATTCTAATATACATATTAATGTTGCTGCTTTTGCACTAATTTCATAATTTTTGGTAGAAATTTAAATATTTTCTTATACAGGTTGGGACTGCGTGACAAATGTAGTCTTCTGCTTCATGAAGCTTTGCAGTGAAAGTGTTTAAATTTATTGAAAGGTATGAATTAATCAGGCATGGCTCAATGGCTTACAGGGATGAAAACTGCCCATGACTCATAGGACCCATGTTTGAATGGAGGCTTTGGTGCTGGAAGAACTTTGTGGAGGAAGCTGGAAGAAGTAAGCAACTAATGCAAGATCACTCAATCTGGGGGAATGAGTGATGGCTATGGTTGGCCAATCACCATTATGCAAGCATAGCCTTATACTGTGCCAGAAGGCCCAAGGCTGTTGATGTGGGTTTAGCATTCTAAAACTGGTGAAGGCAGGCTGCAATAACATAAGGGTGAAAATGTGCGCATATAGGGGAAGAGCGTTAGGAGGCCCTATTGTGATGTTGTTGCTTATGTCAGCCACTGGGGAGGATTTAGGGCCTTAACAAGAAATGCCCTCATTGTTGGATACCAGTGATGGCACAGACAGGCTCTATAACATATGATGGCCTGCAAGTGAGCTCACACTTTTATAATGGAGACTCTCTCATGGTGAGGAAAATACATCTGTGTAAGTTGCACTTACCTATAACAGTAGATGTTCAAATTCTTCACTGCTGTAGTAGCTCTCAGGATATATTGGTTGTTTCCCTGCTCAGGAAACAACTGGCCACATTCACAATGTTATGCTTCCCACCCAAACCTTTACTCTGACTGCAGATTGGCTAGTCTCAAGGAAGGAATCAACAGTCAGAGTGAAGATTTCTCCCGACTTTCTTGCCCATTCAGACAAAGAGAAGAACCTAACAGCCCTGAATCAAAAAATCAACAACAAAGAAGCAGAAAATAGAAGCACATACATAACCCAACTACAAATATATATATGAGAGTGGGGGGTTGGGTGGGCGGTGTGGGTTACTGCAGCAGTAAGGAGTTAGAACATCTGCCGTTATGGATAAGTATAACTTACACAATTGTACTATGTTCATCATTCCCAAGAAGCCAAAAAACAGTGATACAGTCCAAACGCACAACTAAAATAAAAAACTAAACAGACTGCTAGCAATGTGGAAACTGGGGCTATAATGCTTCAGTGTTACATTTGTTTCCACACTGCTGGCAGTCCATTTAGTTTTGTTTTTTATGTTCATCATTCCTACTGCTGCAGTAGCCTTTTGACTATATGAGTTGATTACCAAAGCCTATCCAGCCTAGGAAGAGGAAGGATAAGTATATGCAGGAGTCCCTGGAGAATCATCTTTGTAAAGCTCGACGTGGACCCTGAAAAGGAATCCAGTTTGTAATGCTTTGTAAAGGTATGTACAGAGGACTATGTAGCTGCCTTTCAAATGCTTCTAAAGTCTACCCTTTTCCAGTATGCCAAGACTCTGTACCTTGATACTGGTTGAAATGGATTTCCCATGGTGGGTATAATAGAAAACAATAGCTGAGGACAAACACCTAGAATTTGTCAGTTTAGACACAAGACGCCCCGTTTTTCTCCCTCGATAAGAAATAAATAATTGACTAGCTTTTCTAAATTATTTAGTTCTGTTAAGATAGTACCTGAGCTGCCTATGCACATCCAGAATATACAGAATCCTTTCTCCCTGTTTTTTGATTCTGGGTAGAAAAGTGTGAGACTGACAGCTTGATTAAAAGTGACCTCTAAAACCTTTTTGGGTACAAAAGAAGGGTTTGTTCATAATGTGACCCTATCTTTGTGGAATATGAGGTAAGGTTTAGTCACTATGAGAGGTTGCAACTCAGATACTCTTCTTGCAGATGAGGCCATTATGAGAACAGTTTTCCAAGACAAGAACTTTAAGCTTGAGAAGCAGGTTCAAAAGGTGACAGTCAATTTCTTCAGCATAAAGCTGAGATCACAAGGAGGAGCAATCTGTTTATGAAGAGGTCTCACGAGTAAAACTCCTTTCAGAAACTGTTTTACTATAAACAGAGAAGAAAGAGATGGATCCGTAGGCAGACATGCTGAAATGGCCACAAGATGACCCTTCATTGAGGAATGAGAGAGGTGACAGGAAATTAAATCTCTTAGATATTTCCACACCAGTGGTACAAAATCCCAGCTGGTTCCCTGGTTAATGGCCAGGCAACAACTAGAAAACTACTTCCACTTACCATTATATGATTTATAGGTTCATAGGTAGGTACTAGGCTATCTGCCCGAGGGCAGTTATAAGCCTAGCCAGAGTATGTCGGCTTTTGCCACCCCATTGATTAATTAACTGATCCTCTGTCAAGCAGAGCCAATGAAGTGATCCCATGGGTGTATTTTCTGTTACCTATCCACTCGTCAAGGTTTCTCTTGAAGAGTGTTAGTGAGGGGCTCTGCCTAATGTAGTTTGGAATTTTGTTTCAAAGCATGGGGAGTCTCTGTGACAGGAATCTATCCCTCCAGTATGTTCTATTTATTGTTGTGGTGAGGTTTAGCTCACTAGAGCGCGTGGCTCGCAGTGACTTGGATTTCTTTAGGTGGAGCATGTCCATCAATTCTGAGTTGGACATGGCTTTGTAAGTCAGGCAGAGATCACCTCTGAGTAGCGATATGCCACTGAGTACAACCAGAAGTTTTTCAGTCGGGCTGCATAGGACATATGTTTGAGGCCAGTAATCCTCTTGGTGAGGTACTTTTGTGGTCTTTCCAGCTGTTGGAAGTGTCTTGTGCGGTACATCCCAAATGGGGCATTGTACTCTATGATGGGTCTCATGAGTGATGAGTAGAGGGGCACTATAACCTCTTTATTTCTAGATGCGAACCCTTTAGTAATTAGATGGGCCACATAGAAGAATTTCCTAACTACTTTGGCAATATGATTGACAAAGGAGAGATTACTATCTACCTGGTTCCCAGTTCTCTTATTACATCTTCTGTATTAGGGGGGCTGCCACCCATATGGTAATTCGTGGGTGTTTTGTTTTTCCCAAAAGGGATGACTATGCATTTTTTGGCATTTAGCTTGAGGCCATGACTCTGACACCAGATGTCCATCTCAGTAAGGCCCTTTTGGAGGATGTCCGTGTCAGCCGGAGAGTCAGTTATGGCTCCCAGTTTGCAGTCATCGGTGAACTTGATTAGCCATAGTCCTCCTGTGTTTGCCTGTACTTTTGAGAAGTATATGCCGAACAGTAGGGGTCCCAGGACCAAACCTTGCAGGACACCACTTGTGACTGGTTTAGAGTCGGACCTGGAGCCCGGTATTCTTACCGTGTGAGTTCTGTCTGTAAGACAGTTGGCAACCCATCTCATGACATAGGGGGTTTATGTTCAGGCTGGTGAGTTTTTCTGTAATACTGGAGTGGGGAATGGTGTTGAAAGCCTTGGCAAGGTCAAGGTAGGCTGTGTGAACCACCTTTCCCTCGTCTATGGCCTTGGTGACTGTCTCGAAGAAGTCAACCAGGTTTAGTAGGCATGATCTGCCCTTAACAAAGCGGAACTGGGTCGGGTCAAGTGTTTGGAGGTTCTCAATGTCTTTGTTAATGAGTTCCATGATGATGCATTCCATAGCCTTGCAGAACAGGCTAGTCAGGCTAGTCAGGCTTATGGGGCAATAGTTACCAGGAATGAGCCAGCACATGTACAGTACAGCCACTTTACATGAAATACGTAATAATAAAGAAAAAAAGTAGATAGTCAAGTTGGGGGGGGGGGTTGATCCCACCAGGATTAAATGAACATTTTTGAATTTATTTCTATCCAATCATATGGTCACACACAAGATGGCACTGTATTTAAACTTAGATGTTTGCTAGAAACTTTATACTTTTGCTTATATCACTGAGTAAGGCATTAGCCGAAACCGGTTTGATTCATGTGAATTGATCTTTTATTACATTAAAAACAAAACACAACCTGTAAAAACAAAACAGGTCATTATCTGGTCATTTTAGTATAGACTTTAAAGTAAAGTATTATTTAAGGGTCCTCAGCACTAGCACAAATCTCCCTAGGCTTACCCAAACAAAAAATCCAAGCTTGTTTGCATATACTCCACTTAAACTACAGAACACACTCTAAAACTAAGGCAAACTGCTATAAAATTGTAAAAACAAGCTCCCAAAGCATAGGCATTGAACCTGGTGTTTGTTTAGATGAGATTACTCACCTGCAAGTTAATTATTCAGGAGTTACATCTTGAAACCTGGGCTCTAGTGGCTTAGTGTAAACCCCGCTGTGCATGCACTCGCTTAGCTCGTGCTCGCTCCGCTCTCCGCCCTGCCCCCTATTCCCACCCGCCCCAGTACTCTTACTTTTATAACCTCAAACCACTCCCCTACTGTCCACTAACTTCCTGTACCTCACTACCGCCCTCTAAGATCAAACGGAATATGACACCACCCAGGAAGCTTATCATACTAACTCTTTTTCCCCTCCTACTTGTCCCTTACCTAGCTACCCTATATGAAACCTGGTCTTACATAGGCTTCCACCACCCAGGCTACCAAACCAACCCCTCACCCATAATTAACAACAGAGGCCATGACTCAACTCCCTACTCACCCACCTTGTTAGAACTCGAACGCTATGTAATTATCAAACCTACCAATATTAGGCCAAATGATAAACATTACTACAAACTTCTACTCAAAGCCCTCAAATTCATTACCACTCTGAATCACAGACTAGCCACAGATGGTGATATCCACCCCAACCCTGGCCCTTCCCCTCCACTCAATTGGAATTCCACCCTATCCTCCCCTCCACTTCTCAATCTAAACTCTAGACCCTTTAACTCTCTTCTGACCTGTCATCTAAACATCAGAAGTGTAAACAATAAGATTCACAACCTACATGCCCTTTTAGCTACTTGTTCCCCAGACCTACTATGTCTCACAGAAACCTGGCTTAAACCAAGTACGAAAGACACACAGATAATTCCACCAGGGTATGATATACTAAGAGCAGACCGAATAACTCGTAAAGGTGGCGGTGTAGCCATACTCTACAAAAATACATTACAAATCTCCCTTGCCTCTCCACAACCCCTCCTAACAAACAATGCGAAATTCTACTTGTAAAACTTCAACCAAACAAACATAAAAGCATAAATATAGCATGTATTTACATCCCCAGGCAACAATAATAACAAAACCTTAGAGGACTTTCTCCACTGGTTAACTCAAACTCACCGCGAGGAATCCATAGTGTTAGGTGACTTCAACATCGATTGGAATTCCTTCTCATCTAGCTCCCCATCTAGCAGCATAAATCTACATGGCTTTTCTCAGCTCATATCCACTCCTACCAGACTAGGTAAACCCCAAAACAAAGACAGCATCCTGGACTGGATCCTTACTAATAAAGATCCTGACCAGTACTCAGCAGGTACTCACCCAGAGGACATGAGTGATCACTTACTCACCTATGTTATCAAATTCAAGAAAATCACCCCCCTTCTTACAACCATAAAAAAAATCAGGAATAATAATAAATTCAACGCCTCCATTTTTCAAACTGAACTTAAAGCCCACAACTGGACAATACTCAAGTCTCTTCCTCTTGAAGAGGCAGTTATCTACTTCAACACCACCTTCCTCAAGATTCTAGATTCCCATGCTCCAATACGGTCCATTAGAACTAAAACCAAAACCGCACAATGGCTCTCTAAGGAAACAAAATCCAAAATCCTATCTAGAAACAAGATGTGGGTCACATGGCGTACCTCTAAAGACCCACACTCCCACCAAACCTTCCAGCAACTTAGAAATGAAACTAAAAGAATGATCTTAAATGATAAAAAAAACTTCTTCCTCCACCTTCAACACAAACACCTTAATAATCCACAAAAATTCTGGGCAGGCTTAAACAAGCTCCTGCACCCAGGCCAGGCAACCACCCCCACTCCAACAACTTGCAGACAACAGTGCCCTGTAAACATTGCTAACACATTCAATAGTTTCTTCACAGAAACTATACAATCCCTGACCACACAATTCAAACAAACAACCAGCCCACTCCACTACCCATGCCAGCAGAATACTACAACTATATCAGATCATCTATTTACCTTCGATCCAGTACCCATATCCTTTATAACATCTCTTCTTAAAAAACTAAAACCCACTAAGCTAGCAGCTGACCTTCTCCCAGCTGAGTTTCTGCAAAAAGCAGCTGAGGCCATTTCCTATCCCGTCTCCATAATCATAAACCGTACCTTGTCAGAAGCCTTCATCCCCTCCATATGGAAAATGTCCCACATTATTCCTCTCCATAAAGGTGGTAGCTCACTAGACCTAACCAACTACAGACCTATAGCTATACTCTCACCCCTGGCCAAAATTATGGAAAAGTGTGTCCACAAACAACTGATGGAACACCTCACCAAAAATAAAATTCTAGCTAACTCCCAACATGGCTTCAGGCCAAATCACAGTACCACATCAGCCCTACTATCCTTTTCTAATACCATCAATAATTTCAGAAACAATAATAAACTATCATCTGCTCTTTTCTTAGACCTCTCCAAGGCCTTTGATATGGTGAACCACATTCAACTCCTCCATACATTAAAAACTATCACTCAGCAATTCCACGCTGAAATGGTTCCAATCCTACCTGTCCAATAGGCAACAGGCTGTTCTATGGCAGGACAAATTATCTACATGCCTACCTGTTACACTTGGAGTTCCCCAAGGATCTATTCTTGGCCCTCTTCTCTTCACCATCTTTGTTAATGACCTGCCCACAATCACCCCCATGCCACATGCATTCAATATGCAGATGATTCGACTATCATCAGCACTGCCTCCAACCTGGCAGACCTCACTGCTTCAACCCAAGACACCTTCAACCTAATAGAAAAATGGTTCTCAAGTCGACAACTAGTTCTCAACCCCAACAAAACAAAACTACTTACTTTCTCACCCACTAACAAGACTCTTCCCCACCTTCTCTATTACATCCTCCAATGGAATCACTATATCACCAGAAGCTCACACAAAGCTATTAGGTGTTACCATTGATAACTCCCTTAAATTTGACACCCATTTCAATCTTACCATCAAAACCGTCAATAAAAAGCTTGGCTCTCTCTATAAAGTAAAACACTTTCTCACTCCTCACGCTAAAATTACAATTGCCAGCACACACCTACTATCAACTCTTTTCTATGCCTCCCCCCTCTTTACAAACCTAAACAAGACAACCCTTAACAAACTTGCTTTTGTTACAATCACATAGCTAGATTTGCCACAAATTCCACCTTTAGAACGCACCACTGCACTAACTTGAAGCAACTAGGGTGGTTAGAGTTTTCCAGCCAACTCCATTTCAACCAACTCAAAACGGCTCACCAGATACTGTATCACCCAGAGAAAACACCAGCTCTGAAAACATCATTAACCCCTATATTAACCTGCAATCTTTACGCTCCTCCAATAAGATCTTAGCTCAAACTACCAAAGCCAATAATTCTGCTGGGGATTCTCTATTCTCAAACTTTGTAGGTAAAATGTGGAACTCCCTACCGACCATGCTCACCTCAGAACCCTCACTCCTACAATTCAAAAAAAAGCTTAAACCCCATCTCAATACTCTCTGGCAATGTCCCTGTTCCAAACCTGATTAACCACTATCATTTACCCTTCGCTTACCTCACTATCCTTAACCGCTTTTTAACAAGGCGCCTCGCCTTTGTAACTGACCTATGTTTTTTTTTATATGCTGCTGTTGTTTTTTTTTCCCAAGATGTGATGTATCTTTATATTGTATTTAGAACTCAACTATCTTCCTTTTTTTGCATTAACAATGTTCATATGTCTGTTATGTACTTGGAGCTTTTCTCCCCGGGCCTCCGCTGAAAATGGACATGTATCCAGTCGGACTCTCCCGGTTAACAAATGTAAAATAAAATAAAAAATAATAAAATAAAAAAATAAATAAAAAAAGATTGTGACCTACTGTACATGTACTGGCTCATTTTTAGTTTGGACTTTGCCTTTTGGTTTGGAGCCTTGCACTTGCCATCCATGCCAGTTTTGTGATTGTTTGCGATAGCTACCAGGGTCAGTTGTGGCCCCTCCTTTGTGGAGAGGAATACCCATTGCTGTGCACCATTCTATGGGCACGTAGCCTGTGGAGAGGCTGAGGTTGAACAGTGTGTTTAGGTAGGGGTTTAGTTTGTTCTGTAGTTTGTGCAAGATGCAGCCTGGGACACCATCTGGCCTCATTGATGCTGTGTTTTTGGCTTCTGAAAGGGCTGTTTTCACCTGTGCGTCTGTGATTTCTGGGACACTACACTTTTCCGGTATTGTTGTGGGCCCTTTTGTGGGTGAGAGGGTGGCGAAGTTTGCACTGAATCTGTCTGCAAAGATGTTGGCAATATCAGTAGGTTCAGTATATTTTGTATTATTTTGCACTAGTTCAGTACATATCTGCGAGTTGCCACTTAGATTCTTAACATAGCTAAAGAAGGCTTTGTGGTTATCTTTTGAATCTTTGGCTATTTTTCTTTCGAAGATAGCCTTGGATGATTTCATGAGGGACCTTAGTTTATTACTGATACTGATCACGGATGTCTTTCCTTCTACAATTTGCTTTTTTTCTGAACTAGTTTCCTCTTTCTATTGTATAGCCTGTTTATGGCAGGGGTCCACCAAACTGGTTTCCTTCTTTTAGAGGAGTGAGTCTTAGTTTTGCTAGGGATGGCACGATCCATGCATCCTTGTAGGTGCTCATAGAGTGCATTTGTAAAGGTTTCTGTATCTTGGGCAGCGTTATCCTTTAGCGTGGGAGCTGTGAAACTTACCGCCTCTGTCTTAAGTAAGATGAAGTTTGCTTTAGAAAAGTTTTTTACTGTGGTTTCCTTAGCTGGGGGTGGTGGTGGGGTGTGGACATCCAGAGTGATTAGTTTATGGTCTGATCTAACCAGTGACGGGTTGACCTCCGGTGTGGAACACCTGTTGCTAGTGTTGGTGATGACCAGGTCCAATATGTTTTCACCTCTTTTAGGGGAGTTTACCAGCTGATCCAGGGCATTTGAGTTGATGAATTCCAGGAAGCGCTGGGCCTGGGAGTTTGTACTTGAGTAGTTTTCCCAGTGAATGGTAGGGTAATTGAAATCGCCCAATATCAGGGTGTTCGGTATGACCTTCATATTTTCCAGTGTCTCCAGAAAGGTGGAGTGGTGGTCTTGGGTCATGGAGGGTGATCTGTAGCAGGCCGCAATTTGCATTGCAGATTTGCCCAATGTTAGTTGCACATGGATGATCTCAGAGGTATCATGCTGCACCACTAACCTGGAGGTGTAGGTATCCTTGATGAATATGGATACACCCCCTCCTTTTGTGTTTCGGTCCGTGTTCTGTGGCCGAAACGTGTGGTATGAGTTGTAGCCCAGTAGTGCTGGGGTGCTCTATGGAGCCTTGAACCAGGTTTCAATTACTGCACAGATGTCGACGTTCTCCATACTGAGGAGTGCTTCGAGCGTGTGCATTTTGAGATTTAAACTGCTGGCGTTGAGTAGCATAACCCTCAGTTTTTTGTTAATTGTGCTGTTTACAGAGGTGGGTTTGAATTTTGAGCCTTGCCTAAAAAAGGCATTATGGGGGCAGCAAGAGCCTTGGCCAGTATTTGAAAGCCTAGTGGTGACAGGTGCAAGCTGTCTCTTGCGAAGCAATGTGGCTTGTTGAGCATGTCGTCCCAGGCTGACAGACACTGCATCCCCTTTGAATGACACCAGAAGCTTAGCCAGTTGTTGAAACTGATCATTTTTTTCTTTATACTGAGGAATCATTCTTGGTGAGGGCAGGATGCTACTCAGGGTCAGGGTCATACAAGCCTGGGCTACATGATCAGAGAGCTCTTCCATGTCTCTTTCCATGTAGTCCAGGGAGGTACATCTCAGGTCATTCACACCAACATGAACAATGACAGAGTCATATTTGTACTTGTTCTGGAGTGACCTGAGTGCTTGTGTTATGTGGCGGATTCTGGCTCCCAACAGGCAGCTAACAGTAACCTTCTGCTTGTCCAGCCTAGTGAGTGGGACGTCAGTGTGCCTGACTATAGAGTCACCTATTACCAATGTATTAGGTATGTTATTTTGCCTTAAAGGCTGTGATTGTGTAGCACACTGATTTTTTGTTTTGTGTGTTGTCTGGTTTGTGACCGGAGATGCAGGTTGTTTGGGTGTCTGCTTTGGAGGTCTCTGATGCTTTTGCAGGTTTTTATTTAGAGCCTCCGAGTATAATTTTGTGTATTTATGTGTATTTTTTGCCAGTGCTGTTTTAGTAGGTCTGTGTGTGGCTGGAGGTGTGGTGCAAGTGTTAACCTTCTCCTCTTGACTGTCTGTTCCAGTCTTGGGTGGAGACAGTTTAGCTTCCAGTTTGGCTGTATAATTGCATCTCTCGCATATGTTAGTGTTTTGTGGTAGGAGGAGAGGGTTGTCTGTGTACATGAGGCAGTTGTAACATTGTCTCAGGATACCCAGATTCACCAGCTGGACTGGAGTGTACACCTGAAATTGCCCTTTGGTCATGCCTGAATAGTAGGGTGAGCTGCTTGGTTGGTGAGGGGTGAATGAAGAGCCTTGCCCTGCTGGGCAATCAGTGTCAGGGTACATTAGTGCTTGCTATGAGGTCTGAGCAAGTGCTGGGCTGTAAGATGCTTTTTGAGTGCTTAGGTTGAGAGTTAGACTAGTTTCAAGGGAAAAACTGAAGAGGAGACTTAGTGGAGCCAGGAATAATTTAAATGTAGCTAACCAGCGCTGCCTGGTGTGCAAACACGGTTTTTATAGTAGGGAAATAAAAGAGATAGAAATTAGACCAAAATGGCCAATAAACTACTAACTTCTGGGCTGGAACCACTCCTTCAGGGACAGATAGGTTGCTCAAAGCTCCCCTCTCACACAGGTGGACAGTGAAACTTCCTTCTATCCAAGTAAGGAATGGGCAACTCAGAAACTAGTATCACAGCCCTGAATTCAGCACTAGCCTGAAAACTGGACTATACTAACTTGGAAAGACGGTAAACAAGGATTTTTATTTTTGTTTTTTTTTTTTAAAGATAAGGCAAAAACAGTAAGAACTACACTTAAAACAACTTTAAACTACTACAAACGATCAGAAAAGGCTATCATACTTTAGTGTGTAGCCTACAACAGTTAAATTATTTAAACATAAAACAACTTTTTAAAAGTGCAGGCAGTCAAATAAGTACAATATGTAAAAAAACAAGCTTTTAAATCACAATAAATGCTGGAAAATCTGCATTTAGGCGGAAAACAGTTAAGTACAGCAAGAAAGTACAGAAAACTGATACTTAATCACTCCAAAGTCTCTCTTCTAAGCTAGAAGGCTTGTATCAGTTTAAGGCTTTCTAGTGCTACCCAATAGATTAGTTACAGGAAAGATGGGAAACAAGCGCAGATGTGGTCTTTTAAACCAGAAAGTTGAAAGAGATGGACAAACTGTCCAAATGGTCAATGAACTACAATTTCGGGACCAAGAACCACTCCTCTCGTGGTAGACAGGCTACCTAGTGCTTACCACTCCCACTGATAAGCTAGAAGGCTTTCCTCCAACACAGAAAGGCTTGCGGGGCTCAGAAGCTTACCAACAGTCCTGGATACAGCAACTCTGTATCTGGACTAGGCTAGTTACAGGAAAGGTGGGAAACAAGTGCAAGTGCAGCTTTTAAACCAGAACGTTGAAAAAGATGGAAAAAAATTGCCCAAACGGCCAATAGCTACAATTTCTGGGCCAGGAACCACTTCTCTTGTGGTAGATAGGCTACCTAATGCTTACCACTCCCACTGATAAGCTAGAAGGCTTCCCTGAAACACAGAAAGGCTTGAGGGGCTCAGAAGCTTACTAACAATCCTGGATACAGCAATTCCATAACCGGACTAGGCTAGTTATAGGAAAGGTGGGAAACAGACGCAGGTGTAGCTTTCAAACCAGAAAGTTTAAATAGATGGAAAAAAACTGCTCAAACAGCCAATAGCTACAATTTCTGGGTCAGGTTTTAGCAGGTTTTCTTGCCTCCTTTAAAACCGGTTGCATATGCTCGTGAAATAAGTGCCCAAAAGATATTAGAACTGAATCATCCATGCAGTCAGCTAAAGTTGATTGAAACTGAGGTGTATCATACTCCCCTCGTCATGGTAAGTAGATCCAATCTGTGAGAAAGGGTGTGGTAACTGCCCTTGGCCAATTCCATAAGAAGGGGAAAACTAATGTTGCCTGGGCCAAAATGGAGTTACCACAATTATTTCTGGGGAGTTCTTATGAATCTTCAGAATTACCCAGAATATCAAGGAATTGGGTGGGAAAGCATAAAGGAACATTGGTGTCCAAGGGAATGAAAATTCATCTGTTTTACAGGCTTGCTTGCAATGAGATCTGTTGCAGAATTTGTTTAGTTGTTCATAGGTTCATGGGTAGGTACTAGGCTATCGGCCCAAGGGCCTAAAGTAAGCCTAGCCAACAAGGTTCCCTGGCTTAAGCCACCCAGGAAAGTTATTTTCCTGTGCCCCTGTCGAGCAGAGCCATCAAAGTGATTCCCGGGGTGTATTTCCTATTTCCCATCCACTTATCAAGATTTTTCTTGAAGAGTGTTAATGAGGAACTTTGCTTGACATAGATGGGTAGCTTGTTCCAGAGTATGGGAAGTCTCTGGGACAGGAATCTATCTCTCCAGCATGTCCTGTTTATTGTGGTGACAAGGTTTAGATCCCTAGAGCATGTAGCTCGGAGGGATTGGGATTTCTTTGTGTGTAACATGTCCAACAGCTCTGGGTTTGACATAGCTTTACATGTTAGGCAGAGATCACCTCGGAGTAGGCAATATGCTACAGAGTAAAGCTGGTGTTTTTTGAGCTGGTCAGTGTAGGGAATCTGTTTGAGGCCAGTAATCCTCTTTGTGAGGTACTTCTGTGGCCCTTCCAGCTGCTGCAGATGTCTTGTGAGGTACATTCCAAAAGCGGCGTTGTTCTCTATAATGGGTCTAATGAGTGTTGAGTAGAGGGGAACAATGACATATTTTTTCCTAGATGAGAACCCTTTTGTGATGAGGTGTGCCATGCAGAAGGATTTCCTGACTAATGTGGCAATGTGATTATCAAAGGAGAGACTACTGTCCACCTGGGTCCCCAGGTCTCTTATCATGCATTCAGTGTTAAGCAGACTGCCGCCTATGTGGTAGTTCATGGGTACAGAGTTTTTACCAAAGGGAATGACAATGCACTTTTTGGCACTGAGCTTGAGGCCATGGCTCTGACACCAGGCATCTATCTCAGTGAGGCCCTTCTGTGGGATGTCCACATCATTTGGGGACTCAGCTATGGCTCCTAGTTTGCAGTCATCTGTGAACTTCGTTAGCCAAAGGCCTTCTGTGTTAGCCTGTACTTCAGAGAAGTAGATACCAAACAGGAGAGGTCCCAGGACTGCACCCTGTGGTACTCCACTTGTTACTGGTTTGAAGTCAGATTTGGGGTCTGCAACTTTTATAGTGTGGGTTCTGTCAGTGAGCTAAATGGCAATCCATCTTGTGACATAGGGATTTATACCTAGTTTAGTGAGTTTAGCTATAATTCCAGAATGGGGGATGGTGTCGAAAGCCTTGGCGAGGTCAAGATAGGCTGTGTGAACCACCTTACCCTCATCTACAGCTTTGGTGACTGCCACAAAGAAGTCAATCAGGTTCAGGAGGCATAATCTGCCTTTCACAAATGGGAATGGGGTTGGGTCCAAAGTCTGGAGGTTACCAATGTCTTTGTTTATGAATTCCATGATGATACATTCCATGGCCTTACAGACCAGGCTCATCAGGCTAACAGGGCAATAGTTCCCGGGATCAGTGGCGGCTCCCCCTTTGTGGAGTGGGATAACTGTTGCTGTGTGCCATTCAGTGGGCACAAAGCCTGATGTGAGACTATGATTGAACATGGTGCTTAGCTGGGGAGCCAGTTCATGTAAAACGCAGCTCGGGATGTTGTCCGGTCTCATTGATGCTGTGTTTTTGGCTTTAGAGAGTGCAGCTTTTACCTGCGTAGTTGTGATTACAGGTACTCTGCATTCTTCCTGTATAGATATGGGCCCTTTAGGGGGTGAGAGGGGGGTAAAGTTAGCATTGAACTTATCTGCCAGGATGTTGGCAATATCAGTTGGTTTTGTAATTTTCATGCCCTTGTTCTGTAACTCAGAGCAGATCTGGGTGTTGCCATTGAGATTCTTGACATAGCTATAGAATACTTTGTGGTTGTCCCTAGAATCAGTGATGATTTTGTTTTCGTAGCTAGCTTTGGAGGATCTTATAATGGATCTCAACTTCTTACTGAGGCTGACCAGGGAACTCCTCCACTCATGGGATTTTACTTTCTTTTGCAACAGTTTCTTCCTTCTGTTGTAGAGTTTGTTTATGGCAAGGGACAACCGGATTGGCTTCCTTTTTTTGGAGGATAGCGTCTTGGTTCTGTTTGGGATAGCACGATCCATGCACTCGTGTAAGTGCTTATAGAGTGCATCTGTGTAGGATTCAGCAGTCGTAACTGTATTGTCCATCTGCATGGGTATCATGAATTTCACCGCTTCTGTCATAAGAAGCATGAAGTTGGCTTTGGAGAATTTTTTTACCATGATTTCCTTAATGGAGGGTGAGGGCGGGATGTGGATATCTAGGGTGATTAGCTTATGGTCAGATATGACCAACAAGCAGTTGACTTCAGGTGTGGAATACCGGTCACTCATGTTGGTAATGACTAGGTCTAGGATATTGTTGCCCCTAGTGGGGGTGTTGATAAGTTGATCCACGGCACTGGAATTTATGAATTCCAGAAAGCGTTGAGCAAAAGAGTTGGAACATGAGTAGTTTTCCCAGTTAGTAGTGGGGTAGTTGAAATTGCCCATTATTAGGGTGTTTGGTTGAACCCTAATATTTTCCAGTATATCAAGAAAAGAAGAGTGGGAATCCTGGGGCATGGTGGGAGATCTGTAGCAAGTTACAATTTGGATTGCAGTTTTGCCCAGAGTTAGTTGCACTTGGATAACCTCGGATGCATTATGCGGAGCAACTAGCCTGGAGGTGTGGATATCCTTAATGAATATGGACACACCTCCGCCTTTGGTGTTCCGGTCCAGGTTAGGTGGACAAAAAGTGTGGTATGAGTTATAGCCTGGTAATGCAGGGGTGCTCTCTGGAGCCTTGAACCAGGTCTCAGTCACTACACAGATATCAATGTTCTCCATTTTAAGGAGCACCTCGAGTTAGTGCATTTTGAGGTTTAGACTTCTAGGATTGAGTAGCATTACCCTCAGTTTTTTCTTGCTTATTCCTGTTACGGTGGTGCATTTGTCATTTGAACCTTGCCTAAAAAAGGCACTATAGGGGCAGCAAGAGCCTTAGCCAGTATCCGGAATCCCAGGGGTGACAGCTGCAGGTCATCTCTGGCAAAGCATCGTGGTCTGTTGACCATGTTGTCCCAGGCAGACAGATACTGGATCCCCTTAGAATATCACAAGAAGCTTAGCCAATTGTTGAAGTCAATCATTTTGTCCTTGTACTGCGGTATCATTCTGGGCGATGGCAGGATGCTACTCAGGGCTAGGGTCATACCTGCCTGGGCTACAGGATCGTAGAGCTCTTCCATGTCTCTTTTCATGTAGTCCTGGGAGGTATGTCTCAGGTCATTCACACCAACATGGGCAATGACAGAATTATTTGTACTTGTCATGAAGTGACCTGAGTGCATGGATTATGCTTGTTTAGCCTGGTGAGTGGGACATCAATGTGCCTGACTATAGAGTCACCTATGACTAGTGTGTTGGGTACGTTGTTTTGCCTTATGGGATGTGGTTGAGTGGCACACTGAGTCTGTGGGCTATGTGCCATTTGGATTGTGTTGGGGGTGGAGGTTGCCTGCGTTTCTGCTTTGGAAGTTTCTGTTGCTCGAGCAGATTATTATTGAGAGCCTCCACAAATATTTTTGTGTTTTTATGTGTGGATTTTGGTGGTGTAGGTTTAGTGGGACTATGTGATGAGTGTGGTGTGGTGCAAGTGTTTACCTTCTCCTCTTGACTGTCAAGTTCAGTCTTAGTTGGAGACAGCTTTACCTCCAGTTTGGCTAGATAAGTCTATCTCTCACAGGTTGTGGTGTTGAATGGTAGGAGGAGAGGGTTGTCTGTGTACATGAGGCAATTGCTACATAGATAGACAGGAGAGAACACTGGGAGCTGACCCTTGGACATGTCTGAATAAAAAACTACTTTCCTCTAGACAAGTGAGGAAAGTGAGTATAAGAGCATTTTTTCTTTAAGCAATTGAGGAAAGTAAGTACAAAAACTGTTTTCCTCTAGGTAAAGAGGAAGGTTGAGTGTTGTAGTAGTTTGTAGCTTATTTAGTGCTAACAACAAGTTCTGAACAAGTGCTGAGCAAGAATAAGCAAATTCAAGTGCTAAAACTAAGAATCTGTACCTGGATCGTGTGGTAGATAGGCTACCTAGTGCTTGTCATTCCCAATGATAAGCTAGAATGCTTCCTTCCAACACATAAAGGCTTGTGGGGGGGGCTCAGAAGCTTACAAACAGTCCTGGATACAGCAATTCTGTATCTGGACTAGACTAGTTACAGGAAAGGTGGGAAACAAGTGAAACGTGGGCTTTTAAACCAGAAAGTTGAAAGAGATGGAAAAACTGCCCAAACAGCCAGTAAACTACAGTTTCTGGGCCAAAAAACACTCTTGTGGTAGATATGCTACGTAGTGCTTACCACTCCCACTGATAAGCTAGTAGGCTTCCCTCCAACACAGAAAGGCTTGGCAGGGGGCTCAGAAGCTTACAAACAGTCCTGGATACAGAAAATATGTATCTGGACTAGACTAGGAGGTGAAAAAGTTTATTTGAGGCATTCCCCAGAATTGGAATAGTTCTTGGGAGACACCCTCGTTCAATTTCCATTCATGAAGGTCTAGCTTGATACTGCCCAACTTGTCTACCACTTTATTTTGCTGTGATAGAATGTGAGATGTTTGGAGGATTAAGGAATGCTGTAGAGCTACCTCCCATGCCATCACAGTCAATCAGTACAGGGGGTACAGCTTTGAAGCTCCCTGCTTGTTTATGTACCACATGATTGCAGTATTGTCTGTAATCACATGAAGAGGTACTGGTGATCATAGGTGATGGAGAGATTAAAAGGCATGGATCACAGCCAACATCTTCTTTATATTGAAGTGCTTTAGTCTGTCTGTCTGAATGACTCCACGGGTCTTGCAAGAACCTTTAGTCCCAATGGAAACTACACCCCAAGCAAAATCTGAAAAGTTCTAGCTTGGCTGGAGTTTTCATTTAGTTTTTACTGACTGTTTTTTATGTGGGACCTTCTCACTCTGTTTTAATTTATTTGGGATATTTTGCAGTTACCCTAATGGTAATGGACATCAACTGGATTCAACAGCCCTGTGTTTCTTTTGCTTAGTCAAACACTCTGCTTGTGTTGTGCTGATGAGGTCATAACAAGGCCGAAATATGCATATCCACAGCTAGTGGGGTTTGGCTTTACTGGCCTGAAATTGTCCATTGAAATGGCTTAATAAGAAATAAGTTATGGGCATTCAGAATTGTCATATAGCTGAAACACCTGATGTTCTTAAGGGTCATTTGCATATATCCCATGTGCTTCTGATTCAAGAGGTTTGAGAAGTCACTCAGTGGGTTGGCTGGAGTTTTCATTTAGTTTTTAATGACTGAAGTCTGTGGTTATGGGAATCTTGTAATCAATCAAAGCATCTTTTTAAGTCTAGTGTTACCATCTAACTCATTGGAGGAATGAAGGGTAACAGATTCTGTAAGGTCAATATACTGAATTTTGGTACTTTCACATACAAGTTTTGAAATTAAAGATCTAGTTCTGGTCTCCAAGATGCATTTTTCTTTGTTACCAGAAACATTCTGGTATAAAAGCCTTTGTCCCTTTATCTTCATAGGAATAGTACGAGTGGAACCAGCAGGACCTGAGTAAGCATCCATGACTCATTGGATGTGTAAAGACTGAAGAAATTAAGTATAATATTCTGTTTGGTTTGGAGATTGGGGAGTAATTTTGCAGAAAGGAGGTGTTTGTATCCAGTGCCATCTGTAACCCTCCTGGGGTCTATATCAGAAGCGCAAACTTTCAAAAGGTCAAGTGTCTTATAGTCGACACCATATGAGCAAACTTTTGAAAGCTTGCAAGTTTCAACGGAGATCGCCGTAGGGAATATTTCCCTTTACTTCTTTTTAGTGCGATCTTAGAGTATATTTAAGGAGGGGGGGTGTGGGGGGTGCACCCCCCCCCACATGGCGGGTGCAGGAGGTTTTGCCCCCCCCCCCTGCTCAGTGTGTTTAACTAGTTTTTTTTGTTTTTATTTTTATTATATGCTCAATGTTTTAAAACTTTGCTCATATAGTGTCAATCATATGAGCGTCTAAGTTTTAAAACTTCAAGCATATAATATAGACCCACCCTCCTGCACCACTATTAACACCCAAGAGTCAGGAAGGTGAAAAGAATGCTGGCATAGTCATTCTGTACTGTTGATCTGTCATTTTGTTTGTAAAAGGACCCCTGTTTCTTATTGTTTCTCTTTAGTCATCTCTTTTTTGTTAGTATATGACTAGTTTTGCTTATCTGTCCTTTTCAGTGAAAGAGGGAGATCTAAAAGATTTGAATTGGGGACATGAAAAATCTTTCATACTCCATGAATCAATTTTCCTCTTTCATCAAATTGTTTGAGAGCCTGGACAGCAGGAGAGCTAAACAACATCTCCTTATCTAATGGAGAATCTAAGTTTTCAGACATTACCACACCAGCAACATTGGTTACATATCTAAGCATAGCTTCTCAACACTGCAGAAGTAGCAGTGGCCCTAGACACAGTATCTGAACACACACGCACACACCCTTCTCCGGACAGGGCAGAAACAGTTTGATTAAAAAAATAAAGAAGTTTTTATTATACTAAGCTGTAATATGTAAAAAGGCCACTTCCCCTTTCCTTAGTACCCCCACTGGAGTTCCTCAAGTATCTATTCTTGGTCCCCTCCTCTTTAATATATTTATAAATGATTTCCACAAATCAATTCCATTTGCAAACATCATCCAATATGCAGATGATTCTACCATTATCTGCTCTGCCACCTCCTCCTCTCTGCTCCAAAAACTTACTCAGGAAGCTTTTTCAATTACCGAACAGTGGATGAAAATAAATCACTTAGCACTCAATGCCTCCAAAACAAAACTTATGGTATTTACCCCCTCCAAATCCACTTCCTTCAATATAAACTCTTTCTCAATTACCAGCCAAAATAACTCACCCCTTGAACTAGTGTCTGAAACTAAGCTACTAGGTGTACAAATTGATAATCGGCTTAGCTACAACTCTTATCTACAACTAAATATTAAAAAAACTCATCAAAAACTAGGTATGCTCTACCATCAGAATCAGTACCTTACAAGCTCCTCCAAAATCACACTCGCTTCCTCTTTTCTCATCCCCTCCCTTCTCTATGGGGCCCCATTACTGACCAATCTTCAGACCTCTCTAAAAAAACAGCTTTCCTCCTGCTATAATAAAATCGCCAAATTCGCAAATGGCCACAGGTCCTCCACCCACCACTGTTCCTCTCTCCAAAACCTAAACTGGCTCGAATTGCCTAATCATCTCATATATATACAGCTGACTTTCGCTCACAAGCTCATTCTTAGTCCTTCTCTTTGTCCCTCCCTGTCTTCTGCCTTCAAAATGCACCTACCAAATAGAGTCTTAAGGTCTAACAATCAAAACCTATTAGAAGTCCATAAACCATCTCATCCCCCAGGTAAACACTTACTATCCTTTAACCTTGCCCGTCTCTGGAACTCACTCCCACCATCCATTCGTACCACCTCAAACCATTACACGTTCAAAAAATCTCTTCATACATATCTGAGGTCCCAATGGGATTGTTCTTGCTCCCTCCCCTCACAAATTTATGATATCTCATCCTCCTTTACACTTATGATACTCAACTCTACCTAACAAAGCTTATGTTCCCTCAGAATATCTACTCTGTAATGTTATTTTATGTCTACTTCTGAATAACTCCTCTGAATGTATATCACATTACTGTTTCAGTTTATTTACCTCTCATTAATCCTCATCATATTGTATTGATTTGAATGCTTCTTGAATTTTGAGCTTAAATGTTTTATCTTCTAGTCTGTATAATCATTATTGTAATTTTTGTATGCACCTAATTTGTCTGTATTGGAGCTTTTCTCCCCAGGACTCCATTGAAAACGGGTTCTTTTGGCCCAATGGACTATCCTGGTAAACCAACTGCAAATAAATAAATAAATAAATAAATAAATAAATAAATAAAGAAGTTTTTCTGTAGGAAATGAGTTATTACGTTCCCTCAGACTATTCATGTAATAAAGTATACATTTCTAAATGTTGCCTGTTAAAAGAATTCTGAAAGCTAGAGTGGAAAAAGACAAATTCTCTTACTTAGATGGTCCAACACCTTGCCTTCCTTAATCACCAGGTTAAGGGTTAGTGTACAATAACAGCCTGTTCCCAGTAAGTGATACAATGGATATAGCTGCTGGATCGGATCTAAGGTTAGACTATGAAGCACTTTATAAATTTTATCAGCTTTTTTAGGGAATAACAGCTGGGTATTAGGATGATTATAAGCAGCATTCAGCACATCCTACAGGACTGGCAGTATAAGAGGGATGGGTGAGGAATGAGAAATATCCATTTGTAACATGTCATAGCATCTCCTCAGTTCAGGGGAGGGCATCTAATTGTTCCCATAAAAATATTCATCTTGGCTATTGTCTGATTAAAAGGAAATACCTTCACATGAGGAAAACAGTTAATATTTTCTTCACAGTCAGAAATTTGGACTTGTGAATCTTATGGAGAATAAGACCAGTCTCTGCCATAATCAAATCATCAGACCTCACTTATTCAGAAATTTCTTTATATGGATTGTTCACCTGTAATGGCTTCTGGACACTAGGATTCATAGCTTGAAATGTATACCTTGCTAAAGTAAGAAAAATCATCTTTTTTAACTTTAATTACTTAATGAGACAATGATTAATCTTGTTTTTTTTTTCTTTTTAGGAATCCCTGTGGAAGAAGACTAACCGTTCGAGTGGTCTCTTGTTTTGGTTACCCCATGAAAAATCTCCTGGAATGTATCCCTTGCCCATATCAGACACTGGAACAACTGAAGAGGACATGGCTGACATCTATTTCATGGTAGCTGAAAGGACTACTCCAGAGGAAGCTGGAGAGTTAAGTGAGTGGTCTGAGGAGCAACTGATTTCTACTACAGGTTCGCCTACTATTGTCTGAGACATGAGCCCACAGTAATGGTAACAGCTCCTTGGTAAGTGTTTTATTTTTCTTTCTAGGAAACAGCAGCTGTGGAACCAGCAGGACCTTAGTATGTATTCATGTTGTAGCCAATGAAGAGATGCCAAAAATGGTAAGAATTGCTGGAGCAAGTCAGTTGGAAGGCAAGTTGTCATATAGTGTAAACAAGCAACACACTTAACCCTTCAAATAAAAAGAACATGCAACACTCAAATTCCCTGTCAGCATTCCTTTTACCAAGTTGAATACGATAGAAAAAGAAACATTTTCAGAGAATTAGCCCACTAATTAGCTAAATAACATAGGAAGATAAAAATAGTGGTCCCTGACAAGAAATGTCTGATACTGATAAAAATACGGGGGTTCTTAAAATGGAATATTGCTTCTAGTGAGAAAATAAAAATAAATAATATTTTCTTAAAAGGGCAAGAATTTCTGGGAAGAGAGGTTACCCAACAGGGACTTATCTACCAGAAACAAAGCTCTTAGCTGATACAGTGAAGTCCCAGAGAGGTTTCACATCAAGGAGGCAGGAAAGTATTAAAAAAATCTTCATTTAACAGTCAAAGTGAAGGTTTGTGTGTGTGTGTGTGTGTGTGTGTGTGTGTGTGTGTGTGGGGGGGGGGTGTTAAAGAGTTTTGTGAAGCTGGCCAGTTGTTCCTGGGCAGGGAAACAACCCATATAGGCTAGAGGCTACTGCAGCAGTGGTAATAATAAACATTATGAATGAGCTCAAGACCAAAAGGAGAAAGCTTAATGGTCAGTAGTCACAGAGAGGAAAAAAGGACACAGGAATGAAATTTGACTTCCTCTGTATTAGTCATTCACATTGTATGCAATGGACTTCTGCTTACTCTCCCTTCTTACCTTCCAAAGGCATGCTGGTCAACTGCTTTTTTTAGGCTTTGTCTTTGTGTCCAGGGTTGTGGCTAAAGAAGATTCATACTGAAACAAAATCCGTTCACCTGGTTAAGAAATGATTAGCTTAAAATTGTACTCACATGTTCTTCAAAACATGACCATATTTCCAGATGACATCATATCTACAGCCTTTTCTAAACCAATTTTACAAGACCTTGAAAGGGTAATTTGAGTTCTGTGTTTACAAATTCCCCATGCAGCACAGCTAACATTCAATGTTCTAATAATGGCAGTCTTAAGAAAAAATAAATAAAACTTTGAGGCAGCATATCATTACCCACAAAATAACATGCCACTTCTGTACCATGAAATTGCACCCCATGGACTTCTATTGTACAGTCATTGATTTTTGAGTAGATAAATTCAAACTGCAGCTGTCCAGCAGCATGGCAATGTTTTCCCATTAATTTGTGTACTCTCTAGCTTCTATATCAAGAACATTATATGCAATTTTCAATAAGCTTCCTTACACGTAGCTTCTTTTAAAAGACCTATGAACAGTTCAATTATATGTGCAACTAAAACATCATAAAAGTGATGAAGTGACCTGCCAACATAGTTCTGCTCTGATACAGCAGAGAGAAAGGAATCATCTTTCTCATTAGTGAACATTAATCAAGCATGATCCTTTTGTTTTTTTAAATTCACTACTTCATTAACTCCCTAAAATGGCTTGTGCACTAATATTATAAGAACTGGAAGGCCCTGCATTCTTCCTGCATAATTAGCATTTGCTTTTCAATTAAATATTCGGAACACATTAATGTAGTGTTTTATCTCCAGATCTCTTAAAATACTGGTGTGCTCTTTGTCCTAAACTGCAGGAAAAGCTAGAGTAAATCTGCCCTTTATTTTAGTACAACTATATATATATATATATATATATATATATATATATATATATGTGTGCGTGTGTGTGTTTGTGTGTGTGTGTATATATATATATATATATATATATATATATATATATATATATATATGTATATATATAAAATATATATATATATATATATATATATATATATATATATATATATATATATATATATATATATATATATATGTATGTATATATATATATATATATATATATATATATATATATATATATATATATATATATATATATATATGTACATGCACGCACATGTCATACATATATACATAAATATATATATATGGTTCACCTGGATTTTCTCAAAAGTATGTTTGGTCGAGAAAAGCTATCCAAATGTTCAAATTGTCGATGATATGTATTGCCAAGATAGATGAGTGGGATTTGGAGGTGTTGAGAATGTTTGTGCATGTGTCTGTATTAGGGTTAGAGTCGGGGACAGGTTAGGGGATATGCTTTGTATGCTTGTGTGTCTATTTTAGGATTAGGGTCAGGTAAAGTGATAGCAGTAGTGTTGTTAGTATGTGTTTGTGCATGTCCATGTATATGAGTCTGTTTCGTGTAGTAGTAGTGTTACTGGAAGCTTTTTTTGAGTTAAGGTATAGGGTTACAGTTGTGGGAAGGAGCAGTTCGATTGTCTGTAATGCCAGCAGAAGCGATCAAATAATTATATGTACACAGAATGCCAGCATTACTTTATGATAGGTCAGGGTATAGCAGAGTATAGATATATGCCCTTTCCTTGCTGTTGTGTGATCTCAGAGTTGGTATATATAATTAGTAGGAAGTGGGTGGGGGCCAACCTACAAAAAGTGTTTTTCAATATTTGGAGTTTCGATCCTTTGATGCTGAAATATGTGTTACTTTGATATTTTGAAGCACACACACACACACACACACATATATATATATATATATATATATATATATATATATATGTGTGTGTGTATGTATGTATGGGGCACACACACAAAGTACACCCATTCATACTCCTTACCCTAAGATAAACTGTATAGCAGCATGTTTGTCCCACTCTAGACCCTCCAGGTAAGGGCTCTGCCTAATGTTCCAGACATGTATATATGCTTGTTTTTTTTGTACTTTTTTCCACAGCCACTGTCTACTGACAAAAAGACCCCCCCCCATCAGCCTACTGACCCTTTCTTTCACTATTCACTGAGTAACAGCCGATCAAGAGGGGTGATTGTTGAGGCAGCATTCAAGAGTGGTTATTTTTTCTCATTTGCGGTCCTATTCCCACTCTGTAGGTTCAATATTATGGCCAGGGTTTGACTAATAAGCAGTGCTAGCAATGATATGTCACTTCTTTTAGGAGTGATGCAATCCTCAGGAAAGCCCAGTCCCTGCCTGAAGCCAGCATTCTTGCTGGGGATTCAGGTCTCTACTAGAGATTCAACCAATGGAACATTCTTCTTGGTCATGCACTATTCACATCGTAATGTAAAGGGGAAAGAAACAAAAACAAAGCTCATCTCTGTCCATACTCAAGTGCAAATTGGATCTATGGATGGGAAACCGAAAATTTACCCTAGGACTGCCCTCGTACTACTAATGGACAGAGGTAGCTTCTACATGCTTTATCCCATGCATGGGTCTCTTCAAATTATCTATGATATTATGATCCCAATCAAGGTATAGTATTATGATGGTTTGTGAGACTATAATACCTAATGTTTCCTTTTGAGCAACTAACAGTGGTCATAAATAAGGTATACTAAACAGCAACAATTTTTGTTTTAATTTCTTTGGGTAATGAATGCGAATGATTTGATGAATTTACTCAAATTCCAACTGATGACTTTTTTTTTTTTTTTTTTTTAGAGTACTAACAGTTATTGTTGAAACTACTGGGTTCTATGTTTAAGCACCTGGATTTTATTCATAAGAGAATAGTAATTTTCATATAAGGCAACATTCTGGTCAGATTATTAGTAACCACAAACTTAAAAGTCAGGTCAGACCTAAATGTTCAGACAGTTTTAACATTTCAGAATCTTATACTATGTAACAACACCATTCTCTTTTTTTCTCCCCCCCCCCTTCTTTCTCTCAGTTAGCTTAACGCAGTCTGTTTAGTGTATTAATGGCTTACAATATCCATATATTTAGAAGTGTAGTTGGATCAACCAGTGCCCCACCATTACACTATTCAACTTGAACAGCAAAAAAAAGAAAATAATGAAAAAAAAAAAAAAACAGTTGCTACAGTTTAAACCACACAGAGTACTACAGCACTCAGGTTTTACTGCAAATGCAATACCAGCTTTAAAATGTGGTATTGCATTAATGAATGATTGGGATCAGCTAGTTGAGTCCCCCCCAAACACTTTCTGGTGATGTTTTACAAAATTACCCCCTGGGCGTTTCGCACAGGAATGGGCATGGCCAGATTGATTGGCATGCCTATTGGCTGTGATGTAGCATACTAATGATGCATGATTGACATGTCCTGCAAACTCCCTGTGACATCATGAATACTCAGTGTCTAAAGTAGTTTACCCTCTTCCTTAAAGTAGTGCGATCTCAGGGTTGGTACATTTCTATTTTCTATTTATGTACACAGGGGGGTCCAGGGGGGCTTGCCCCCTGCAAAAAGCACAGGGTGAAAAAGGAAATATTTGTAAGCTAGACTGTCAGCTTGTCAGAAAACCATGTGTTTGCAAACAGTATATGTAGGACATCTGCACATTTTGTCAAAACAGATTACACAAAGTTTGTAAATGCTAAACAGTTTATTAAGTAAGAAAGTAACTTCTCCTTTGATTTTAAAGAGTTATTTTTCCCTGTGCATTTTGAAGGGGGGCAAGCCCCCCCACACCCCCATGTATATAAACAGAAAATTATTTTTCAATATACCTGAACAAACATGAAGACGATTCGGCATAAATGGGCAGGTTAAAAAGCTAACTTCTCCTTTGATTTTAAAGGTTTAGTACTACGAGTTGTAGGGTGGCCATGGTGGTGCAGCGGTTAGTGTTGCCGCCTCACAGCAAGAGGTTCTCCAGTTCAATTCTCGGCTGGGGTGCCTTCTGTGCGGAGTCTGCATGTCCTCCCTGTGGTCGCGTGGGTTTCCTCCGGGTGCTCCGGTTTCCTCCCACATCCCAAAGACATGTAGTAGGCAGATTGGACACACTAAATTGGCCCTAGGTGTGAGTGTGTGCATGTGTGTGTGCCTTCTGTGGAAGGTTGGGCGCTGGGCTGGCAACTCAACACCGTAAAACTCCACTGCCAATCATGAGCGGACAGATGATCCGCTGTGGCGACCCCTAACCGGGAAAAGCTAAAAGAAGAAGAAGTACTACGAGTTGTAATTGTATAAGGTCATTCCTGGTACCATCAAGTCTCATCAAGGAAATACCGGATGAATATTCATGCATACTACCGAGCCATCTTATGTTTATTAAAATATAGTGAAAAAGAAATGGCCGTGTGCAGACTGTTGGACGGGGTTTGAGCGGGCCTTGCTACTGTGCCATTGGGGGGTACTGTTTTAAACCAATGCCCACTTTCCACCTGTGGTAGTTTCCTCACCTGCCCTAGCTATGCCACTGCATACCTTATAACCCTGTATCTTATTCTCTTGGTAGTCCCTGTCTTTCTCATTATGTAAACTGCATATTATTGCTAATTCATACTTTGTTAAACAAAACCTCTATCTATCAAAGACTGCTTGTTCGGACAGACTAACAGCTTACAAATAAGTTTTTGTTTTCCTTCTCTGGATTTAACTTACCTCCCTACACATGTTTTGAGATTTATTGTCTCATTACATGTCAGAGCAGTCTCTCTGAGTGCTGTGTTCTCTGCTCATTGACACTAACTGTAATGTAATAAGCCAAACTTTGATTTTGCAGCATGTCTTGACCCTGTTCTACACTTTTAGTCTCTGTCTCTCTCTCTCTCTCTCACACACACACACACACACACACACACACACACACACGCACACACAAATACTGTCTGTCCCTGAGCTGTAGCATGAGCTGCTCCATCCTAGCATTTTTCAAGATTTTTTTAACCAATAGGACACAAGCGATGCACTTCCCTTTCTCGGCACAAGTGGATATTTAAGCACTATATTTAACATCAGTAACTTAACTCCTGACAAAAGGCTCATGCCAGATCGAAAGCTCAAGTAATTGTAAAACCTATGTTGGTCCAATAAAAGGTATTAACATCATGTCTGTGTTCCAGTGTCTTTGTGGTATGATCCCAGTTATTCTCACTAGGGGTAATATATAATTATTGACCATGGGATGGGTAAGGCCAATCTAACACCAAATGGAATAGTTTAATTCAATCACCAAAAAGGAAATTATCTGGGCTTAAAATGCCCTGCAAGGGCAACCTATCTATGAATACAATCTAGTTAGAGCCCTAAATGCATTTCTGCTATATTAACGCAGAAAACTCAAGTAAAGGAAGATTCTAGGTAACATACATTTGCATACCTCTCAACTGTCCAGATTTTTGCTTCACATTTCGGTGGTGGTGCTGCGGTAGCGTTGTCGCCTCACAGTAAGACACTGTCCAGTTCGATTCTCAGCTAGAGTGTCTTCTGCATGGAGACATGCGTGAATGGGCGTACCTTCGTTGAAGGTTGTGCGTCAGGCCTGGCAAGCCGGTACATAAAAATCAACTGCCAATCATTAGCGGACCGGAGTTCCGCTGTGGCGACCCCTAACAGGGAAAAGTCGAAAGACACAAACAGTTTTGGTCTGTTACTCATAAAAGTTGTAGTTTTCGTGCAAACTGCTGGGATTGAAGCCACTAAATAATGACCTACATATGAATTTCAGAATTCACATTCTACAGAAAATGCATGCTAATGCAAAACCTGTTATTTTAGCAACTTTCTAAGATTGTAAAAGCAATGTTTAAAAGTTTTCCCCAGTTCAGGGCCTTTATGCCACATTATTTTTGGCTTTGTCCAGATTTCTTGTGCTAAGAAGCTGAGAGGTATACATTTGAGTGACGAAAACGGTAAAACTGAAGACAATTTTCATTTAGGGGGCCCACCTACTGACAAAGACTTGGCTATGGAAGAAATGTTATCAGTGCATGTTGGTGAGGAAGCTGAACCTTCCATTTCAAAACAAAGAAAATTATCTATTTTTAGCAATTTAAATTCAAAAAAGTTAAATGGGAAGTTGATATCTTAGTGCGAGCAAGAACAACTATACAAATAGTAGTAAGAGATGATAAAGAAAAAGTTGGACCTACTCATTACTCTTACTTTTAGCTAAACAATGCTCTAGCAAATAACATGACTAATAATAAAGACAAAGTTGCTAGCAGTTACTAGGACCAAACCCTCACAGGACATTCGTTTTGAAACTTGCACAATCATGTATTTGGACATCACTTGGGTATTGATTAAAGTAAAAGCAGGAGTATAAACCAGATGTTATTGGCCAGTAATTATAAAAGAAATAGACTTCAGTTCATTCTGCCCAGAATGTCACAAAACAACTCCACAACTGGGATTATGCATTCCTTGATTTCAATGCCTATTAGTTTTGACATTTAAAAACATTGATGTGGACATTGTTGGCTATTGGTAAAATCTAGTAATGAGTAACAGAACAGCTTAGTCATAGTACAATATGCCACAAGATGTCTAGAGGCTGCAGTAGTGTTTAAGGCTAATGCCAAGTCTATAACCAAAGACCAGGTGCAATTACTCCCTAAGGCTGGTATTCCTAAAGAGAGACTTACCAACCATATACACCCTTTAAGTCAATGGCTATGAAACAATTATGTCAATGTTTTCAGATGTATTAACCAGGTAAGCCCAATGGATACAAGTGTCCATTTTCAGGGTTTCAAAAGAGCACTGTCTGGCTATATGATTTGCTCAGAGTCAGTAGGCAAATGGTGGTGGATTAAATTAAGCCCTGTACCTTGAACAACAACAACAACCCTGAACTACAGTAAGCAGCTTGTTAACAGCTCTGAGATGTAACCCTCTGCATTAACTGCCAGACAGTTTAATAGAAAGGTTTAATAAGCTACTGAAATTCATACTAAGAAAAGATATTAAAACAGATGTGAATATCCAGAATCAGTTTTTACCCTTCATGCTGTTTACAATAAAGGAGTTGCCACAAGCATCAGTGGGGCTTACCCCATTTGAACTTTTGGACCCCAGTATAGTTGCTATCCAAGAGGTCTACTTGATGTTGGTAAAGAGTCCCCAGAAGAAGAGAAAGCACCATTCAAAAGTGTTAGAGAGCACTACAGTGACTTACAAGAAAAATAATGTGTTGATACCCATAGTAAAAGTGAATTTGTTAAAAGCTCAGGAAATGCACAAATGATTATATGACAGGGATGCTAAAAGGAGAAAATTGAAAACAGTAGAACATGTCTTGGTACTTGCACCATCAGCAGAAATAAATAGCTGGCTAAATAGCAAGTTCCACATGAAATGCTGGAAAAGATAAATAATTAGACTACAAGGTCAGGCAGACTTTTTAAAGAAAACAAGCAAATCTATCATATCACTGTACTTAAAGAATGGAAAGAAGCTGAATCTTCATTTGTGAGATGTAGCACTGTATTTTGTGCTAGATGAAAGGACAGCAACAGTCATCTCCTTGCACAAAGGTGAGGCATTAACAAACACAGGTAATTGAGAAGCCATAAGTCTAACCAGCTTCATCTGTAAGGCTATGGAAGGGATCTTTATGGAATTTATATATCAGGATATGCTTTGCCAAGGGTATGTCCTGCCTGCTTAACCTGGTTGACTTATTGAGAGGGTTACTGAAGCATATATAGACCTCACAAAGGTATTCTACAGCATCCCACACTCTAGTGTAGTTGATAAACTCAAAGCTAAACATAAATCCTCATGTAAGTCAGTGGATAGCAAACTGGCTCACAAATAGAACCCAATAAATTAGGGTGGATGGCTTCATCTCCTCCAAAAGACCTGTCACTAGCAGTGTACATCAAGGTCTAGTCTTTGGACAACTCCTCTTTGACATATACTTCTTGAAGGTTAAATCTAATTTTAAAGGTTTACGGCTGACCAAGTTTGGAGAGGGCTGTAAACTTGATGCCATCATACACTCTCCAGAAGTCAACAAGATCCTCCAGGACGGCCTTTTCCAAACAAATACTGGTGTGAAATAATGGCCTAAAACTAAATGCCAAGAATGTATAATAATATCCTTCAGCAAGCATGGCATCAGCTGTAAATATCACATGACAATGCACTGCTGAAAATCATTCCATTAGTTAGGGACCTGGGAACCTATGCAGATAATGAACTGTTCAATGATCAGCATGTATCCATTATTGCAAGAAAGTTCCTCCTTGTGCAGCTTAGTAGTAGGTTATAGCACTCAGGTCTAGGGATGTGACCAACCATTCCACTATATTCAGTACTTATTAGGCTGATTATTGAGTATACTACACCCTTTGGTATGTACCTGTCCAAACACTTGACACAACGTGAACAAACACAACACTTCTCACCAAGAAAATTAGTGGCCTAAATCATAAAAGCTACAATGACAGTCTCAAAGCCCTGTCCCTCTTCTTGGTATTTTACAAACTACTGAGGGGTGATCTAAGTCTCATTTGTAGAGACGTAACTGGCCTTATCCTCTTAGACCTACTGCACATCTGGAAGTTGAATGGTGACATAAACACCACTCAAGAGATTAATCTCTATTTTTCAACATAAATAGAACATGTTGGAGGGGTAGACATGTTTCACAGAGAATACCACATCTCTGGAATTGCCTTCTTTTCTAAAGCAAAGTACACCTCTTACGCTATTCAGGGATAACCTGGATGAATGGATGGGAAACCACAAATTCATCCCTAGTTTAGAACCTTTGTCCCTTATGGATAGAGATAACATATAGTTTCATAGTTTAGTACTAGGCTATCTGCCCTGGGGCATTTGTAAGCCTAGCCATAGTGATGTGGCTTTTGCCACCCCATGAAATGGTGCAAAAATGTACAGAATAAACTTAGAATACTGTGTCTCTGTCTAGTAGTGACACAATGAAGGTCCCCTTATATAATAGAATTAGTTTACTGTGCCCCTGTCTAGCAGTGACACAGATGTGACCCCTCGGGTAAACTTACGATCTCCCATCCACTCATCAAGATTTCTCTTGAAGAGAGTCAGTGAGGGGCTCTGCCTAATACAAACTGGGATCTTGTTCTAAAGCATGGGAAGCCTCTGGGTTATGAATCTATCCCTCCAGCATGTCCTATTCATACTTGTGCTGAGGTTTAAGTCTTTATCTCTCGTGGTCCTGATGGATTTGGATTTTTTGAGGTGGAGCATGTCCATCAGATCCTGATTGGACATGGCCTCGTACGTCAGGCAGAGATCACTTCTGAGCAGGCGGTATGCTACTGAATATGAATAGAGCTGAAGTTTCATTAGTCTGGCAGAAAAGGCATATGTTGGAGACCCTTGATCCTCTTGGTGAGGTACTTTTGTGGTCTCTCCAGCTGTTGCAAATGCCGGGTGAGGTACATACCAAATGGGGCATTGTACTCAATCATGGGTCTGATGAGGGAGGAGTATAGGGGTACAATGACATCCTTGGATCTGGATGTGAATCCCTTAATGATGAGGTGCACAAGGTAAAATGTTTTTCTAACCACTTTGGCAATGTGGGTGTCAAATATATATATATATATATATATATATATATATATATATATATATATATAGATATATATATATAGATATATATATATATATATATATCTGAGCTCTGGGCTATCCATACCTAAAACACAAGGGCTCTGGGTTATTCATACTTGTAATACAAGGGCTATAAACATCTTGGGGATACATGGTTAGACTTTAAAGGTCCTCACAGATCAATAAACCAGTAAGAAGGTACGAGCCTGTGGTAGAAAAATGTACTCTAGGAGGAAAACCCATTCCTGCTAATTAGATATGCGAGTATTTATCTAAGACACACAAACAACAGGTGCTAGAATTTCTAGCCAGAAATAAGAAAGCCTTTTCTGGTTTACTCTGAATGAAAAATCTGACAGAGCAGAGTATCTTCTTACCATAAAGCTGGATCCTTTTTCATCCTAGCCCATCTGATGCAAATGTTATGTATTCAAAAACTTGCTGGATCTAATCAGTCCATCTGCCAGTACTCCCAGCCACGGGCTCCTTCAACATTTTCCTCTCATAATCCCACTTTGCTCTCATTGACATCAGAATGAGTTTGCTTGCCATTAAGGACAGGATCAAGAAAGTAGCTTCCATTGTCATAAGGAGGAGGACAGAATAGCTTCAAGTTAGTCTGCAGGTCCCCTAGAATAAGGAGTCAATTTGTTTGGCGCATACAGGAAGGGATGTCATACCACACAGATTAGAATGAAAAAGATCCAGCATTAAAATAATTACATAATTTCCATGTACTATTTCATCCGCCATTTAATCCTACTATAGGGGCAGATTTCCAAGTTATCAAGCTATACAAGTGCACCATGACAGGATACTTGCTCCTCAGCATACCTCTCAACTTGCAAACATTGAAAAGGCCCTTGAAAAGCAGGCTCATCCTGCAAAAAATCTGGACATCTGATTAGCATAAAATCTGAATACCAAATAACACAAATCATATGTTTCCAGTTGGAATGTGGGATACTAGTTAGAAACGTGTTAAAAAACAGAGTATGTCAAACGTAATGGAAAAATATAAACACATTATCAGAGAAATAGTGCAAATATCCACAGACTTCAATGAACTGTGTAGTAAAATTCTATTATACAAGGTCATTTATTTTTGCTTCTGGAAAAGGGAGATGTAAGATGTGTGTCCTCTTTCATTAAATTATTGGTGCCACTCATATGTTGGTCATGTAGTGTGGTTTCCTCTGTACTAGATAGCTTCAAAAATCACATGGGACGAGGGGGATTCAGAAAACTATGTGAAGGGATAAATTAACCCTATGGACATGCCTCCAAAAATAAGTACATCATGTGCAGGGTAAATTAGGCCGGAACATAGGTGTGTTATTCGAAAATAGGTACACTTGAGAGTTTGCCTCTCAGAGCAGTAGCTCCAAAGAAGTTCTAAATCAGGATATTATAACCAGTCTATAATGTTTGATGAACACTACCATATTGCTGCAGCATACATTTCATCCACAGGAGAATTTTTGAAAAAGGCAGTGTAAACACAGAAAAATCTTGTGGAATGAGCTCTTGGTTTAGATGGTTAGGTTTTATTCAGGAAAAATAAATAAAGGAGATACAGTCAGAAAGCCATCTGGATAACAGTACCTTGTAAACTTTCTTGCCCAACTTGTTTGTGTTAAAGGACATGAATAACTGGGTAATATCTGAGTTGTCTATGGACATCCAAGGTGTGTGGAAGATACTCTTCATTATTAGAATGGTTATGGAAAACTGCAGGTAAAGGTTTGGCTGATTTATACTACTTTCTGATGCCACTTTTGGAATAAAGGATAGGTTGATTCTCAGAAAGATCCTCTCCTTGTGAATAACTAAATATGGCACAGTAGACAATATTGCATGTAGTTCTGAAATCCTCCTGGCTGATGAGATTGCAACAAAAAACAATGACAGAAATGTAAATCTGCAGAAGAGGCTGGCTTAAAGGGAACTTTAGAGTTTCTAGTACAAAACCTGAGGTCCCAGAGAATGGTTGGATCTTTTACTGCGGGGAGAACACCACCTTTGAGAAAGACTTTACAAAAATTGTGAGAAATCAGGGAATGATTTTGGAAATCAATATGGAAGTCTGAAATAGACACTAGTTGTACCTTAATGGTAAAGTAAACGGAGCAAGCCTCAACTAGAATTGAAGGAAAGTGCAAGACTTTGGTAAGGGAAGCAGGAAATATGTTTAAATCTTGTTGAGTAGCCTATATAGCAAATCAGTGACAATTGCTATTTTAAAGATTATGAATAGATTGCTTTTACAAAGTAAACAAGAAGTGATTTAAAGACTGAGACAAGAAATGAGAGAAGATCTTGGTGGGGATCTAGAAGTAATGGGGAGCTTCCTTAATTGTGGTCTGAGCCAGGGAAAACCAGATTTGCCTGGGACAAAGTAGGTTAATGAAAATTACTGTAGCTTTGCATGCTGTGGCTTTGTGCAGAAATCTGGAAATTAGAGGAATTGGAGGAAAGGCATAGAGATGTCTGGGGCCACTAACAAAATAGAACATCTTCTGGTGACTGGCCCTAGTAAAGTAGCTGCTGCATTTGGTGTTGGATGGAGATGCAAAAAGGTCAAAGAAAGGCTTGATTTGTTGAGCTACTGAAGGATTTGTGGTTCACTCACAAGGCATCAGGACACACTTGCTGTGCCTGTTCACTAAGCCGCTGACTTTCCTTAGAAGGTAAGTTGCAACTAGAAAGCAATACAAAGCCCTTGCACATTGTCATCTTCTCATGGCCTCGCTGCAAAGGTAGTAGGATTTTGTTTCACCTTGCTTGCTGATGTAGCATATTACAGACACATTGTCTGACTGAATTGCTATCACTGCCAGGCGGAGGAGGTTCTGAAATTCCTGCAACATGAGACCTGCCCTCATTTTAGGAGGTTGGAGTGTAGATTGGCATCTCTGTGCATCCAAACTCCATGGACCATTCTCTCCCCACCCCGAAAAGGAGGTGCCTGTGGTTACTGTAGCCAATGGGGGGGGGGGTACTACAAAAGTTCAACCTGTAGAGGCTGTTGGGAATGTCAAACACTACCTTAAACAAAGTCTGCAGAGCTGAGTTATGTGAACTGGTGTGACACAAAATCATACCTAACTGTACAGATTTTCGCAGAATGTCGATTTTAGCATCATAGTTTTGGTGTGTTCTTCCTAAAATCTGTACTTTTCTGGCAAATAGCTGAGAATTGAAGTCATTAAATTATGACAAACATTTGAGTTTAAGACTCCACATCCTTCAGAAAATTCATGCTAATGCAAAACCTATTATTCTGTCAACTTTCTAAGTTTGTAAGAGCAATATTTAAAATCTGTCCCTATTTGCCCCCCATCATTTTAGACTTTGTCCAGATTTTTTCCTCTAAGAGGTTGAGAGGTTTGTGTAAGAACTGAGACCACTTAGTATACAGCATCCATTGCAGTAACCTCACATGAGAGTTCAGATGAGAAACCGTGATGATAGAAGATGCCATTAGATCTAACACTCTGAGAAACAAGGAGGCTGGTGGAGTGTTTTTGTATAAAAGTGCTTGGACTGCAGCTTTGGGGGACTGAGTATTGTATGGAAGAAGACTGACTGTGCAAGTTTTTGTATCTTGATGTCAATGAATGAAGGTAATGTCTTGCATTGTTTGGAGACATAATTTGTCATTAACAACTCATTATAACCAAGTGCGCCTCCAGGCGTTTCTGCAGTTACCTCCTACTGATCTACTAGGCATCATATATTGCATGTTCATATTTGCATTAATAATTCCAAAACCGTGCTACATACAAGGTATCAGAATATTTCATCCTGAAGCATACATGATGGCAAACACAACTGTATTGATATTTGATCTTTGTTGATAAGTATTCGTGAGAACTGTAAGGTGATAAGTTAATTTTTTAAAGGCTCAAGCCACACCCACTGGGAGTTAAAGGTACACACTCAAAGAGCTGTACTGGACAGAATGAGTTTTAACAGAAGTTCCTAAAGACAGGCAGGCTGTAAAAAGTCATTTCTGGCTGAAAGTAAGGATTCTATGGTTGTTTCAGTGTGGATCTAATCATCTAGGTATGAAA
This sequence comes from Protopterus annectens, assembly GCF_019279795.1. Lineage (NCBI taxonomy): Eukaryota > Metazoa > Chordata > Ceratodontiformes > Protopteridae > Protopterus > Protopterus annectens. The sequence continues at coordinate 1,045,537,828 of NC_056748.1, forward strand.
AAACTTTGATCCTTTTGAGTTACAGATGAGCTGTAACTATTACCATGCACTTAGTGAACATCATGGGAGGGGTTGTGATGAGACCGAATGTCAGTGCTTTGAACTGAGAATGACTGGCTTTTCATTAGAAGCACAGAAATCTTCTATATCCCTTTCCAATATTATACGTTTGTAGGCAAACATTAGGCTAGTTGCTCCTGTGGGCCATTTTAAGCCTAGCCAATTTTAAATTTTTTTTTGGTCTTGAAATAACCTATCCCATTTGGTTATAGACAGGCCTTACCCATCCTATGGGCAATAATTATATTTATTTAGTTAGTTATTTGCATTTGTTTACTGGGTAGTGTCCGACTGGGCCAGAACCCTGTTTTCCGTACAGCCCCAGGGAGAAAAGCTCCAACAAGAAAATTAACAGTACATCAGAATAACAGCAGTGGTAAAAATATGGAAGAATATTACGTACTGTGTATAAATATAGGAATATTTGATAAGAGTTACAAAAGATTACGAGGATGCTGGTTCATAATATACTGTCAAATATACAAGTCTTGAAAACAATAAACAAACAGTAACTTGTTGCCTCATAGAAGAGTGTAAGTTGTTATGTATACAGAGTTGATTTAGTAGAGTCAGAGATAACATGCAGGTCTACTTATCCTGGAACTGTGCAGGAGCATAGCCAGAGCTTAGTAAGGTGCTCTTTTAGGAGTAGTTTGAATTTGTGACTGTCTGAATTGTTTAGGATATGTTGGGGCAGGGAATTCCAGGTTCTGGATATTTTATTAGAGTAGAGGGAGTCTGCATAGTAGTTTTGGGATTTGGTTATTTTTAGAATTAGTCAGGAGCTATATATTACCCCTAAGAAGAAAAACTGGGATCATACCATAGATAATTTGAGGGGACCTGAACCATGCATGGGATAATGCATTTAGGAGCTGCCTCTGTCCATTAGTAGTACAGAGGACAGTCCTAGGGTAAATTTATTGTTTCCTATACATAGATCTAAGTTGCACTTGAAAATGTACAGGGATGAACTTTGTTTTATGTGGATGGGGAGTCTGTTCCACAGCAGCAGTGGCATCCTCTGCAAAATAAACCTGTTTCTCCAAACCATTCTGTTAATGTTGCAGAAAAGGTAAAGAACCCTAGACTGAGTATTTCTGATGCCTTTGACTAAAGGTGTAATAGTATATCAATAAAAGGAAATTACTCCAAAATCAGATAAAAAAAACTTTAATAGAAACTTTAATAAAGTATGTAGAAGTCACATTTTACATACAATACACAAGTTTTCTCAGTAGTGCAATGTTTCATTTTTAATGATGAGATTTTACTGTCTTGTCTGAGGAAGTTCATTTTTATATTGTGAACGAAAGTGCTTACAATAAACCTGTTGGATAAAAGACTACATGGTGTGCCATCTTTTTTTGGATTTTTGAAATATTTGACAATATTTTTAGTTCTTCATACCCCAGTTGTACAGAAGGTTATGTATTGTGGTTGTGGTGCGATCTGTTTCTGACCTGGAAGTTATATACAAAAGCCAGTGCACAGAGTTCTGATGAAGTCTTTACTGAAGTGCATTAAGATGAAAGCACTTAATCAAGTGTTGATTTGCTTTACATGTCATTTATTTTATCAAAGTTTCTATTAAAGTCTTTTTAGCCTGGTTTTGAAGTAATTTCCTTTTATGAATATACTATTACACCTTTAATTGGTTTAGTTGTGTTGGGAAGAGGTGTCTACGCAAGTGCTACATGTACCAGGAGTTCTTGGCTAATTGTTTATTGGGTTTCAGGGGCTGGAGATGGTATCACATTCAACTCTCACGGGGTTCAGAAGCTACTTGTCTGACAGACAGCAATATGTTAAATGGTTATGCACCCTATCCTCTTTCCTGCTAGTTACCACAGGAGTAGCTCACGGCACTATTCTCATTCCCCTACAGTTAAACATCTACATCAACAACCTCATCACTTCTTCCCAAAAAGCCTTTTTCATACACTGTGTAAATGACTCTACTCTTATTTGTTCCTCTTCACAGCCTAAACCATCTTCAACAAATAACACAAGAAGCTTTAAATCTACTGAAAGCTGGCTCCAATATTCTCAGTTACTGCTCAGCACACACACAGAAAAATACTTTTGTTTCCCTACCCCCATAGCTTTGACAAAAGTAACTTAAAATTCACCTCCTTAAACAACACTGAAATTGAAGTAGCATTGCATGCTAAATTATTTTGCATTACCACAGACAGACTATATTTTGCCCTACATATGCCGAAGGCAGTTAAAAAATACATGGAGTTAGGAATGCTGTACAGAACAATACAAAAGTAACCCTAGCTAACAGTTAACTTTTACTATCAATTCCAAACCCCTTTAAAAAGTACACTCGAGTAAGGTTACAACAAGACTGCACCCTTTGCTGCAAACAAACCTAACCAAAGCCACCACTGTACTGCAGTAAAATAACATTGATTAGAAATAAATCACCATCTTACACACACCCATTTAGTCACAGCACAAAAAAATAACAAGCAATGCTTCAGTCTGCCCAGGTCTTAGTAAAATTCTCCAAAATTGTACCCCAACAATGTTCCCAAGATCACATGATAACTCCTTAACATATACAAACATTATTTTTTTCTGACTCGCTAAGCCTCTCACCACCTTGTTACCATCTCCTTTTCCACTAACAAAAATCTTACTCACTTGCTATGCTACCAAAGTACATATCCTTAATATTTCTTTGTAATTTGTAAATCCCGCTTATTTTAATAACTTTATGCACATAATTTCTCTTCTCTTGTATGCACACATTCCTTATTACTAATTTTTGCTTGCTCACTCATCTCTGACACTGTCATCTTTATTAATAACCCTTTTTCAAAACTAATCATTCTCTCTCCATCTCTGTTGAATTCATGTATTTTCCTTACTCCTCTCACCTTTGTAACCTTTGCTTTCTGCTCCCTCTCTTCACCTCTTGTAATTTAAGCAAATTAAGCTTAGTTCTCTCACTAATCAACCTTACTATTTCTTATTTACAATCTATACTCATCTGTCACTTTAGATTGTACTTGAATAAATGACAAGCCATATCAAATATTTATATTTGCTATATTCTACTTTTTTTTTTGCTTTGCTATAATAAGTTGGAGCTTTTTCTCCCAGGCCTCCACTGAAAATAAGTTACTGATCAGTCAGACTTTCTTGGTAAACAAATGTCAATAAATAAATAAATAAATGAAAACTCTGCCTGTTACCTGGGAGAGGAGGCTATTATCCTCTCCATAACCTTGAAGCTTCAGGGCATCCCTGACCCAGAACCACAGCTGTTCCTGCCAAAGCAGACATCAGTGGCACCAAGAATGGACACCCTGAGACTGAGGATTGAGGGGGCCTCGCAATGGAGACCAGTGCTGATACAGGTCTATGTCATATAATCGAATAGTCACATTGTCAAATGTATCATCTCGTCAACAATGTAGGCAGTCAAACCACTCTGACTGAGATCACATTAAGGTAGGGATCTGGAAATTTGCCTTTGTCCCCAGTGTGGTTCGATCTCAGAGTTGGTGTATATAATTAGTGGGAAGTGTGGGGGTTTGAAGTCCTGCATTGTCGATGAGATGATGTTCAACAATGTGGCCATTCAATTATTTGACATAGACCCCATGCTAATAAATTGAAGGTCAAAGACTTCAACAAAGAGAATGGTCTCAAGCAAGATGGTGCTGAGGATGGTATCAAAGACTCAACATAAAGCAAATGATCCTGACAGCAACCTGATACCTAAAATTTCAGCATCAAGTGAATTGGATGTGTGAATGCTGATGCAGACTCAAGGGTACCAACTGCTGCTGAACAGACATATTTCTGAATGTGCATCAGCTCCAAAACCACCAGTGCCACAGCTGTGACAGCAGAAGAAGAAAAGAGGGGTACGGGAGGGCCTACCAAATCTGTTCTTTAAACTGAAGAGGATGGGATGACACCCATTTCTATCTGTGCCTCCAAAAATGCTCTCATTACTTGGAACAGATCTTCTGTGGTGCCTTGAAAGGACCTTGCAGACTTGAGTAAAGAGGCAGAGGGTGGTCTGGAGGAGAGGAAAAGGGACAATTCTCTCTCTTGAGGAGTGAATGCTAAGCTGTTTGACTGAATATTTGTCTATTATGACTGTGATGACCCACAACTGGGCCAGTAATCAAGGAGCCTCAATCCTCACCACTGGCACCTGTGGGGGACATTCACTGGGAGGATAACAGGTACACACACAGTATTTCCAGATGCAGCTCTCTGCATCAAATGCAATTTCCCTTAAGAGCACACAGAGACCACACTCAGTCCGGGGCTGTTTTTTCCCTCTTTCTCCAGATCTCAAGTAAGACTCCTCACTGGCACAGCTACAGAGTTGAGATCTCAGCTGATGGTCCAAGCCAAGGCCTCCAGCACCCTCTCTGTCCAACCAGTGCTTTGTGTCTCTGCCAAAGTAGCTGACACACACTCTTTGAGATTTGATTTACACACACCACCTGGGAAAGGCTGGCACAGGTTTACTAGCTTTGCCCCTTCTATCCAGGCTATAAGGTATTTATGACTACCACCAGACACTCCTGCCAGCTACCTTAAGGCACTTTCAAGGGTACCCAATACACTGAGTGAAATTAATATTAATACAAATGGTAGTTTGACAAAGAGTAGGCTATTAGAAGTGGCCCACAAAGTGTCACCAAATAAATATGCAAGTACTCTCAGAACTTAAATATCTCTACAAGGATCAGCCCTAATGAAAGGTTTAACTATATTTAATAATAAATAAAAAAACAAGAGTATATATTCACAGTGACATCAGAGTTCAAAATCACAAGAAATATTTAAAACAGGATTGAAGGACAGCCTCAAACAAAGAAAGAAAAACAATATCTAAACTAAGATTCACTATATTCCTGACTGTATCTAAGTTATTATTACTATTCCCTAATGACCTACTATTCCCCAATAACTTACTTAATTAGAGCAAGGCAGATGATGTGGTGAATGATTCTTCTTGTTATCAGGTCCAAGACACAATACAGAATGCTGTCTCTCTCTCTAAGAGACTTCTCAAAATATCTGAAACATTACTGCTGGGATAGCTTGCAGAATGACATCACGTCTTGTTATCTGACTGCTAGTTCCCATGTAAAACCCCCATTGCTGGAAGCTGGCAGGACGTAGCACCTACCTGTAAAAATATACACACACAAGGGCTTTTGCTCAGATCATTGGCAGGTGCTGGAAGTCATAAAACAACTGCATATCTCATGCTTCCAGGGTAGTGATTAGTTCACCCCAAAGACAATACAGAAAACTTCCTAGTACAAACTTTTGTCTCTGGCTGCATTGAAACCTGTGAGATAGCATCTTTATGGCCTAGCCTATAATGTGATTTAATTTCAGATACTTTTCTAAAGTTTGCAAGACTGAGGTTAATCCTCCAGTTTCCTCTATTAAAATATATACATTTAAACAGTTACAATAGTGCATGTACATTTCTGTTCTCTCCAGTAAGGCACACTGTGCATACATTTCAATCCCAAGCACTTTACAAAATACTTTTTTAACACAAATGTACAAATCAGTTTGATATACACATGACATACAGCTCTAATACATTTCCAACACCAGCATCTTGTATATATCAATTTGATATTCACAAGTAACATGACTATTTACAAAATTCCAGCTAGCTGTACTGGCAGTCCTCCTTTTGTCACAATGACTATCAGTTTGGAGACCAGAGGAGGGGAAGACATTCATGCTGGTGCTGGCAGACACCGTGTCTTCTCTTGTTTTGGATTTTTAAGGACGAACAAAGAGCCTGTCTCATCTGGTTTCCTCCTTCTCTGCTCTTTCCCTTTTGTCCTTGTCTTTATCCTTTTTCTTTCTATTTATCTGCAGAATAGATTGACTGCCCAGAAGAAGACATCCTTTTATGATCAATTTATTTCTATGGTCTGCTAATGATCTTGTCCCAAAGGCCTTGTATCATCTGTTTCCGGGTGCTTTGGCCCCACACAGACCACTAAAAGGTTGTGGTTGTCCTACAGTGGGATTTTGTGGCCACTTTTACCACATTTTTTGAAACTATTTTCCATGGAGGAGTAAATCTCTATAGCAAGCTACCAGTACAGTAAATTAAATACAAAGCTATCAAATACTAGCATACTAGAAAAACACTAACACTATAACAACTCCTAAATATACAGAGAAAAATGTAGAAAACTACTGCAGGTACTTTTTTGAATGTAAGATGGAGGGGAGAGGATAGGTCTCCTGCCTAGGGATCATGAAGAAGGCATGGGAAAAATTTGACTAAATTTCAAGAGAGAATATATCATAAATCTATATAACAAACAACAATAATAAAGCAGGAGTACTTGGAGTCACACAGATTATCCATTCACTATGGTGGCCAATGAGATCTGAGGTTAGTGAGGGAACATGGGAGGAAAACCCTGAAGAAGCTCAAAGCGAGGTGCACTGGCAGAGGCTGGATTAGAACTGACAAGTGATTTGATACCCAACCTTTGGATCTAATGGATGGATGAAATAGGATACATAATAAGGAATGAAGTTGTAGTGAAGCCCCTACTGAGTGAATGAATCACATAAGAAAGCAGTACAGCAAGATATTAAAGGAAGGCCAGTAGAGAAAAAAGTGTCAGAAATTTCAAGCTAAAAAAACAAGGGTAGATACTGAAAATTAAACAGAAATGCAAAATGATAGAGCAGAGAACTCTATTAGTGAAATAAAAAATACTGGAAGTAAAATAATTGTTAACACAGTAAGGCCTACCTCTCAAACTCTTAGTGCAAGAACTCTGGACAAAGCCTGACAAAATAAGGGGACAAAGGGCCAACAATAGGGACATTTTTTAAATATTGCTCTTATAAACTTAGAAAGTTGCTAGAATAATAGTGTTTAAAACAAAAAAAATCACAAATAACTGATGGAAAAATGACAGCTTTAATACACAAATAACCTCCAGTAAGCGCTTGTCATTTTTCCATCAGTTATTTGCCATTTTTTTATTTTGAGTTCAGCTGGTTGCTTTTCACTGCTTTGTGGAGTGTAGAATAATGGTGTTTATATTAGCATACATTTTCTGAAGGATTTGAAGTCTGAAACTCAAATGCACGTCATTATTTAGTGACTTCAATACTCAGATCATCCAAATGATTTGCCAGAAAACCACAAATTTTATGAGGAATAGACCAAAAATATCAGCTAAAGATTTGGACATTCTGTGAAAATCTGGATAGTTGAGAGGTACGAGTATGACACAAGGATTCTAACAATGAAGTTAATGCTAAATTTGAACAGGATAGTGAACTATTACCTCAGCAATGTAAACAGTTAACATGATCTGGACTCTTGGCAGCAATAATAATCTGAGAAAAGAAAAACAGAAGCTATCGAAACTTGTGATTCTGTGTATAGTATGGGGAACGAACTGAGTGATAATACCATAAGATGCTGTAAAACAAGATTTTCTTACAGAATACAGTATTAATGTAGATGAGGGGGAGGAGTCAGGCACAGTAGGTGTAGAGTTTCAGAAGGAATGGAAAACTGTTTGCATTACTCCAATAAAATCAATACTAATTGCTAGTAACTTTCATTTGCAAAAGTGGTTCCAGTGTCAGAACATAGGGAGGCAGATGGTCTAAAGCAGTAAACTGGAAAGATGTCATAAGTTTTCAGGTCACTGTGACACTGCACTACAATGTCACTGCAGAGGTTCATATGGCCATAGTAATACTGCTTTTGAGACTCCTTAGTCTGTACATTCCACAACTACATTTTGTTGTCTGCTGTCAACAACATGGATCCCCTTTCTATAGATGGGTAGGTTTATCCAAATCCCACACTGTCTACACTTGAGTTTAAAAGCTAGAGTTTTGAGCTGAGAGTCATGTAGCATTTGGGATATTATAAACACCATATGTGATATAAAATTGTAAACAAATGGTGTACATATTGAACAATTACTATATTTTAAGTGATTCTCGTTTTAAAGCATTGACAATGTATTGTGTGATATAAGCTGAACTGTTGCCTTAGGAACGCGCAGACACTGCCATGTGTTATAGGAGAGATATCTGCTTGTTTTACTTACTGGGTCATTAATAGACCAACAGGTAATCTAGTTTGGTATAGAAGAAGGGCTTATCCAAGCTACAGCAGATTTGTTAGGGTCTCAAAAATAGGAAGTACTTATTGCCCTTTGTAAAAGATTTCTTGGAGAATCAAGTGGGAGGCTCAGCGTCCACTGTTCGAATGGAAACAACAGTGATGTCCCACTTGAAGTTTGGGTCCCTGTGGCTTGAAAGGGATCCTTAGGAAGTAATTAGATCTCCCAACTGTACAGTAGGATACTCTAGGTGGAGACCATGTTCATTTAGAGTATACGGCCTTAGCTGGATTATAAGTTTGTTGGGTGCTAGGCATTTTAAATTGCGGGAAAAACTTTCAAGAGACATTTGTTGGTGATATTTTATTTTGTAGTACTTGTTTGGCAACCAGAAACTGTGAGCTGAATAAAAGCTGCCTTTTGCCTGAGTCCAGGGTTATGAAAATGCATATATATATATATAAATATATATATATATATATATATATATATATATATATATATATATATATAGAGAGAGAGAGAGAGGGAGGGAGAGAGCACTACATACACATACACACACACACACACACACACACACACACACACACACACACACACACACACACACACACACACACATGGGTTTATGTTAAGGACTTTCTTTGAATTCTGTCTTTCAAATGCAATTGTATTGGAGGACTAAGTTACTGAAAAAAGTGCAAAACCTGTGTTCAGTTGTTTTTTGCAGGGACTCGCACCTTCTCTAACTTAAATATACTAACTCTAAGATCGTACCGTAGTGGGGGAAGAGAGGAAAGTATCTTAACTCTGTCAGCATACTGCTAATTTATTCTTCCATCAATGTGCATGCTATTTGATCACTTTGATATAAACAACATGCACTCAACAAGAATGCAATTCACTGACACAGTGGGTACCCGTATATAATATACATACACACACAGACACATGCAAGCACATACACGTATGAATATGTAACACGTCTGTATTCTCTCCATTAGTAATACAAGATGTGGGATGTGGAGGTATATATTTGGTATGAAAGAGATAACAGAGGTCATGAAACTAAGATGTAACTATCAAATTATTTTATAAAATCTCATAAACACACAGTGGGATTACAAGTATAAACAGAATGCTCTGCATAAATTATATTGCTGATGAATTTAATTTTTGCTAGCCCTTTAAAAAGTAATAGCATCTCAGAGTCCAAGAGGTTTAATTTTATGAAGACTATTTATTTTACTGAAGGAAAAGCCAGCATGTAATTTCAGGTGAACTACTCCCTCCTCCCTACATCACCCATTCTTCATTAAACTTGTACATTTCCCTTATTCTGATGGTAGATGTATAACCTAGAAATCTTGTGGAGCTCACCTCTAAAGTTTATTAATAAGGGAGAAATCTGGGGAGATCATGAAAAAGGACAAGGGAAAAAAGCAAGGAACAACACAGTCTCCAAGTGGTAAGAAGAGTGAGAAAGTTGCAAGGCCGCTGTTAGGGACAGTTTTTAAAGAAGAGTAACAATATAATCAGTATCTGATTCTGAATTTTTTACGACATTCACTCTTAGCAATGCATAATTACTCTCTGTACTACCTGCTTCTCAAATGTAACTGGATATTACACTTAGAAGCAAGGCAGCTAACCCATTTATGCCTTTCTCCGGTAACTTGTCTACATTAATTATACCTTTTCTATTAGCCTTTAAAATGTTATGCAGTAGTCCATTCCAGCAGTGCCTACATTTTTATCATTAATTAAAGATATTATTAATGAACAATTTTTATTTCCTTCAATAAAGATTCTATCTTCTTTGTGGGTACATTATTTTCAGAGACAAAAATATGAGCAACAGATGAAGTGGAAACCCTGGTATCATATCCCATATCAACTGCAAAAACAGCAGTAATAAAAAAGTATAGAAACAGCCTGTCCCCCGAGTACAGAAAGTCAGGTTATAAATGTATCACTAGATAAGGACCAATACAACATATAACAGCACATTTTTGTTTCAGACAGAGACACTTAAGATTAGGATAACATTCTTTCTAATTAAAATGGTAAGAAATTAAATAATAATCATATGGTCACACATGCCATACAAGCTTAAAAAAAATCAGTCATGATGGCAACTGCAATACCAAGTGCCAGAGAAAACAGAGATGGTGTGCCTGATAGATGAAGATAACTCAGGAACATCAGTCAGATTTAAACCTGGCTGTCAAACGGATACCTAGACAATGCCAACAAATTTTACAAAGGGAGGAGGAATGAAAGAGAGGGAGACCACACACACACAAGACAGTGAATGAACAGAGTAAGAAGTTATGTTCGGGTGAGTACAACAACTGTGTATACATCCACAGAAACAAACACACACACTCTAAATAAAGCTTTCATTTTTCCCGTCTTCTTAACCTTGGTGAAACACATGCAGTTCTGGAAACTCACAGCTTATTCTTCTTGGTGTGGGTGTACAAGACACATAAAGTGAAACAGAAGTGGAACATATAATTAATAACGGAAGGTAATGGACAGGCTCTCCAGCATTGGGAAAGCAATGCATTACAGAGTGTATGTTCATTTACAGCTGCAGAAGAGAAGAAATTCATTTGGCTGCAATCCCTTGAGGTCACTTAGGCGTCTGATGGGTCATAACATAATCTTTGCTGTAATCTCAAGAGCTGCAGCTGATGCCAAGTGAAACAGACTTAGATGAAGGCATGTGAAAAGCAGGGAAATTATGCCTTTGCATGCTAGTGTTAGGGCTCAATTCTACTTTTCAGAAGAGCAATTTCAATTCTGCTGCTGTGCTATCAGCCTTATCATGCCTAGACCAGTCTGCTAGTGAACACGGACAGAACATATTGGTACTAGAAAACTGCAGCATGTAGGAACCTAAAGCAGGAGTCTGTCTGACTGGTAAGTAACTCAGGAACCAATCATTATTATTATTGTTCAGAAGGGCTGACTGGACTGTTTTATTGCAATCCTTGTTTCCTTTTAATCGCAGCATGTGTTTCTTAATATGCACATGTCTTGAACTCTGAACAAACCACAAACTCCTAACAGCTGTTCAGGGTGTGGCTACACAAAACATACATAATTGCTTGTACATAAGATTGTACATAATTTTCATAATCTGTGCTAATTTCTAAATTTAATTATTTCTTTTGTGTATCATGAATTCATACAAAAGGTCTAGCAGGAATCATTTTACAGTACATATGGTTGTATTTATTTTTTTTGTAACCACAAAAATCTATACATTACTTTGAATACACGTTTATTTGTGATTTCATAAATAAAAATATTGAGGCAGTGAAAGAGACATACAACATACCTGACATTCATTTCTATAACCTATTTAGTTCCAATGAGTTTCATCTGGACTCAATGAATTTTAGTACAAAAAGTGAAAATGTTAAGTTTAGTCTCCTTGTCATCATGGAAGGATATCCATGAAGTAATATACGGAGCATTATAGTAATAACTACTGTTTCTGTTTGTGTCTGTGTTTTCATAACATCCTGGAATGTAAAGCACTTTAAGATACACACGGTATTAGTAGAACTTACATTTAATCATTTTAAAAAATGTCTGACATGTTATTTATTAAAAATTTTGTTGTTTATTTTTTATTGTTGAGCAAGAAGTTTAAAGAAAGCTAAGAATTGCATGTTTTTACATATATATTAGGGAGAGGACTAGAGAGAGAGAAGGAAACCAACTAAAACTAATGCAGAAGCAAGCTGGTGGTCAACTTTTTGATGAACCAAGAAATTTGTCAAGGGCACCAAGAACTACCTTTCTCTTATTATTTTCAGAAAGTGTCACTTCAACATTTGTACCAGTCTGACTCACTAGACCAAGACCATCTGGTGTGTCATTACTATACTTTTCCCCTAAACTCGATGTAATTCTATAACTAAACACCTTCTGTTCCCTGAGTTTCTGTGTTAAGTGTAGCTGAATGACTTATAGTGAGATCTGGTTATATCAGCAAGTATCTCTTGCATTATGATTACAGTCCTGCTCTGAAGTGCTCTGTGAGTGACAGTTGTGTCTGCTGTCAACTGAAAACTATCCAATGTCTATATACAGTGTTGCTGGTACTATCTGTATTGATGTGTATACCTCTTGATTTAATCCATTTACTCAGTCATATTATTCTGCAGATTTTAAATAACTAGCTTCCCTCAGTTATAGGTTCATAGGTTGGTACTGGGCTATCTGCCTGAAAGCATATATTAGCCCAGCCATGTTGTGCGGTATTCACCACCCCTTTAGTAGTTCCCTAGACCCTTGTACTAGCAGCTAGTACCCTTGGCCCCTATCTAGTAGTGCTGTTGGTGTGATCCCCGGTGTGAACTTTCTGTTACCCATCCACTCATCAAGGTTCCTCTTGAAGAGTGATAGTGAGGGGCTCTGTCTTATGTAGATCGGGATCCTGTTCCATAGTAAGGGAAGTCTCTGCGAAGGGAATCTATCCCTCCAGCATGTTCTATTCATTGTTGTGTTGAGGTTTATATTCCTAGAGCATGTAGCTCGAGTAGATTTGGTTTTGCTAAGATGGAGCATGTTCAACAATTCTGGGTTGGACATGACTCTGTATGTTAGACAGAGATCGCCTCTGAGAAAGCGGTATGCAACAGAGAACAGTCTTAGCTTTTTCAATCGTGCTGCATAGGGCAACTGTTTGAGGCCAGTAATCCTCTTGGTTAGGTACCTTTGTGGTCTCTCCAGCTGCTGGAGATGTCTAGCTAGGTACATTCCAATTGGTGCATTATACTCAATAATGGGTCTGATGAGGGAAGAGTAGAGGGGCACCATTACATCCTTAGATCTTGATAGGAACCCTTTCGTGATCAGATGGGTCACATAGAAGGATTTTCTAACCGCTTTGGCAACATGGTTATCAAAGGAAAGCTGACTATCTACTTGGGTCCCTAGATCCCTTATTTCTTCTTCAGATTTCAGGGGATTACCTCCTATGTTGTAGTTTGCGGGTACTCTGTTTTTTCCAAAGGGGATTACTACACATTTTTTTGCATTTAGCTTGAGACCATGGCTTTGACACCATGCATCAGTCTCATTTAGGCCCTTGTGGAGGATCTCCATGTCGGCCGGACACTCTATTATAGCACCCAGTTCAAGAGATAAATTGAAACTTGATTTCGGTAAGGGCTTGAAACTGTGGGAGAAATATTTCCTAGAAGAACATTAACACACTGAGAAGAAAAACACCCCAAGTTACCACACACAAATACTGCATCCCTGTTATTTGGTTTTACATGCCTACAGTATGTACAGACCTAAAAGAACTGAAAGTCTTTAATGGTTAATGCAGGTCATGAATACTGAGCAGAGCACTGGTGTTCAAAAATCATAACTGAAGGTCATAAAGTTTTTTTTTTTTTTATATGAGATAACATTTATGTTTAGATAATCTGGATGACATATAATTAAACTGGCAGTTCCCAGAGGACAAAGGCTCAGAGTATTATTCTTCTTGTCTTAAAATGGTTAACAGAACAACAGGTTTCACATCAACATGTATTTTCTGAATCGAAGTAAGAAACTAATTTCTGGTATTAATGACATACAGAAATCCTCTGTGATTTACCTAAAAGTCATAACGTTTACGTGGGGTACAGCAAAAATATGAAGGAAAATCAGGAACATAATGCAAAATCAGGGAGAGTTGTGAGGTACGAGTTGCACTAAAACTTTGTATAAACATACTTCAGTGATTCCATATTTGTATGTCCCCACATAGTTTATATCTTTCATACAGAATTTATCCTTGAGAGGCAGTAAGCTACATTGTACAAGTGCTCTTACCTCTTTGCACAGTTTAGAAAAATGGTGAAGTTCAGTGCTCTGTATCCTTTCCACATCTTGGTAAATATCAGACAGGAAAATAGAGACCACAGAATTTCAAACACACATGCAAAAGAAAACATTACATGCACTTAAAAGCTAATCAATGTGTTTAAGATGTAAGATGCAAGAAATCCAAGCAGGCAAGGGACATGCAAGGTATAAAACCAAACAATTTATTTAGTAAAAAACAGGTTAGTGCTTTCGCTTCAAAGGAACACCTCAGGATTGTGGCCTCATGGCATCATGATATCCCTGGCAAGAAGTCACTTGAGAAAGATACAATGCTTTCTGAAGTCTCATTAGTCCCAGCACCAACATTATGTTTGTTTCAAATCCCAGTGCTGGGGTTTGTTAGAAGAGAAATCACTTGGTGGAGACGGCAAATATCCTTAAATCCAGGTCTCCCCTGTTCCAAAGCAGTCAGTCACCGCAGATGTCTCAGACTCTGCTTGGGGAGCAGTTTCAGGAAGGATACATGTACAAAATGTGTGTGACACCAAGGACAGATGCAAGCACATACGTATAAAAGAGATGCTTGCCCTGATCAAGGCACTCAACTTCCTGAATCATCTTTGGTCACTGGGACCTCTTCAAGATGTTTATAGACAATACCATAGTCATGTGGCACATCAACAACCAAGGGGGAACCAGGTCATACCCCCTTTCCAGAGTAGTCATGTTAGCATGGGATACAGCTTCACAGCAGTATCTCACTCTACAGGCATCCTAAATTCTATTAGAGCGAAACTGTATGGAAGACAAGATGAGCAGGACGGGGGCAGACCCTCATGTATGGAAACTAGACTATGGGGTCTTCCAATATTTGATCTATCTGTGCATAGTTTCTCAAGTAGATCTATTTACCTCCTTGTGAAGGCTGCCAACCTAGCTAGATAGAATTCTGGAGATAATTCTGTCATCTGTAAATATTAATGCAAACAACAGGCTTGTTGTCTTAAATGGTAAAAACAGAGTTACATGTGGAACTGAAAAAAAATGTAACAAAAGTACACTCTGCTGTAAGGAAGCTAAGTCAAGCATTTTATGACTGACTGTGATCTTTAAAGTTGGCTCCAGCTCGTCTAGATGAAGACATCCTTTCTATTCTTTTAACCAAGAGATAAATTGCTAGATTTAAACATTCAAGTGTATTTTTATTGCTCTGCTTCCTGACCAGCTGCAAGATAACACAAGTAGATGTTAAGAATGTAAATGTAGTTTCTGTTAGCCTGGGAACCCAGGGAAGTGTGAAGAATGATGTAATGGGAACCAGGAATGTGATTTTAAAAACAGAGAATCAGAGATTATTAAGCATTTTTGTCTTGACCATCCAACTCACAGCACTGCCTGTGTTCTATATGTAAGTTATTTTAGAAGTGTTTCTCTTAGAAATGGCTAGAATGTAGAAAGATTAGACTAAGTGTTTTTTTCTGTGATGTCAAAACTGTACTACTGAAGTATTTCTCTGTGATCTCTGAACTCTTGACAAGCACTGTGTAGTAAGAAGTATTGTCTTGTGTTTTTAGTATTTATTATTAAATATTTTTAAACCTTTCAACTGATGCTGTTTTCTGTAGAGATAATTTAAGCTCTAGAGTACATTGCATATTTATAGCGATTACTGTCTAAGTCACTCCAAATAAGCCTTGACTGTTTAGTCGCACTTACCAATTGGATAATAATATTGCACAGTAATAATTGGACACCCTTTCATAAGGGCCTCTTAGTAGCTGATAAATATTAGCTGGGTGGTGACAGTGATTACTACCGTATAGTATGGGTAAAAGGGGCACAGCTGGAGAAACTGTGCCAGCCTTCCCCAGAAGTGTCTGTGTGGTTGTATAAACTCTTATCTCAAAGTATGTGTGTGTCAGCTACTTGGGCAGGGACATGAAGCACTGGTTGTACAGAGGGTGCTGGAGATTTTAGCTTGCCCAGCTGGCTGAGATCTGGACCCTATAGCTGTGCCAGTGGGGAGTCTTATTGGGGACCAGGAGAGCAAGGGAGAAACCAGCCCTGGACTGACTGTGATCTCTGTGCGCTCTTAAGGGGAAATTGCACTTTACTGTGTGTATTTGTTATCCTTTCCTCCTATATGAGATGCCCCTCACTGGTGTTAGTGGTGAGGATTGAAGCTCCTTGATTGCTGGGCCAGGGCACGAGTGTCACACTCCTCCCTGAACAATCAACAGGCAAGATCTTCTCCAGGACTCCATGCAAGAAGACCTGGAAGACAGATGCCTTTTCTTTTGACACAAATATATGCTTTTCCACCCTTTCCACTGATATACAGGGTACTTCTGAAGATTAAGAATAAATCTCCCAAGATCACTGTGGTGATCCCCTTCTGGTTCAGGCAAGAGTGGTTCTCCCTTCTTTTGGAAATGGCCAGGGGCTATTATCACAATCCTTCTCAAAGAATGGATCTAGTTACACAAGATAAGGGGTGTTTAATACAGCCCAACATCACTCATCTTCAACTGATTCCCTGGATGATTTTATTTATTTATTTTACATTTGTTTACCGGGATAGTCCGACTGGATATATGTCCATTTTCAGCAGGGGCCTGGGGAGAAAACCTCCAATTAGACAAATTACAAAGATTTCCCTTTACTGAGGATGTGCAGCAGGTACTAATGGAAGCAAGAAAGCATACTACTAGAAAATCATTTATTACCAAATGTATGAGATTTTTTTATTAAACACAAGATGTGTATGATATAGTATTTCTAATCAGTGTTTTTAATCAATATATTTTTAATTGAATTCCTGATGGAATAATTGGGGTTTTTGGCGGGAAATTTATGTATATAATGATTGTGAGGGCTTAGTAATGTTGTTCTGATGAAGTCCATATCTATTTGGATGAAAGTGCTTAACAATTGCTGACTTTTTGTACAATAAAATACGTGAGCTGTGTTTGGATCCTTGCCTGGATTTTTTCTTGCTGGTTTCCAGTTGATTTTGTCGTATTTTCTAGTAGGTGCCAACAACATAACCAGCATCCATTCAGGGCTAGTTGTTCTCTGGTTTTACAATATTTGTGTGAGTTGCTATCCTATAGATTTCTTACTTCTCTATCAAGGTTTATCAACCATTTCAGTGTATCTACACATGGATCCCACTATTTAAATGTATTCTCATGTCAAAATGTTTTGAAAGAGATTTTGCATAAGAGGCCTCCAAGAAAACTGGTGCCCCCTCCTTGACATCTTAGTTTTGTGTTAGAGTAGCTAACACTTGCCCCATCTGAGCCAGCTAACCTGGATGAATTGAGGTTCTTAGTACATAAAACAGTTTAGTTGATTGCTCTGACCACTGAAAGAAGGGTATCTGAGTTGGAAGTTCTTATTGTGAGTCAGCCACATCTCATTTTAACACAGAAAGGATTTTTTTAAGAACTATTCCTTCTTTTATGCCTAAAGTGGCATCCAAGTTCACTTTAAGCCAAACTATCCATCTCCCTGTTTTCTTTCCTCAACTTAAAACATACTCTATAGCTTGGATGTCCACAGACAACCCGGGTATTATCCTGAACAGAATGAAATCTTTTAGATCTTTATATCAATTTGTCATTTCTTGGGAAGATAAGAAGAAGGGACACGTGATAAAACAGACTATTTTCAAATGGTTGTCGATGGCTATTACCCTTTATTATACTCACCACAACAAAACTGTTTCAGGCAGGGTCAAGGCTCATTCTACCAGGGTCTTGGCTTCATCTATGGCTTTCTGAAAAGGGATAGATTGTAGAAGTATTCTAAAAGCAACCACTTGGTCTTCTGTACATACGTCTACAAGGCATTATAAGCTTGATTCCTTCTCAAGGTCTAGATATGGTTTCGCTAGGACCATTCCCCAGGGGCTCTAGACTCCTCTTCTTCTTCCATCTACCAAATGTAGTAAGTTAAGACATTAACTGTCATAAAGTTAAGGTTACTGCAGCAATGATCAATATGACGAACATAGTACAATTGTATAAGTAAACTTACCATAACAGCAAATGTTCAAATGATCTCTGCTGCAGTAGCCACTCCCTCCATCTCATAGTTTTTTGGTGGACATTTTATGACTGGGTGTGGACATTAAATTTTTTACTGTTCCTATCAT
The DNA here is from genome assembly GCF_019279795.1 of Protopterus annectens. NCBI lineage: Eukaryota > Metazoa > Chordata > Ceratodontiformes > Protopteridae > Protopterus > Protopterus annectens. Next base: position 1,045,556,017 of record NC_056748.1, read on the forward strand.
TGTCCTTTCAGCGTTCAACCTCCCTCTCTCTGTTGGCATGAAAGCTTTGAAAGGCTTGGCTCCAAAACCTGTCTTTTTGTCAGCTCAGCTTAAGCTGATTGACAGTTTGGTCACATGGAAGGTGCTCTGAAGCTTTAAAAGCTGGATGGCTGTTATATCCTTGGTAGAATATAACCCCATATAGCTAAGGCTGCTGCAGCAATAATCATTCAAACATCTATTGTTGTGGTAATTTTACATCCTACACTAAATTTTAATGGCCCACTAAACTAAATAACATCATTCTGCTCTGTCAAGTAAGATTCTATTTACTTGTAGCTTTAATGATGTTTACAGAATCACCTGTTTGATAATAATGTCAATTTGACCACTTAGTATATTGCACATGGTTTTTCACATTATTGACTTCTTTCTCAAAGAACGCACACTGTGTATACTGCAGAGATATAGATGTGCTATTCTGCATTGTATAAAATACTCAACACATCCAGTACTTCAAATGTGATGAAGTATACATGTAAACCAACTGCAGTAGCAATGCACTGAATGTGAGATAATTTTGCTGTTATCTTGCCCACACATTTATTGATGTTGTTTGCTATGTATCCATATGCAGTCATATGGGCATACTTATCTTTCTGTTTCATCAAATGTAAATGCTCAACAGGGTGAATGAAAATTGTTTAAAAGAAAACACGTGGATTGTGTGGCATTAAGAATGAAAATTATCATGTTGTTTTTTCTTTTGTATTAAATCATGTCCACACAGCAGTCATCAGGCTACTGAGTATAAGGAGAGTTGTGATAATTTATCATGGCAGTTAAAGGATTTGAGGCCTTTAATTTTTTTGGTCAGGTGTCTTTGGGTCCTCTCCAATTGAGTGATATGCTTTCATTTATACATACCAAAGGTGGCACTCTATTCAATGATGGGTCTGATAAGGGAAGAGTACAGTGGTAGAATGATGTCTTTGAATATTGAATGTATTCCCTTTGGCCAAACAGAAGGATTTCCTGCCAATGTTAGAAACATGATCAAATGAGAGAGCTGTCCAAGTAAGTACCCAGGTCTCATATGACAATACAGTAGTGCCTCTATTAATGAATTAATATCTCTGTTATCCTACTTCTTAGGGATATAAAAACTCAAAATTATTTCCATAATAAAATCCATAGAAAAGAAAAGAAAACTTAAGGATACTAAATAATTTAGAAACACTAAACAAAATAAACTCACATATAGCTAGTATCATCTCACCAAATATCACATCAGGACCTGTTTCTTTTATTCCTTTATAATTTCTTAAGAACTTGTTACTGAACTATTATAACATTCTTTCCACAAATCCACAATTTTCAAGACCTGCTTCCAAAAAAATGTATTATTATTTTACATTTGTTAACTGGGGAAGTTCGATTATCCTACTTCTTAGGTATATAAAAACTCAAAATTGTTTCCATAATAAAATCCACAAAAAAGAAGAGAATGTAAGGACACTAAATAATTCAGAACCACTAAATTAAATAAACTCACATATACCAGTGTCCTATTATGGCCTGTAGCTTTTATTCCTTTATAATTTCCTAAGAACCTATTATCATCCTATCACAACATTCATTCCATAAACCCACAATTTCCAAGGCCTGCTTCCAAAAAATGTATTTATTATTTACATTTGTTGACTTGGGAAGTCCAGCTGGGCACAAAAGCCACTTTTCAGTAGAGGCCCGGGGAGAAAAGCCCCAGTACATGCAGTACAAACAAAATCTTTTAAGTTGTATAATATTGACAGTTTCAGACAGAATACAATTAAAATAAATTGTACAATATCAAAATACATATGATAGTAACAATACATACAGTACTAAATATTATACTAATTATATTCTGTACAGATATAATTAAATAACTATGCAGTAGGGTAGATATGAAGTATAAAACATTGAGCTATTTACAAAGGGTGGAAAGCAAAAGGCTGATTTAACTATGAGATATAAATGAAATGAGTGGTAAAAGAGTTAAGAGAGGCATAAGTAGAAGCTGGGTGAAGATAAAGTGATAGTTGCTAAGAGAGTACAGAAGAGCAGAGATACAGTAGACAAGAAGGAAGAAAGCAGCGATGTCGTATTTATCCTGAAGATGTACAAAACCAGGATGTTATGAAGTGTTTTCTTTGATGTGTTTTAAAAGCATGTGGGAAGGCATTTTTGAGGGAAGCTACAGAGAGTCTAAGGAGGTTCCTGATGCATTTTGGGCTTTAGTGACAGAGAAGAGAAGTTTGTCTTTAGAGTGAGGAGTTTTCTTTGGTAGGGTGTTAATGATGAAGCATGTTTTTCGTGCTAGAAAACTTATCAGGGTAGTATATTACAGCATGATCTAGAAGTAGCTGAGTATTAGTGGGGCTGATGCGGGAGTTCAGTCCAATTTAGTTGTTTAAGGTCAGAACAGTGATGATTTCTAAAGGGGTGATTTGCAGCAAAGCGAGCTATTTTATTGTAGCATTGTTACAACTTTGTGTAGACATTTGTAGGTTGGTAAAAAGTAGGGAGGCATACAGAAGAACAGGTAAGAGGTAGGCTTTAGTTATGGTTTCTCTAATTCTGTTAGGAAGGATTTTGTTCTATACAAAAGGCCCAATCTTTTAGTGTTTTTTTTAATAACAGTTTGGAAATCTAGGTCAAATTTCAAGCTGTCATCAATTATGAATGGTAAGAGTTTGGTGCAAGGGATGTGTTCAATCAGGGTGTTAGTTAATTAAGTGATTTTGACAAGCGTTTTGCTTTGGGAGAATCTTTTTGGAGTTAAAAGTAATAATTTCATTTTTTTGAGAGTTAAGTATGAGTTGTGAGTTGCCTAGCCAGGATTCTGTAGACAAAATATTCTTGAGTAATTTCTTGAAGTTTTTGTAGGTTAGAGGTTGTGCATAAGAGTGTAGAGTCACCTGCATATTGTACAAGAGCAGCCTGCTTAGAAGCAGTGTGTAGATCATTTATAAATATATTAAACAGGAGGGGTCCAAGTATGGAACCTCATGCTACTCCTACAGTAATGGTTAGAAATTAAGAGTATTCTTGCTAACATTTGACTGCTTAGATTCTATCGGTCTATTAGGTAGCTGTTAAACCAGGAGGAGGAGGAGGGCGAGACACTCAAGGAGGAGAGAGTTTTAGTAATAGTTTATGGTGAGAGATGCTGCTGAAAGTTTTGGACAGGTCTAGGAATAAGAATGACACTAGGTCTCTGAAATGTCTATTTTTCTTAATGGTATCAACAAAGTGAAGTACAGCAATAGTGGTGCTATGGTTGGGATGAAAACCATGTTGTGTGGGAGAGAGAGAAAATTGAATGTGGTAAGGTACTGAAGTAATTGTCGAATGGTTACACTTTTCTAATATTTTAGACAACAGAGGCAGGATGCAATTGGTCTGAAGATGGAGTAATCAGCATAGGGTCCTCCTTTATAAAGAGGAAGTATGTATGCCAGGGACATGAAATGCCAGAATAGATATTGGATATAGCAGAGCTTCAGCTGCAATTTTTATGAATTTAGAAAGAAGGTTGTCTGCAGAAGAGCTTGCAGTTTTTAGTTTCAGGAGATATTTCCTTATGGTGGAGTTAAGGACAGGTTGAGTGAGAAGTGTGCATCCATGGGGATTTGTTGGTGGGTAGTTGGTTTCATGGTAGGGTTCTCTTTGATAAGTGAGGCTACAGCATGAAGGAAGTATTTGTTAAAGTTATTAATTACTGTTGATGAAATGTCTTCTGGGGAGGGAGAGGGTTGTTGACCTTGGCCTGGATTTAGTAGGTTTTGGACTGATAACCAGAATTTTTTAGGATTACTTTGGTGTGTCTGCTATAAGTTAAAGTAGTGAAGTTATTTGTCAAGCCTTATACTATCTCTCTGTAGTGTAGATGTTTTTACCTAGGATTTGTTAGTTGGCCATGCTTTCCAAGCCTTGTTTCTAAGCGCCATTAGTTGTTTACTGTTTTAAGACAGCCACGTAGCTGGATTAAGTTTAACTTATTCTGTCTTGATGGGAGCACGTTCGTTCAGTATATTGGTAAATGTTTTGTTAAATTCAAGGGTGACTTTGTCCAAAGAAAGACTTTTTAACATATTCCAATTGAACTGCTTGAGAGTGGAGATGAAATTGTCTACATTAAAATTGGATAGGTTATGCACATGGTTTACTATCAAAATGTTGAAGTGGATTCAGTCAAATCCACTTAGATGAAGTCCAAAAGCCAAACGGTGACAATGTCGAACCCGACATTGTCGAAGTACAAATCTCACCCCTATCTCAACCGATGTTAACACTTGTTCTGAGGTCGAATTCGAGATATACTTTGACAATGTTGGAATTCGACATTGTCAACTTTCGCGGACACAGGTTGATGATACCATCATTCGACAGAGTCCGCTTAAACATTGTGATAGTAAACCTATGCACATTCTTGTATGAGTGATATTTTACTGGATTGTATACAAGCCTGTTAGCAAAACTGGGCAGGTGGTCACTTAGGTTGTCAGATGCTGTACCAAAGTTATAGATATTACAACGTTTGAGATAATCCTGTCTAGCTTAGAAGCCTCAGAGGAGGGCTTGTTATGTTTTGTTGGCGTACTGATGAGCTGAGAGAAATTATACAGGTTAATACTGGTAGTGGGAGTATCAGATACAATTGGGGCCCAGTCTACATTAAGGACCCAGGAATGATGGTTTCTTGGGGTATGCTGGTAGATGCCCAGAAAAGTATGCCCTGTGCTGATGTTATTGCCAAGGGGAATATATAAGTCTATAATACATATGTTCTTATAAGAGTTTAGTTTGAGTAAGCCGGTATGAATCTCTGCATTATTTAATGAAAGCTGTTTTTTCTGATAAAGGGATATGTTCAGATGGTTTGGAAATATAATAGCCACCCCATCTGCTCTTTTAGTTATACAGTCTGCTTGAAACATACTATATCCTGGAGGTATGATTTCAGTGTCTTTGATTTCAGGTTTTAGCCATCTTTCTGTGATACTAAGGATGACAGGGTTGCAATGAGATATGAAAGCATGCAGTTCAATTACACTGTTGCAGATGCTTCTAAGGTTAAGGTTTATAAATTTCAGACTTGTTTTATCTGAGTTAGAGGAGTGAGGCATTACATTATCAGTTGTTCACTGGGCTATTATGGAGGAAAAATGTTGTGGTTGGACCTGGGTTGGGATGAATGTCACCGCATTGTTGCAGACTGGGTAGGGTCTACTTCAGTCTGCCAATTAAATCTTTAATACCATTTTAATCTTTTCTTATATTAATCACTTCTTCATTTTCATGTATCTAAACCTCATGTATTGTGCTCCACAAGGTATACAAATATCATCTCCATCTACTGATAAAATTATAACAAAATAAATGATACTAAAAATTACAGCATAACCTCCATAATTTCCTTGCAAAATCATTGTAACTCACACTCTAACTTCAAATACAATTTGTATTAATGGAACACATTTTGTATTTATCTGCCTCTTTGTTTTTATGTACCTCAAGCCAAAGCGCATCAGCTTGATATGAAAGTCTTACCATCACACTTCACTATTTTAACAGATCCACTAAATAACCAGTTATTCATACAAATGACCTTAGTTTTTCAAAATAATGTTTATTGTGTGTTTGTTGTATAGAAATCTTCTTGGTACACTAGTGCTCTCCTACCTCTACGGCTTCTTGTACCACCCTCATTCAATAACTACCTTAGAATGTGCTGAAAAAATAGGGGTTCTGGTTAAGGCATGAAGAGGAGGAGGCAAGTCCCAAGGGGGAATCAGGTCCTTCTCTGGAGGTCTAAGAAGGAAGTTCCTTTCAAAAGGGCTTTGGACAATGTTAAAGAAGCAGTGGGCAGATGGTCTTGACCCACATGGAAATTGGAAATGGCCACCTGTTGAACCTTAATAGTACAGTAGCTAGCCCTAGACTGGAAAAGGACAATTAAAAAAATGTCAGAATAGCACCCAACTGAGCAGAAGAAGGATCCAACCCTTTAGAAATGACCCAAATGGTAATTTTTTTCCACTTTTTACCATAAAACTTTCTGGTGGATGGCTTTTGAGGAGAAGAAAGGATATGCACAACTTTCATTAGGTAGCTTGGGATCTCTGGCCGTCATTTTTGAGGGGAGGAACAAAGCGGTCAACCTGAGGGCTTTCAGATTTCAGTGAGGCTGGCCAAAGGGTGGGAATTCAGAATACTTGTCCATCTACCAACTTAACTGAATAAACTACTTGAAATCTCAACAAGGAGTCTTTATTCCTCCCACAGGGAGGGTATCAGACAGACAGAGTCTCATAGATCTGCTAGCTAAAGTGATTTTATCTGGACTAATCCACTGTACTCTGCTTCTTGTAGGACCCATTACCCTCTAGGTCATAGGAGACATACCAGACCTAACTCAAGCTTTCTGGAAAACAAGAAGTTATGTACTCACCATAACATTCGATGTATATAGTCCATCTCGCCTCACATTCTTACCTGTGGGTTCGGAGCCGAACTTCGGCTCCGACTCGGCCATACTCTAGCTTGAAGTCTTCAATTGGCTCGTGGCTAAGAGGTATCCCATGCTGCAACGCGCCTATCCCCAGATCTTGTTTGCTGCAAGCTCACATACACACACACCAACACACTGAGAGGAAGAACCACCTCAACACATCAAAAGGAGTGCTGAAAACAGAGACTCGACCTCTAGGTCCTCCAGGAGGGGGTAGGTGGGTGGGTTAGTAAAAATGTGAGGCGAGATGGACTACATACATCAAATGTTATGGTGAGTACATAACTTCTTGATGTTATGTAGTCCAATCTCACCTACATTCTTACCCGTGGGACAGCGTTCCTAGCACCTGAACCTTGGGTGGCTCACTGGAAAATACTCCTGAGCACTGTGGAACCAAAGGAAGATCTGCCTCTAGATATCAGATCCAATTTGTAGTGACTAATAAAGGTGTGAGGAGATTCCCAAGTGGCTGCAGCACAAATATCATCCATAGACATCTTAGCCTGAAAGGCAGTAGAAGCAGACACCGAACGTGTAGAATGAGCCTTCACTTTAAAGAGTAATTCCTTGCCATTTGAAGTATATATGAAGGAAGTGTAACTAGAAATCCATCTGGATAGAGTTACTTTAGAAACTGGAGTCCCGAGTCTATTGTCTGAAAATGAGACAAAGAGTTGATCAGATTTCCTAATATCTTTTGTTCTATGTAAATAGAAATGCAATTGTCTGTGGACATCTAGCTGATGAATCTTAAATTCTGCCCTGTTAGAGAATTCAGGGAAAAATACAGGCAGCTCAATGGACTGGTTGAGGTTGACCACTGAAGCAACCTTAGGCATAAAGGAAGGATTAGGTCTTAGCTAAATTCCTTTCTTGTGAAATACCAAATAAGGGGGCCGAACCGATAAAGCTTGGAGTTCAGAGACCCACCTAGCTGAAGTGATGGCTATCAAAAAGATTGTCTTCCAAGACAAAAATTTAATGTCACAGGTTGCAGCGGGCTGAAAAGGAGGTGAGGTAAGCCACTGTAACACAAAATTAAGGTCCCATGGCATTACAGGATCAAAGACTGGAGGTCGAAGTAGCATAGTCCCTTTCAGAAAAGCCCTACAAAGTCTGTACACCATTAGACTGGGTTCATTAGCAACATGAAAAGTAGAAATGGCTGCCAACTGCACTTTGATAGTTGCTGCAGCTGATCCCTGGCTAAACAGTTGAGAAAGAAATTCTAAAATTGATGAAATGGGAGCTGTATAGGGATCAATCTGCCTTTCATGAGACCAAATGGAGAATCTCTTCCACTTACTGGAATAAATCTTCCTAGTAGAAGGCTTGTGGGAAGAAGACAGAATATGAATCACCTCCAGTGAAAAATCATGAAGCCTGACTAGGGATGGAACTGAAGCAGTGATGCTGTCAACCTGAGGGTCTAAATGGAGGGGTGGAACTGCCCTGACATATGAGTTAACAGATCTGGCTCTGGGTCCAGAATCCACGGATCATCCATTAGATAAGGGTGGAAAAAAGGAAACTAGATCTGATGATGCCAGTGTAGTGCAATCAGTATCATTTTGCTTTCCAAGGAATGTGCTTTCTGAATAACCTTCGTTATCAGGGGGGATTGGAGGGAAGGCATAGAGAAGACTGGAGGGCCAATCTTGAACTAGAACATCCCTGGGTGCCTCCCCCTTCGGGGGGATAAGGATGAAGTAGCTGCTGCATTTGGCATTGAGGGAGCTGGCAAACAGATCGCAGTAAGGCTGACCCCATCTGCGGAAAATCCGCTCCGCCACTTGTTCGCTCAGAGACCACTTGTGAGGCATCAGAATAGCTCTGCTCAGCCTGTCAGCAATCACGCTTGACTTCCCTGGTATGTGCATTGCCACTAGAAAGCAGTGGGAAAATACTGCCACACTCGAAGTGCCTATCTGCAAAGGGGATACGACCTGGTTCCTCCCTGTTTGTTCAGATACCATACCACTGACATGTTGTCTGAGTGGATTGCAATTGTCCCATGAGGAAGAAAGCCTTGAAGTGCTTGCAATGGTAATAGCACCGCTCTCATCTCTAAGACATTGATATGCAAATGGATCTTGTGTTCTTGCCATGTGCCTTGGACTGTCCTGCCGAGATAATGCCCCTCCACCCGATCTGGGAGGCATCCGTGGTCACCATGGCAACCGGAGAAGGAAGAACGAAAGGCATAACTGTTGAGATTGCTGGTCTGAAGCTACCAGCACAGATCCTGCTTGCACCTGTCTGTAATCAAAATAAGATGGGAGAGCGGGAGATGCTGTAGAGACCATTGGGCAAAAAGTAGCCACTGAAGAAGTCTCATGCCTCATGTGTAGTCTTGCAAGAGGAACTAGCATAATCATGGCAGCCATGGTCCCTAACAACTTGAGGACCACTTCTGCCTTGACCTTCTTCAGTGGTAGCAAAGCGTAGACCTGCTGCTGTAAAACCTGAATTCTCTCTTCTGGTAGGAACACCGTGTCTAATTCGGCACCGATAAAGGTAACACATTGCGAGGGCAACAAAGTAGACTTTTCCCAATTCAAAGTAATTCCCAGACTTTGGCACAGCACAATAGTGGCGTCCCTGGTCTGTAGCAGTAGTTGCCTGGTGGTGGCAGACAGGAGCCAGTCGTCCAGGTATGGAAACACTTGGAATCCCTGACATCTCAAGTGAGCCGTTACCACTGCCATGCATTTGGTGAACACTCTGTGGGCTGTGGTGAGACCAAAAGGCAGGGCGTGAAACTGAAAATGACTGGCTCCCAGCCAGAAGGGTGTGACTTCTGGATGCCCTGTCCATTTTGACATGGTAGTAAGCATCCTTTAGGTCGATGGAGCACATCCACACATCTTTCCCTAATAACGGGAGAATTGACTGTAACATGACCATGCGGAACATGGACTTCTCTACATGAAGGTTCAAACGGCTGAGATCCAAAATGGGTCTGAGGTCCCCTGTTCTTTTTGGCACCAAAAAGAATCTGGAGTAAGTCCCTAATCCTACTTGGTCTGAGGGGCAGGCTGGATGGATCCCTTTGACAGCAACTATTGTGCTTCTAAAGTTGCAGAATCCCTTTGACTGGGTGGAACGTCTGGGATTCTTTTGTTTGGAGGGGGATAAGAAAGAAGGGGAATATGATAACCTCTGGAAATTATCTTTAATACCCACTCATCTTGGGTGATGTCTCGCCAGGCTTCTGGGTATAGAGAAATGCGACCCCCAACTGGCTCCAGAGATGCACAGTTGGGCCTCCCCTCAGGAGCGCCGGTAGGGAGAACCAAGAAAGGAATCGTGTTCCCCCTGGTTATGCGGGCTTCCTCTGCCTCTAGGGCAGCATCTATCTGAATTTCCACTCCCTCCTCTGCCTCTGGAGGGGGAATCACTCTGTCCGTCGTGAAAAAACCTCTGTGACTTTCTGAACCACATTTTTCCACCATTCTGGCCCTTGGGATAAGGTCTAGAAGGCATGGAAAAATGAACTCCCATGGCAGACAGGGTTTTTCCTTCCTGCTCGCACCTAGTGAGAGTGTCCTTCACCTTGGTTCCAAATAAGGATGAACCGTCAAAGGGGACATTAGTGAAGGTAGACTTGAAAGCCTCCATGAAGTTGCACAGACGCATCCAGGATTGTCTCCTAAGACAGACTCTGGAACCTGTAGCCCTGCTTGCTCTGTCGGCTGTGTAAGAGATCAGCCTCATGGAGGAGTTGGTAACAGAATTTAGTGTAGATATCTGAGCACTGACCTTCTGAGCCACAGCATCAGAAATGTTACCCTGTAGAGAATCTCCCAGCTCTTTTAGGAGATCTCTCTGGAGCCGTGTAAAATGCGACAAATGGTTCAGTGACCATAGTGTAAAGGCCGCTGAAGAAAACACATGCTTCCCATACTTGTCCATAGCCCTGGACTCCTTGTTAGGGGGATGGACGGTAGATGAAGTTTCTGCAAGTTCCTTCTTGGTGGCTGCTGCCACCACCATGGCATCTACTGGAATGCCTTTTGTAAGAAATTCTTTATCAGACAAAAACTTGTTGGGTCTCCTAGGGACCGGTTCCACAGTGTCTGGAGTTTCCTACACCTTTCGACAAACAAGGTCCAGGAGCTCATCGAATGGGGGAGAAACCCAAGAGGCAGAGGGTTGGGACCCAAAGGCCTTCAGGAACACCGACTCCTCCTCAGGAGGGGCTTTGGAGGGCCAGTCACCTCTCTGTCTCAATATTTCCAAGATATCTGAGAAAGAGATATCGTCAGAAGATGACTTGGGGGACCCCTCTGACTCTTCGAGGTCGGTGTCAGACGTGAAAAACTCATCTTGGGAGTCAATGTGCTTCCTCTTGCACACTCTCGTTTTGGGGGAAAAAATCTGGGGAGGCCTCAGAAAGCTGGGGACCAGTCATGGAGGTATTCTGAGGCCTTAGGTCTCTGCTGTCCCTAGATAGAGGGTGATCTGAGACTGATATCGGTGCTGGAGGGGAAAGAGTGTCGGTGCTGTAAGATGCAGCTGACGACCTGGCCAGCACACTCCTCATGACCTCGAAAGCTGATCCCCCCTGCTCCAAAGGTCGACTAACCATGGAAGATATGGTAGTAGCTCTCGTAGCCGAGGAGATGAGGTCCGAAGCCGATGTCAGGTCCACCCTCACCCGAGCCGATGCACCGAGAGGAAGGCTAGGAGCTGAAGAAGATCGACCCGAGACCTCCCTCTCGGTTCCGACCAGTGAATTGTGAATCCTGGACCCCATGGATGGCACCAACAGGGTCAGAGCAGAGATCGCAGTCAAGATGCCAAAAGGGGCTACTGGAACCGATCTCACGGCATCCGACAGAATCGACAGCTCTGGCTCCGAAGAAAGGTTTGGAGGAGGAACAGCCAAAGATGAAGGGAGGATGGGCTCCGAAGCTGACTGGGCCGGAGCTGAAAGCAATTTAGCCAGCACCGATGACTGGAGCAGTTTCCTCACCACTCTATCGACATTGTCATCAGAAAGGGTTCTAGAGGACACGGTCGTGGATCTGGATCTCCCTGCAGAGGGAGACCTGTGAGTCGGAGAAACCAGTCGAAAAACTGGAGACCGTCTCCAAACTGATAAATCTGTCACTGGCTCCAATAGACTGGGAGCCGATGTCGACAACATAGATGCACTGCCTTCTGTCGGCCACAAAGCCAGTGGAGCCGAAGAAGCAACTGTAGTTCTAGTGATTTTCTCTGGCAGTTCCGAGGAAATTGACGGAGCTGGAGAGCATTTCTTTGAGGATTTTATGTCTGTTTTTTTTGTCCGGTTTGGAAGGAGAGGATCTGGAACTAGAAGACCTCTCCAAGTCTTCTTCAAAGGAAGGTTTCAGCAATCCTTTTAAAATAAACTTGTTCTTCCTCTCTTGCAGCACACGGGGACTGAAAGCGTGGCAGAACAAGCAGGATTCTTGTAGATGAATAGCCCCCAAGCAATACACACACACTGAGTGCCTATCCATCAAAGACATCTTATTATTACATATGACACACTTTTTAAAGCCCGAAGGCCTGTGCTCTTTAGAATCCTTGGACATGTTGATAGCAAGAACACACACACACATACACAGGGAAAAACAGTAGGGACACCTTCACCAAAGCAACCAAAAATAACCAAGATAGAGCATGGGAAACTAGACCTCTAACTGAAATGGCCTAGAGACCGCGAGATAACCACAGGGAGGACTAGGTCCTATAAGTTAAATGGGCCTAGCCCAGGGAATAAGGGCACCAAAAACAGTCACACAACAAAAAACCGCTAACATGACTACTACACAAAAAACAGGGAAGGACTAGGTCCTCTAACTGAAATGGGCCTAGCCCGTAAACACTAAAGAAGGAAACGGGATACCAATAAAAGTTCAACAGAACCGGTCACACAACCAGCAGAAGCAAAACACACACACTAGCTATGAAAATAGCTTTTGGAGCTACAATATTGAAAAATAAATCGAAAAATTGTACTTAGCCACGGCCAAGAGAGAGACCACATCCGAGCTGTATTAGTGGCAAATGAGATCTAGGGATAGGCGTGTTGCAGCATGGGATACCTCTTAGCCATGAGCCAATTGAAGACTTTGAGCTAGAGTATGGCCGAGTCAGAGCCGAGGTTCGTCTCGGAACCCACGGGTAAGAATGTAGGCAAGATTGGACTACATAACATCCTCTGTTTTCAAAACACTGGTGTGCAGATATCTTTTGACCAGGTACTTTGGATTGGACAGTCTTCCCTTCATAATGCACCCCTCGGGGGGGGGGGGGTGGAGCTTCCAAGATCATTGTAGTTGTGGGCTGGGGTACAACAAACAGCTGTGCCAAGGAGACATGGTCTCATGTCAGCCAACATGAGATGTGATGGCAGTCAATCTTGGAGAGATGAACAGAAAAATTCATTGGGTGAGTTGACATAGACCACTGGACAGAATCCACTGAAGGATGATCATTAAGAATCTGGTTAATGGAACAAGACAGATTTCAGTGGCCATCAGCTTGAGAAGGAGAATAACGTAGGAAGTGAGTATCCACTAAAGAAGCAAAATTTGATTAGCCTTAAGACATAGGGATGACAGCCTTAAGAGAGGAAGTCTGGCAATCTGACTGGTCATGCCTAGATGACAACTTATAAATTCTAGAGCTTGAATAAGTTTCAAGTTGTATTTGTCAAAACTGACTGTAATGACCAAGGACAGGCACAGATGGAGCAGCAAGTCTTTCACCTGAACCAATGATGCCCTTGAGGTCACCATAATGAGCCAGCCCAGGTAAGGAGAGACTAAGAATGCCTGCAGCCTAAACAATTTGCTACCACTGCTATGCATTTGAACACCCAGGGAGTTCTGGTGAGACCAAGGGGCATTGCACGAAACTGTTAGTGACTGGATCCCAACCTGAAGCACAAGAACTTCCTGGAATGCCTTTGCAATCTTTATGTAATAGTAAACATCCTTGAGGTACAACCAAGCACATCCAATCTTCCTTCCTTGGTAGAATGGACTGCATCATTACCATTACGAACTTGGCCTTTCTGACAAACACCTTTAACTTGCTTAGGTCTTTTTTTTTTTGGGCAACAGAAAGAATCTTGAATTAAATCTGGATCTTTTCATCTAGCAGGACATCTTGGATTACTCATTTTGTGAGCAGCTTTCAAATCTCTGCTGTTGCAAGGGATTTCTGTCTTAAACTTGTGGTAAATTGACAGGGAATGGTGTAGCCTCTGGAAATGACTCTCAACACCCAGGCTTCCAATGTGATGGCCTACTAAGCTCATGGGTGGAAAGCCAAGCACCACCCCAAAATGCTTCCAGAGTGCACCAGTAAGACAAACCTTCAAGAAAACTGGAAGTGCTTACAACAGAAAGGGGGACAGTTTCATCTGCAGCATCCTGAAGAATCTGTTATGACGTACAGAACAGCTGTCCCCCCATTTTGTAAGAATATCCTCCGAGTGGTGGAAAGCAAACTCCCAAGGCAGGCAACATACTGCCATCCTGTTCACTCTTGGTCAGTGTTTCCTTGATCTTAGGACTAAATATTGTGGTCCCATCAAAGGGGGCATTCATGAAAGATGCCTTGAAGCACTCCACAAAATTACACATGTGCATCCAGGCATGTTGGTGAAAAGTAATGCTGGTGACTGCCACCCAAGCTGTACCATCCACTACATTGGAAATGAGACCCATGTAGACATTTGACATGGATAACATGGTGGCCAATTGAGTCTCCAGGGACTCAACAATTGGAAAACCACAGACTTAGAAACTTCATTGATCAAATCCATCTGAAGCATAGTCAGGTGCACCATACAGTTCAGTGCACAGATGGTGTAAGCAGCTGAACATGTGCACTTCTCAAACTGGTCCAGTGCTTGTGACTCTGTGTTCAGGGGATAAACTGATGCATTCTCCTCAGAGAAATTTCTCTTTCTGGTTGTTGCAACAAGAATGGCATCAATTCCAGGGCTCTTGGTACAGTAAGACCTGTCCTTGGGAGGGACCAAAATTGTTTTAATCTTGCACAGGATTGGTTCTACCACATCAGGGTTTCTCCCAGCATTCCTGGACACAAGGGCGATGAATATGTCAGGAGGGGATACTTCTCTGGACGTGGATGAGCCCACACCAAAAGCCTTGAGAAAGACCGACTGCGGAGGTGAAGGTGCTTTGGTGGTCCAACTCCCTTGCTGTCTCATCAATTCAAAGAGATGGACAAAAGAGGTGTTATCACAAGACAGTGTTGGGGACTCTTTCCCTTCATCAAGGTCAGAATCTTTGGTTAGAGGTTCCTTAGGGGAATCCAAGTGCTTCCTTTTATACTGATGTTCTAATGCCCTTCCACTGGGGGAATATAGAAGCATTAAGCAGGCTGCCCCTAGGCTAGGTGATATGAAGCCAAAGTCACAGGGAGACAAGAAGGTTGTGGGGGGGGCTCTGACATTGTGTGTGATGATCCTATCTCTGAGCGAAACAAAATCCTCTATGTGATATTGAATATTGATGCTGAAGCTGAATGACTGGGGAAGGACCTTTCTCAATCCACAGACTTAGGAAAGACAACCACTCCAGCCACAAGCCCAGGCAGTTCTTAAGCCATGAGCAATAATGAGCTATCCATAGCCAAAGCACCCAGGGGCAAGGATGGCTCTGACAGCTTTTGAACTTAACTCAACCCTCAGCAGTGACCCTATGACTCCAGGATGTAGTCAAATATATCAAAGGTCATGGTTAGCACACTAAAGTCAGCCAATCTGTCTGCACCAACAAGGGGACAATGCAAAGGGTTGTCAGATATAGGGCTGCAGGCACCAAAGGGTGGATAAGGAAAGGAGCAATTAGATATGGGCTGGAGAGCTCTCTTCACCCTCAGAGCCGAGGTGGTGTGAATGATCCACCAGGTCATTCTGGGCCTTTTGAAAACTTTTCATCATCTTGTCCAGAACTATCTCTTTCTAATACTCTGTGTAGACCTTGGTGACCTATAAGAAGCCATTGAGGATGGCTTGTTGGGTTGGTGCAGGGGTTTGTCTTATTCTCAGAATCAGAAAGGGGCAGACTGGACCCATGGAGGAAAATGCTCTGGGGAGAGATCCAGAGTAATGGCCAGGAAGGAAAAGTGGAGTTGACCAGACATTGAGATGCCTAACCCATTTTTGTCTGAGCACCAAATGGTGGAGACTTGAGCAGAAGTGATTGGTTTTGACACCAAATCCATAGCGGAAGGCCAGAAGGGAGAGGGCATTGGGGCCTTCTGCACCAGCATATCATCAGTAGAAACTTAGCAGAGCATCTCTTGACTTCTTTATCTTCTTCTCTACTTCTATCCTTTTCTCTCTCTTTTTTGTTTCTGTCCATAGCCTTGTCCTCCTTTTTCAAAACAGATGTTTTAGACAGATAGGGCAACCAAGAGGCTTAGGACTCAGCTGAAGAAGAGGTGGGAAGAAGCCCTTTCATTACCAGTTTGGCCCTGCGATCATCAAACACCCTGGCTCTGAAACAAGCACAGAAATGGCAGTCAGTATTTAAATGGGATACCCCCAAGCAATAAATGCATTGGTCATAGGAGTCATGAGGTGGCAGTTTATGACTGCACAACAAGCATTTTCAAAAGGTCAAAGTCTTGTCCACTGCAGAAATAAAAACTCAGCACACCAGCGTAAATGTCACAGAGAAATATACACAGTAAGTACAATTGTACTAAACCAACAGTAAAGACAAAAGGCTAAAACAGCAATCTCTAATAGTACAGAAAAGTCACTACTTTATAAGACAGATGAAACAAAAGAGCTCCAACAGTAGTTTTAACTAACTAACTTTAACCTAACAAACAAAGAGCACAGAAAAAAGACAAAGCCAGTAAGATGGTGAATGGGAGCAAAGGTCATGCAGCCAAAAGATAAACTAATTGCAGAACTATATATCTATGAATTAGGAAAGTTTTTTGAGAGGTGGTGAAGGAAACCAAATGCTAGCTAACTACCCAGGAAAGATAGGAAAATGTGGAGCAAAAAGTCACTGAGCACTTATTGTCAATGAAGCTTCAGTAGTACTCATCATATGACAATAAAGAGCGGTAAATGAGATCTGAGGAGATTTAGTCAGGTGCAGCATTATGTGAGAGTTGCAGCTTTGTAGACAAGACAATGATGTGCCAGTTTTAAATACAATTGGATCCAATAATTCACAAGTTCGGGCAGACAGAAAAAATAAAATTGGCTCATCTTCTCATTAGTAAAAGGATTTTTCAAACATACCCTGCTGATTTTTTTCCCAGATATATATTTGTCTGCTTTCCTCTACTTTAAGTGTATCAGTAGAAATATCAGATCTATGGCAACTGACTGTGTACCATTTGCTTGAACCCCCAGGTACTTGCTGCCAATTGCTCCAAATAACAAATAGTCTGAAGTGTCAGTTGTTCTGTTGTGCAGGAATGACTGATAGGTTGTCAGAGTGCTATTAAAAACAGGAAAGGGTGTGGTTTAGCTGTAGATTTAGTGAAAGCTGGTAGAGTGTACATGGATAGTGCAGAGAAAGAGAAGATGGAAGGTGTTGACTTGGTGGAGAACCCTGCTTAGAAGAAAATGGATTTTGAAAGTTTGTCAGGATGTTCAATGCTTTGGAGTGTCCTGGTATACACGGTGAAATGTATATGACTTCTGTTAGTCAGAGAGTGAAGCCTAAATTAATTGTGGAAAGAAAGGCTAATGGCAAGAGGTACTGGTGTTTTTTTTTTTAAAGAAGAAAATTACGTGCCATGGACAAGTTATTACGCTGACTGTAGAAAACTGGAACTGCTAAAGTTACTCCAGTACCACTAGCCTCCTAATGCAGCTAGTATCCAAGATGGTGTACTTTTGAATGATAAGAGGATCTTGAATTCTAAAACAAATGATGTGCCATCAGCAATTTATTTTATTTTATTTTGCATTTGTTTACAATTACTAGTGCAGTAACTGTAAAAGCTAACCTGAAAATTGTACATTTACCAGACAAGCTTGCCATGAAGCAGATGATTATCAGGAAGACATATGCAACCTTTGACAAGGTTTTCCAAAAAACACTGCTGACCCTCTCAGTTGTGGATCCTGATAAGCACCCCTTGAGAGGGAAAATCTCCTATTCCAACAAGCTTGCATGCATAATAATAATAATGCATATATTCAAACTTGTCACTTTATGAATTGTAAAACTAGTAAAATGGATTTGTTTCAGAGGCAAGCCCCATGTGCTCCCTTGTGGGAGACTTTGGACCTCACAGGCCTTTTACATTTTTAGAATTCCACTCCAAGGCAGCGCTGTTCACCTCTGAGAAAAAGCCATTGATGACAGGTAATGAAATGCTCTTTATAGGAAGTGCTCTGACAATGAGCCACCCACAGCTCACTACCCTGTGAGTATTATGGTCTCACTTCAAAATTAAGTAAGCCGTAGAACATGAGCAACTGCTGTCTTGAGTTGTTATGCAAGAGCAATTGTGAATCGAGCTTGATTATTCTAGTAAGCGTCAATAAGCCTCATTTGATATGACATTTCCTTTTGTTTTGTTGTGCAACTTTCTTTTTAAAAGTCCAAACCGAAAGGTAAAAAAGGCCACACAGACGTACTATTCAGTAAAAATTGCAAAAAAGATCCAGCCAAGCTAGAGTTTAATTGTGTAATACCTTAAACCTTCTGAAGAGGATCAGCCTCCAGTGCAGGAGGTTTAGAGTTTTATAAAGTGAAGACTTGAGCTTAGCTTGGGTCTCTCTAGCAATTTTTATTTTCTTTTTAAAAGACTCCGTTTACTTTTTCACTCACCAAAACAGCTTTAATAATATCAGAACAGTTGTCTTCTAGCAAGTTGACCAGATCGGACTGTAGCTAAGACTTGCTCCTTTTCTTTGACTGTACTCTAGTAGATCATTTGGATGTAACAGATTGATATCAACCCCCTGTTTTAAACAGGTTGAGCTTTCTCATTTCCGTACTTTTGAGACTGTAATCCTATTTCACAGCACCAGGCTACATCACTGATTCAGAATACACATTCCAGGACAGCTTAATATTTTCTCAAATTTGACACAATGTTCTCACACCAGCTGCTACTCAATACCTCTTCTCCACCAGAGTCCTTTCTTGTTCAATCTTACCACTCTCTCTTGTCCACAGAAAAATGTGTGGATACTCCTATGATGCAATGTATTCTCTGCTCACACTCTAGACCCTGCATACCTTCACATTTTGATAATTCTGCATTACAGGCTTTCAACTTGTATTTATCAGGCTGTGGATGGCATTTCATTACTGAAACTAAGCGGAAATTCCTTAAGATTCCAAGAGCAGGATAAGTTATTTCTTATACTTATTTCACTGAACTGCACTTCTGAAACGCTTATGGTTGTGCTATACAGTTAATCTACTACATTTTGCACTGTTATAAAGCTTTTTTTACTGTTGCATTTATGTACTGTTTTATACTGTTTTAACTGTATTTTTCATTGCTATATACTGTTTCATTACTCTAAATGCATGTTTTCTGAATTACTTAACTGTAAACTGCTTTTTCATACTGAGAGTTGTATTTTCTGTTTGTGAGTGCTCTGAGCTTTTTTGTGCATTTTTGATTTTTTGAGGTTTCTGTGTTCTAATCTAGTCTGTTTACAATTAAAAGCATTCTCTAGAGTCTGCTTGCTCCGTGATCTGTTTTAAAACTTTCATTTAGAGGCTACAGCTAGGAACTGTAATAGTGTGCATTACTATAATTGCATTTTTATTTAATTACTAAATTGTAAACTGCTTTTTCATACTGAGACTTATATTTTCTCTTTGTGAGTGTTCTTTTATTCTATGCTATTAAAGTGAGGTTTCAGTGTTCTGTTCAGGTGGCATAATCTTGATAGAGGCCTACTGTTGTCTAGGCCTGTTAGTTTTGTTTGAGTTTCCTGTGTTTCTGGCAGCCATTTTCTGCTGATAGTCTGTCTTCATTATTATTGAGAGTAACAGGGCCTCCTGACCTTCTGTAGTACGAGTGATTGGGTAATAGCAGGGACTGAGTAGTAATTTGATCTTCTAACTCTTCCATCGTTACTGGTATATAAACCCTGTGTCATGAAAAGGTTATGCTTGTATTTATCAGGCTGTGGATGGCATTTCATTACTGAAACTAAGCAGAAATTCCTTAAGATTCCAAGAACAGGATAAGTTATTTCTTACACTTATTTCACTGAACTGCACTTCTGAAACACTTATAATTGTGCTATACAGTTAATCTACTATAAAAAACAAAAAACTCTAGAAGAGTGCTGTTAAGTATCCAAAGGTTTAATAAAATAATAGCATAAAAAACACACAAACTTCAGAGAGATTAGTGCTTTCGGGTGTTAACCCTTCATCAGATGGAAAAGCTCTGATTCTAGGTGCTCCGTGGTGCCATGGGAATTAACAGAAGTACAGGAGGCTGTAGCAGAGACTTTGGACAAATGTTTGTTAGCGGAAACATTTCTATTGGGCATATCTCCTCTGGGTCTAGCCCAAACAAAAATATTTCCTTTAGAGAAATCTGTATAGTCTCTAGTAAGTTTATTCATCTTCACTGTTTTTAGTTTATCATCGCTATCATGCAGAGAGCGATAGACCTCTTCAAGTTTTTGCAAATAGCCATTACCTGTAAAATCATTACACAATTTATGTTGTAAAACACTTGTTTCTTGTTTTAAAGTAGCAATCTCAGGTGCAAAAAAATCATTAAGAAGTTCCATATACTGGAAACTGATTTTAATGTTATTAAGTTGCCATCTTGCCAGTAATTCGGGATAACGATCCCCTTGTGTGGGCATACAAAGGACCCTCATTCCTCGAGGGACAATACCAAACGAAAGACAGTCTAAAAGACATTTTGTGTGGGGAATACACCAGTATACCTATCACCCCTGCTTTGTCTGTAGGTAGCAAGCCCTGTGGCAGATGCAAGGCCTGCCCTCATATCCTTCAAGATACTTCCTTTGTGCATCCTGTTTTATACTGTTTTAACTGTATTTTTCATTGCTAGATACTGTTTCATTACTCTAATTGCATGTTTACTGAATTACTTAACTGTAAACTGCTTTTTCATACTGAGAGTTATATTTTCTGTTTGTGAGTGCTCTATCCGAGCTTTTCTGTACATTTTAGATTTTTTTAGGTTTATGTGTTATAATCTAGTCTGTTTACAGTTAAAAGCATTCTCTAGAGTCTGCTTGATCTGTTTTAAAACTTTTATTTAGTGGCTACAGCTAGGAACTGTAATAGTTTCCCCACCCACCCTACCTAGTGTTGTGGTGTTCTTATACTTGGCGGCTTTGCAGTTGCCCACCCATACTATATATTTGATCTGTGACACTCTTCCCAGTCTAGTGTCATTAGTTCATTCAATCTAATAGAGAACATTTGTGAAGGCCAACCCACTCAGATTCTTAACCTTGAATTAACTTCTGTTCCAGCTTTCTCCATTTCCACTTTACTGAAAAAAAAATTCTAAGCTTGCTTCCCCACTTTCCTGTAACAAGTTTTGTCGAGATACTAGGTATAAATCCCTATGTTTCTAAGCTCCTGAGCCCCCCCCCCCGCCACTTAACTAGGGTTGAACTATTCCTGGCGCCATAACGTCTGCTCTTCAAAATTTCCCTTGCAACTAGCCAGCTTTTAAGTTTTAGCACTCAAATATGTTTCTTTGAACTCAACACTTGTTCAGAACTTGTTGTAAGCACTAAATAAGCTACAAATTACTACAGCACTCAACTTTCCTCACTTGTCTAGAGGAAAACAGTTTTTAGTACTTAATAAATAAGCACTTATCCAGGCATGTCTACAGGTCAGCTTCTGGCATGTTCTCCTGTCTACCTGATGAATCTGGGCATCTTGGAACAATGGAATTGCCTCAAGTCCACAGACAACCCTCTCCTCCTACCACCCAACACTACAACCTGTGAGAGATGCACTTATATAGCCAAACTGGAAGCAAAGCTCTCTTCACCGAAGACTGGACTAGACAGTCAAGAGGAGAAGATAAGCACTTGCACCGCACCACACTCATCACATAGTCCCTCAAAACCTATACCATAAAAACACACACATAGAAACACAAAACACAAACTTACATTCTCGGAGGCTCTCAGAAAAAATCCTGCCCAAACAACCAAGACCTCCAAAGCAGAAATGCCAGGATCCACCACATAATGTACATACTCAGGTCACTCCACAACAAGTACAAATATGACTCTGTCATTGTCCATGTTGGTGTGAATGACCTGAGACATACCTCTGTGGACTACATGAAAAGAGACATGGAGGAGCGCTCAGATCTTCTAGCCCAGGCAGGTGTGACCCTAGCCCTGAGTAGCATCCTGCCATCACCCAGAATGATACCAAAGTACAAGGATAAAATGACTGACTTCAACAATTGGCTAAGCTTCTGGTGTCATTCTAAGGGAATCCAGTATCTGTCTGCCTGGGATGACATGATCGACAGACCACGCTGCTTTGCCAGAGATGGCCTGCACCTGTCGCCCTTGGGATTCCGGATACTGGCAAAGGCTCTAGCCACCCCTATAGTGCTTTTTTTAGGCAAGATTCAAATGACAAATTCACCACCGTAACAGGTACAAACAAGCAAAATCTAAGGGTAATGCTACTCAATGCTAGAAGTCTAAACCTCAAAATACACTCACTCGAGGCACTCCTTAAAATGGAGAACATCGACATCTGTGCAGTGACAGAGACCTGGTTCAAAGCTCCAGAGAGCACCCCTGCACTGCCAGGCTATAATTCATATCACACCTTTCAGCCATCAAACCCGGACCGAAACACTAAAGGTGGATGCGTGTCCATATTCATTAAAGATATCCACACCTCCAAGCTAGTTGCTAAGCATAATGCATCCGAGATTATCCAAGTTCAACTAACTCTGGGCAAAACCACAATCCAGACTGTAGCTTACTACAGACCCCCCACCATGTCTCAGGATTCCCACTTCTCTTTTCTTGATACACTGGAAAATATTAAGGTACAACCCAACACCCTAACAATGGGTGATTTCAACTACCCCACCAGTAACTGGGAAAACTACTCAATAACCAACTCTTTTGCTCCACGTTTTCTGTAATTCATGAATTCCAACGCCTTGTATCAACTTATCCATACCCCCACCAGGGGCAGCAATATCCTAGACCTGGTCATCACCAACATGGGCGACCGGTGTTCCACACCAGAGGTCAGCTCCTCATTGGTCAGATCTGACCACAAGCTAATCACCCTAGACATCCACATCCCGCTCCCACCCCCCATTAGGAAAACAACCGTAAAAAATTTCTCCAAAGCCAACTTCATGCCAGAAGTGGCAAACTTCACAACACCCATGCAAATGGACAATAGAGGTACAACTGCTGAATCCTACACAAATGCACTTTATAAGCACTTATACAATTGCATGGATCGTGCTATCCTTAACAGAACCAAGATGCTATCCTCCAAAAAAAAGGAAGCCAATCTAGTGGTCTTCTGCTATAAACAAACTCTACAACAGAAGAAAGAAACTGTTGCAAAAAAAGAGTAAAATCCCACGATTGGAGGAACTCCCTGGTCAGTCTCAGTAAGAAGCTGAGATCCCTCTCCACAAAGGGGGGACTACAACAGACCCCGGGAACTACCACCCCATTAGCCTGATGAGCCTGGTCTTCAGGGCCATGGAATGTATCATCATGGAACTCATAAACAAAGACAATGGAGATCTCCAAACTCTGGACCCCACACAGTCCGGGTTTGTAAATGGGAGATCATGTCTCCTAAACCTGATAGACTTCTTTGAAGCAGTCAACAAAGCCACAGATGAGGGTAAGGTGGTTCACACAGCCTATCTAGATCTCACCAAGGCGTTCAACACCATCCCCCACTCTGGAATTATAGATAAACTCACTAAACTAGGTATAAATCCCTATGTCACAAGATGGGTTGCCAACTGGCTTACTGACAGAACCCACACTGTGAAAGTAGCATACTCCAAATCAGACTTCAGACCAGTGACAAGTGGAGTACCACAGGGTTCAGTCCTGGGTCCTCTCCTGTTTGGTATCTACTTCTCTGAAGTACAGGCTAACACAGAAGGTCTTTGGCTAACTAAATTCACAGATGACTGCAAACTAGGAGCCATAATCAAAACTCCTAACAATGTGGACATCCTACAAAATGGTCTCACTGAGACAGATGCCTGGTGTCAAAACCATGGTCTCAAGCTCAATGCCAAAAAGTGCATTATTATTCCCTTTGGTAAAAACTCTGTACCCATGAACTACGACATAGGCGGTAGTCTACTTAACACCGAAAGTGTGATAAGAGACCTTGGGACACAGGTGGACACAGTAGTCTCTCCTTTGATAATCACATCAACACAGTGGTCAGGAAATCCTTCTATGTGGCACACCTCATCACAAAAGGTTTCTCATCCAGAAAAAAAGAGGTCATTGTTCCCCTCTACTCATCACTCATTAGACCAATTATAGAGTAGAAAGCCCCTTTTGGTATGCACCTCACAAGACATCTACAACAACTGGAAAGGCTACATAAATACCTCACAAAGAGGATTACTGGCCTCAAACAGATGCCCTATGCAGACCGACTCAAAAAACTCCAGCTTTACTCCGTCACATATCTCTGCCTAACATACAAAGCTATGTCAAACTGCTATTGGACATGCTCCACTTAAAGAAATCACAATCCTTCAAGCTACATGCTCTAGAGACCTAATCCTTGTCACCACAATAAACAGAACATGCTGGAGGGATATATTCCTGTCCTAGAGACTTCCCACACTCTGGAACAGACTACCTAGCTATGTCAAACAGAGCTCCTCATTAGCACTCCTCAAGAAAAATCTTGATGATTGGATGGGTAATAGGAAATTCACCCCGAGGATCACTTCTGTGGTCCTGCTTGACAGGGGCACAGGAAAATAATTTTCTTGGGTGGCAAAAGCCAGGGTACCCTTTTGGCTAGGCTTGTATAGGCCCTAGAGCCAATAGCCTATTACCTACCTATGAACTTATGAACCTATGAACCAATCAGCCAACTGTTGTGCTGTATATCACAGCATCTTGGTTGACTTCCCCACTGGATTTTTTACATTTTATAGCATGATTTCATTTGGACTGATTATTTCTACAAGCGCTGTCCTCTTATGTACTGCTTTAGATCATCTCATCAAAATGGATGTTTTCTATTGAGTCCATGCTTCACAGTGCATAAACTTACATGTTTTACAATAACTTACTGCTACTTGGCTACATGGCTGACTTAGACAAGTGTTATGATGTGTCTCATCAACAGGTGTTAAAAAGAAAATGGGACAGGTGGAAGGGGAAGAATGTGAGATAATTGCTCAAAAGCTGCAGCAATTAAGTAAAATGAGATAAAGTAACGTTCTTCTTCCACTGGCAGTGCTCATGAGTATGTGTATAAATGCAAGTATGTATGTATATATGAATGCAAAACTGATGTTTCAGACTGAGGAGAAAAAGAAGACAACAGAATATAAATCTTGTATCAAATAGCTGTTTGGTGGTTAAGCCTCTGTAGAAAACTGCCCTAAAATGAATTTTTCCAGTAGCCAGTCCTGCTCTAATAATCAATGTAGTTTTATTAAGATCTCACCTGGTAGGACATCCGTGTATGGGTTTACAGATAGTAGCCTGACCTGTTGAAGAGTGAGGGTGTGAACCAACTTATTTTTATATACTTATCTCCACTGAAGTTATGAAGTTTCCAGAAAGTGATACCATATTTTATGGCCTAAAGAAGCCTAAGGAAGAAATAGCCAGGGAAATGGCCTAAGGAAGAAATGGCCAGGGAATTGTTATGGCTAGGCTTGTATAGGCCCTAGGGCCAATAGCCTAGTACCAACCTATGAACCTAAATGCAACTAATTGTTATCGTAAGGGAGGGTTAGTTCTTTGGGATGATGAAACAAGGGAAAGATTTCCAATATTTAAAGTGGCAATGTAGCTTGGTCCTCTGAATAATGGCAGTTCAGAAAACTATTATTTCAATACAGGAGTGGATTAATTTTGGGCAGTGATGTATTTATAAACCTCAGTAGTTGGAGGGGCTGCACCCTTAGTTTCCTCTGATGTCACACCATGCTGCTAAAACAAGTTTCTTGAAAATGAACTGATAGTACAGGCTTACGTAGTCAACAAATACAATTATTATTATTGTTATTATTATTATACAGTAAAGATGTGCTCTGAAAGACAGTGCTGTTTTACAAAGGTAAGCATAGAAACAGTATTAAATAACAGCAAAAGCTCTGAGAACAGGTACAATTAAAATATTTGGAAGTTTTTGGTAAAATTCAGTTAAGATTTCAGTGTGCAACGCTATGCTGCTGCTAACTCAATCTAAATTAAAATGTGCATATATACCAGATACATTCTGTGTGTACACTGCATAAATCATATGATTTTTTTTACTACATTTTAGTTTTTACTTTATATGCTGAGTTGGACCACTAGGGTCTATCTTTAAGCATGATGCAGTTACAAAAAATAAAAGTGCAAACGAGAAAAAAATAGAACAAGGTTAAACATAGAAGCAGCAGATATGACAATAATGCCATTAATGGATATTAAAAATCGTCTGTAAAGCATTCCATGCAGCAGACAAAATAGCCAGTTATAACATTGAAATAATGTGATACCATTATGCCAAATGAGCAAATAACATTAATAATAGATAATAGTAATAATGAATACAAAATTATTTAATTAGCATCACCGTTCATTACCAAGTGTTTATCCGATTAAATATTGTGTGTAACAAAATGTTCATCCAAGTTATTGCTGTGCTACTTTTAACATTCAGCATCTTTGTACATTATTTACTTCAAGCTTGTCACAAATTCCTTTAAAGACGGCAGTGATCTAAAGTTGTCAGAAGGGTTTTGGTGCTATTAATGAAAAAGGTATTGAGGTACTTCTAAAGAAATGTCATGGCATGCTGAGCTGTTTTGATGAAGTTGACCTTGATGAAAATGCTTTTGCATAAGACTTAATGTCATTATCATTCTTAAATAATTATACTGGATTAATCTAAGTCAGTTGATTGAATTTAGTAGGTTAAAAAGCAAAGTTCCCTTTTATAGTTTGCTTTATATATAATGGACAGCCATTTCAAGTGAGTAACATTTTTTACAGTTATGTTGTAGTTTTCTTGGAAACCCTGTGATAAAGTGATAGTTTCTGCTTTGTAATATAATTTATTCATATTTTTGAAGTTCTAGCTAAAATTAGCAGTACATTTTATTGGGTTAGCAAAATCTTTGCACACATTTGTTTGGCTTGCTTAGTTAAAACGTTATATTTTGGCACGTGTTTAGCAAAGTCTTTGTCTTTTTAATTATATTATCAATATGTGTGTAATGAATGATGATAAAGTGTCTAGTCACATTCCCAAAGAAATGAACTAATTCAGTGGAGTAATCTTCTTCCTCTTTGGTAAAACTGTATTTTTTTTAATGCTATTTATAGATTTTGTTTGGGTAGTATTACTTTCAAGGCTATTCAATGCAATACACTGCCAATTTGTTACTGATTTGATATCAGGCTGGCTGAGTTCAAATATGACCATTTAATATACATCAACACTGCAGCCAGCACTCCTCACACAATGGTGAATAGATAGTTAATAAATAGCACAATTCCTTACTAAGTAAACATAACTTTATTCTGCCATAACTGCATACCGGTTTTGGCTTAATTAGCCTTCATCAGTGCTTCATTACCAACAAACAGTGTTACAAGACTGAAATACATACCCCTTGCAAATGATTGGTGTCTTACAAATTCTCATTAGGTCCAGGAGGGAACAAGACTCTCAGCCTGATAACCCAACCTTTCTCTTTACTATTTAACATTGTGTGCCAGCCTCCTTTGTTATCCCTGTTTAATACAATCTTATCAATAATAAAATGAAACATAGCAGTTTTGTGCTGTAAAGTATGTTTATATAAAGCATTAGATCCTCTGGCACATCTAATGTCACTGGGATGTTCAGAAATCCTGAGTTTCAATGAACGTGAAGTAGTTTGTCCAACACAGAATGCAGAACAGCTGCATGTGGCCAAATATATAATCCAGTCTGTATCACAATTCCCAAAAATATTAACTTGATAACCTTTGATGTACTAGAAGATGAAAAGCATACAGCCTTAGGAACATATTTACAAAAACTGCAATGACCACAGGGATGGCAACCTTTCACTACTGCACCCCTTAAAGTCAACTGTCCCAAAGATTGTTTAGCTAATTCACCTTTCTTATAATGATTAAACCATTTACCCAAAGTTTTGCCCCTTCTAAAAGCAAAAAGACATCCATCAACAGAATGTACCAGTATTTTTGAACTACATCCATGAAAAAAAATATTACTACAACCAAAACTTGTGATAACCCTAGGGGGTCCAATCAAATCATTTCTTGGTTGGCACTGTAATAATTGCTCCCTACCAAATTTCTTTATTGAGTCACAGGCATTCTGTATATCAGATTTCTTAAATCCCTGTCACAAAAACCTCCTCACCATGTCCTTCCTAAAATGGTACAATCTAGGATTCAAGATACTGCTGAATTAAATACAGAAAGTGAACAGAGTAAAAGTGACAAGCACAACATCAGCCAAACCAATGTAAGAAAAATGATTAGGAGGGTGAAGCATTATGACTTATATGTCTACGTTTTTCACTTCTTGGATTTGTCATTGAACTATGAGGAATTTTAAGCCAGTGCTACCTGGCAAAGTATTTACGTATTTGGAAAGCACCATATCTTACTGGCATTCCTGCAACCACAGTAAGTGTCAGAGTTCTTTATCCTGCCAGACTATACAGCAATTGCCTATAGCTCTGAGTCTTAATAAATTTAAACATGAGAAAAATACTTTAAGTTGAACATGGTTGCCTTGCTTATTTAGTATAAATCATTATTTTGACATTTAAAACAAAGATGAAACAATACATAATAAAAGCTAAGTAAATAAAATAAATAAATAAATAGGTAACTAAACAGATAAATTGGATAACACACAGAAATCATGCCAGGTCGAAAATTTAACACTTCACAGATAGCAACATTTTATGCATCTCTGATGGTTGTTAATGCTAGGAGCATTAATAATACAGTCCTTTTGTTGGAAAATTTGCTATGTTCCCACAACATTGATGTTGTTATTATTTGTGAAATGTGGTTAAAGAACAATGACTGGAAACCAGCTCGGTCAGGGTATAAATGTTTTTACTGTAACAGACATTCTAACAAAAAATCAGGTGGAGGTGTTATGATAGGGATTAAAGATAATTATGAGACTTGTGATTATTACATGTTTGATGATAACACCAATACTACAGACTGTGTAACTGTGACAATAAAGATAACCCTGGAACATATAACAATTGTTGGAATGTACAGACCACCAAAGTCAAGTGCAGATGACTTAGAGGAATTTATACATTTCTTGCACAAAACACAGGTGGGAAGAATAATATTAGCTGGGGGCTTATATTTACCAGAAACAGACTGGAATAATACTGATTCAACAACATTAGTAAGGAAATTATTCACAACGTATATTCAGGAACAACAATTGCTTCCGATTGTCAAAAAACTACCAGGGACAGAACTTACTAGACATTGTGTTCCTAAAAAAATGACTGTTACTTCAAGTCAAGTTTTACCACCATTGATGTGCAGTGATCATGGACTATAAAGGTTAATTTGTTGCTAGATAATTCTGCCAAATGAAATCTAAATCAATGCACAGAAGGTTAATTACAGATTATATGGAAGTAAAACAGTCACTATGTAAAACTAACTGGCGTGAGGTGTTCAGTGGAAAAAAATTACAGATGGAATGTGGAACGTTTTGAAAAAGAAATTGAGTGCAAAAAATAAAAAAAAATGTTTATCATCAGGATATAGGCATACATCAGAGGAATATATTTCCATAAGAACAAGATATCTGATTAAGGCGAGAGACAAAAAATATATAAGAAATGGAAGACAGGTAATACTACAACTCTGAAAACTGAAACAAACAGGTACAGGCCTTATTGATAGTGCTATGGACCTTAGTATAACCATCATTCTTCTCTTATACTATTTATTCCCTCAGAATATTCGCATACTATATTTTCTAAGTCATATTAGAGTCAACAGATATTGAGGTGCCATCATATTATAAATAATGTATATAGTATTGCAGTGTAGTTTTTCATTGCTGGTCAGCCTTGCTAAAGATACTCAGTTAGATGACTGTTTTTGTTTGTGTATTTTTGATAACCTTGCATAATTCTTATAATCTTGCTGCAGTCAGTGTTTTTTTTCTCAAGCAATGTTCAATGCAAATAATGTATCCTTCTTCTTAACACAATGTCACTTGTAACAAGTTTCCAGACAATTGTAAACATTGTTGTAATACTTCATTACCTAAGTTGCTTTTGACTCTTATGAAAACAAAGATTATATTTGAAAAAAAAAGAAAACAAATAAGCTGGACAAACAGATTAAGCATAGTGTGAAACAAGTTCAAGTAAAATTTGAAGAAAATTTATATAAAGATACTGAGCATAATAGAAGCCTTTTTATAGATACATAAGATATGGAAGGAGTAAAGACACACAAATTGGTAAACTGTGTGCAGATTCTAAAATGTATTCTCAGACACAACAGTTACAGATATATTTACAAAATCTTATGCAAAACAATTTGGCTCTACAACAGGGGTGATAAATTGTCCTAGTGACATCCAGGTGACCCCAGATACTGGAATCAAATTAGATTATACTGAAAAAGAACTGGGCAAACTGGATCCAAACAAAGCACAGGGAGGAGACAGAATTAGTAACAATGACCTGAGAACACTTCAGGAAGAACAAACGGTGCCATTATATCTATTATTCACTAGGTCATATAAATATGGGGAGATTCCTTAAGATTGGCGACATGCGCTTATTAAACCTGTTTTCAAGGGAAAGGGGAGTAGGACAAATCCAATCCAGAGTCATATATATATATATATTTATATATATATATATATATATATATATATATATATATATATATATATATATATAAAGACCCTTAAGTCTAATTTTATGTTGTGGAAAAATAGTGGAGAAGGTAATATTGGATAAGTTATTGTCAGAGCTGTATAGGTTGGGACTTGAAACCATACATCAGCATGGGTTTACTTGAGATTACCAAAATTCCAGTAGATCAACATTTAAAACACTGCGCCCAGAACACTGACACTACACAAAACCAACACCTCACACACTCGACACTACAAAATCCCAACAAACCTCCCTACAATGTACAAACATATAAAAAAAAAACACATTCCAAATAAAACTACCTACTTCCCCTCACCCACACCCCACCCACCATCTAAACCAATCTAAACCCTTACCATTAATACATAAAATACACTTTAAATAAAAAACTTTATGTACAAACCTTTACATTTCACATTTTTGCAGGGGTCTACACCCCCTGAGCCCCCGACCCCCCTGCTACTTATAGATACAAACTCCGAGATCATATTACAACATCCACAAGAGCGGATTTCCTGTTCTGCTCAACTTGGACTGTCGAGCATTCGGAAGTTGGCATTCTGAAGTTTCACTCATGTGAAATGTAGTGCTTTTTGCTTGGTGTTTTAAATGTCGGTCTGCTGAGATTTCGGTAATCTCAAGTAGACCTATCAGCACGCATATGTTGAAAACAGATCTATTACCACCTGTAACATGATATTCTATAACAATATAATAACAGCTATGAATGAAAAATTGTACTGTGATGTAATTTATATAAATTTAACTTCAGCATTTGACAGGGTCATACACAAAACACTGATCAATAAATTAGTACAACTAGGTATTGATGTATTCTTGATACGATGGGTAGCTGCATGGCTTACAAATAGGACATGGCAAGTATCATACAGCAACTGGATAGGTGAAATCCTTGGTTATGGTCAGGGTGTCCCACAGGGCTTTGTCCTTGGCCCTTACTTGTTTAGACTGCATCTTTCAGACATGACTTTTTCATGGAGATGACCTGAAATTGGATAAACTGATTACATGTATTACAGATAAGGTATGTCTGCAAAATAACTTGACTAAATTGATAATTTGGGTGCAGGATAATAATACGCTGATAAATACATCAAAAACTAAGTATATGAGATTTGGCAGATATAAACTGAAAGGTGAATATTTAATACTGCACACAGTGATAGAAACTGTAGACTCATTTAAGGATCTGGGTATATGGGTAAACTCAGCTATAAGTTTTTCTAATCATATCAACCAATTGGTTAATGATAGTTACAGAACTATAGGTTGTATGAAAATATTTATAAAGTCTAGGAAATCAAAAATGATGAAGTCATTGTTTGCTAGTTGCATGAGATCCAAACTTGAGTATGGAATAACAATATGGAAACACTAAGAAAACAAGCATAAGTAAACTGAAAAGAGTACAGCTGAAATATAACAAGGGCATCCATGGATGTGAAAATTTAAGTTATTATGAAAGACTAAAATATCTGAACTTGTACAGTGTTTGATTGAGGAGATATTATTCAGGTATATAGGGCATTTAGAGACAACTACCTTGGGAATGTTTGGGATTATCAAAAAGTACTAGAGAATCATCAGACAACCTATGTAGAAGATTCTATAGGAATAAGAAGTGTACTAATTGGTTCTCCAACAGAGTAGCTGATGCATGGAACAGACTACCAAATTACATTAAAGCAAGTACTAAGTTTAGATATTTTTAAGAACAGCATGGACACTTATTATGGGAACAACTGTTTTGGTATATTGACAAACTAGAAGGGCATTAATGCCCATGCTTGAAATATTTGCATGTATGTAAGTAACAAAATACTAATCACAATCCTTCTATTCTTTCATGTTGATATAACCATCTAATAGCAGTGATGAAACATTGACCAAAATTGATACTGCAGTTTTAACCTTGCAAAAACTACTTTGAGTATAAAAGAAAACTAGTAAGAGGGCAATTTAATATGGAGTGGAAGATTAATCTATGAGCTGGTATTGAACTTCATCCTTTAGTTCAGGGTTTGATTCTTTCAGACTGTATTTGCCTACTGTGTGATTCTAAGAAAGTCACTTAACTAAACAGTATTTCAAGGTTACTCCTGAAAAAGAGGTTTGTGTCTAGTGGGTGTATCTTGTTAACAAATGAATAAAGAGAGAGCCCACCTTCTAATTGCAATAAAGCCCTTCAGAATGGGCATTAGAAATAATGGACCTTCCAGGGGTGGGAAGGCACACTCCTGTAGTGCCAGGTATTAAAATATCTCTGGGTGGTCTGTTATTTTTCTATAATGCTCAATCTATCAGGCTTTATTGCTTGCTTATTTCATGAGATATGCCATATGCAAGATAAAATGTTAAACTGGACTCTACTCTACCTATACTAACACTGTTATTTAGATGTCCAGTTGGAAGTAAAAGAACTTAAGGCATTATTCCAGTGTCTCAGTCAATGGCCCCTTCTCATAAAATTGGTGCAGACAGTCCTCAACTTGGAAGAGGTATGCAGGAACCTACATAGGGTTCACCCGGTCAAAGCAGCTGGTCTGGATATGATCCCAGGGAGGCTATTTAAAAACTGTGCTGATCATCTGGCACCAATCTTCACAGACATTTTCAATATATTTCTCATCCAGGAAAAAGTGCCCAAATCCTTTAAGACTTCCAACATCATCCCTCTGCCCAAGAAACCATCTCCAGCATCATTAAATGATTACCAGCCAATTTCACTTAACTTAGTAGTGATGAAGTGTTTTGGAAAAAATGGTCAAAGATCACATAACTTCCTGCCTACCTGCTACATTTGATCCTTTACAGTCCACATACAGGCCAAATTGTTCTACAGTGTATGCCATAGCCTTAACATTTCATTACACCTTAATCACCCGGAAAATAAGGACTGTTACATATGCAAAAGACTTCAGCTCTGCCTTCAATACGGCAATTCTACAGCAACTGTAAGTTTAGAAATCTAGGCATAGAAAACAAAACATGCAACTGGATCCTCAACTTCCTGCATAAAAGGCCACAAATAGTTTGAGCAGGAAAACATCACTCAAACAGCATCACCCTAAAAACCAGTGTCCCACAAGGTTTTGTACTCAGTCCACTTCTTTTCACAGTTCTAACACATGACTGCACAGCTATGCATCAGTCAAATAGAAACATGAAATTTGCAGATGACAGCACAGTAACTGGTCTTATCAAGATGGAAGGCAAGGGGGCCTACATGGGGGAGCTGAACCAACTAGTTCATTGGTTGACTGAAAACAACTTAGCTCTAAATGTTGGGAAAACCAAGGAAATCATCATCAATTTTAGGAAGGTGAATAAGCCACACACCCCTATCATCACCAATGGTGCCACAGTGGAGAGAGTAAGTAGCACCAAATTCCTATGGGTACATATCTCGCAAGACCTAAACTAGGCCACAAACACTTCCTACAATATAAAGAGAGCCCAACGTCGTCTCCACTTCCTTAGGAGACTTCGTAGAGCTAACCTTCCCCCACAGGTCCTACTTACCTTCTACAGAGCCACGATTGAGAGCATACTGACAAACAACATCGTTGCCTGGTATAGAAATTGCTCTCAAGCAGATCGGAAGGCAATGGACAAGATCATTAAAAAGGCCACAAACATCATTGCCTCCAAAAAGCAAATTTCAGGTGTCTGTCCACTGACCACAAGAAACAAGTTAGTTTTTTAACGCTTTCATTCACTCATTTAATACATGAACTTCATCAGAAAAACCAACACTCTTGCCCATGCTCCCTTTTAAACTAAAATTACAGGAAATGACATCAAACAATTAAAAAATAGTACACAATTAAACAATTAATTTCAACTTGTAAAAAAGTTTTAGAACATATCAAAGTCACAAAAAATACAATAATCACTTCACATATAAATTAAATACATAAAATATAATGACATTTGTCGAAATATATACTAATATTACATATTTAATAAAAACACTTCAAATTTATAGACTCATTTAATCCTGGTAACTTGTCAGCCCCTAAACTTAATTGCCATAGTGTTTCCTTGCATTCTAAAATATTATTTAAATCCCCTCCAAACATCACCTCATCTACCTTTTCCACCACAGAAAATTCAAACTTCTTAAAATCTGAACATAATGCAGCATGTTTAGCCAAATAATTCATCTTGTCTTTGTTTTTAATGGCCAGATTATGCTTGTATATCCTACGTTTTAAAGCCCTTTTTGTTTTTCCTATATAATAATGGTTACATGACACACAACAAGCAATGTAAACTACAAATTCAGTATTGCAGTTGAAATACTCTTTGGCCCATATAGTATAATTCAAATGCTTTAAAGTCACAAAAGAACTATTACTAATGTATCTACATTGTTTACAGTTTTTACAAGCATAGGTACCCTTTTTGTTACTAACGGTCCTAGTAATAGTAGTAAGTTTCCTGTTGTCAAATTCTAACAGTGACTTTATATTCAACACCTTTTTGTAAGTAAATTTAGGTATGTTACCTATTCTAGCAATCGATTCCTTATTACCCAACAAAACTTTCCAATTGTTTTCTATAATATCCTTTACAAACCACATCTCATTAACTATAGGTATCGGAAATGCAATATAATAATTATTATTGACATTGGGAGTCTTCAAAACAGGACTTGTGCAGATATATTTTGACAAGAGAATAGGTTTCGCTACTCCTTGCCTCAATCCTATAACTTCCTGTTCTGTCTTTCTTATCCAGTCTATATCATACCCTCTATGAAGGAATAATGATCTCAAAAACAGCATTTCGTTTGAAAATGTGTTGTCGTCTGTTGTGAGTCTACTCAAACAAATTATTTGACCCTTGACGACTCCCTTTTTCATATGTTGTGGGTGCAGGCTATCCTTATGTAAATATTGGTTTGCAAACACTTCTTTCCTATATATTCTACTCATAAATGTATTATTATCTCTGTCTATACTCAACTGTACGTCCAAATATGAAATACACTCTCCAAATCCACTAATTTTAAACTCTAAAAAATTTGTGGTGTTGTTCATATCTTTCACCATGTTTGCAAACTCCTCATAGGTACCTGTCCACAAAAAGAATAAATCGTCAATGAATATGTAGTAAGTTTGTACTTTACTATAACTATAATGTTTTGTAAGAAATTTCAACTCCCAATTTGCCATCACGAGGTTTGCAAAGGCTGGATCTACCCTTGCCCCCATGGCTACACCTGAAATTTGTTGGTAAATATTTTTGTTGAATCTAAAGAAATTATTGTCTAGAACTAGTTCCATTAAACTACAAATGGTGTTTATTTTAGCACTTGCAAATTCTGTATTTTCAGTCAAGCATTCTCTTAGGTACTCTAACCCTTCGTCTTGACTAATTGATGTATATAAGGACTTAACATCTAGGGTACCAAAACTAGTAGATTCTAATGGCACATTTAAACTACGCAACTGCTCCAAAAGGTGTCAAGAATCCCTTAGATAGAATCTTGATTTCTGTACCACTGGATTTAGGACATAATCCAGCCAAACAGATATATTTTCAGTTTTTGAATGTTTGGCTGAAATAATAGGCCTAAATGGAGGATTTGTCTGGTTCACTTATATTTTTGGAATACCGAAAAAAGTTGCCAGTTTGGGATGTTCTACCAAAAGGTAGTCATAACTTTCATAATCCAACTCACCTTGGCTAAACATATCAAACAATGCTACATCAATTTTTTGAAAACTGTGCTTTACATCTCTTATGTTAACTTTTTATAAGTAGTACTGTCTTCCAACATTTCTAACAAAGAACTATTGTATTGGTTGGTATTCATAACCACAATCTTGCCATCCTTGTCCGCCTTCATAGTTCTAATGTCAGAATTTCTACACAAAGTATCTAAAGCAGTTTTTTCTCATTGCCTCCAACCTTCAATCTCTACAGGACATATATTCAAACCATATCATAGCATATCGCCTACTCCGAGGTGATCTCTGCCTAACATATAAAGCTATGTCAAACCCAGAGCTGGTGGACATGCTACACCTAAAGAAATCCCAATCCCTTCCGAGCTACACGCTCTAAGGACCTAAACCTCGTCACCACAATAAACAGGACATGCTGGAGGGATAGATTCTTATCCCAGAGACTTCCCATACTCTGGAACAGGCTACCCATCTATGTCAAGCAAAGTTCTTCATTAGCACTCTTCATGAAAAATCTTGATGAGTGGATGGGAAATAGGAAATATCCCCCAGGGATCACTTCTGTGTGTCTGCTCGACAGTGGCACAGGAAAATAACTTTCTTGGGTGGTGTCAGTCAGGGAACCTTGTTGGCTAGGCTTACGTAGGCCCTTGGGCCGATAGCCTAGTACCTACCTATGAACCAATGCTATGATAGAGTCTGAAACTATTGAGGGATATACACCATCTGGCTTATGGACTGTTCAAACTCCACCCAACAAGGGAGCTCTACAGAAGCATTAGATGCAGGACATCCAGATTCCATAACAGCTTCTTTCCACATGTTATCAGATTGCTGAACAACAAACCCATAGCCTAACCTGCTAAATAGGTAAAACATTATTTATGTGCGATATGTCATTGTTATTTATATAACTCTCTGCACAGTTCACTTTATATATCTCTAGCTGCACTGTGCAAACTGCAAAGTGTAGGTTTACGGCATATATTGGTGGTGGGTTCGTTTTACATGTGTGCCTCTTTTATTTACTTATAGTACTGTTTTTTTTTTTTATACATCTTTATATTTCTACTGAGTCTGTTCCTGTTGTTGCTGTATTTGCTTTCTTTCTGTTGTAAAAAAGCTTTCATTTTTTTGCTTTATTTTTAGTATCTTATTTTTATTTTTTTACTATTTCAGTTTTTATTAAATTAATCTTTCTTCCTTCTGTAAGCTGTCATTTTTATGGCATGAGCCTGAGTATTGAAATTTCATGCAGTGATACCCACTTTTTCCTCTGTGTTGATCTGTATGACAATAAAGTTTACTTCAATTTTGTGAATATGTGCATATAGTTTATCACCCCATAATTCTGCTACCTCACTACCAGTCTTAAACAATGTATTCATATATCCCTTATAAGAAGTGCTCTCTCTCTCAATATATTATATATAATATTCATTTGATTTGATGTGTTTGTCCCAAAGAACCATACACTAGAACAACAAGGATCAAAAAGAAGTGTCTCATGTTCTGGAAATCAAATTTTCTTTGCCTACAGAAAGGTCATCTGGAGCAAAATGTAATGTTCCAGAAGTTTATCCTCTGTCTGCAACCACTGACAAAAGAGTTTCCTTGAGGTTGCTTGGAAAGATTGCTCATTAAATGTATGAAATAGTTTATGAATCCATTAGCCATATATTAGTCATACATTATATACATTATGTAAATTACATTTGGATAACGACAACCTTGTTAAGGAGGTATTGTGGTTTTAACCTGCATTGAGATATGCTATCATGTGGAAAAACAAGAGCACAATTTAATACAGTAAATTCAATATGCAACAATGTTTAAAAAGGCAATGAGTTACAAAAATAATAGTACCTGTGTAGATGTATGTTATGTATATGCCAAATGTGCTAATCTATAAATCTGAGTTAAACTTGCGTGGTTTTGATGTTTTCACATACTGAAGGATTGTGAACCCTTTAAACTAATAGTGTAATTCTGTGAATGCCAAGGTAACTGGGATTAACCTGTTATATATATTTTAGACAGTGGAGCGGTAGCATTGTTGCCTCACAACAAGAGGTTCTCCCGTTCGATTCTTGGCTTGGGTTGGGAGTGCCTTCTGTGTGGAGTCTGCATGTCCTCCCCGCGGTCAAGTGGGCGTTCGAAAGACATGCATTGAATGGGCAGGCCTTCGTTGAAGGTTGGGCATCAGGCTGGCAACTCGACACCATAAAAACCAACTGCCAATCATTAGCGGACCGGAGTTCCGCTGTGGCGACCCGGGAAAAGCCGAAAGACAAACAACAACAACATATATTTTAGACAGTATCATCGTCTAAAAAGGTTTAGAAAACTGGCCCACTTATTAGCTAGCTTCTATACTCAGAACTATCTTTGCAAGGGTAAAACTGCAGTATCAGCTTTGGTCAATGTTAACATGTTTCATCAGTGCTATCAACATGAAACAAGAGAGACATTTTTGTGGAAAAAAAGGTGAACAAAAGTTATGGTTCATCAGTAAAAGAATTGAAAAAAGAAGTTATGTCTTACCATAACGTTCCATCTGTGTTGTTGATCTTCGTTCATTCATTACTGATGGGTTATCGGTTCTGTCCTTGGAACCGAGCCAGCCTCATACCAAGCTCGCATCAGCCAAAAACTCTTGAGCCAAGATCCTACCCAGAATGCTCTGCTCCCTGTTACCTCATATCGAGTTTGCAAGTTGATAGACAAAAGTAGAGGCTACCTCTGGTCATAACAGACCTACAATAATGGAAAAAAGGAGTATATGAGATCAACTTGGAACCTCCGGAGGGGGACAGAGGGTGGGGAGTAATGAATGAATGAAGATCAAGAATACAGATGGAATGTTATGATAAGACATAATTTCTTTATCTGATGATGTTAATCTTCGTTCATTCCTTACTAATGGGACAGAGTCCCCAGCTACCTGTATCCCTGGGCAGCCCTCATGGAAGGACATTCCTGAGCACCATGGAACCAAAAGAAGCTCTTCCTCCGGAGGACAAATCCAATTTGTAATGAAGGATAAAAGTATGGGGTTTGGCCCAAGTCGCAGCTGAGCAAATGTCATTGAGGGAAGACATAGCATGGAAAGCTGCTGAAGTTGCCATAGACCTTGTAGAATGAGCTTTCACTTTGTGTGGCAAGGTGATGTTGTTCTTGCTGTAGATGAAGGTAATGCAATTTCTCAACCATGATGCCAATGTAACTTTAGAGACAGCATGACCTAGCCTTGGTCCAGAAAAGGCCAGAAATAGTTGTTCTGATTTATGAGTAGATTTTGTTCTGTCCAGATAAAATCAAATTTGCCTGTGAACATCTAGGGAGTGCAGGCAATACTCTCCCTTGTTAGAATGATTAGGAAAAAATACTGGGAAGTCAATATACTGGTTGACAGACCGCTCTGACACCACTTTCGGTAAAAAGGAAGAATTAGTTCTCAGTGATACTCTTTCCTTATGGAAAATAAGGTAGGGACATTTGATGCATAAGGCTTGAACTTCTGACAGACATCTGGCCGATGTGATTGCAACCAGAAACAAAGTTTTCCAAGAGAGGTACTTTAAATCACATGAAGACGCATGTTCAAAGGGGGGAGCTGTTAGGGCTTGTAAAACCATGGCCAAATCCCAAGGTTGTAATGGTTCTCTAAAGGGAGGTTTTAGGTGAAAAACACCCTTGAAGAAAGTCTTACAGAACCTATGTGACATGAGTGAAGAATCCTGAAAGCCAATGTGGAAATTAGAAATGGCAGCTAAATGAACAGGAATAGTAGAGGCTGACACCCCAGATTGAAAAAGATGTGATAACTAATCTAAAACCACCGAAACTGGGGCTGACAGGGGTCCAACTGTTTTTCGCTACCCATATGTAAACTTTTTCCATTTGCTGAGATATATTAGCCTGGTGGACGATTTATGAGATGCGATAAGAATATTGCATACTGGGGAAGAGAGGTTATCCTGCCTGGCAATCATAGAAAGTGGAGAAACCAAGCTGTCAGCTTCAGCCTTGTCAGATTGGGGTGAGTCAGACCCTGCAGATGGGAGATCAATGTTGGGGATGGACTGAGAATCCATGGTTGATCTAGCAGGTGAGGCCACAGGAAGGCGAACCAAACTTGTCGAGGCCAATATGGAGCAATGAGAATCACTTTGCTCTTCATCTGCCATGCTGTCTTCAGAAACTGGGAGATGAGGGGAAGAGGAGGATAAGCATAAAGCAGACCCAAGGGCCAAGCGTGGACTAGTGTGTGTCTCTCGGTGACTGTCCCTGAGGAGGGGATCAGGGCAAAATAGTTGCTGCACTTGTAGTTGATTGGGGAGGAGAATTGGTTGCAGCAAGGCTGGCCGCAGTGGTTGAAAATTCTTGCCACTATCACAGGATTGAGGGACCACTCATGAGGTTGTAGAATGCACCTGCTCAATTTGTTCACTATCACATTGGAGCTCCCGGGAATGTGCGCTGCAGTTAGAAAGCGGTTGGAAGCTATCGCCTATTGCCATATTCTCAAGGCCTCTCACCATAATGGATAAGATTTGGTGCCCCCATGCTTGTTGATGTACCAGACCAATGAGATGTTGTCTGATTGGATCACAATAGTCCCTGATGGAAGGATCGAGTGGAATGCTTGCAGTGCTAATAGCACCGCCCTCAGTTCCAGGACATTGATATGCAAATGGGCCTCTGTCTCCGACCAGGTGCCTTGGACCAAGTTTCACTGACATAGCCCCCCCCCACACCCCATCAGGGAGGCATCCATGGTCACCATGGCTTTTGGCTGATGGGGGCTGAAGGGGCGAGACCATTGTTAGGGATTTCGAGACGTCCACCAGAGCAAATCTTGCTTGTATCTCTGAGTCACACTTATCTGAAAAGACAAAAGATGTTGTCGAGGGTACCACTGAGTGAGAAGTAGCCACTGGAGAAGTCTCATGTGGAATCTGGCCAGAGGAACAATGGTGATCGAGGCTGCCATCGACCCCAAGAGTTGCAGTATGGACAGAGCAGGGGATCTGTGGTGACAGATTAGTGGCTGAACCTGTTGCCTTACTCTTTGAAGTCTGTGATCAGGAAGAGATGCTGTGTAATTCTTTATGTCCAACAGAACTCCGATGAAATCTAAAGATTGCGCTGGGGTCTTGTTGGATTTCTCCCAGTTTATAGTGATTCTCAGGCATTGAGATGTGAGAAGAGTGTAGTCTAGGGCTTCTTTCAGTAGACGCTTGGTGGGGGCAGTAAGGAGCCAGTTGTCTAGGTATGAAAATGCCTGGAATCTTTGAAGTCGCAGGTGAGTGATGACCACTGCCATGCATTTGGTGAACACTCTGGGGGCTGTAGAGAGACCAAAGGGCAGTGCTCAAAATTGGTAGTGACTGGCTCCTATGCAGAAGCGGAGGTATCTTCTTGAGCACTTGTCTATTTTTATATGGT
The DNA here is from genome assembly GCF_019279795.1 of Protopterus annectens. NCBI lineage: Eukaryota > Metazoa > Chordata > Ceratodontiformes > Protopteridae > Protopterus > Protopterus annectens. The sequence continues at coordinate 1,045,597,861 of NC_056748.1, forward strand.
AATACGCATCTTGAAGATCTACAGAGCACATCCAATCATCTTCTTCCAGAAGAGGAAGGATAGACTGAACCGTGACCATCTGGAATATTTCTCTGTTTTTACAAATTTGTTCAGTGTGCTGAGATCCAGAATCAGTCTCCAGTCTCCTGTCTTTTTTGGCACTAAAAAGAACCTTGAGTAAAAACCGGATCCTATCTAGTCTGGGGGGACCATTTGGATTACTTTTTTTGTAGCAGCTTTCGGATATTGTGCTGCTGCTGCTTCCCTTTGACTGGGTGGGACTTCAGGTAAGTCTCTGGGTGAGGTGGGACAGAGATGGAAGGGGATGCGATAGCCTCTGGATATTATCCATTGTACCCAAGAATCGGTAGTTATGGCTCTCCAGGCAGTGGAGTACAAGGAAAAATGACCCCTGACCGCTTCCAGAGGTGACCAGTCAGGCAAAGCTTCAGGAGTGCTGGTAGGGTTGCCCAGAGACAGAATCTCTGGAACCCTGGTTTTGCGGACCTCTCCTGCCCTGAAAGGGGAGTCTTCCATTGGAATTTCCCCCTCTGCCTCTAGGGGAGAACTCAGCACATGCATCATGGAAAGAGCCCTGTGATTTTCTGTGCCACATCTTCCCGCTCCTCTGATTTCTGGAGTAGAATCATTGAGGGGTAGAGTGTTGGACACTAATGGCAGACAGGGTCTTGGCATCTTGTTCGTACATTGCCAGCGTATCTTTAACCTTAAGGCAAAACAATGAAGCGGCCTCAATGGGGGTGTTCATAAAGGAAGCCTTAAAGGAATCTGCAAAGTTGCAAAGGCACATCCAGGCATGCCATCTCTTGACTATACCTGCATCTGCCACTCTAGCCGCTCCTTCCATTGTGTGTGAAATAAGGTGCATGGAAGAACTGGATATCGATTCTAGGGTTGCTATCTGAGACGCTACGTTGTCGCACACCTCATCAGAAACAGCTCCTGCTAAGGTTTCAGACAGTTGGTTGATAAGGTCCCTCTGGAGCCTTGTAAAGTGTGCCAAGTAGTTCAAGGACCTTATGGCTAAGGTCAATGAAGCAAACACATGGTTCCTGAGTCTATCATCCAAGACTCCTTGTTGGGTGGATGAACAGTCTGGCTTTCTGCCAAGTCCTTTTTGGTTGTAGCTGCCACCACCATTGCATCTACTGGAAGACCTTTTGACCAATGGGGGTGCTCAGCAGGGGGAGATAAAATCTTGTCAGGCCTCCAAGGTATAGCTTCCAAAGTGTCATGGGCCTTCCATGCAACTGGACAATGAGCTGGACAAGTTCATTGGACAGTGGGGTACCCAAGAGGTAGAGGGCCAGGCACAAAAGGCCTGCAGGAATACAGACTCCTCTGAGGAAGGGTTGGAGGACTTCCAGTCACCCCTCTGTCCTAGGATCTCGAGGATGTCACCAAAGGACACCTCATTAGAGGGTGACCGTGGGACCCATCCCAGTCATCAAAGTCCATATCTTCGGTCAAAGACTCCTCAGTGGAGTCCATGTGCTTCCCTTTGCACTTAACCTTGCAAGGGACTTCCTCAGTGGGGAGCTCTGGGGAAGATTGCAAAGAGGGGATCTCCTGAGGGGGAGAAACCTGAGGCCCTTGTGCCCAGTATCCATTGGTTGTGGCGTGTGACAGTTGTGGCACAAAGGGGGGTGAGGACTCCGACAGGGAGGGTTTGCCAGTGGAGGCAAGCACCCTCTCCATGGCCTGGAAGGCCAGACTGCCTGAAGAGGGATGGGAGCCCAGAACAGAGAACGACAACCTCAGAACAGGGGTCAAACCTCACTTTGATGAGCCGACCCCCATACCAGGAGTCTCAAAAGAACTGTGGAGTGTGAGGGGAGGAGGATTCCTGGAGTGTGCCATAGAAAAAATTGGCATGGAACCAAGAATGCCTACTCCCATGGCACAGCCACTAGCCTGAGAAAAGCCTGGTGCCCAGTGCACCGAGGGCCACAAGGATGACTCCGGATCCAAAGTGAGGTCCACTGTTGGTGCCGAAGGAAGGGAAGCTGCTGTTGGAGGAAGGGGCTTCGATGCTTCCCTGGAAGTTGAAGGAGGAGTGTATGTTGGAGTCTGTGGAGAAAATACGGTCACCTGGAAGAGGGAACATAGCTTTAGACAGTTGAGAGACCCCTGGCCACAAGCAACTGGTCGACAAGCCACAACACATCCTGTTCTGAGAGGGTCCTGGTCGACCACATAGAGAGACCTGAAGGAGATTGTAGCCTTTCTAAAAAAGGGCTATATTGGCTTCCCACAAATGGATCCAAGGAAGAAGAATACTTAGTCCTTGCTAGTTCGTGTGGTGCACAGCCCGGAACCGAGGGTGTCTGCACTGAGGAGATGGTGTCGAGGAAATCTGTGCCAACAAAGTCAAGGTTGTCTGCACTGTAAAGGGTGGTGTGGCAAATATCTGGACCGATGAATATAGTGCTGTTGAGGAAGGTGTCTGTACTGGTAATGATGGTGCTGAAAAAGACTGCACCGAACAGCATGTTCGTGCCGAAGGTGTCTGCACCATAGAGGACAGTATCCTGGAGGTTGACAGCATTGGCAAGGATGGAGTCGAAGGAGTCTGCACCAATGGTGCCAAAGGGGACTGTACCTGTACAGATGGTGCCAATAAATGCTGTGACAAAACTGTTAGAGCCATAAGTGTCTGCACTGGGAAATCCAGTGCGGGTGACGATAAAGAGGACATAGCTGGAGTAAGAATCAACTGGGGTGGTGCTGAGGCTGAGGACCACAGATGGCAGCGGCGGGCTCGAAATTTTCACCTTTTTATGAGTCAACTCCTTGCGATCTCCAGAAGGAGATGAAGTGAGTGACCTCGAGGAGGAAGAAGAAGAACGCCTCTTACAGGGTTTAGCAGGAGGGGGTGAGCCCTCCGACCCAGAGACAGCCTTGCAGAAAGGAGTTTTAAGGAGGCCTTTCTGGATTCATTTATTCTTCCTTTCATTGAGAGTCCTGGTTGAAAAATTTTTACAAATCCCACACGGGGGGGGGGGGGGGGTCCACTGAAAGGTGGGAGACATTCAAGCAATAGACACATAAATCATGGCCATCAGAAAGCGGTAACTGACTGCCGCATTCCGTACATTATTTGAAACCAGCACCACTTTCCTTATCCAACATAATGATATGAAGGGAGAAGAATGACAGTACCAAGAAGTTATGAAAGCTACCCAGAAGGGTAAGAAAGGGAGAAAAGAAGGATTACCAATGATAGTAATGAACAATTGCCTCAAAGGTAAGAAAAGGTAATAAAAGGGAAAAACTATAGGGAGAGAGTCTTAAAGTTATGATAGGGTAGGAGTATAGAGATAGTAACTGACTGAAAACTTTTTAAACACTAACAATAGAGAAACTTCAAAAAATTGTTCACTTAGCTGAGAGAGAGAGTGGCTTCACACGGCTGTACAACAACGTGGCAAACAAGATCTGAGGTAACAGGGAGCAGAGCATTCTGGGTAGGATCTTGGCTCGAAAGTTTTTGGCTGACGCGAGCTTAGTATGAGGCCGGTCGGCTCGGTTCCAAGGATGGAACCGATAACCCGTCAGTAAGCAACGAAGATTAACAATATTAGATTATTTGTTTTACCATTAGCAATACTCATAAAGGTTTTGGTAGTAATGAGGTGACACTATTTAAGAAAACAGTAATCAATGCTATAATATTTTAATGTGGGTCGAAACTTACGCAGATGTTCAACTATTGCACTGGTGGTGGTGGCCAGAAGTAGTTTTCTAAAAATATCTGCACTCCGTCTGAAACTGTAGAGCAAGCTGTCACTATTTTAGTAATAACTGCAGTTTAGTGTGGGGGTTTAATGGTATGAGCTGATAATAAGTTTCATCCCGTCATCTTGAGTTTGATTTCCTTAGGTCTATTTGTCTACTCTGTGACTTTGAATAAATCACTTAACTAGATAGTCCTCCTGGGTCACTTATGAAGAAGCAAGTCTATCTAGTGGGTTTACCCAGGTGGTGAATGAATAATATCAAAATAAATATGTTCTACATACTTCTGAGGAGACGCACACATTACAAACCTTTTTGCAGGTGTGTTATAAGGTTAAATCATTCTGAAATGGTTCCTTTGCTAATTTAGTCCGCTCTAGTCATGCAGGATTACAAATGCAAAAGTAGAAATGGATGTAGAAAATTAAACTGCTAGGTTTTAATAGTCTTTAGTGTCATTCTAATAAATAGGACAGCATTCTATTCTGGCAACTTACTGTATGGATGAGTGAAGACACTTGTAAGTGTAATAAGGGCTTTCTCAGAATGAAAGACTTTGCTGTGATGAGCATTTTTTCCATTTGGCAGTTTATATGCAGTTTTTCTCAATGTGTTATTGTTTTCCTTTTTTGTCTCTTACAAGGGGGAGTGAAAATTATGAAAGATGATATCAGTCTTTGCCAAGATCTTCACTTTTGCTGCAGTCCTCATTCTGCCACAAATTTATGGTAAGAATTCTTTACTGCAATTAAATAAACATGGAAACAGGAATAGAAGTGAGAGATTTATGTCTGCTACTTAGAGTACCCACGTTTATGACTATCAAATGTAATGCCTGTACTCAGCCTGACAAAAAAAAAGGATAGCTAGATCATATAAAGAAGTGTGCCTGAACATTCAGATTGCATTCCAAAAGTATTTCTGAAGGAGGCATTAATTAAATATCTGAATTAAAATGTGTGATATTGTATGTCTAAATAACAGTGAGTCACCTATAAGAAATTTTATATTCACCTGCATCCAACATTTACATTAAGGGGAGTTTTCCAGATTACTTGCTTTAGTTCATTCCCTTTTCAAATAGTTTTATTTCACTGTATACATCTCAAGGGACAATAAGAACATAATCAGCCTCTTTTCCAAAGGTACCAACACAGGGTAACAGTGGGAGATAAGGAAAACCTTGTAGAGATATAAAGCAAAACTGTCAATGTGGAGTTAAAAATAGTAACTTATGTTCAATGCAAGAAAATGTAATGTTCATCTCCTGGGATTCAGCAGTCCTGGAGCAGGTTTCAACATGGTTTGCAAAATAGAACATGAAAAGACTTTGGGAGTAAAGTGACCGCAGAGATGAAAATGCAGATATAAATAAAAGACAATGGCTAAAACCAAACAAATGTTGAGCTGATTTGAAGAGAACAGCGCTGGGAAGCAGACATGCTTTGCTATCCTAGAGATCTTTTCTGTCAGGCTGCAGTTGGAGTATTTTGTACAGTACTGATGCCCATATAGGAAGACATATCAAGCGAGTGTGAAGGGTTCAGAAGAAGGAAGGCCATCAGGATGATATGTCTGAAGAACAAGAGGTACAGAGACTGGAAGAAGTGAAACTTTCTTATCCTAGAGGAAATGAGGGAGACAGGGGGTGATGGTGTATGTCCATAAATGTATGATCAGGCCACAGAAAGAATTAAGTTTAAAGGAGAAAAATAAAAGTTCATAATGGGGGCACTAATACCAGTGTGAAGGCACAGACTTCAGTCTGGCATTCAGAAAGTATTTCTTTTCAGAGAAAGTATCAGACAAGTAGAACAGACTACCAGAAAGAATTGTGGACTGTAGAGCCTGGGATAGGTAAAAGACTATAGAAAAATGACAATGTGGGGAAACAGAAGACAATAGTGCAAAACAGGTCCCTCAACAAAAGGTACAAATATGACTCTGTCATTGAACATGAGGGTGCGAATGACCTGAGACGTACCTCGCTGGACTACATGAAAAGAGACATGGAGGAGCTCTCGGATTATGGAGCCCAGGGAGCTATGACCCTAGCCCTAAGCAGCCTCCTACCATCACCCAGAATGATACCAGAGTACAAGCAGAAAATAATTGATTTCAACATTTGGATAAGTTTCTGGTGTCATTCAAAGGGGATCCAGTATCTGGCTGGGATGACATGATTGATAGACCTTGATGCGTTGCCAGAGATTGCCTGCATCTGTCACCCCTGGGCTTCCAGATACTGGCCTAGGCTCTTGCCACCCCTATAGTGCCTTTTTTATACAGTGTTCCAAAGTCCAAATTACCACCGTAACACCAACAAATGCAATCTGAGGGTCATGCTGCAAAATGCTAGAAGTCTAAATCTCAAAATGCACTCGCTCGAAGCACTCCTTAAAATGGAGAACATCGACATTTGTGCTGTAACAGAGACCTGGTTCAAGGCAGCAGAAAGGACCCCTGCACTACCAGGCTATAACTCATTCCACACCTTTCAGCCCCAGAACTTGGACCGAAGCTCCTAAGGTGTTGGTGTTTCCATATTCATAAAGGATACACACACCTCCAGACCGGTAGCCCAACATAATGCATCAGAGATACTTCAGGTGCAGCTAACATTGGGTAAGACAGCAATTCAGGTTGTCGCCTGCTGTAGGTCCCCAACCATGTCCCAAGACTCACACTCCACGTTCCTAAGCACCCTGGAGAATATTAGGGTCCAACCTAGCACTCTCATACCGGGCAACTTCAATTACCCCTCAATCAACTGGGAAAACTACTCATGTACCAATACAATTGCCCAACGTTTCCTGGAATTTATTAATTCCAATGCCCTCGACCAGTTCATTCTTACCCCCACCAGAGGTAGAACCATCCCTGACCTGGTCATTACTAACACGGGCAACCGTTGCTCTACACCAATAGTTAACTCCTCCCTGGTTAGATCTGACCACAAACTAATCACCTTGGAAATCCACATCCCTCCAACCCCCCCCCCCCCCCCACAAAGGTAACCACCATGAAAAACTTCTCCAAAGCTAACTTTGGGCTCCTAAAAACAGAGGTGGCTAACTTCATGGCACCCATGCAAATAGAGAATAGTTGCATGACCGACGAATCATACATGAATGCACTACACAAACATGTACACAAATGCATGGATCTCGCCATACCCAACAGAACCAAGACACTCTCCTCCAAAAAAAGGAAGCCAATTTGGTGGTCCCCTGCCATAAACAGACTCTACAACAGGAGGAGGAAACTGATGCAGAATAAAGTGAAGTCCCAAGACTGGAAAAACTCCCTTATCAGCCTCAACAAAAAGTTGAGATCCCTTATCAAATCCTCTAAAGCTAGCTATGAAAACAGAATTGCAGCAGATAGTAAAGACAACCACAAGGCCTTTTATAGTTATGTAAAGAATCTCCACAACAATATCTAGATTTGCTTTGAGCTACTGCACAATGGTACCTCTTATACCGAGCCACAACAGGTATTGCCAATATACTGGCTGACAGATTCAGTGCCAACTTTACCCCCCCCCCCACCAAAGGACCAATCACAATACCAGTAGACTACCAGGTACACACAGTATTACTGCTGCATGGTTAAAACAGCACTGTCCAAGGCCAAGAATACAGCTTCTATGGGATCTGACAATATCCCTGGCTGTGTTCTACATGAACTACAGAGTGAACTGGCACCTCACCTGTGTGCCCTGTTCAATCACAGCCTCACCTCAGGCTTTCTCCCTACCAAATGGCACACTGCTACAGTCATCCCTCTCCACAAAGGAGGAGTGACTACAGACCCTGGGAACTATCACCCCATTAGCCTGACAAGCCTGATATGCAAAGCTATAGAACGCATCATTATGGACCTAATAAACAAGAATATAGGGAATCTCCAAACTCTGGACCCCACACAGTTTGGTTTTGTGAAGGGTAGATCATGTCTGCTCAACCTGGTCAACTTCTTTGAATTAGTCCCCAAAGCTGTGGATGAAGGCAAGGTGGTTTATATAGCCTACCTTGATCTGGCCAAGGCCTTTGATACCATTCCCCACTCAGGAATCATAGAAAAACTCACTAAGCTAGGCATCAAACCCTGTATCACTAGGTGGGTTGCAAACTGGCTCACAGAACCCACAGTGTGAAAGTAGCTGACTCCAAGTCAGACTACTGACCTGTCACGAATGGAGTCCCACAGGGTTCGGTCCTGGGTCCTCTCCTGTTTGGTATCTACTTCTCTGAAGTCCAGGCCAACATGAAGAGACTCTGGCTGACAAAGTTTGTACATGATTGCACGTTGGGAGCTATTATTAATTCCCCAAGTGATGCTGACATCCTACAGAAAGGCCTCACTGAGATCAATGACTGGTGTCAGAACCATGGCCTTAAGCTAAATGCCAAAAAATGCATCGTCTACCCCTTTGGGAAAAAACAGGTTCCCATGAATTACCATATCAATGGTAGTCCACTGAACACAAAAGGATTTATAAGAGATCTGGGAACACAGGTTGACAACTACATTGCTACTGCGGTCAGAAAGTCCTATGTGGCACATCTCATTACCATGGGTTTTGCATCCAGGAAGAAAGAGGTCATTGTCTCCATCTACTCTTCCCTCATTAGGCCAGTCATCGAGTACAATGCCTCATTTGGCATGTACCTCACTAGACACCTGCAACAACTGGAGAGGCTGCAATAGTACCTCACAAAAAGATCCTAGGCCTTAAACACTTGTCCTATATGGACAGACTCAAAAAACTCCAACTATTCTCTGTCTCATATCGCCTATTTAGCGGTGATCTCTGCTTAACTTACAAATCCATGTCTGATCCAGCTTTGTTAGAAATGCTACATTGAAAGAAATCCCATTCCCTCCACACCACTTGCTCCAGAGGCCTCAATCTCAATACCAGAATCAAAAGAACAAGCTGGAGGGACAGGTTCATAACCCAGAGAATGCCCATGCTATGGAATAGACTTCTCTTACATGTCAAACAGAGCACCTCACTGGCCCTCTTCAAGAGAAATCTTGATGAGTGGATGGTAAATAGAAAATTCACCCCAGGGATCACTTTGGTGGCTCTACTCGAAAGAGGCACTGGGAACTAAGGTTGGGTGGCATGATGTCAGGGTGATCCTATGGGCTAGGCTTGTAAAGGCTCCAGGGCCATTAGCCTAGTACACACCTATGAACCTATAAAAGGAACAAACTAGATAGAGACACTTCTTTGGCATCAGCATTTATAATGTACTCTGAAAGGCTGGAGGTCTACTACATGGCATTCAGTGGGGTGAATTACAACTGAAAGTATTTAGGTAACCATTAGAAATAATGCTTCTCACTAGATCAAGTCTTGAAACACAGAGACTTATTGCTGAAAAAAATGGTCTTATAAATACTAAGCCTGAGATGCTCATTTGCTGGAATATTTCCTTTTCTCTGAGGGACAGTGATGCCAGAGTTGGTATATATAAGTTTCGGGGGTATGGAGGACTTGCCCCCTGCAAAGAGGAAGTTTAAAGCAGAAAAGCAATGTTTGAAATTTTCTCTTTTCCTGGGTTTTTTGTCTTTTTTGTTGTGTCGCCACTCAGCATTTCAGTAGGGAGCCAGTATTTACCATACATGTAAGGGAGTCACAAATAGTTACAATCACAGTCTGAGCCATGTTTTAAGGATGATGCCAACAGATATATACTTCTCAGCAGTTCTATCCCCTTAGGTGAATTTGATGTCTGCTGTGGATTTTTATGAGGGCTTAGAATAAATGGATATATATAATGAGAAACTAGTTGGTAAGTTCTTCACTTTGAGGTGTAACTATATTCCATCAGTCTTATTGGATATGTACTCACAATCAGCAGTATATAACCTACTATTTATAGGAGATCAGGAAAGGTGATAATCAGTTATTTCCTTACAACCTTAACCACATGCAAGGAGGCAATATTATGAAGCAATGCGTGGTATGAATCCATGACTGCAAAAAATTTGTCATGGATACTACATGGCTTCATTTACTACTATAAAGGTCATCTGTTGCCTGAAGCTTCTGGCTGCTGCTAAGTTCTGGTGGGCTAAACACGTCTTTACAGTGAAGCACATTACCTAAATTCAGAGGGTTAAGTCCCTTACATTAAAAAAATACTGAATCTATTTTTACTTTACTTAAAATATGAATCCAATACAACAGTATAATTTAATGAAAGAACACTTGCATACACATTTACCAATGACTGTGACAAAATCACTGGCACTGCTGGGAGTTTGAACCCCACCACTACCTACCACGATATCATGGATGGCACTCAGGTATGGTAGGGACACAGGCTATTGATTTGGATCCACTTCACTGTTCTAAATACATCTGTTGACTACCAAAAGGATGTCTCTCAAGTTAAACCACTGGTTTGCAACAGGTTAAAATAAAGAGAAGTGCACACTAGTCTGATTCAGTAACCAATTCATCACATACAACCTGGCCTTACCAGTTTAAAGGAAATTTACACTGCTTTCCTTGTTATGTGCTCCCAACATCCATTCCCAGACTAGGACTGCACACTGATCACTTGTAGAGCTGTTTTTTTTCAGCCTAGCATCCCAGGCCTCTATCTCGCCACTCTCTCTGTGAACCACAGTGTCTTCCAGTGTCCCTTACCCATGGAAACTGGTTTGCAAGCAAATTATCATACATTTCCTTTCATCTTTTTACATGTAAAGAGAAAAAAGTCTCAAGGTTACACATTTTCCTATGAAAGGAAGTCTATGTATTGCTTTACAATTTTGTACCAGTTTAAATAAGAGAGCTAAATAATACATCACATCTTTAAATCAGTTTTCTCTAGCCTGCTGAACCCCCCCCCACCCCACTGACACACACACACTGACAAACCAGGGAACAAAAATGTTCATGTTAATACTTAAGCACCACTTTTTAAACAGCTCAGGGAAAGCAACATTAATCTTGGCAGATTTCATATCATCATAAGAAGAATATCTGAAACCGGCTACAAAAACTTGCATGTCAAGTATATGTTGCATATGCAGTATTTAACTTGGATCATTGGTGGCAAGTCTTCTGTTACTATAGTTTGCTCATTAATCCAAGTTATTTGAGCATGTTTGTTACTGGCAAACACCATCTCTTAGTTTTCCACAACACTCACAAACTTCATTATGTATGGTCTCAATGAGGAAACTGGGCAGCGGCTTAGATATCAAAGAATGATGACAATGCTCCACAGTGTATTAAGAGTTAATATTAGAGAGACAAGTCACTTTATTCAGGATGCTTTCAGTCAGTAGAAAACAGTGTTTGCTAATTTCTTCTTCTGGCAAGTCAAACACTGCAAGGTTATTTTTCTTGGATCTGCTTTTGTTTATGTATTTATGTTGTGCTGAAGCAGTTTGGTCTGAGTTACTTGGCTGACTACAGTTTCCCAAAATCTAAAAGTCATGGGTTTTGGAGGAAATCACTCAGGCCTTTCACCACTTATTCAACTTTAGTTGAGTCTGATAAAACTATATGCAAAATCTCCTTCACAAAGACGATCAGTTCAAAGATGTGATCTTCTGATGCCTTTTCTTTTTATGAGAAATCATTCTTTTTCTGAGGTCTGTCCTTATTCCCTTTGTTGATACTGCTCATATTGGAGCACAGATTTGGAAAAGTGCTCTTTTCTAAGTGACTCTAGATGTGAATGAATGGAAAAAATAATATCATTTCTGCAGTCTTGCTTTGCTGGAAATGTATGTCTATTCTCTGTTCCAAACTATATCACCTGCTCTTGGACATCTGGTTCACTGCACTACAAAACAACATATTCATTGAGGATAAACCAACCCAAAAATACTTAGTGAGCAGTTACTTTAATAAAATTAAAGCAAATAAAGCAGAATGTTGCAAAAACTGTCTCTCATTCATTTTAAGGCATAACTGGATATCATCTAGAACTACTTTTCTTATTTTGTGTAGGGTGTAAATGACAACGCCTAACTTATAAAGACAAGTAAACATTTTGACTAGGCTTTTGTGAAAAATGCTTGATATATATATATATATATATATATATTTGCAATAGATGAATACTTCTATATTCTTATTGCAAACCTATGCTATACTCAGGTTGGGTTCTACTTTCCATACTGGTGTAGCACCCTATGAGCACTCTCTACCTCAAGCCACCTGTTTGTTTAATCCTGTTGGCTGGATTTGCCTTGCCAGTCAGGGTCACCAGCTCCCCACTTAACTGAAGTGGGGTAATCAGGAGGTGAGTTGGTCAGAGAGCCACCATAAGTAGACAAGGAAGGCAATGGCTTGCTCACTGCTGTCTCTATCCTTTAGTAGGTGTTAACATTGTATGTGAAGGCACTACTGAACAATGAGGTATGGTTACTAGGTGAGGCTGCACCCAAAGGGGGTGGTAGATCCCATTTCCACTCACTCACTCACTCACTCACTCACTCACTCACTCACTCACTCACTCACTCACTCACTCACTCACTCTACCTAAATACCACTCTTTGCTGTGGTCTTTTCTAGAAATAGAATGTGTAGCCTCGTCCCAACAGCTTGACCTTCCCCCTGGCAAGGCATGCAGGCTCATTCCTCTTTTCCCAGTCCAACAGGCACATGAGCTGCTACTTGAACTAAGTTGACTGGGTTGCAATTATAGCTTTATCTCTTTATGTCAAGAGATAAATACATAATTCTGTGGGAAAATATTTAAATGCACAACTCTCTGATAGTTCAATCAAATTATTCTTCATTACGGGTACATAAAAACAGGGATTCCACAAAATCCATAGTGGGTCTAAAGTGCTATTTACTCTGTGAAGCTTTTATTTATCAAGATATTTGAATCATTCACGAGTACCTGTCTACTGTTAAATACTAGGAAGGGTAATAACCTTAACAGTGCACTTAAATTATAGATAAAAAATATAATATGTTAACAGTCATTAATAAAAAATATATATTTTCAGAATACCACACGTTGCTACTTTTGTATTGATGTTCAGTAATTATCTGCTTATCAGAATACTTACTGGATAGTAGATTGCAGTTGGCAGCTTCATTATTTCAGATTCTGACATGACATTAGAATTCACATATCACATATCTATTCTAGTGCATGTTACTGCCCTGCAGGGTAAGCAACACATGACATTCTGTATTATCATTTAGCCTGCTGCCTCAAAAATATCAATACTATCTCTGCTCACATGCAACCACATTAATGAAGTCTTGTGACAAGGATACAGTCTTGCATACCTGGACAAATTCCATGTATGTCTAGTAACTGAAACCTTAGACCAAACATGCGTCATAGACTCTTAACTAGATACTGACCCAGAGCTACAGAGATAAATCCTTGTTGGGCAGATTCTTATAGGCTAGTCACTATAAATTTTATTTGTCTTCTATACTGCAAATATATAGGCAGTTAAAGGAAGGGAAGATCTAAAAGGAGAATGATATCCACTTCTGAGAGACAGAAATCATTAACATTAAAGTTAACATTACATTCTTATCTGGCTGTAAACGGTAAAGAACAGCTTTAGCTTATCCACTGACAAATGAACTTTAGTTGGCCCATGATAATTTTCTGAAGGTGGTACATACAGTCCTTAAAATTCCTCAGTCTGGCTTGACCTATCATTTGTTTTCACCACACATATTCAGAATATTGTAAAAAAATACAAGTATGCTTTTTAGATGCAACAACATTAACAACTTTCTAACTAAATCTGACAAACATGTCAAACATGTCACTGGCAAAAGGAATTTTTCCTCCCACCCCCTGAATACTCTCTGACCATTATTGCATGTCTAACCCAAACCTATAAAAACTGTAAACAATGCAGAATGACATCAGCCATTTTATTACTAATGTAGGTAGGAGGCTTCATCATTGTCAAGCAATCAAACAGGTAGGGTGGCTGCCAATTAACTGAGGACTTTCTCTTCTTGTTAGAATTTCTCTTTACAAGGTACAATGCATGGGTCACTACAAGGTCTTACATCACACCTTGCTTTTGTTAAGCAATATTCTTTGTCTCTCAGGTCCTTATATTCTATTACTATTATACTTAACATCTCACACTTGTCTCTAGGTTATATGGACAGAACCTTCTCCAACCTAAGTCCTCATACTTAGAACTTACTCCCTAACTTTATTTTCCAGCTTTGCACCCCAGCCTTCACTCGCCAAGCAGCTTAAGTGCACTTTGAGCAGCAAAGTGAGTGCATGTAACATGAGGTTTTTTGCATAGTAACAACACCGTTTATTGCACAACATTCTTTCTATAAAATCCCCTACAGGACTGCATTCCTTGGAGCATATATGGTCATGAGCAGTGCTAACTATTCTTAGTGTATATAGTTCTATCCTGTTTTACCTTCTACTGCTCTTTGTACATATTGCATCTTTTTTTAGATGCTCTGTTTATTGTTCTTTTAGCCAAGGTTATGACTGAAAAGGGGCCCTTGAAGTCTACTTAATCCATATGGTAAGTAAAACAAATAAAAAATAAAACGGCAGATTTGTGCTGTAGGACTTGGGAGTTATAGACTAAGAAGCAGCTTGATAACATCAACCAAATCCAAGGTCTGTTTTAGCAGTCTGCAGTTGCATCTTACTTGGTCATAAAAATGTATAGTGTGCTATTAACCACTGTTCTTCTTATGGTCCATTCTCACAACCTGCCTATATATTTTGCACATTTAGTGCAAGTTTTCTTGTGCGGAGTCTGCATGTCCTCCCTGTGGTCACGTGGGTTACCTCCGGATGCTCCGGTTTCCTCCCACATCCCAAAGACATGCTGTAGGTGTATTGGACACTCCAAATTGGCCCTAGATGTGAGTGTGTGCGTGCGTGTGCCTTCTGTGGAAGGTTGGGTGCCGGACTGGCACCGTAAAAAAACTCCACTGCCAATCATGAGCGGACAGGTGATCTGCTGTGGCGACCCCTAATCGGGAAAAAGCCGAAAGAAGAAGAAGTGCAAGTTTTCTAAAAATTCCCAGTTTGGGTTTCTAATACCATGATAATACTGGACCTCATTCCTAAGTCAGAATATAATCAGAGTTCATTAAACTAGTATTGTTTCAGTCTTTGATGTTAGCCAAGGGCACTCTTCTCGGCATCTGTAATGTACCCAGAATTGCCTCCTTCTGCAGTTCATATGGGGTTACATGTATTGGTAGCATATTTAAGTACAACTGAAATTTCTTTTTATTAAACTTGTTGTCCCCACTACTACTGCAGCTGTCCAGCTATGTTTCTTCCACATTGCTCTCATTTCTGTTTGCAAATCATGGTATTTTATGACTCTGTGCCTGTGTGTACTCAAGGCAGTATAACCACTGGGTGAAGCAGTTTCAGTGATCAATACTACTTTTGTCTTTTTTCATGGAGTACTATAACAGGTTTTCTTGTATCAGTTTTTTGAACTGTTGACAACGAGTCACTCCATCTAATATAAGCGTCATCATTCTATATAATGCTTTGTGGTTCCTATTTCCAATGCTTCTCCGCTACTTTTATATTGTAGCTTGCCACATCATTGTGCCTATCAGTATACAGACGCCCAGACATGAGTGCACCACATCCAGCAACAAGATGTACAACTGTTCCCTGATCTGTTTCACAGAACCTGCATTTGTCTGTTTCTCCCATGTGTCAATGGACTTTGTAAACTAACGTGTACAAAGCCCACTATATTGAGCTGACATTATTAGCCTTTCATTTTTTGGTTTCAATTCACGTCTCCTTAAGAATTCCTGTGTCAAATCTTGGTCAATATGAGATTGTTGCAGAAGATCTCTATACTTCCAGTACGTTCGTGGACTTTCTCATTTTCTTTTCATTCCTCCTGATCCTCTTCCTTATATTCTTTGTTTTGTTTTTTTGTTTTGTTTTTGGCACTTTCAGTTGCTTTCTGAAATTTGTCTATTTCTGGTTTGATTTTCATTTATGCTAAATTAGGCAAAGATGTCATTTTAGACCTCTTCTCCTCATGCCTTAAAACTTTCACTATCTTTGGACCTGATGAGGTCAGCTGCTACATATGGAATCCCATGATTGTAGATCTATATATGTAGTCAATTTTGTGGAGGTCCATACCTCCTTTACAGTATATAGTGTTGGTAAACATTGTTTTTTTTTTAACTTTTAATAAAATCCCCAGGGTTTAATTTTGTCTAGTGTTTTGGGTTTCTAATATCATGATGGAATGAATGCCATTCCTAAATCAGGGTATTATTAGAGTTCATAAAATAAGCACTGCTTCAGTATTTGATGTTAGCTAAGAGTGCTCCCATATTAAATTATACTACCATTAAACAAAACAAAATTTTCCAGTCTTGTCTCTCATTTCGTCTTTCAGTATTAGTCATCATCATCACTGTAATCTTCATTCCCCCCATATACCACTGTGTCCAAGTGATCCACAATTTATAGAAACAGCTTCCTGTGTAGCTCCTGTGTTTTGAGAGTATATTGCAACAGGAAGCATCTTCACTGGTGTAGCAGTATACAGGTCTGGCACTGCATCTAGCTAGCTGTCATCTTTATCTAAGGACACTGCTGAGCAGAAGCCATTTTACCAAACAAGGCACAAATTCCCATCTCATGTCTTGCCACTGATGACCTGGGAAATGTCTGTGGTATTCTGCACAAAAGAAAGCTACATTTATGCATAACATTTTGCTAGCAGCTACAATCTGGTCTCAGATATGGCTCTTTGCTGTCAGTTCACTTCTAGTCTGATGAAGCTGTCAGCAGCATGTCATGTCACCAGGTCCCTTAAAGAGCCCTCTTCATGTGCCTTTCTTTTCTGAGAGAAGCTTGGTCAGTTTTGCAGTTGATGGTTCTGTCTTCACATCTTACATTCCTTAAAACAGTGCCATAACTCTGTGTACATCAGCAGGTAGATTCCTCACCATGCTTTTAAAGATGTCAGACTGTCTTCTGCTTTTGTAAACACAAGGGGTCCTCTGATACACACACAAATACACACCCACACACAAAGTCATAGGATGCACTCTTCTGCTGCAATTCCCTCCATGTGGCTCAATATTTTTTGTGATGAAACTGGAAAATATAAAAAAGGGTTGGCTGCCATTTTCATTCTGAGGCCTTTCTTCACATTGTGGTGTTTTTATAGATTGAGAAAAGACTATATTGAGTTATGTGTAGCAATAGCAGATATACATTGTTACAGTGGTGGGGTGGAAGTGGGTATTTATGGGATAATGTGAAACGGGGGGCAATATGTTTAAACTAAAAGGGTAACCATTGTCTCAGAGATATCAGAGTAGTTAATATTGGTGGTCTAATGAGTGCACGGTGAAACACTATGGTCCTTGAGGAGGTAAATTAGCCGAGTGGCAATAATAGGATGACACTGACGATCTTTGCAACTATTTTAGGCTGCAGTCAAAAAATAGGTTTCCTAGACATCTCATTATTTTCTTTTACAGGTTTAGTAAAGGTTTAATGGCCATTAAGAATTTGGAGGAAAGGTGGATGTGACCCAACCTAGTCAAACTGGGCTACCATATGGGTAGTTCATAATTTTGCTTTAGGGTGTATTAGAAGTCAGCATGGGCTAGTCATTCAGACCACCCTATAACGGTTGAAAATTTTCAGCATGTTTGGACGTAATTTGTATACATTGTTGCAGTGGTGGGGTGGAAGTGGGTATTTATGGAATAATGTGAAAACGAAGGGGGCGTTATGTTCAATTAAACTAAATCGGTAATCACTGTCTCTTAGAGATAACAGAACAGTCAACTGAAAAACTGGTCTAATTGGGCCACCATATTGGTAGCTCATAAGTTTGCTTTAGGCTGTGCTAGAAGTCCCTATGGTAATGGGTATTCATTAGGCTCCAGGAGAGTGCCTGAGGGGATTCTGGGATATCATCATTAATTTGGTCTCAGTTTGAAAATATGAGGCATCAGTTATGGTGGTATTTCAATTGCTTGCCAGAAATAATAGATAATCAGCAAGAATGGGCCAGTCTGGTAAATTCTGAGAACAGTTATCAAAGGTCCTTTGTTCAGCTTTTTAAAAAAATGACCAAGTTAATTTTGTTACTAATTTGGATGAGCAGATCGTTCTAAAACTGGATACTGGGGGCACTATATCTTAATTCTTTTTGAAAAAATTCTTATAAAGAAAAGCCAATATATATAATAATATTAGGTGCGGAAGTGGAGGATTGTGGTAGCTGAAATGGCTTCAATTATGAGAGTCAAGGGTTTCTATATAAATTCATAAAGCTCCAAATTATTGGGGGCCTATGGGAGATTTCAGACTTACGGGAACTAAACTGGGAGATAGATTCAAGGAACCTTCTTTTAAAAAAAAACAGGTTCACATTCAATTATCTAAAAGCAGAGGAGTTCTAACCGTAATGTTCCGTATGATAAATAAATTAGGATGTATAAGGATTAGATTCAAAAAACCTTCTTTAAAAAAAAAAATCTTTAAAACCTATTCACTACTACAAATCTAAAAGCAGAGGAGTTTACAACATTATGTACCATATGATGAAAAATAGATTTAATATTAATAAAAAATTAAAAAATAATAATTAAAAATTATTCAAAAATGATACTAAAGCCATAGAAGCTGGAACTCTGCAATCTTTAGAAGCCAGCAGAAAATCAGTGGCCGGTAAGGAATCGTGCCACATTATCATTAAAAGGCTAAAATAACTGTTGTCCGTAGTGCATAACTCCTGAATATATATTCTGTTGGGAAGTCAAAGAAGAATGGGAATGTCTTTTAATAAAAAGCCATGAGATTGAGTTTCCTTCCTTCCTTTTGAGAACACTGTTAATGGAAATGGAGCTGTATGCAATTAATCTTAATTAAGTAATCTTAATTGCCATTCCAGTTCCTTTTTCCTTGAGTTGATCATTTATGGGTCCATCAAAGGCTGTCATGGCTATCCTGTCTATTATGTGGAAGTGGAAAGAGTTGTGTCAAGGTTTTTCCTGTCCATGTTTGACCAGGGTGTTGCTACTGAGACTTTGGCATAGACTGGTAAGGTGCCTTGCAATCCTGGTTTTTAATTTATTAATATTTTTTCCAGAAAAGAAAGCCTTGCATTTGTTGCAGCAAGCTCTGTATATCACTTTTTCCATTGTGCATTGTTGCCATAAAAAATGTTCGTATAGTATTTCTTGGAGTTGGGACATTTAAATCCCCCTTTTGTTTCTCATCAAATGGCAGTAGTTGCAGGAAGGGGGTCCACAAGGGAGTCTGCCTTGTGTTAAGCTGTTGTCCTTTGGTGTAATTCTCTTTTCTACACCACCAGTGCTCAAACTTCTGAGCTACAAGGCCATGAATATTTTTATTTTGATCATGAAACTAGGAAAAGCTGGTAAAATCTTGTTGATTGTATTGTTCTTGCTGATCATGGACCAATTACTCTTGATCAAGCTAGTTCATTGCAATCCAAGGAGTAGGTGATTGACATATTAATTTTGTGTTATCCATTGATGTTGTTTCTTGCAATTCTTTGGAGGTCTGGGTCATGGTAGATAAGATCTTGTGATAGTGGAAAGTTTGGGTGTTTGATTTTGCCTTCAGTTATGGCATGGTAAAGGCCTATGATCAGTTTATGGGTGTATTCTGCTAGTTTGCTCATAAAGCTTCTAAGATCCTTGGATACTCTAGCCATTCTTAGCCCTTGTGCTTTTATCATGTGTTTCTTGCAGTTGAAGTGGTGCATGCTGTCCCAGTGTAGTAGTCACTTCACTCTGGTAGATTTTCTGTAGAGATCATTAGTTAGATGCTGGCCTGTGTCTGTCTTGCTTATTTGGAGAGCCAGACAGTTGACCATCTTTCGACTGTGGTAGGTGGTGAATTTAAGAAACAAGGTTGAGTTGTTAATATGCTTGCAGAAATGTTTCATATCCAATTCTCTCCCATTCCAGGTGATAAATATGTTGTCTATAAAACATGGGTATTGGCTGATGTATTGCTGGTGCAAGCAGTCCCAGATATGTTCCTTTTCCCATTTCCCTAACCCTATATTGGCCAGACATGGGGCCATGGCTGCTCCCATGGTGATTCCACTGTCAGACAGTGATTGTCGTTAAGTTTGAATTAACCATTCCTCCAGGCCAGTAAACCCACCAGTTATTCCTCTAGCCAATCCCATCACTAGGATTACTATCATTTGACAAATGACTGTTGCTGCCAGATAATGAAATCATAGACAAAAAGGTTAGCATTACTCTCAATTCCTTTTGAAATGACAGACATATCAAATAAAAGTACCCCAAAAAAGAGATCTCAGAAGCCAGCTGATTTTAACTTTCCTTATCCCTAAAATTGTACTCTTCACTTTTATAGTCTCTTTCATATTGTCAAAGCACTTTTTATGCAAATTCACCTTTTAACATCTTCAGTTATGCCATTTGAGAAACCTTATCAAGTTTTTCTTAAAATACAAATACATCACATACGCTGGTTTCTTATCAATACACCTTCTAAAACTTCAATAGTCTAGCTTGCCTTGATTCTGCTTCATGCTTAGCTTTCATTTATCAATACTACTAGAAGTAATTTCCTGCTTTTTTTAAACAATAATAGTGGCAGGGTTAGCCACCCAGTAGTGGGTACACTGGCTCTAAATGACTGTTACTGTTGAAGGGAGACCCCGACCTCATGTGTAAAATGGGAAAAAGAGGTTCTGGATAGATATATGGATAGATGTTATCAACCCTTTAACATATACATCAAAATTACTAGTCCATAATTCTCCAACAGTCCTGTAAACTTATCATTAGATCTTAGCACAACATGTTACCCTCTAGTCCTCAACATTGCCAGCACTATATCCTTAAGTAGTGAGCAAATAATCTGTCATTTGGCTCATCATTCTAGAAGAAAGGTCATCATCTGGATCCAAAACATTATCATTCCTTAATTTTACCAATCTGATGAAAAAAAATCCTACATCCTGCTCTGTTATCCCTTTCCTTCTTTTCCAATTCATGTCCCTCTATCCATAAAACTAAATTTCTTTAGTTAGTTATGATTTCTATCCAGGCCATAACTGTAACAAAAGGTTGAAGGAAAAGTCTCTAAAATGTACCTCACAATATCTAGAATCCCATGCTTTCTGAGGCCCAAGCAGTCATCAGACTATCAGCTCAATTCTATTACTTTACCCCCAATTATTATACTGCAGTCTTGGCCATTTAGGGAGCAGTGCAAGGATGAAAGAAAAAAAATGAAGAGTAAGAATGTTTTTTCTTTAGCCACAATATTTGCACAGGCCATCTATGGCTCAAAAGGTTTGGGGAAAAAACTATAAAATGCAACTCAGAGCATGTAGAACCCAATGGCGTTGGGGGTGGGGGGCCTGAAACCTGTGTCTTAATTTGACCATTTCCTCCTCACTTATTATGGTGTGATCTTGGCTATTATTAATCAGGTTATTTTGAAAAAAATGCAGGAAAAATTGAAGAGCACAACAAAATATGAGAAAATAAAAAAAATAATAATCTGAATGGTGTGGAAGGCCAAGAAGGGGGAAAAGTTGGTCAGCACAATGGGGTATGCAGAGGTGACAGTGGAAAGCAAGGGACCCATAGAGTCCTTTTCCTAGAATTTAATTTCACTGAAGAACAGAGTGAAATTATCCAGTGCTGCCAGGGGCTGCCCCATTTAAGAACACTACACAGCATGTCAACAAAGTGCAGTTGTGTACCTACCATAAATGTAGATGTTTGAGTGTATTCACTGTTGCAGTCATTACACTTGGGTTATCCTGCTGGCAGGCTACCCGCAGTCAGCCTGAATTCCAAAGTCCTGGTCCGGCGTCGGTTGCTGTTGCCTCTTCCTTGACGTCAGTGCGCCAGGGGTATAAAAGATGCAGCAGACGCCATTTTCTTCAGTTTTTCTTGCCCCAGATGTCAGGTGCCCCCAAAAGGGTAGGCTGTAAAAATTATGATCATAAAAAAGCATGCACATAACCTTCATCTACAAGCAAATACACCACATAGGTTGTATAGAATAGAGAGGTACAGATAAGTCCCAGCAAAGAAAAAAGGGGGATGGTGGGAGGGTAACCTGGACTGCAACAGTGAATACACTTGAACATCTACATTTATGGTAGGTACACAACTGTATTATGTTCATCGTGTTTCACTGTTGCAGTCATTACACTTGGGTTGAATCCCAAAGCTGAGGTTGGGTGGCTGGACCTAAATAGAGTTTGGAGTGGCTATGAGGCCCTGCAGAACTGCAGTGGCAAAGCCTGCTCTGGATTTAGAGTAAAGAGGTAAATGGTAGTGTTTTGAAAAAGTGTGCACTGAAGTTCAAGTTGCAGCCTCCAAAATATTCTTGGTTGGTACTCCTCTGAGGAAGGCTGCTGAAGTGGCTGCTGCTCTGGTAGAATGTGGCCTAATGCCTTTGGGCACTGATTTGCCATGTTGAGAATAGCAGAAACGAATGCAGTGGCCTATCCATTTTGAAAAAGTCTGCTTTGAAATGGCTTTTCCTTGGGAACCTGCAGCATATGCCACTAAGAGTTGCTCAGTTTTTCTGAAGGCTTTAGTCTTGTCCAAGTAAAAGCGTAGCTGTCTGTGTATGTCCAAAGTATGCAGAAGTCTCTCCCCCTTATTCTGTGGGTTTGGATAAAAGATAGGCAAATGTATGGTTTGGTTAAGAGCCACGCTAGACACTACCTTAGGCATAAATGTCGGGTTTGTCCTTAGAGAATCCCTATCCTGATGGAAAATAATAAAAGGTTCCACAGCCATTAGTGCCTGTAACTCTGAGACTCTTCTTGCTGAAGTTATTGCTAGGAGAAGAGCAGTTTTCCATGACAAGTATTTTATCTCTGCTGTATTGGCTGTTTCAAAAGGAGGCAGTGTGAGTTTTTCCAAGACAAAATTGAGGTCCCATGTAGGTACTGGAGCTCTCCTTGGAGGTCTTATGTTTCTGGCCCCTCTGAGAAACTGTCTTAGCAGTGGATGAGAAAAAATAGGTGGGTCCGTATTGTAATGAGCTGAAATGGCAGAGGCATGGATCTTAATTGATGAGAAGGATAGGCCTTTGTCCAGCATCTCAGTTAGGTATTGCAAAATCTGAGGAATATTAGGTTCAACCGAGTCAATTCCCTGCGTTTGGTTCCAAGCACAGAATCTCTTCCATTTTTCTGCATAAGATTTTCTGGTGCTGGGCCTCCTGGCCTCCAAAATAGCATCCATAACTGCTTTAGAGAGAGGTGTGTTCTGAATTATTACATTATCCGCCATGCAACCAGGTTTAGGGTTCTGAGTTGGCTGTGCAAGATCTGATTGTTCTGTTGGGTCAGCAAATGAGGTATTAGAGGCAATGTCCAGGCTGGGCCTTGAGACAAGCTCTTTAGGATTGGGTACCAGTGCTGGCGTGGCCAGTCTGGGGCAATCAGTATCATTTTTGGCTTTTCTTGTCTGACCTTTAGGAGTACCTTGGAGAGGAGAGGCAGAGGAGGGAAGGCATATACTGTAAGGGCTTTCCAGCTGATTGAAAGGGCGTCCACTTTCCATGCTTGCTTAATATAAGTCCGAGTGCAGAATCTCTGTAGCTGGCAGTTGTGAGGGGAGGTAAATAGATCTATGTCTGGGCATCCCCATTTCCCTGTTATCATGTCGAAGATTTGTGGATCCAGTTTCCACTCGCGAGGATCCATGAGGTTTCTGCTTAGTTCATCTGCCAAAGTATTTGTCTTTCCTGGCAGGAATTGTGCTTGCAGATGTACTTGGTAAGTCAATGCTGTGATCCACAAAGTCATGGCTTGCCTGCAGAGGGGGTAGGAATGTGTGCCCCTTTGCTTGTTTATGTACCACATGACTGTAGTATTGTCCGTCTTTATCAGTAGTTGTCCTGGATGAAGTAGGCCCTTGAAGACTGTCAGGGCATTTTGTACAGCTAGCATCTCTTTCTGATTGATATGAAGATGCATTTGGTTTGTGGGCCATGTGCCCTGAATACATTTTCCTGCCATGTGCACCCCCCAGGCACAATCTGATGCATCGGTTGTTAATGCCTGCCTGGCAGTGGGTAGGGTGAATGGCTGTCCCTTGTTGTGGTGACAGGCCTGTGCCCACCATAGAAATTCCTGTTGCAGGCAGGGAATAAGAGTACTTACTGTTTCCAGGCGGTGGCAATGTTGAGTCCAAACACTTTTTAGATACCATTGTAGCTTCCTCATATGCAGTCTTGCACATGGAATTAGTAGAATGCAGGATGCCATGTAGCCCAGAGCCTGCAGACTTTTTCTTGCAGATAACTGGGTCTTTGTTGTCATGTCTTTGAAGTAAGAAGTCAGATGCCTTTGTTTGTCTGGCATGAGATAAGCCATCTGGGCAGCTGTATTTAAGCTTGCACCCAGGAATATTATCTCTTGAGAGGGCACTAGTTTTGATTTCTTTTCGTTTACTGTGTACCCTAGGCAAATTAGTAATCTTTTTACAAACGCCAGATGCAGTAGTAGAATATCTTTGTCCTTTGCTTGAATAAGGCAGTCATCCAAGTATGAGTATATTTGAATTTCTCTTTGTCTGCAAAATGCAATTACTGGTGCCAGGCATTTTGTGAAGACCCTGGGCGCAGTAGATAAGCCAAAGGGCAGTGCAGAGAATTGGTAGTGCATTGAGCCAGCTATGAATCTGAGGTATCTTCTGCAAGATTATCTGATTGGGACCTGCAGGTATGCCTCTTTGAGGTCCAAAGTTACAAGCCAAGTCTTCTAGTCCAGCATGGGCAGATGTTGCTGTAGAGTCAACATTTTGAATTTTGGGACGTCCAGAAAAGTATTTAGAATAGACAGGTCCAAAATTGGTCTCCAGGCTTTGTCCTTTCTTGGTACTAAGAAAAGTCTTGTGTAAAATCTTTGTCCCTGCTCTTGTTGTGGCACTGGCTGAATAGCCCCCATGTCCATGAGAGATGAAACTTGTTTTTGTGCCTCATGCCATTGATTGTGTGGCAGGTTTGGCATGCCTTTTGACTTTGGAAGGGTGTGAAAGTGGTACCTGTAACCCTGAGAGACTATATTTAAGACCCATTTGTCCTGGGTGATCTTGTACCAGTTTTGTAAAAAAAATGCTAGCTTTCCCCCTAAGGGTGCTGCCAAAAAATAAGTGCTTGGCATTGGCAGAGGGAAGTCATTGGGACTGTTTTCTATAAGGCTGTGATTTGTCTTCTCCGCTTTTGGAGGTAGGAGCACCCCATTGTTTGGGCCTGTATGAGCCCTGGGGCTGTTGCCTACCTCTAGGGCGTCTGAATCTGCCTCTTTGTGGTCTGTCGGACACTGAAAGAACCAATTCTTAGAGGGCCAGTTCCTGCTAAATCTGGGTGGCTGTACCTGTAAGAAATCTTTTACTGTCTGCATAGATTTTTCCTTATCCTCCATTTTCTTTAACACCTCCTCTGCCTTAACACCAAACAACGTATCATGCTGTAATGGAGCATCCAATAATTTTGCTTTAACATGATCAGGCAGATTCTGTTCCTTTAACCAAGCATGCCTTCTAATAACAGAACCTGTAACAGCAGCCCTGCATGAGGCCTCCAGTGAATCATAGCCACATTGCAAAGTATGCTTTCCCACTTGTTCTCGGTACATTCAGAATTTGTCAACATTTTTTGTTTTAACAAAGACATTAAGTATTGCTGATATTTGAGCATATGAAACTGACAATTTAAAGCCCTTACAGCCAAGGTGGCAGAAGTGTAAACTTTTTTCCCCCATCTGTCCAAAGCCCTAGAATCTCTGTCTGAGGGGACAGGGTTTTTGGCAGAAGCAGCCTTGACCCCTTTGGGACCCTGTGAGATAGTTTCTGGGTCAGCAGCAGGGTTTTTGTAAAGAAATTTATGGGTATCTGGAACCCTGTAGTATCTGTCTGGTTTAACAGGGGCAGGATGTAAAGAGTCTGGAGACAGGCCGGACTCTGAGAAAACATCATCCACTACATCTAGAACAGGGGGACTTGCAAGAGGTCTGTGCTGAGGAAGCAAAAGAAAGTCTCTAAAGTCTTTTCTTAGATTCGGAATAATCCTGGCTCTTCCAATGGAAATGCTCTCTCATGGTATGTAGGGTTTCCCCAAAAGAATAGCCCTCAGGAGGAGAAGCTGAAGGAATAGAATCTTCAGCATCAGAATCTTCATAGAGAGGAACAGAATATCCCTGATCAGAAGAGGAATCAGAGGAAATGGAAACCTGATCAGAGGAATCATATTCAGTGTCTTGCCTAGGCCTCTTATCAGGAGGGGGATGGGAACCCCTGATCAGACTAATAAGGTCTTCGGCCATTTTGAGCATCTGTTTCTTAGGCATAGAAGCCTGTCCTGGAGAATGCTGTACTGGTTTCCTTGTCTTTAAAACTGTTTTAGACTTTGTCTTGGATGCTGAAGTAGGCTTTATATAAAGTTGTGTAGGTGTGAAGACACCCTCAGGATCCGATGCCTGCTCAGCAGCTCCAGACCCATCTGAGGGATTAATTTCCGAAGGGCCAATACCTTGAGTATCCAGAGGCCTAGCTGCCTCCACGTGGGAGTTGGAGGTGGCCTGTGGCTCTGAGGTAGCGGGAGTCAGGGGCTGCGAAAGCGCCTCACTGAGCACTAGCGAACCAGCGACTGGCCTAGAAGAGGCTTCGTCATCGGTTTTGGACCTCGGATGCCTGTCCTTGTCTTTATCCTTGCGTTTTTTATGAATTCCGGTCATCGGTTGTTCCGATGGCATTATATAGTTAAACCTTCTGCCAAAATAATGAAAAGCAAAATCGCACCTACGCTTAATAGTGTGTTGGTTAAATCTAGCACAAAACCGACAACTAGCAAAGTCGTGGTCAGGGCCTAGGCAAGGAATACAGTAAGAGTGGAAATCCTTATGAGGTATTTGCTTCCCACAAAAAAATACAATTGTTAACTTTTTCTGACTTCGGTCTGAAGCAAGAAAAAAGTTTCCCCAATGGGGTACTGTTTTATTGAAGACTTCGGATCTGAAATTCGTTTTCGAAAATCTCAGGAGTTGGCCAACCGGCACTTGCGAATTGCTTATGCTTCGGACACCGCGTGGCAAGAAAGAATGAAGAAAATGGCGTCGGCTGCATCTTTTATACACCTGGCGCACTGACGTCAGGGAAGAGACGACAGCAACAGACGCCGGACCAGGACTTTGGAATTCAGGCCGACTGCGGGTAGTCTGCCAGCAGGATAACCCAAGTGTAATGACTGCAACAGTGAAACATGATGAACATCGTTTGTTACTCTCATTAAAACATTTTCTATCACTCTAACACCTGGATAAGAATAAAAATCAAGCAAGATGCTTGTTTTGTTTCAGATCTGGTGTACAACAATCCTTTAGATTGCATCTTTATTTACTATTACATTATCATATATCTGGTTGCATAATTGTGTTAAACATGCCCTTACAGACACACTCCTCAAGATGTTTAACTTAAGTTTAGCCACTGGCTTTGTCCCTGATGTGTGAGCACTGCAATGGTGATGCCCCTCAATAAGGGTAACTTTACAACTGACCTGGGTAGTTAAAAGTCCTATCAGGCTTACAAGTCTCATCTACAAAACCATGCAGTGTATTATATTTAACTCATAAACTGTGATATCAAGACAGTTGTTAGATTTGATCTCCAACACTTTGGCTTTGTAAAGTGTAGATCCTGTCTATTTAACCTGGTAAACTTCTTCAAAGGGCTACACAGGCTGCAGATATTGGACATGCTGTTGAAGTGGTGTATCTTGACATGGCAAAGGCTTTCAACACCATTCCTCATGCTGGCATCATACAAAAGGTGAATGCTTTAAAAATTGACCCATATGTGGTAAAATGGATAGCAAAACTGGCTAAAAGACAGAGCCCACAAAATGTGAGTTGTATATGCCTTAACCATATATAGGAAAGTGACCACTAATGTCACTCATGGCTCAATTTTGGGACATCTACTTTTTGGTATTCACTTCTTAGATCTCCATGTGGAGAACCAAGACCTCTGGCTAACAATGTTTGCAGATGACTGCAAACTGGAGGTCTTTAAGTTACCCTAAGACTTCCAAACTCTCCTGAATTAACTTTCCCTAATAAACCCTTGGTGAACTAAAAATGAGCTCAAATGAAATGTTAAAATGTGTACTATCACTTTTGGCAGACAATTCTACCCCTCATCATACTGTATAGCCAGTACACCACTGCAGTGGCCGATACTTCCCTCTGTTTTGATCATCACGTGACAATGGTTGTCAGGAAATAGTTTTATTTAGCCCACCTAATTTTCAAGGGACATCATCACAGTCTAAAGAGGTAATCACTTCCTTATACTCAGCATTGATCAGGATAATTACTGACTATGATGAACACTTTGGGGTGTATCTCATTAATCATATCAAACAGTTAGCAAGATACAAAAGGTTGCTAATCAAAAAGATCACAGGTCTAAATTCCCTGAGCTACCAAGATATGCTGGAAGCTGTATGCCTTTATTCAGTGTGTTAAACTTTTAAGGGGAGATCAGTCTTGCTTACCGCACCATTAGAGACACATTTGTCCTGGCCCTCCTGTTTCTTCACAAGTCCAATACCTCCACCAGTACTAGAACCAAGAACCTAAATCTTCACCAGTAGATAAATACAGCACAGTGACCAGGCATGCTTATAAGGCAGCACCTCACAAACTTTTGGAATAAACTTCCCCTACATGTTAAGCAGTGTGAATCATTATCTTCATTAAAACATAAACCAATATCTGGATGGATATCCCAAAGTTTACTCTTGGTTTTACTGGTACAGCCGTCCTAGCCACTGCCTGAAGAAGGATACTGGCAAGGCATGAATGGTGATAAGATCCCCTGGCATTGGAATATCTATGAATTTAAAATGTTTTTATGGCTTAATCCTATAGATTGTCAGGAAACCTTTGTCTACCCCCATGATGATCCCAAACAGCATAAACTGGCTGTAAGAAAATGAATGGAGAATTAAATACAGCAAAATGATTACTACATTGGAAGTCAGTCTAGCTCAAATGAAATGTACCACTGTGGAAAACTTTGCATAAAACAGACTGCTAGACAGGACAGCCAAAGACCATCTTGGTACTCAGTTGGTGAAAAGAAACAAACATACAGATCTACTCCATCTTATGGAAACTGCACTCTATTTATAGAGCAAACATCTCAACTGTACAAAGTATGTACATTAATTCAATGTCTTATTAGACTTCTGTAATTTATTGTCTTTATTGTTATTGATCCCATATTGTGTCTGAAAAGGGCAGCCCACTTATCTGGTAAACAAATAGAAATTGATAAGTAAGCAACTAAATAAATAAACTGTCTAGAATTTTGAAGAACCTCCCTAGTTTTGCTTCACATTTTGCCTTGCCCCTCATATAAATGTTTGATTTTTCTGTTAAATCACTCAAGATCACAAGTTTCAACTCTCCAGAATTTCTCAGAATGTCCAGATTATTGCCTCATATATATATATATATATATATATATATATATATATATATATATATATATATATATATATATATATATATAATGTTATTCATAAAAATTATGTTTTCTGGCAAACCATTAAGGTTTGTGCTCAATAAATTATCACTTAAAACATTGTCAAACATACATTAAGAGTCAAGAAAACAAGCCATATTAGCATTTTTCCTTTTACATACATTATACATAACAAACCTTTTCTTTCCTTATAACTATCCTCAAGTCCAGCATTACATAATTTGCTCAATTCCTGCCTTCCTTTAAACCTCACTCCTACTCCTGAACATTATTCTGCATGCATTGTTCCCTCAATTTCCATTTATTTCTATGTAATTTGCTCCTTCCATTTACTAAAGATCACACTTCAAGTTCTTTTATCTCTTTTATAACATTCAATACATCAAATGCAGTTGGTTTAAACTTCGATTTCCATCTTCTAATAACTGCTTTTATTGGCAGACAACGGAATTAATCTTAACAAGGCCTTATTACATCTAGGAAATTCAAACCCTGTGTCCCAGTTCCTTAGTTACAGCCATTTGCTCACCCAATATTTCTGACAGAATACACTATAGAAAACTTTTGAAATCTGCCAACTCATTACTCTTCCGAAACTCAGGTTACCAGTTACCTCTTTCTTCTCCATCATACCTCCAACATTTGCTGTATACCTGAGGAAAAAAATGTTGAATTCTGCTTGGGGTATAAAAATACCTATACAAACACTTCCAAGCAAAAATCCTAAACCTTTTCGACTTTGTTGCATACTTGGGAGCCATACATATGGCTCCCCATTGTTCCCTTGGAAATTGTTTTTCCAGTCTCTCTTCCTAATCTTTTCTAACCTCCTCTGATTGTTTCTTATAGTTATCATGCAATCTTTTATATGTTCTACTAATTATCCCTTTTAACAACATCTTCTGTTCTATACTAAAAACACTACTAGACCAGGTCTTTCACTTAGGATTCCCCTCTTGCTTTCTCTTTGACCATGCTCTGATATCAATCCTTGGTAGGGAAGACAGTCTCTAGCCTGCAATCCAAACATCTGCTTGTCTGCATCCCACTCTATTACCTTTCCCTCTCTAGTTATTTCCCCCCAATATCTTAATTCTGTTGCCAGTTTTCTCCAGAAAATTTTCATCCTCTCTTACCTATTTTCTGTACTCCTACTAGCAGTCATCCCTGTCTGCAAAATCTCCTTTCACTGTTCTCATGTTGGCTTAGTTCTTAGAATCCTTTCTGCTACTTTATGAATACAATATTCTGTATGGTTGCTACTATTTTCCCTAAGGATCTGCATCCAAAATCCCACTCTCTCCTTTTTTCTTGAACTTGCCCCAATGCTTTATCATCGTTCTTTTCCACTTGGAACTATAACCCTCTGCTTGTGTTATACATATAAGCCTTAACGGTGTAGCTCTAAAATACTCCTTCAAACCATGTAATCATAAACCACGTTGTTCTATTGAAAGGATCAGCTTATCCCACTATTGCTCTCTTCCCCCCTCAAATAAATTCCTTCAACTCTTTATTAATGTCCACAACTTCTCCTCTGGTTGAGGAAAGTATGCCTGACCCATACATAAAGCTAAAGGGACTAAAATATTTTCACTTCTTGTATATTACTACCCATATCCATAAAACAGCTTCACTTTTCTCATTTTTTGTATTATAATTTTAGTCTCTTCCCACATATCCTTAGCTGCCATATCAGAAGCCATTTTAATCCAAACTCATAAATACTTAATCTTATTGTGTCCCCATATATATAGGTATTGCCAAACCAGTTTGTGTGTGGGTACATTTACAGTCATAGCCTTTGTTTTATCTTCATTAATTTTATATCCTGAAAAAAAACTTGAAACTGTCTCAGAATAGTGAAATGCCCTTTCCTGGATTTATCTGGTACAAAATAATATAATCTGCAATATAAGCCAACTTTTCTCGATTCCATACCAGTTATATCCTTGAATTTCAGAGTCCCTTATTTACTTTTCCAATTGCTCTACATATAAAGCAAATAATAAAGCAGAAAAAAGGACACCACTGCCTGGTTCCTCTGTTCAAACACATCATATTAGAGAGGAACCCTCCCACTTTAATTCTTGCCTCTGATCCTTCATATATCCTTCTAATTAACCATAATGTAGTATTGCTTCCATTGCCCTACTCATAACATACCAGCTTACTCTGTCAAATATTTTCTCTGCATTTAGGCTCACCAACAACCGTGGTATTTTCCTATATGCTGCTTCCCTCTGCATTATCATTGTTCAAGTAATGTTGTCAAATGTTTGTTTCCCCTCCACAAAACCACACTTTGCCATTCCATTAGCTAGTATAGACGTAAACACTTTATAATCACAATTTGAAATTGAAATGGGTCTTCCTTTTAAAATACTCAAACAAAATCTTCCAGATCATTATCACTTTTTCCCCTCTTAACTTCATAGAGTACAATGCCCCATTTGGGATGTACCCTACAAGACACCTGCAACAGCTGGAAAGACCACAGAAGTACCTCACCAAGAGGATTACTGGTCTCAAATAGAGGCCCTATGCAGCCCGACTGAAGAAACTCCAGCTGTACTCGGTTGCATACCGCCTACTCAGAAGTGATCTCTGTCTGACATACAAGGCCATGTCCAACCCAGAATTGTTGGATATGCTCCACCTAAAAAAAAAACAAATCCCCGAGAGCCACATGCTCTAGGGATCTAAACCTCACCATAACGATAAATAGGACTTGCTGAAGGGATAGATTCCTGTCCCAGAGACTCCCCATGCTTTGGAACAGGATTCCAATCTACATTAGGCAGAGCCCCTCACTAACACTCTTCAAAAGAAACCTTGACGAGTGGATGGGAAACAGAAAATTTACCCCGGGGATGACTGCAGTGGCTCTGCTGGACAGAGGCACAGGGAACTAATCTAAGGGGGTGGCGAAAGCCAACACATTCTGGCTAGGCTTACATATGCCCTCGGGCAGATAGCCTAGTACTTACCTATGAACCTATAAGCTTCTACGGGAATACATACCATCTGCTCCTGGAGACTTTCCTGTAGATTGATAATAGGTCACCATTTTTATCTCATCTTCTCCTATCTTAACTATTAGTTGTTGAGACTTGCCTAACTCTAACCTTGGTATAATTAAGTCTTCCATATTTCATTTATGCTCTTTCTTGATTTCCATATTCCTCTGCGTTATTCAAATTTGCATAACATTTGTGAAAATTTCTAATATCTCTATAGGATTTCTGGTTATTTTTCTTGTAACAGGGTCCTTATGTTTGATGATGACCCTTTTTATTTTCTGTTTCCTAAGTCATTGTGCTAAAATTTTTTGTGTTCTGGAGTTGTCAAAAAATTGTAGCTGAACAGGAATCTTTCAAAACTCATGCATATTATCCAAATACTTTATTATTTTTCTCTTTAGCACACTGCAGTTGCTCCTCTTCTTGTTCGGAGAGATTTCCCTTATTCTGCAATACTTTGCACCTCTAAATATTTCATATTACTTCTTGTCCGTATCACTTTCTTGTCTATGTCTACCCTATTTTTAAACTCGATTTTCATTTTATCCCACTTACTATCACTTCTGAAGACATTTCTACCTTCTCAAATAACTGTTGAATAATTTCTACTACCCATTCATTAAATTTCTCTCTTAAAAGGTAGGTGGGAAATTGGCAAAGTCCTGCTTTTACTTCATTACCCTGCATTTTTATCTTAATTTTTATTTGTGCGCAATCTGAAACAATTATTGGATGAGTGTTGAAGCTTTCATTCAAAAACAGAGGTTCCTGTGGAAGTACAGTTGTGTAAACCGAACTTACCAGGACAGCAGATGTTCAGATGATCACTGCTGCAGTAGCCTTAGCTATATGGTATATATCCAACCAAGGATATAGCAGCTGTCCAGCTTCCAAAGCTTCAGGGCGCCTTCCATGCATCCAAACTGTCAGGCAGCATGAGATGAGCTGACTAAAAGACAAGTCTGGGTGCAAAGCCCTATAGAGCTGGCAGAAAACAGATTGAGGCCAAGTCCTGAAAGGACAATGCTAGGAATAACAAAAAAACAAGTTTCCACATGCTGGCATAAAAACACACCAAAAAACACGGTGGGGGGGGGGGATACTGCATCAATGATAATTCAAATATCTGATCTTGCTATGTTCAGCCCTCACAACTGTATTCATATTGATCACTGCTGCAGTAGTCTTAGCTATTGGGTAAGTTACCATCATTAATTCCATTTGGGAGGAGGGAGGAGAAGGGTCCAGGAGCCCCTGGAGAATAGTCTAGCAAAACATGATCTAGACCTAGAAAAGGAATCAAACTTAAAGTGGTTTGCAAAAGTATAAACAGATGACCAAGTAATGGCTTCTAGAATCCAACCATTTCCAAAAAGCCATAGATGAAGCCAAGGCCCTGGTAGAGCAGGCCTTGACCTGGCTTGGAATATATTTGTCATGACGAGTATAACAAAAGGCAATAGTTTTAGACAACCATTTGGAAATAGTCTGTTTTGACACAGGCTGTTCTTTCTTCTTACCTTCACAAGAAATTAACAATTGAGCTGAAGGTCTGAAAGATTTAGAATTGTCAAGATAGTACCCGCGTTGTCTTTAGACATCCAATATATGGAATACCCTTTCTCCCTCATTTTTAAGTGCAGGAAAGAAAATGGGGAGATGGCTAGTTTAGATTAAAGTAATCATGGATACCACTTGAGGTATAAAAGAAAGAATAATTCTCAAAGAAACCCTGTTCCTACAGAAAATGAGGTAGGGTTGCTTCACCAAAAGAGCTTGCAACTCAGATACCCTTCATTGCAGAGGTCAGAGCAATCACTAAAACAGTTTTCCATGTAAGAACCTCAAGTCAGACAGATTAGCTGGTTCTAATGCAGCAAGTGTTATCTTCTGTAACACAAAATTAAGATCCCATGGAGGGTCCACCGGTTTACTTGGAGGCCTCTTATCTAAACCCCCTTTCAAGAACATTTTCTCATTAGACTGTCTTGAAAGTGAAGGATCCATGTGAAGACATGCTGTAACGGCTGATGAACTTTGACAGAGGAATAAGAAGGGCCATAGGATAGTAACGCATGCAAATACTGTAAAACCAGAAAACAACTGGCCCTGGAAGGGTGCTGTTTATGTTGATGGCACCAACTAGAAAACCTCTTCCATTTGCTAATATATGATTTTCTAGTAATAGGCTTTCTTGCCTCCATTAGTACCTGCTGCACATCATCAGAAAACAGAAAACACCACTATTTTTGTCTGAGTAGACCCATTCTTTCAGAATGCTTGTGGCAACTGTCCTGGCTATTTCCAAAACAAGGAAGAACCACAGTTACCTAGACTAGAAAGGAGTCTACAAAATGATCTTGGGGAATTCCTTCTGAATCTTCAAAAGTGCTCTGGAATTAGTGTAAACGGTGGAAAGACATACAGGAACATTCCCATCCAAAGAAAAAAAAAAGGCATCTGTCTCCCAGGCCTTCTTGCATGAAGTTCTGGAACAGAAATTTGTCAATTGATTGTTCAGAGAGGAGAAAAGGATGTCTCCCCACAGATGGATCAAATCATGGAAGATCACCTGATCTAGATTCCATTCATGAGGGTCTGCCCTGGTCCTGCTCAGCTTGTTTGCCACACAATTTTGCTCTGACAGAATGTAGGATGCCTGCAGAGTGAGATTGTGCTGCACAGCTATATCCAAAGCTGACATGGCTAGTCTGCAAAGGGGGTATGACCTGATTCCCCCTTGCTTGTTGATGTACCATGACTGTATTGTCTGTAACCACTTGAAGAGGTCTCAAGGTACCAAAGATGGTTCAGAGAGTTGTGTGCCTTGATCAAGGCAAGCATCTCCTTGATATTCATGTGCTTGCATCTGTCCTTGGTGTCCCACACCTCACCGTACTTTTATTCCCTCCTGTAACTCCTCCCCAATCAAAGTCTGAAGCGTCATGGTGACTGACTGCTTTGAAGCAGGGATGGAGAAGGGGAGACCTGGATTTAAGTATATCTGCTGTCTCCACCAAAAAAATTATCTTCTGACAAGCCTCAGCACTGGGATCTGACAAGATAAAGGGTGTTGATGTTGGAACAAAAGAAACTTCTGATACCACTGTATCTTTCTCATGTGGAGCCCTGCCAGGGTATTGTAAGAATCATAGATGCCATGAGACCCAGAATTCTGAGGTATTCCCTCACAGTGGCTAAGGTCTGTGTGGAAAACCTTAGGAATAAATATCTACTTTTTTCCTGTGGAAGAAAAGCTCCTTGAACTGAGAAGTCTATTTGACATCCTAGGTCACAATCATGCATGAGGCAGTCAAAAAAGACTTTTGAATGTTCTCTTGGAATCCCAGCTTGTGCAAGAGCTCTCTCACCCAAGACAGAGACTTCTGACATTTTGAAAAAGACTCAGCACAGATAAACAAGTTGTCTAAATATGGAAAAATGTGTATACTCTGTAGCGTACAATGACCTGTAACTTTAGACAGACACTTTGTGAACCTTCTTGGTGCAGTGGATAGTCCAAAGGGTAAGACAGAGAAATGATAATATGATCCAGACACACAAAGCCTTACAAAATGCCTGAAGTCTGGATAAATAGGGATGTATTGATAAGCATCTTTTAAGTCTAGTGTTACCAGGAAATATGAAAGAGTAATAAATGTTAACAGGTTGTGATGTAACATCATTGAAAACAACAAACTGGGCACAACAGATCCAAAGAGAAATTTAATAAAACTTTATAAACTCTAGTGCCTCGGCTAAAAAAGGTTTTGTGATTATGTGAAGTACTGCCAGCTATGCCACAGGGAGTAGGGCAGTGCATGTGTAACATATGTCAGCATAGCTATCTGGAGTTTTGTAAATAATTTTATGTCATTTGAATATCAAACTTGTTTGTACAGATGTGCTAAAAAATGTATTTGTAAAGTTGCTTATGTTAAAAATGTATCAACAGTGGTCCTGCCTTGCTCTAACAAATAAGTAGGGAACAGTAATTCTTCATTCAGTCAGGAAAATAGGTGAGACTAGGTAAATATTGTTTTTCTGTATCTGTATGAGTCTTTCCATCTTTGTTATTTTTTATATTTCCTGTGAAATGAAACTCTGGTGTTTACTGTAAATAGATATTCAGTATTTTCATGTTTTCTATGTTATTATTTATTATGAAATATATCTATATCTTTCACTGCAACTGGTCTTTCAGAAAATAGTTTAACCTTGGAGAGTAAATGCATTTATTTGGTGACACTGTGGCTTCATGCTTCTGAAAGACTTGCCGCTTGGAAACACTACCATTTGTATAAGTATTAATTTTATTAAGAATAATTGGGTAACCTGGTAACAGCCTTAAAGTATCTGGCTGGTGGCAGTGAATCTACCTTAAATCTGGGTGGAGATGGCATAGCTAGTAAACCTGTGCCAGCCTTTCCCAGGTGTGTGTGTGTGTGTGTGTGTGTGTGTGTGTGTGTGTGTGTGTGTGTGTGTGTGTGTGTGTGTGTGTGTGTGAAAATCAAATCTCATACAGTGTGTGTGTCATCTACTTGTAAAAGGGACACAGAGCACTGGTTTCTGCAAAGAGAAAGGTGCAGTCTTATTTGGGGCCTAGAGAGGAAGTCTAGCCCCAGTTCTGGAGTGAGCTCCCTGTGAGCTCTTAAGGGAAATTGTGCTTGGTGCAGAGAGGTATATCTGAAAATACTGTGTGTATCTATTTTTGTTCTAAGATGAACATTCCCCACCAGTGAAAGTGGGGAGGATTGAGGCTTCTTGATTACTTGTCCAGAGGAGGGACATCACAGCCTTCATGGAGTAAAAGAACACTAAACAAAATACCATTATATATATTAAAAGCAAGTTGAAACACATGATCAAGTAAACAATTAAACTAATTAAATTTTAAAGCCTCCAGTTACACTCTGCATTTAAGCTTGGGGGGATTAAAGTACCATACTTAAAAAAAAATAGATTCTTTATACAAAAGTTTATGTTTGATCCCTACATTTTCTTCATATTTAAATAACACTTTTTCCAGAATAGTACCTTGTAAACCTGCCGGATCACTATGATGATTTAATTTAAAATGCAGTGCAGTGGGACTTTCAAATCTAAGCTTTTTAATGTCCCTGACATGCTCCTGTAGCCTTAACTTAAAGGCTGTTTTGCTCTCCCCCACATAGAAAAGATTACACGGGCATCTTAAGGCATAAATACTGCCAATTATATATACAATTATATCTCTTAATAGGTTTAAATACTACCCCATTAATCTTGTGGAAAGAGTTTACAATAAACCAGCAGCTGGAACAATTACCACAGGGAAAGTACCAAAAGAGGAAGGGTCCCTCTGAATAGGGTTAACTGATATATAAAAATGACTATGGATTAACATATCTTTACACTTCTACCACCCTTATATGAGATGAGGGGAATCTACATAAAACTGTTGAAAAATATTTTAATTATAATAAAAACTCCAGTAATATCTAACTAGGGATATCAATTGTTCCCTAAACACATTATATGTAGTTACAAAATATATTGTCTTCAGATTCACATTATTGCCCAATAAAGACATTTCATTATTGCTAACAAAAACATTAGCGTGATTCCAATAATCTATATTACCAAAGTACTGATCCCCCATAGCTCTACCGAGTGATCCTTTAACTGTACTTTTATCACAACCCCTGAACAAAAACATATTAACAGTACTTTGGACTTCCCGTGAGAAATCCAAATCTTTACTGCATAATCTATATAACCACAAAAATTCTCCATACGACAAAGCACACAACAAATGGCGGGGGAGGGGGGGTGGCAACTATTCCCATAAAGGTACTGTCCACCATCATCAAACTTTCTATGTACTGATCTTCTGATTTCACCATGTGACATGACATCACTTTGAATTTGGACAATATCATACACAGGTTTAAGAAAGAAAGATCCAGAACTGGTCTCCAAGCATTTCTTCATTTTTTGGCACTGAAAACATCCTTGAATAAAACCCCTTCCCCACCTAGGAAGGATGAACTGGTACTATCACTCCTTCAGACAGCATGTGATGAAGAACAGGAGGAATGATCTGCAGGAGGAGGAATGACTCCGTGAAAGGTGGAATTTCCTCCCACTGCCATCTGTAACCCTGTTGAATGATTTTTCAAAACCCAATTCTCAGAAACAATCTGCTGACAGACAGAAAAATGGAGATTTGGACTTTCTGGAAGGGAAAAAGGGCCAGGGTGGGAAGAGGGTCAAATTTCTTTTGAACAGTCATTCAGAGTTTTTGGACTGTCCCTAGTTTTGGGAGGTTTGAGACTTCATTTAGGAACCCCCTTGCCACTTCTTCTTAAATGTCTGTTTACCTGAATTCTGCCAAGAATGTTTATTGTGGTTTTTGCCAAAACTGGATGAGGAGAAAGAAAATCCCTTGGACAATTTGAAAAAAAGAGTGCTGAAGAATCCCTGGACCAGATTGCCCCTTTCATCACACTTTTAATCACCTCTGCAACAGTGGGGCCAAATATTAAATCTCAGTCTAATGGAGAATTTAAAATATCATTTTTAAATCATTGGGGGGGGGGGGTTCTGAGAATGCAGTCAAGCAAACCTCCTTAAAACAGTAACAGTGGCCATAGCCCTGGAAGAAGTATCAACAAAATCATACACACACTGCAAAAATAATGGCACTAACCTGTGCAATAGAAGAAACTATGTTACTTAAAACAGTTTTTTTTTCACAAGAAGAAACTTTAGATAAAACATTCCTCATAATTTTACAATATGCCAGAACAAACTTTAACATATGAGCATGACAATTTAAAATTCTGAAAATCAAAGTTGCAGAAGTATACCCAACACTGTAAATACATTGTTCCATCCTTATTAGAAAGTGTTGGATTGGAATTAACTAAGTGCTTAGCAGCAGTGAAGTCAACTAAAGCTATAGCTGCTAGGTCTGGTTTGAGAATACTGTAAAAATATTTAAAAGATTGAGGAACTTGATGCATCCCATCTGCCTTTTTAGGGACAGCTGGCTGACTATCAGGAAAAGTGGAGGCAGTAAGATACACATCTTCTAAAGCAGATAGGTCAGAAGGAATGGGCATAGATTCTGGAAAAATCCTTCTGTAACAACGTTTAGCAGTTTCTGAGGGACTGAGAAACCTCAGTGTTATTCCACTGAAAACACTGGGACATTCTAGCAAAAGTCTGAGAGAAAGAGAAACCCACACAAGAAGAACCAGAAACTGAGCTCTACCCTGAATCTGAATCAGAAATTTGTGAACAAAACCCTAAATTCATCTCTCTGTCTTTCTGTTCTGTTTCAGAATCTCGAATCTTTTTAAGAAAAGAGGTATACCCTGAGCAAGTCCCAGTAAACTATTCCTATCCAAAGAAATTTGAGGAGGAGTAGATACGTTTGGTTTTCTGCTTTGATTTTGACAAGAAAAATGGGATCAATCATGTTACTAATGGCAGCCCCTGTTGCCCCCGGGATGGGCATAGTATTCTAACATAATGGGGGACACCTTCCCTGTTCATTTTCCCAGCACCAACAAACGTGGCTCTCCCTTGCTCAATGAAGGGACTCCAGCAGCCACAGAGGACATGGCTAACCCCAGGTCTGTAGTGGTTGTAGGTGCTACACCAGCGGGATTCATAGGTTCATAGCTAGGTACTAGGCTATCAGCCCAAGGGCCTAAATAAGCCTAGCCAACAAGGTTCCCTGGGTTATGCCACCCAAGAAAGTTATTTTCCTGTGCCCCTGTCGAGCAGAGACACAGAAGTGATCCCTGGGGTGTATTTCTATTTCCCATCCACTTATCAAGATTTTTCTTGAAGAGTGCTAATGAGGAACTTTGCTTGACAAAGATGGGTAGCTTGTTCCAGAGTATGGGAAGTCTCTGGGACAGGAATCTATCCCTCCAGCATGTCCTGTTTATTGTGGTGACAAGGTTTAGGTCCCTAGAGTGTGTAGCTCGGAGGGATTGGGATTTCTTTAGGTGTAGCATGTCCAACAGCCCTGGGCTTGACATAGCTTTATATGTTAGGCAGAGATCACCTCGGAGTAGGCGATATGCTATGGAGTAATGCTGGAGTTTTTTTTGAGACGGTCAGTGTAGGGCATCTGTTTGAGGCCAGTAACACTCTTTCTGAGGTACTTCTGTGGCATTTCCAGCTGCTGCAGATGTCGTGTAAGGTACATTCCAAAAGGGGCATTGTACTCTATAATAGGTCTAATGAGTGTTGAGTAGAGGGGAACAATAACCTCTTTTTTTCCTAGATGAGAATGCTTTTGTAATGAGGTGTGCCACGTAGAAGGATTTCCTGACTACTGTGGTGATGTGATTATTAAAGAAGAGACTACTGTCCACCTGGGTCCCCAGATCTCTTATCACATGTTTGGCGTTAAGTAGACTGCCACCTATGTGGTAGTTCATGGGTACAGAGTTTTTACCAAAGGGGATGACAATGCACTTTTTAGCACTGAGCTTGAGGCCATGGCTCTGACACCAGGCATCTGTCTCAGTGAGGCCCTTCTGTAATATGTCCACATTATTTGGGGACTCAACTATAGCTCCTAGTTTGCAATCATCTGTGAACTTCGTTAGCCAAAGGCCTTCTGTGTTAGCCTGTCCTTCAGAGAAGTAGATACAAAACAGGAGAGGTCCCAGGACTGAACCCTGTGGTACTCCACTTGTCACTGGTTTGAAGATTTGGAGTCTGCAACTTTTACAGTGTGGGTTCTGTCAGTGAGCCAATTGGCAACCCATCTTGTGACATAGGGATTTATACCTAGTTTATGGAGTTTAACTGTAATTCCAGAATGGGGGATGGTGTTGAAAGCCTTAGCGAGGCCAAGATAGGCTGTGTGAACCACCTTACCCTCGTCTACAGCTTTGGTGACTGCCTCAAAGAAGTCGATCAGGTTCAGGAGGCATGATCTGCCTTTCACAAACCCAAACTGGGTGGGGTCCAGAGTTTGGAGGTTACCAATGTCTTGGTTTATGAGTTCCATGATGATACATTCCATGGCCTTACAGACCAGACTCGTCAGGCTAATAGGGCGATAGTTCGTGGGATCAGTGGTGGCTCCCTCTTTGTGAAATGGAATAACTGTTGCTGTGAGCCATTCAGTGGGCACAAAGCCTGATGTGAGACTATGATTGAACATGGTGCTTAGGTGGGGAGCCAGTTTGTTCTGAAATTCATGTAAAACACAGCCTGGGATGCTGTCCGGTCCCATGGATGCTGTGTTTTTGGCTTTAGAGAGTGCAGCTTTTACCTACATAGTTGTGATTACAGGGACTCTGCATTCTTCCTGTATAGATATGGGCCCTTTACGACGTGAGAGGGGGGGTAAAGTTAGCACTGAACCTATCTGCCTGAACTTTGGCAATATCAGTTGGTTCTGTAATTTTTATGACATTGTGCTGTACTCAGAGCAGATCTGGGTGTTGCCATTGAGATTCGTGACATAGCTATAGAATGCTTTGTGGTTGTCCCTAGAATCAGTGAAGATTTTGTTTTCGTAGCTAGCTTTGGAGGATCTTATAAGGGATCTTAGCATCTTACTGAGGCTGACCAGGGAACTCCTCCACTCATGAGATTTTACTCTCTTTTGCAACAGTTTCTTCATTCTGTTGTAGAGTTTGTTTATGGCAGGGGACCACCAGACTGGCTTCCTTTTTTTGGAGGATAGCAACTTAGCTCTGTTTGGGATAGCACGATCCATGCACTTGTCTAAGTGCTTATAGAGTGCATCTGTGTAGGATTCAGCATCGGAACTGTATTGTCCATCTGCATGGGTGTCATGAAGTTAGCCACTTCTGTCTAAAGAAACATGA
This sequence comes from Protopterus annectens, assembly GCF_019279795.1. Classification (NCBI taxonomy): domain Eukaryota; kingdom Metazoa; phylum Chordata; order Ceratodontiformes; family Protopteridae; genus Protopterus; species Protopterus annectens. The sequence continues at coordinate 1,045,640,055 of NC_056748.1, forward strand.
AGTTGGCTTTGGAGAATTTTTTTACCATGATTTCCTTAATGGGGGGTGGGGGCGGGATGTGGATATCTAGGGTGATTAACTTATGGTTGGATCTGACCAACGAGGAGTTGACTTCAGTTGTGGAACACCGGTCACTCATGTTGGTAATGACTAGGTCTAGGATATTGTTGCTCCTGGTGCGGGTGTGGATAATTTGATCCAAGGCATTGGAATTTATGAACTCCAGAAAGCGTTGAGCAAAGGAGTTGTACATGAGTTGTTTTCCCAGTTAATGGTGGGGTAGTTGAAATCGCCCATTATTAGGTTGTTTGGTTGAACCCTAATATTTTCCAGTATATCAAGAAAAGAAGAGTGGGAATCCTGAGAATGGTGGGGGATCTGTAGCAAGCTACAATTTGAGTTGCAGTTTTGCCCAGAATTAGTTGCACTTGCATAACCTCAGATGCATTATGCTGAGCAACTAGCCTGGAGGTGTGGATATGCTTAATGAATATGGACATACCTCCGCCTTTGGTGCTCCGGTCCAGGTTAGGTGGCCGAAAAGTGTGGTATGAGTTACAGCCTGGTAATGCAGGGGTGCTCTCTGGACACTTGAACCAGGTCTCAGTCACTACACAGATATCAATATTCTCCATTTTAAGGAGTGCCTCGAGGGAGTGCATTTTGAGATTTGGACATCTAGCATTGAGTAGCATAACTCTCAGGTTTTGCTTGCCTGTTCCCGTTACGGTGGTGAATTTGTCATTTGAACCTTGCCTAAAAAAGGCACTACAGGGGCAGCAACAGCCTTAGCCAGTATCCGGAATCCCAGTGGTGACAGGTGCAGGCCATTGCTGGCAAAGAATCATGGTCTGTTCACCAATTCGTCCCAGACAGATAGATACTGGATCCCCTTAGAATGACACCAGAAGCTTAGCCAATTGTTTAAGTCAATCATTTTGTCTTTCTACTGCATATCATTCTGGGCGATGGCAGGATGCTACTCAGGGCTTGGGTCATACCTGCCTGGGCTACAAGACTGGAGAGCTCTTCCATGTCTCTTTTCATGTAGTCCATGGAGGTACGTCTCAGGTCATTTACACCAACATGGACAATGACAGAGTCATATTTGTACTTGTTGTGGAGTGACCTGAGTGTGTGGGTTATGTGGTGGATCCTGGCACCCAACAGGCAGCTGACAGTAACCTTCTCCTTGTTTAGCCTAGTGAGTGGGACAACAGTGCGCCTGACTATAAAATCACCTATGACTAGTGTGTTGGGTACGTTGTTTTGCCTTTTGGGCTGTGGTTGAGTGGCACACTGAGTCTGTGTGCTATGTGTCATTTGGGTTGTGATGGGGGTGGAGGTTGCTTGCGTTTCTGGTTTGGAGGTCTCTGTTGCTTGAGCAGATTATTATTGAGAGCCACTGCAAATGTTTTTGTGTTTCTATGTATGGATTTTGGTGGTGTAGGTTTAGTGGAACTATGTGATGAGTGTGGTGTGGTGCAAGTGTTTGCCTTCTCCTCTTGACTGTCAAGTTCAGTCTTGGTTGGAGAGAGCTTTACCTCCAGTTTGGCTAGATACGTGCATCTCTCACAGGTTGTGGTGTTGGGTGGTAGGAGGAAAGGGTTATCTGTGTACATGAAGCAATTGCTACATTGCCCCAAGATGCCCAGATTCATCAGATAGACAGGAGAGAACACTGGGAGCTGACCCTTGGACATGCCTGAATAAAAGACTACTTTCCTCTAGACAAATGAGGAAAGTGAGTATAAGAGCTGTTTTTCTCTAAGCAAGTGAGGAAAGTAAGTACAAAAACTGTTTTCCTCTAGGTAGAGAGGAAGGTTGAGTGCTGTAGTAATTTGTAGCTTATTTAGTGCTAACAACAAGTTCTGAACAAGTGCTGAGCACGAATAAGCAAATTCAAGTGTTAAAACTAAGAATCTGTACCTGGATCTTGTGGTAGATAGGCTACCTAGTGATTATCACTCCCACTGATAAGCCAGAATGCTTCCCTCCAACACAGAAAGGCTTGGAGGGCTCAGAAGCTTACAAACAGTACTGGACACAGCAAATCTGTATCTGGACTAGACTAGTTACAGGAAAGGTGGGAAACAAGTGCAAATGCTGGCTTTTAATCCAGAAAGTTGAAAGAGATGGAAAAACTGCCCAAACAGCTAATAAACTAAACTTTCTAAGCTAGAAGGCTTCCCTCCAACACAGAAAGGCTATGGGGGCTCAGAAGCTTACAAACAGTCCTGGTTACAGCAAATCTGTATCTGGATTAGACTAGTTACAGGAAAGGCAGGAAACAAGCTTAGAAAAATGGAAATTTGGGATAAAAGATGAGTGGTCTGAATACAAGAAATGGCTACAGCAGGGTCACTCACCTGCAACTGAGGCAAATTGCTAGCCTGCTGTGGTGGCAAACACTGTTTGCTTAACATTTTCTTTTTTGCTGGAAGGACTGACCATGGGAAGGACAATCTGTTCCATGGTCAAATCAAAAGTAGTGCTTCTTTCCCTCAGAAGAAAAGCAGTAAATGCCAGTAAAACTACCAGTCCACAGAAGTTACTTTTCTGACAAAAATAAACACAGTAAAAAACACTTTCAAACACTATGGCTGCCCCACAATGAAAAATTAAGTACAATTTCTCCACAGAAAATGTGTTATCAGTTAGTTTACACCATCTGAAAACTGACAGAAAAAAACGAGTGCTCCATTTAAAAGTATGTTAAAGTCTTGGGATAGTCCATTAAAACACAACACTCCCAGCTTTAAAATAACTTTCCTGAATCTGAAGAGGAAAGTAATAAAACATCAGTAAATATTAAGAAAATGGAACTTTTTTTCCCCAAAGGTAACTTATCTGTCCAGCAAAGGACAGCAAAAGCCAACCATCGATCCTCAAAAGCTTCAGAGATGCGACTCTTCAGCAGCAGTAATGCTCTGAAGGGCTTCATGCCCAAACTTGTCGTTTAATCAGCTCATCTCAAACTGCTTGACAGTTTGAGTGCATAGAAGATGCCTTGAAACTTTGGAAGTCATCCTGCTGTTACATCCTTGGCAGGATATAACCCATATAGCTAAGGCTACTGCAGCAGTGATCAATATGAATTTCATATATAATTTCTTCCCAGTCTGGCCCAGTTATCGTGCCTTGGGGAATAATATGCAAATTCTGAGTTCCTGCTTCTGATTTCATATTATCCATACCAAATATTTTTAGGAATTTCTTCATAAATCTACCATCTTTTGTAATATTTCCCTTCTAGGTCCCCTGATACATCCTTAATATTGCAAATCAATTACTAGTCCCCACATACAAGTAATATTCCCTGCAGAAACTGATTATTTATCCCAAAAGTTTCATAAGTTCCATAACAGCAGTTTTTGGTGGAATATATATACTTGCCAACATAATCCCCATCCCTTGCTAATAACCCTTACTACTTCAACTCTACTATTATTGTCTTTTTTTCTCTTCTATCACTATAAAAACACTTCTTGGAATCATTCCCCTTTTCCTTTGTCCCTGATATTTTGCTGAATATCCATCGTGAACGCCTTTCTTTGTGAAATTCACATGCTCATTTCTTTCCAAATGTTTTTTCTGCAGTGTTATTATTTGTGCTCTGCATTTCTTAATACAATTCAATGTTCTTTCCTTTTTGCCTCTATCTGTAAGGCCATTTACATTCCAATATAATATGGATACTTTAGCAATGACGACAAAAAGCTATTGTTCCCACCTAATATAAAGAAAATTTTTTTGTTTTGAATTTATGTTTCCTACTTCAGTCTTACATGCATGCACTAATATTTGCATTTCAACCTTAGTCAAAATTTTTCAGGACTTTCTGTTTTAATGGAAACCCAAAACAAACAAAAATACATTTTCAGAATACTCACAGCCTGTTAACTTAAAACAAACACACAAAATTATATACATCTTCAAAAAATGCCCCACAACTGCCCAAAATTGAGAGCTGCTCTCACAGTCATTACTTAATCTAAAATTAAGGTTACCTATGCTAAAGTGCAAATTACAGTGTATGCTCCAATTTACAATGATTGTTGTCTGTTTCTTTCTGATCTCCATTCCCCTCCCAGATGTGAAAAACAGGTTGCATGCTTTCAGAAAACTTTAACAGTTAGCTCTGGGAAAATCACTGAATGTTTAAATAAAACTGAACTGCACACTGTTCTTTTAAATACATTAAATATTCTGGCTGCTAGGAAGGTTGCTATCTCTTATTCACTTCCTATAATTTCCAACTTTATTTTTCACTGAACTGTTTGTCATTGTACCTTTAATATTTTCATTTCCCTCAGCAAAGGATGCTCAGAACGCTCACTTGCACCTACAGAAAGCTTGTTTCCATGTAAAAGTAGTCAGCAATGAGGGAGAAATAGCTAACATGTCTGAAAATGCATGAAAGGATCTTTGTAAATTTCACTCAGAACAAAGTGTACAACTCCCACCATCGACAGACATCTAGAATCCCACTGAGAACATTTTCTAATTGAAAAAAAAAAACAGGCTAACATCATTGCAGAAACAAGGAATTTGGCATTTTTCATGGTTTTCATCATTTTGTCTTACATTTCAAGCCTACTTGCCTACAAAAACACTTGTTTATATTTTAAGCCAAGGGCATTAATATAGGCATCCACCCTTATAAAATGTAAATATCTTCATTCCACATATAGCATAATCAATGAACCTTTACCCCCACTGCAGCAGCCCAGTAGTACAGCATATTAACTCAGTCTTGTTTTGCCCAGCCTTTTTTCTCTTGTTATACTGTAAAGGCTATATTTCTTCCAACTGAAAAATACTTGTTTACTTTTACTTTAATACATTTAATACATAGAGCATTCACTGATTTAAAATGCCCCTGATTTATACTATAAAAAACTGCTTTACTATATAACGTGTAGTTTATGTTATGAAGTGTGTTAAACAAATATTAAGAACATTTTACTTAGTATTGTTATGGTTTCCTTTTAGTGTGTTTCTAAACATTAATGGCTTAAAGTGGGGTATATGCTTTACAGTCCATCCACAAGCATAAAGTCAGCAAAAGTCCAATCTATCTTAGCCCCTTTTTTCAAATCCATATTTCACAAGTGTGACTGATGCTTTATATTGCTCCATTTATTCACTAATTTCAGTGTTGCTGACCTTGATCCTGTTCAACCCCCAATCCCAACAACAGACTCTGGTTCAAGTCCAAGGTACTACCGACTTTTCTAGTCAACTTCTATGCTTTTCTCAGTCTCTATCAAGTATTTTCCTTTGGGAAGTTGGAAAAGGTTTCATTGGTAAAGTGTCTCTAAGAGCTTTATTAACAAAATAAGAAGAAGCAAAGCCTCCCCTTCTGTTTGCTGACTCACATTTTGTTGGATACATGTTTTTAATTCTTCTTCTTTAGCCTGTTATACATTCAAAAATGCCTTTGAACCCACAAGAAGTGTTGAAGATAGTTGGATACAACAGCTTGAATCTCACACCTGCTTCTTGACATTCCCTGATTGTTGGGCTAAATTTGCCTTTCTGCTGCCTGATGTACATTGAAAAATAATTTTCCAAAAACACTTTGTTGTCTCCAATTTTTAATACTTTTCCCTTCTGCCATAGTTGTGTCAGGATCAACTCTTTCTGTTGGTATGACTGCATCTTTACTAATGTAGGTCTTTGGCTGCTTTCTCATAGCCAAGTTTAGAGCAAACAATCAATTTGCCCTGCTGTGGAATTATCAGTCCAGTTGCTTATTTGTGCTTTCATAAAATTAAGTCCGTTCCTTCCAATTTCTCTGGTAAAACAGAAAAATCCCAAGTTTCTCTGTGTGCTCTAACAACTCTACAATTTTTTTTGAAGCATCTCTTCCTGAGAAACTTCATACTCAGCATTCCTTTTCTTTATTTCAACCTCTGATTTTTGCACTTCTATCAGTTCATCTTAACAGTTACTTAATGATTTTCTAGTTTCCAGCCTTCTGTTGTTTGACTTGAAATATCCCTTCAATGTTTCATTTATTTTAATCACCTCTGAGTACATTTGATTACTTCTCCTCTAAATTACTGGAAGCCATCTCTTGTACCAAAGCTGAGCTTGAACTGATTTATGCAAAACACTTTTTCAAGTGTTTACACCATGTTTTTAAAAAGTTCAGCTTTTATACTTCACTAAAACTATGTGACGTGATAATTTCCTTATTCCCTACAATTTCAAAAAAGCACTATACTCACTTTTTCATTAAGACCTGGGGTATGATCTGCCTTGAAATTGCATAGCCATTTAGATTCTATTTCTTCTGTTCGTGTCATTACATTTCCTTTCCTAATACCCAGGTTAACAGTTTCTAAATCAGTAAATTCAGCCTGATTGGCACTCCCTATCCATTAATATGGTCAAATAAAGCATTAATTACCACATTTCTGTTTATTTCTGAGATATGATCACTAATTCTACCTTTGAACCTTCTGTTAATTTTTCTTTATAAAAGACATCACATTCTTTACATTGCTCCATATATACTAGATTTTGTGCATCAAATGCTGCTGTGCATCTCAAAATAAATGATTTTTTGTAAAAGAATTTGTAATGTAATCTTATATATATATAGATGACAATTCCAGCATGGAAAAGTTTTACATTTATCAGGAATTTTTCATTTTTGCATATTCTGTTCCTGATAGCATAACTTTTGCTTTAGGTATCTGATCTTTTATAAGAAATACTTGGTACTTCTGGAACTATATTTTTTCATAATTCAGGGCTTGCAAAATCTTCCAATTCTTCTTAACTTTTCCTATAACATCCTTGGTTTTCCATTATGTGCGATTGTCATTCTTACTTTCCTGTCTTTTATACTACTATTATTATTATTTAGGACTGCTGAAGGCTCATTTCCCTCATTCTTTCTCTCTGAATAGTATATAACTCTATTCTTTGTTTGAAATATCTCTTGAAGTGCTCTTTCTAATTCACTCTCAGCATAGCCTCTGTACTTCAGTTCTTTTGCTAAGACTTTTAACTATTCATCCGCCTTTTTTCTTCTGTATTTAGTCTTGATACTTTATGAAACTGTCACTTAACTACATTTTTAAAAACATGCAAAGGATGCATACTATTTCTATGAAGATATGTGTTCGTACTTGTGGGTTTAGGATAAACTGTAGTATCTAATTTGATATTCTTACATTTGCATACTAATATGTATATGATACTTTCTACAGACATGTTTACTTTAAATCACACAAATTTTGTCGGTCCATCTGCTTTTGAGGTAGTGGGCTGGAAAGGGGGCAGTAAGGAGTGATATTATGCAGGTGGTTTGTGGGTGTTTCCTTACCTGTCCTATATCTTGTCCCCAGATGGGACACTCAAAAGTTGTCAACTGACGGGCTAGCATAGACCTACAACATCAGTTCATATCTATTGTAAGGTACCTTTCCTTATCCCACCTCATTTCTTACTTACCTCCTGATGGACATACTCTAATCTTCGGGTCTATATTAGATCACCGAACACTTAAAAAAAGCGAACGGTGATTAATCAACCCTATGTAAGCAAAAGCTTACAATTTCGAACTGTCAGAACAGCGATTTTTTTCCCTAGGGAAAAAAAATCGCTGTTCCAACAACAAAAAATAAATAAATAAATAAATAAAATACTGTAAACATTACATTAAGTGGGGGCTGTGCCCCCCACACCCTCTACTTAAATATACCAACTCAGAGACCGCATTACAGTGCCGAAAACGGCCATGTAACGAAGCAGCCAAGAGAATTCTTTCCCAGGGAAAGAATTTGCTTAAAAGCCGCTTTGATATTTTGCTGTTTCAGGCTTTTGAGTTCGACAAAGATGCATTTGAAAGAATGCGTCTTCAGTCTTCTAATAGGGAACCTCATCTTCAATGGGGAATAGAGAACACATTCTCCCACAGAAGAGTGAAACTTTACTATGTCTCTCATTACCTCTTTCCTTTCCTTTCTAATGGCCAGCCCTATGAAATCCCAAACACACCTCAGGTCTAGACTATCAATATTACATGTATCAAGTTAGCTTTGTCTCAATTGTTTGGACAGTCTTTTCTTGTTTATTGTGGACTTGAAGTATCAAAGCACAGTAGTCTGCATGAACAGTTTCTTAGCTCAAGATGAAAGGCACTGATATTTTAAAAGCTGAAGGTGGCTCTCCACCAGTATATGTGCTGATCTATCAAAAAAGCATTGCAGCACCTCTGAGTGTTTACTATTTTAGCAGTGAAGCAAGCAGGGTATATGCATGCCAGTTTAATATTACTATTAATGTTGTTATGAGTGAGAACTGCAGAAATGCCATCTTAAACTCTGCAAGATGGGGAAGTTTTTATTTTCTTTTATTTTGTGGCTGTGCTGATAATGCATGGCCATATAGAAGGCATTGCTTGTTCTAGTGATCACTGAGAATTCCATAAGATTATGTTGAGATCAAGGAAATTATATAGTATATAATCAATTATTTTTCCTGGTGGTATATAATGTGAAGTGAGTACAATATTTTTGTACATGATGCACAGATTTACAAACTTAACAGATGATTTTCCTTTTTGTATCTTTGCAGGACAACCTGAAATGATTGAAGGACCATTTGCAGGACACAATTTACTTTCACTGATTCAGGACCAGACAACAGAGTCTTATGTGGCCTTGGCTCTCCTTATTATCACTGTTGTGATTTCAGGCACTGCTTACCTATGCATTCTACGCTACATCTGTGAAGGATGCTGTTTTCCTGGTAATGTGGGACCTATAAATAGTGACTCTCTACAGACTGCAGAACAAGTATAGACCTGAAACTTCAGAACTTAGACTGAGCTAATACTCTAAGACTGGTACCAGAAGTAGTATGGCAAATGTTGTCATGTGACTTACTTCATATGTGGTACTGCTGGTCCAATATCATAATTAATACAAAATGGCCCATTAGAAGTATCACGAAATGCACATCTTGTATATGGACTTGCAAATACTGTATGAATAAGAACACAGGCTCTAGTTTGGTGTTGGCACTATTATGAAAGACCTATCCAGGTCTAGAATTTCAATCTACAGTGAATGTGGAAAGATATGATACTCATTTCTGTTTCCTATCCATTGCCATTACTAACTGAATATATATCAGTACCAGGAAATTGTAACTCACAACACTATGGAACAATGTGGCACTGGGAATTGCAAGTGCATTACCATTAGTGATGTGAAGTATTGTAGTTCTGGGATAGCTATGGCGTGTACCACTGCCAGTATGGTATGACTGGGCATCAGAATGGAAACTTCAATACTGGTTCTGAGTAAGATACAGTGCCACAGTCTGCAAAGTTAGTATCTATACTGTTAAAGACAATATGTGTGACAGAAAGTACAGTTGTGTACACTTACCATAAATGTAGATGTCCGAGTGTATTCACTGTTGCAATCATTATACTTGGGTTATCTGCCTGCAGGTAGCCCTCAGTCAGCCCGAATACCAGAGTCTTGGGATTTCTGCGTCGAATGCTGTAGCTTCTTCCATGACGTCAGGTCATCAGGGGTATAAAACATGCAGCTGATGTCATTACATCAGTTTTTCTTGCCCCAGATATCAGGAGCTCCCAAAATAGAAAGCAATTACATGGTGTGGAATACCCCCAGTAAAAAGTAAATACCATTGTTATAAGATATGGCCAAATAAAAAAAGGATAGGTAGAAAGTATATGGAAGTCAGGGAGCTGGAGGGAGGGTAACCAGGACTGCAACAGTGAATACACTCAAACATCTACATTTATGGTAAGTGTGCACAACTGTACTATGTTCTTCGTGTTTCACTGTTGCAGTCATCACACTTGGGTTGATTCCCAAAGCTGAGGAAGGGTGGAGGCGGTCAAGAAGCATTAAGGCTGGCTAGCAGGTCTTGTAAGATTGCTATGGCAAATCCAGCTCTGGATTTAGAAAAGATAGGTAAGTGGTAATGCTTGGTGAAGGTGTGTACAGAACTCCAGGTTGCAGCTTCCAGGATGTCCCTGGTAGGGGCTCCCCTGAGAAATGCTGTAGAGGTTGAGGAAGCCCTAGTGGAATGAGTTATGATCCCCTGTGGGGTAGGTTTTTCATTGTGTTTGTAGAAGAAATAGATGCAGTGTGCTATCCATTTAGAAATGGTTTGCTTTGAAATGGCCTTGCCCTCTGCCCCTATAGCAAAGCTGACTAGCAGCTGGTCTGATTTTCTGAAAGGTTTAGTCCTGTCCAGGTAGAACCTAAGCTGCCTGTGCACGTCCAGGGAGTGCAGGATCCTTTCCCCTTTATTCTGAGTAATAGGGAAAAAGGTTGGGAAATGAATGGATTGGTTTAAAGCCACACTAGATACCACCTTGGGCATAAATGATGGGTTAGTCCTGAGGGAAACCCTGTCCGCATGGAAGATAATGAAGGGTTCCATGGCCATAAGGGCCTGCAATTCAGACACTCTTCTTGCTGAAGTGATGGCTAGAAGTAAGGCTGTTTTCCAAGAGAGGAAGTTTAACTCTGCTGTAGCTGCAGGTTCAAAGGGAGGAAGCATGAGCTTCTCCAGTACAAAATTAAGGTCCCAGGCTGGAGTGGGAGCTCTCCTGGGGTGTCTTAAATTTTTGGCTCCTCTCAGGAACTGTTTGACCAGAGGGTGAGAGAAGAGGGGTGGCTCAGTATTGTAATGAGCTGAGATGGCAGAGGCATGAATCTTAATTGAAGAGAAGGATAGGCCTTTGTGGAGCAGTTCTGTTAGGTAATTTAGTATTTGAGGTAAGCTGGGCATGGTTGTGTCCATTCCCTGAGACTGGCTCCAAGAACAGTATCTTTTCCACTTTTCTGAATAGGATTTCCTAGTACTAGGCCTCCTTGCCTCAAGGATGACATCCAGCAACTGTTTACTGAGAGTTGCTGGTGATGTGTTCAGGGCATGAGCCAGGCTGCTAGTTCAGGGTTTGCAGATGAGGATGCAAAATCTGGCCCTCCTGCTGGGACAGCAGGGAAAGGGTCTGAGGCAGGTGCCATGGTGGCACTACTGTCAGACTGCACGAAAGTGGGTACCAGTGCTGGCGTGGCCAATCTGGTGCAATCAGGATTGTCCTTGGCTTGTCCTGTCTGATCTTTAGTAAAACCTTTGAGAGGAGGGGCAGAGGGGGGGAAAGGCATAGATTGAGAGGTTTTCCCATGTAAAGGACAGGACATCCACATTCCATGTTTGGCTGTGGGGAGTTCTGGTGCAATATTTGCTCAATTGATAGTTCTGCGGGGAACCAAAAAGGTCTACCCCTGGTGCACCCCCACCTGTGGATCAGAAGCTTGAATGATTTGGGTTCCAGTTTCCACTTGTGTTTGTCCATTAGATTTCTGCTTAAGTCATCTGACAGTGAATTTAGTTTGCCTGGCAGGAAATGAGCTTGCAGGTGCACTTGATTGTTCAAGGCTGTGTTCCACAGAGCCATGACTAACCTGCAGAGTGGGTAGGAATGGGTTCCCCCCTGCTTATGTACCACATAACTGTGGTGTTGTCTGTCTTTATCAATAGTTGCCCTGGAAGAATAACATATTTGAAGGCTGTCAGTGCATTCTGTACAGCTAACATTTCTTTTTGATTGATATGCAGGTGCATTTGTTTTGGGCTCCATTTGCCTTGAATGCATTTTCCTGCCATGTAAGCCCCCCATGCATAGTCTGATTCGTCTGTTGTTAGGGTTTGTGCGGTGGGGAGGTTGAGTGAAAGGGAGTCCCTTGTGGTAGCAGGCCTCTGCCCACCAAAGGAACTCTGTCCTTAGGCAAGGAATGATAGGAATCATTGTTTCCACGTCCTGAGAATGTTGACACCAGAGACTTTTTAAGTACCAATGAAGTTTCCTCATATGTAGTCTTGCATATAGAATTAGTACAATGCAAGAGGCCATGAACCTTAGAGCTTGCAGTATTTTTCTTGCAGATAGCTGGGTTTGGGTGGCCAGTAGACTGAAGTAGTTTGTCAAATAAATCGTTTTTTCTGGAGTGAGGGAATGCCATCTGGGAAGTTGTGTTCAAGCTTGCTCCCAGGAATACAATCTTTTGGCTGTGTACCAGATGTGATTTCTTTTGGTTGATGGTAAACCCCAGTGAAGTTAGAAGTCTCTTTACAAATGTCAGGTGCTGAAGTAGCAAATCCTGACTGTCCACCTGACTCAGGCAATCGTCCAAGTATGGGTAAATTTTTCTCTGCCTGCAATATGCAGTGGCTAGAGCTAGGCATTTTGTGAATACCCTGGGCGCAGTAGATAAGCCAAAGGGAAGTGCAGAGAACTGATCGTGCATACAGCCTGCTCTGAAACGTAGATATTTCCTGCAAGATTCCCTTATGGGGGTGTGCAGATACGATTCTTTTAAGTCTAGGGCGGCTAGCCAGGAGTCCTTGGCTAGCATAGGAAGCAGCTGTTGGAGAGTAAGCATTTTGAATCTTGGAACCACCAGGAAGGTGTTAAGAATAGACAGATCCAGGACAGGGCACCAAGAGTTTTCTTTTCTGGGTACCAGAAACAGTCTGGAGTAAAAACCTTGTCCCCTTTGCTCTGCTGGGACAGGTTGAATAGCCTTGATACTGAGAAGAGAAAGTACTTGCTTTTGGGCCTCTGCCCACTGGTTTGGGGGGAGGTCTGGCCATCCACTTAGGGTTGGCAGTGAGTGGAAGTAGAATCTGTATCCTTGGGATACAAAGTTCAAGACCCATCTGTCCTAGGTAATGTACTCCCATTTTTTGTGTGTGCAGGGCTAGTTTTCCTCCTAAGGGTGCAAGTACTTGGGCAAGGCTTGGATGGATGAAGTACAGGTCATTGTGAACTTTTTCCATAGGATGGTGGCTTACTACTCCCTGTTTTTGAGGTGGGAGCACTCCATTGTTTAGATCTGTGTATACCCTGGGATTGTAGTCCTGGTGGTCTGCTGCCCCTTGGTTTGGACTGAGAAGGTCCGGGAGGGACTGGAAAAAAACAGTTTTTAGAAGGCTAATGCCTACTGAATCTAGGTGGCTGTACCTGTAGGAAATCTTTAACTGTTTGCATAGATTTAGCTTTTTCCTCCATCTTTTTGAGGAAGACTTCTGCTTTAGTGCCAAACAGACGTTCATGGTTTAATGGAGCATCTGGTAATTTTGCTTTGACGTGGTCTGGGAAGATTTGTTCCTTAAGCCAAGCATGCCTTCTAAGAACAGACCCAGTGACAGCAGCCCTGCAAGATGCTTCTAAGGCATCAAAACCACATTGCAAAGTATGTTTTCCAACTTGGTTAGCAGAATGTATTAACTTTTGTAAATCTTTATGTTCTACACAATCAGGAATCAACATCATTTTGTGTTTAATTAGTTCCATGATATGTTACTGATACTTTAACATGTGAAACTGGCAATTTAAAGCCCTGATGGCAAGAGTAGCAGAGGTATATACCTTCTTACCCCATCTGTCTAAAGCCCTAGAATCCCTGTCCAAAGGGGTAGGGTTTTTGGCTGTAGTAGCTTTAATGCCTTTAGGTCCCTGAGAAATGGTCTCTGGATCCGCAGTAGGATTCTTAAATAGGAATTTGTGAGAGTCAGGTACTCTGTAGTACCTGTCAGGTTTCCTGGGAGCTGGTGGCAAAGTATCAGGGGTAAGACTGTATTCCATGAAGACATCATCTACAATCTCTAGAACAGGAGGGATAGCTAGAGGCCTGTGCTGAGGCAAGTTTAAAAATTCCCGGAGTCTCTTTTTGGACTGTGGGTAGTTATGGCACTCCCAGTGGAAAAGCTCTCAGAGTATGCAGGGTTTCACCGAAAGAAAAATCCTCTGGTGGGGAAGCAGAGGGAATGGAATCCTCTGCATCAGAATCCTCATAGGTAGATAAAGGTATGTCTTGGTAATCAGAAAGATCAGAGTCATCGGACTCATGATCTGACGAATCAGAAGAAAAATCAGTTCTTGGTCTTTTGGAGGGGGAAGACTGGCTTCCCCTAATTAAACTAATGAAGTCTTCAGCCATTCTAAGCATTGGTTTCTGTGGCATGGGGGCCTGAGAATGCACTTTGGTCATCGGTTTCCTAGGCGTAGTACGAACTCTGGGCCTGGGAAATATGGTATTTTTGGTTTGAAACAAAGTAGTCAGTTTAATATGAACATCAGAAGGCCTGAATACACCCTCAGAAGCCAGTGCCTGCACAGCGGCTCCGGACCCATCCAAGGTAGAGACATCCGCAGGTTCCATAGTCGAAGAAGCATCTTGTGGCATACTGGACTCCGAATGGGTTCAGTAGAGGCCTGAAAATCAGTAGAAGTGGGTATCAGGGTCTGCAAAAGCACCTCACTGAGTACCGGCGGACTGGTGACTAGTTTAGCAGAAGCGTCGTCGGCAGTTTTGAACCTATGTGCTCTGTCTCTGTCTTTATCCTTACGCTTTTTCGGAAGATCGGTAGTCGGATGGCTTATCAAAGCCATTGTGGAAAACGGAGAACAAGAGTGAAATAATTTAGCAACAAAAATAGCCAGACAACAAATACTTCGGGCATTGATCAGGGCAGAAAACTGACAGCGAGGAACGTTGTAGTCTGAGCCTAAACAGGTGACGCAGTAAGAATAAAAATCTCTGTGAGGTATTTGCTTTCCACAGGCAAGACAATTATTATTTTTTTCTGACATCAGTTAGAGCAAGAAAAAAGGATCCCCCAACGGGGTACTTATCTTTTAGAAGACTTCAGGTCTAAAACTCGAAAAACGAAAATTTCAGGAGGCAGCCGACCGGTACTTGTGAACTGCTTCTGCTTCAGGCTCTGCACGGCCAGAAAAGCTGATGTAATGACGTTGGCTGCATGTTTTATACCCCTGACGACCTGACGTCATGGAAGAAGTGACAGCATCCGATGCAGAAATCCCAAGACTCTGGTATTTGGGCCAACTGAGGGCTACCTGCAGGTAGATAACCCAAGTGTGATGACTGGAACAGTGAAACACGAAGAACACCTGAAAATTTTGAAATAAATCACTGTACAGGGTAGACAGATCAGGTATCAGCCTTCCCTGGTAAGGAATTAGCATTAAAATAAACAAATTTAATGCTTCAGTCTGTGTGAAGAGTCATCGTACAAGTACTGAAAGTCAAGTATATGAGAATGCAGTTATGATCTCATTACTAATTATATATACAAATGTGCAATTCTAGAGCCAACACTAATGCAGCTAGATTCAGTGCCAAGATCCTTAAATGGAAGTCATGTAGTCCTATGGTGGTTGTCACTGAAATGTCATTTGTTCAAGACATGAAATGCTCAAAATCCACAGCAGTTGCATGTTGGGAGCTTGCTCTTTTTGCTGAACATACATCAACCTTTGATTTAAATATTTTAAACAGCAGGGTGTTAGCACCAAACTGGTTAGTTCCAGGACCTATGTATCAGTATGGTCTAACATGGGCAATGTGGGTGCAAGGACATGCAATATCTGGCCAAGTACTATGATGTCTCTCTGCATGTGAGTTACTCAGGTGGAAACAAGTACAAAACCAGCTACAGCATAAATAAGGTCAGCAAGTAAGCCTCTAGAGGTCTTATATTAATGTATCCATATGAGATCTAAAGCTCTTTTGCAGCATAAATAGAACATGTTGGAAGGACAGACATGTATCACAGAGAATACCATATATTTGGAATTGCCTTCCTTACCACATAAAGCAAAGAAATGATCTTACACTATGCAAATATAATCTGGATGAAAGGATGGGTAACCGCAAATTTGCCCTAGGTTTGCCACCTTTGCCCTCATGGATCAATAGCCTAGCAAGTATCTATGAACCTATACGTAATGTGAGCAAAAGTGAACTACTCAGAAGGAAACAAGTATAGAACCATCTCATAAATAATGCCAGTTCATTTACTCACTGGTCAAAATGATTGCAGGCCAGCAGGCATTGTATCTTAGACTAGAATAAACTCAAAAATGCTATTCTGCAGTAAGAATCAACTCAAAAATGCTATTCTGCAGTAAAGCAATATGTAGACATCATATTATTTATTTTATTTATTTATTCACATTTGGTGACCGGGAAAGTCTGACTGGGTTAGGAACCCATTTTCACCAGAAGCCCAGGGAGAAAGGCTCCAATATTACAAGTACAGGCAAACACAGATATACAGGAATAATACAAATATATATACCTATATATATATATTTTTTTTATTTTTTTATTTTATTTTATTTTACATTTGTTGACCGGGAAAGTCCGACTGGACACATGTCCATTTTCAGCGGAGGCCCGGGGAGAAAAGCTCCAATAGTACATAGTAGGTTACAAAAAGTTCCAATAGTACATAGTAGGTTACAACAATGTTTGACAGCTAACATACGATTGTAGTTATGCACTAAATACCCAGGGAAGAAAAAAAAGTTACATTAGTATGTACAATAACAATTATAAAGAGAAAAACAAAGCATCATATAGTTAGTATACACAGGTAAGAAAAAGTTACATTAGGATGTACAGTGAACAATTATTATAAGAAACAAACCTACAAGTAGTTAGTTTCAGGGGAGAGTAGATGGCTTGAGGCCTAGGAGGATAGTAATTTCACTGAGGAGGTTGAGGGGAGCTATGGGTTAGTCTGGATTAGAACATTGGCAAAGCCAGTGGGATTTGAAGTGGTGGGAGAGGCCATTTCTGAAAGTATTTAGGGAGGTTGATTCGGTGAGACTAGGTGGAAGAGAGTTCCATATTTTACCCACTGTGTTTGAAAACAGAGAGTCACTTCCTGAGTTACAGGATTTGATTGTCTGTGCGAGTAATCTGTGAGATGATCTTAGTCTATTTAGGTTGGTATAAGGGGTAATTATTCCAGACAGGCCGGGAGTGTTTTCAGGTTGAGAGAGTATTTTGTAAGCAATAATAAGTTGCTTCTGTAGAAGTAGATTTGGTAGTTCTATCCAACCTAGGTTCTGAAGATTAGTACAGTGATGGGTATATACATATATATATTTTAACAATATTGCTCAGCAAAGAAAATGTACAGCTATTAATTGACAAGAGTTTAAACATGCAAGTAAAATTCAGCTTGTGGTACATTATATAGTATTTTACAATTAGCTTGTATTACATTATACTGTATTAGGAAATAATCAATTTGTTTTGTATGGAAATTTGCTGGCAAAGAATTTGAAGTATGTAGACTATGTAAGCATAGGGTGTTGGTGGGACCAGAAGAAAGTAGATGTAGTAAAGATGTTAGGGAAATGAGAGGGATGAGGGGTAAGTAAGAAGGTAATATATAATGTGTTAGGGACAGATTATAATTGGGGACTTGTATACGGTAAAAATATGCAGTGTTTGGCGAAGGTCTAGACAGAAGGGTTATGTATGAAAAAGGATGTGATGAAGGATAGGGTGAAGTTTAGGTTGAAGTTATAAATTAGTCTGCGCGTGATGGATAATTGCACGATCATTGTGATAAGTTCCTCTGTTTACAGTGTGGAGACGGATTCCAGTAGGTTCACAGTAGCTAATACATTGGATTTTATATCGCATAAGACCTCTGTCATTATGGAGGCTATCCTTTTAATTTATCGTGAAAGATACATTTAATTTTTGTCATAATACTAATACACCCTGCTAGTAATTTAGTTCCAGTGACCATATTCATGTTATTTTTTTATGTACTTTAATAGCACACTGTATTATCAATGGCAAATGAGCTCCAATGAAAGTCTTCAACTAACATTACATGGAGACAGTTCTTATGACAGTATAACTGACTTTAGCTAAGATATTTTTAAAAAGATGAAGTGAATTTTGGTAAGGCAGTAGTGGCAGGTATAAGTTACAGCATTAATGTGAAGTAGGATGCCATAGAACTGACTAGTGCGGGTAACTTTGACGCTTTTGTATTAATTTGTTAACTGGGTAGATGGGTTAGATTTGGTATTTATTTACTAGATAACCAGTTAAGTCAAGTCATCTTAGGGCGAGTTTATACCCATGTCCCTTGCACAAAGAAACAACTAGGTAAATTATACAGTGGTAACACGATCATGTTATGTATATCACTAACATAACAAAAGGATGACAAGCTTCAAGCAAGTACTACAAATATTTATCTAATTAACATTTTTGACTTGATCATTTCATCACATATCTGAGGCATACCTTCAAGACTAACCTGAGCTGTAGAATTATCATGGTGAGGTTAACCAGCAAAGCAATATGAAAAAGAAGTTATGTCTTACCATAACGTTCCATCTTTGTTGTTGATCTTCACTAATCCTTGACTGTGGGCTCAGTTCTGAGCCTTGGAACTGACTGAGCCTTCCAAACTCTTGAGCTACACTCTACCCATCATGCTCCTCTGTGAATTACCTCAGATCTACTTTTCCTAATATAGTAGTAGACAAAAAGTGACACCTCATAAAGAGACCAGATCTGTGTCTCTGTTTTGAAGCCAGTCATTGGAAATATTCGGTCCACTAAGAGTCTTTGGCAGGGGGAAGGAGGGTGGGAATGTCAAGGATTAGTGAAGATCGACAACACAGATGGAATGTTATGGTAAGACATAACTTCTTTATCTGATGTTGTCAATCTTCACATAATCCTCTGATGTTGTCAATCTTCACATAATCCTTGACTGTGGGACAGAGTCCCTAGCTACCTGTATATTGGAGGTTTCATGAAAGAATATTCCTGAGCAACATCGAATGGAATGATGCACGTCCCCTAGAGAACTGGTCCAATTTGTAATAAGTAATAAAAGTATGAGGAGATGCCCATATAGCTGCTGCACAAATGTCATCCAAGGAAGCTCTAGCATGAAAAATTGCAGAAGCCACTACAACTCTAGTTGAATGAGCTTTCACAGGGCATGGCAGTTGGAGACCCTCTGAATGATAAATAAAGGTGATACAATCCCTAAGCCAATTTAGATAAGGTAACCTTAGAAACTGGGTTACCTAAATAAAGTGAGGAAAAGGAAAAAAACAGCTGGTCAGATTTTGTGATATCCTTTGTTCTGTGAAGGTAAAAATGTAATTGCCTGTGAACGTCTATTAAGTATAGACAGTACTCTCCCTTATCGGAGAAAGTAGGGAAAAAGACTGGAAAGTGCAAGGTTTGATTGATATTAGATTCTGAAACTACCTTTGGCAAGAAGGAAGGATTAGTCCTGAGGGAAACCCTGTCCTAGTGGAATATTAAATAGGGGGGCTTGCAGGACAAAGCTTGAATTTCTGATACTCTTCTTGCCAAAGTAATAGCTAATAAAAACAAAGTTTTCCATGTTAGAAATTTTAGGTCACAAGTAGCTGAAGGTTCAAAGAGGGATACAATAAGAGACTGTAGGACTAAGGGCAAATCCCATGGAGCAGTGGGTTCTTTAAAACGGAGGCCTTAATATTAGGGTTCTTTTCAAAAAGGCTTTACAAAGTTTATGTGACATAAGTGAAGAACCATCCAAACCAATATGGAAGTGAAGATATCACAGCCAGGTAGATCAGAATGGTAGAGGCTGAAGAGCCATAATGATAAAGAATGGCCAGAAAATCCAACACGATATCCACAGGAGCTGCATAAGGGGTCAATGTCACTGTTAAGAGCCCATCTAGCAAATCTTTTCCATCTATGGCACAGTTTTCTAGTAGGTTTATGATGGGCCAAAATGATTTGTCGGGCCTGGAAGAATGCCAGGCAATCATGGGAATTGGAAAAGCCATGCAGTGAGCTTGAGATGTTGGAGATTTGGATGAACCATTCCTTCTGGATGGGATAATAGATCTGGACCTGGGTCCAAAATCCAAGGTTTCCAAAGTAGGTGAGGCCAAATAAAGGGAAACCAAACCTGTCAAAGACAGAACAGGGCAATGAGGATAATTGTGTTCTCCAACCTCTTGGCTTTTTTAGAAACTGAGATATCAGGGGAATTAGGGTTAAGGCGTACAGGAGACCAGGGGCCAATCATGGAGAACAGCATCTCTGGCGACTATCCTGGGGGGGGGATTAGGGCAAAGAAACTTCTGCACTTGTTCAGGGGGACGTGAACAGATCACAGCAAGGTTGGCCCTAGTGGCGGAAAATCTTTTCCATCACAGCAGGATTGAGAAACCACTCATGAAGCATCAAAATAGTTCTGCTCAACTTGTCTGCAATCATGTTGGAACTCTGCTGAGAAAAAAGTGGTTGAAAGAAATCACCCATTTCCAAACTCTGAGGGCTTCTCAACTAAATGGATAAGACTTGGTTCCCCCTTGTTTGTTGATGTACCAGACTTCCACTGTTCCCAGGGGGAGGGTATCTTGAAATGCTTGCAATGTAAATCCACCACCCTCTTCTCTAGAACACTGATGTGCAAACTGGTCTCCAGTTGGGACCAAGTGCCTTGGACAGTCATTCCCAGATAATACCCCCGCCCCCCATCCTATCTGGGAAGCATCCATGGTCACTATGGCTTGGGGTTGTGGAAAGAGAAATGAACAGCCCAGAAGAATCTCATTGGAATGCAGCCACCAAGACAAGTCTTGTTTGCAGTGATTGGTGATCAAGATGTGATACAACATCGGTTGATTCATTAATGACCACTGGGAGGCCAGAAGCCACTGGAGAATCTGCATGTGATATCTGGTCAAGAGAACTAGATTTATTGAGGGTGTCATTGAGTCTAGCGCCTGTAGAATGAGTTTGGCTGGAACTCTTCTGTTCTCAATAATATGGTTTACTTGTGATCTGAACTTTTGGAGCCTCTCTATAGGGAGTAAAGAGATTCCTGTAACAGTGTTTAAAAGAGCTCAGATAAATTCCAGCTGTTGAGTAGTTGCAAATTTGACTTTTCGTAGTATACTGCAATACCTAATGAAGTGCAAAGATGCATGGCGTAATCTCTTGTCCTTTCGAGTTGATGCCTGGTGGTAGCAGTAAGGAGCCAGTCGTCAAGATAAGGAAAAATAAGAGATAAGGAAAAACTCAAAATCCCAGCAGTCTGAGATGAGCTGCTATCACTGCCATGCATTTGGTAAACACCCTGGGGGCTGTGGTGGGACCAAAGGGCAGTGCTCTGAACTGAAAATGAAGTGCAGAAATCTTCTGGAGCATTTGTCCATTTTTATATGGTAATAAGCATCCTGAAGATCTATACAGCACATCCAATCATCTTTTTCCAAGAAAAGAAGTATTGACTGAACTGAAACCATCTGGAATTTGGTTTGCTGAGCTGCCTTGTTGAACTGGCTGAGATGCAAAATGGGTCTCCAGTCCCATTTTTTTGGGTGCTAAAAAAAACCCAGATCCTCTCTGGTCTGGTGGCACTTCTTGGATGACTCTCTTTTTTTTTCAAGCAGTTTTTGAATTTCTATGACTGCTGCTTACCTGTGACTGGGTGGAAAATCTGGGAGTCATTTTTGTGTTTTTGGATTAGATGAAAGGGGAATAATGTAGCCTCTGGAAATGATCCCCTGCACCCATTTGTCTGATGTTATCTGTTGCCAAGCAGATTGGTGCTGGGATAATCATCCCCCGATTGCCTCCAAAGGAAGGCAATCAGGCCTCCATTCAGGAGTGCTGGTTGGAGTTAACAGAGAAATAATCTCCAGACCCCTGGTTCTCTGGGCCACCTCTGCTTCTAAAATGGCATCTTCCATTGTTACCTGCCCCTCTTCCCCAGGAGGGGTCCTTGCCACATGAGTCCAGGAAAGGCCCTTAGGACTTTTTGAATCACAGTCTCCCACTTCTCTGGTTCCTAGAGTAGGGCTGTTGAGGAGTGAATGAGCACATGCCTATGGCAGAAAGAGCCTTCCCATCTTTCTCACATCTGGCCAGTGTGTCTTTTACCTTGGGTCCAAACAGGGATCCATTAAATGGAGCATTAATGAAAGAAGATTTAAATACCTCCACAAAATCATACAAGTGCATCCAGGCGTGTCTCCTAATGGCTATACCTGAACCCACTTATGTTGTCTCTTTAGCAATGTGGGCAATTAGCCTAATGGATGAGTTGGAAATTGATTCAAGGGTGGCAAGCTTGAACCCCTATGGCTACTGCTCCTGTAACAGTATCTGACAGCTCTTTAAAGAGTTCTTTCTGCAACCTGGAAAAGTGCACCATGTAGTTCAAAGACCTGAGAGCGAAGGTCGATGAAGCGTAAACGCACTTCCCAAAACCTATCCATAGTCCTAGACTCCTTGTTAGAGGATGGACAGTCATACTTTCCACAGCAAGTTCCTTTTTGGGGCTGCTGCTATCACCATGGTATCTACAGGGATACCCTTAGCACAATGCTACTCATCCTTAGGGGCAGAAAGGATACAGTCAGGCCTCTTGGTGATCGGCTCAAAGGAGTCAGGAATTTTCCAAGCCCACTGAGCAATCAGTTTAATTAGCTTTTCAACAGGCAGAGAGATCCAAGAGGTAAAGGGCTGGGCATGAAAAGCCTCCAGGTATACTGATTCCTCACAGGAAGGCTGAAGGGAAGTCCAGCCATCGCTCTGTTTCAGGATTTCCAGGATGTCCCCAAATGAAACATCATTGGGGGTGACACCGGGGAACCTTCCGCCTCATCGAAATAGATATCCTCATTGAAGGACTCCTCCAGGGAGTTATCCAGGGAGTATAAGTGCTTCCTCTTGCACTTTTGCTTTGAAGGTACTTCCTTGGGGGATGTTCTGGGAAGTATCTGAAGAGGAAACCACCAAGGTGGATCTATCCAGAGGCTTTTGTGTCCCCTGTCCCAGGGATGAGGCTGGAGGAAGCTCTGGTTGAGGGGATACAGATATTTGGTCCAACAGGGATGGCAAGATTGGGTGTCCACAATGGACAAGGCCTTCTCCATGATTTGGAAGTCTGGCCGCCCCCATAGAGGGATTGGAGCCTGGAACCGAAATGGACTCCTTTGGAACTGTGGTCCCACCCTCCACCAAAGCAGAAGCCTGGTTTGAGCCAATGAACATCGATGCACCAAAGGGCATGGAAGGCTCAGAAAGAATGGAAGTTGAACCCTGCCCCTCAACCTGTATGCTTGTTGTTTGTTTGCTTGTTATTTCCCTGAAATGCTAATTCCACCTAAAACGTGGCTTTTCAGCGCTTCTGTGGATCCCTAGTGATATCTGCATTGCTTACTGTACTTATTTCCTTGTTTCACTTGAAAGAAAGTTACTGTTTGTCGTTTTTGCATTTAAGTTACCTGGCACTTGCTCACTAAAGCAATTATATAAGTCAGCACTAAAAAATTAAAAGCACTACACCCTCACAAACTCCCCTTGAGTACCTTGTTCCCCATTGGCCCTTTTTCTTCAATTATAAAGGAATTCCCAATACTATTCTAGCATGTCCAAAGGTCAGTTGTCAATCTCCTCTCCGGTCCAGCTGGTGAATCTGGGAATCTTGAGGCAATGTTACAACTGCCTCATGTACACAGACAACCCTCTCCTCCTCCCAACAAATTCCAACACATGTGAGAGATGCAACCATATAGCCATACTGGAGGCTAAGCTCTCTCAACTCAGTACTGGTGTAACCAGTCAGGAGGAGAAGGAAACCACACTCACTACAATTCCAGTCTCACATAGACCTACCACGACAGCAAACCAGACACATAAACACATAAAAACATACTCAAGGCTCTAAATAAAAATCTGCCTAAGCAGCAGAGACCTCCAAAGCAGACACCCAAGCAACCGCTACCCCAAAACAAAACACGTGCAACACATAGCTCACAAAGCCAGTGTGCCGAACAGTCACAGCCCTTAAGGCTAAACAACACACCTGATACACTTATAATAGGTGACTCTATCATCAGGCACACTGACGTCCCGCTCACGAGGCTGAACAAGGAGAAGGTCACGGTGAGCTGCCTGTCAGGTGCTAGGATCTGTCACATAACACAAGCACTCAGGTCACTCCAAGGCAAGTACAAATATGACTCAGTCATTGTCCATGCTGGTGTGAATGACCTGAGACGTACCTCCCTGGACTACATGAAAAGAGACATACAGGAGTTCTCTGAGCATGTAGCCCAGGCCGGTATGACCCTGACCTTGAGTAGCATCTTACCCTCACCAAGAATGATGCCACAATATGAAGACAAGATGATTAATTTCAACAATTGGCTTAAGTATTGGTGTCATTCAAAGAGGATCCAATGCCTGTCAGCCTGGGATGACATGCTCGACAAGCCACGATGCTTAGCTAGGGACGGCTTGCACCTGTCACCCCTGGGCTTTCGGATATTGGCAAAGGCTCTTGCTGCCCCATAGTGCCTTTTTTAGGCAAGGCTCAATAGACAAACCCACCTCCATAGGTATCACAAGGGATAAGAAACTAAGAGTAATGCTACTCAACGCCAGAGGTCTAAACCTCAAGATGCATGCACTCGAAACTCTCCTTAGCATGGAGAACATCGATATCTGTGCAGTAACAGAAACCTGGTTCAAGGCTCCCAAGAGCACCCCAGCACTACCAGGTTATACCTCATACCATGCTTTTCGGCCCCAAAACTTGGACCGAACCACAAAAGGAGGGGGAGTATCAATATTCATCAAAGATACCCACACCTCCAGGTTGGTGGCACAGCACGAAGCATCAGAGACTATCCATGTGCAACTAACAGTGGGTAAAACTGCCTTCCAGTTTATAGCCTGCTACAGACCACCCTTCCAAACCCAGGAACCCCACTCGGCCTTCCTGAGAACACTGGAAAATATGAAGGTCTCTCCAAACACCATTATATTGGGCGACTTCAACTACCCTAACATAGACTGGGAGCATTACTCCAGCTCCAACACCCTAGCCCAAAGGTTCCTAGAATTTATAAACTCAAATGCTATGGAACAACTTGTTACCACTCCCACAAGAGTGGAAAACATACTGGACCTGATCATCACCAACATGGGGACTCTATGCTACAGACCAGAAGTGTATCCCTCACTGGTAAGATCAGACCATAAACTAATCTCACTGGATATTCACATCCCGACTCCACCCCCTGCCCTGAAAACCACAGTGAAAAACTTCTCTAAAGAAAATTTCACACTCCTCAAAACTGAGGTGGAATCCTTCAAAGCCCCCAGGCCTGTGGAAAATACGGCCCAGACCGCAGAATCCTTTATAAACGCATTCTATGAACACCTTCAGGAATGCATGGATCATGTAATCCCAAATAAAACCAAGAACCAATCCTCCAAAGGCAGACGTCCTGTCTGGTGGACCCCAGCCATAAACAAACTATACAATAGAAGGAGGAAGCTACTACATGATAGAGCAAAATCCCAAAAAGGGAAGGCATCTCTGATCAGTATTAGCAAAAAACTATGGGCACTCATAAAATCGTCTAAGGCCAGCTTCGAGAGAAAAATTGCAATGGACACTAAGGATAATCACAAGGCTTTCTTTAGTTATGTTAGGAACCTGGGTGGGAATTCCCAGATATGCTCAGAATTAGTCCAAAATGACAAAAAATACACCGAACCCACAGACATTGCCAACATCCTAGCTGACAGGTTCAGCGCAAACTCCCCCCTCTCCCCACCAAAAGGGCAAATATCTATCCCAGCAGAGTGCTGCCCCCCTGACATCTCAGATGCTCAGGTAAGAGCCGCCCTCTCCAAATCAAAAAACACAGCATCAATGGGACCAGACGGTGTCCCAGGCTGCATCCTACATGAACTCCAAGAAGAGCTAAACCCAAACATAAAACTACTGTTCAATCTCAACCTTACTACAGGATATGTACCCAAAGAGTGGCGTACAGCAACAGTGGTCCCTCTCCACAAAGGTGGTGCCTCAACGGATCCTGGAAACTATTGCCCCATAAGCCTGAGTAGCTTGGTCTGCAAAGCTATGGAAAGGATCATCATGGACCTCATAAAGAGAGATATTGGGAACCTACAGACACTGGATCCTACCCAGTTCGTCTTTGTTAAGGGCAGATCCTGCCTCTTAAACCTGGTTGATTTCTTTGAAACAGTCACCAAGGCCATTGACGAGGGGAAGGTGGTCCACACAGCCTACCTGGACCTCGCAAAAGCCTTCGATACAATACCCTACTCGGGCATTATAGATAAGCTCACCAGCTTAAATATAAACCCCTGTGTCACTAGATGGGTTGCAAACTGGCTCAAGGACAGAACCCACATGGTTAGAATTGCTGGAGCCATGTCAGACTCCAAACCAGTTACAAGTGGCGTCCCACAAGGCTCAGTCCTGGGACCTCTCTTGTTCGGTATATATTTCTCGGAGGTACAGGCCAACATGGAAGGACTGTGGCTGACCAAGTTCGCAGATGACTGCAAACTGGGCGCCATAATCGACTCTCCAGTCGACACAAGCATCCTCCAAAAGGGCCTCATAGAAACAGACAACTGGTGCCAGAGCCATGGCCTCAAGCTAAACGCCAAAAAGTGTATAGTCATCCCCTTTGGCAAAATCAAAGTGCCCACAAATTACCACATAGGTGGTAATCCATTAAGTACAGAAGAAGTACTTAGGGACCTGGGGTCCCAAGTTGATAGCAATCTCTCATTTGACAACCACGTGGCCAAAGTGGTTAGAAAAACATTTTAATAGCCCACCTAATCATGAAGGGATTCACATCTAGATCAGGGGAGGTCATCATGCCTCTTTACTCATCCCTCATCAGGCCCATAATTGAGTACAATGCCCTTTTTGGGATGTACCTTACCAGACACCTGCAGCAACTGGAAAGACCCCAAAAGTACCTCACCAAGAGGATCAAAGGGCTCAAACAGATGCCATATGCTGCCCGGTTAAAGAAACTCCAGCTCTACTCAGTGGCATACCGCCTGCTCAGAGGCGATCTGTGCCTGATGTATAAAGCCATGTCCAACCCGGAATTAATGGACATGCTGCACCTCAGAAAACCCAAATCCCATAGAGCTACGTGCTCGAGAGACTTGAACCTCAGCACTGAAATAAATAGGACATGCTGGAGGGACAGATTCATAACCCAGAGGCTCCCTTCACTCTGGAATAAAATCCCAGTCCAGGTTAGGCAGAGTCCCTCATTGACTCTCTTGAAGAGGAATCTTGATGAGTGGATGGGAGATCGTAGGTTTACCCTGGGTATCACTTCTGTGTCACTGTTAGACAGAGGCACAGTATACTAACCTCGAAAAAGGGCATAGCAAAATTAATTTAAAATGGGTGGCAAAAGCCAATCACACCCTGGCTAGGCTTATAAATGCCCTAGGGCAGATAGCCTAGTATGAACCTATGAACCTATGAACCAGCAATGAAGCCTTGACCCTGGGAGGTCTCCAGTTCCAACAAACCAGAGGATCTCAAGGCAATTCTCAGTTCCAGAGAAGAGACTTTAACTGGAACCGAGACAGTCAGAGCCAGGCAAGTCAGTGTTAGGGGCTCCAAAGACTTGACTGGAGTTGGAAGAGGAAGGTGAGATGGTCTTGAAGAATGATAGGTTCCAGAGCAGAGTTGGCTGGGGACCAAAGATAGAGGTAACTCCTCGCCATCAGGAGCTGGTCCACTAGCTTTATGATGTCCGATTCTGAGAGACTCTTAGTGGATCGAATGGACAATGCGAAAGGAGATCTAGGTGGTCTGGATTCCATGAACAAGCTAGGTGGTCGGTGGACAAATGGATCGACCAAAGAGGAATACATAGTTCTTGGTAAAGTCCTCAAAGTAGTCTGCTTCAGTACTGACAAAATCTCTGGTACCAAAGCTACAGGTGTCTGTTCTGAGGCAATGGTTGATGCTGAATCATTCTTACCTGTCAGTGCCATGGATACACAATAGGCTGTTTAAACAATTTGGCAGGCAGTTCTGAGAAACTTCTCGGTACCGAATGAGACTATTTCTCAGATTTAGAATAGGAAGAAGAAGAGGATGACTAGCTGGCTTCGGTTTTCGAACAAAATATGGCCTCTTCAAAGTCTCCTTTCAACAGACCTTTCAAAATCAACTTGGTTCTCCACTTATTCAAAGTCCTGGAGGAGAAACCATGACAGATGGTGTATTCCTCTTGAAGGTGGACAGCGCCTAAACAATAAATGCAACAGACATGCCCATCTGAATTGGGCATCTTCCACTTTTGGCACCTCTTGAAGCCAGAGATGCTTTGGAAGATTTGTCAGCCATGCCAGATAAAATAAGGCGTAGTGCTGCTAGCACACACACACACACACACACACACACACACACACACACACACACACACACACACACACACACACACACTCACAAAGAGGGGAAAAGGAAAAAAAGATTTATTATTACTTTATTTATATATATTATATATTATTTTATATATATCAGGGACACAGATCACTCACATGCGAGTAAACAGAGGAGTGGGTAGAAAGTAAAAAACACCTATATTGAGAAAATATGAAGGAAAATAGAGGAAAAAGCTTACACTAACTTACTGCCAAAACTCAAGAGAGGTTAGACGCATCTGATACATGAAGCAGCAAACGAGATCTGAGGTAATTCACAGAGGAGAATTATGGGTATGAGTTCAGTGATCCCAATGTTTAAGACTCTTCCGAAGATACACAAGGACCCTAAGAACCCACCTCTGTGACTTATTGTATCAGGCAGGCGCTGGGTTACAGATAATGCATCCATACAGGTGGAATCCAAGTTGAAAAAAGGTACTGACAACTGTCTCGAGAATTCTGAAGGACACAGCACATTTTTTACAATTGTTTTATTTATATGCTAAGACTGAAATTGATTGTGACAATTATTTATTTGTAACTTTAGACATAATTTGTTTACTCTTATTACAGGGGAGTATGGGATGGCAGCTACTGAGTCTTTTTTATGTCAAGATGCAACCTTAGACCACGACACTTTGACTACTATTTGCATTTTACTCAAATGCATACTGAATAATAATGTTTTTATGTTTTATGAATGTTATTGGCCGAAGAAAGATGTTGCTATGGCTACGCCTTGTGCAAACTCATATGTAAAAATGGTGTTCGCATACTGGGAGGATAGGGTGATTTTTAATACCTCACATCGCTGGAAGGAATTTTGGGGGTATTATGCACGATTTGTGGATGATGTGTTTTTGCTATGGAAAGGCAACCAAGATAAATTACATATGTTCATTCCTTATTTGGAGTCTACTACAGATTTTGTAAGGTTCAGTGTATCATGCTCTGACACTTCCATTGATTTTTTGGATATGCTTGGGGAAAGTCTCCTGGCTTTCAATAACATGCACCCCAGACATTTAGATGAGAACATTTTACAGGAGCAGGGATATAGAACATCCAGATTATGCACTGATGATGAACAATTTAGGAGAGAATTGAACAGTCTAGTTAATAACTTTAACAAAAGAGGGTATAAGAAGGAGGTTGTTCAATGAGTGGTGGATGACAGTAGCAAAGATAGGCTACTCAAGGCTAAGCCATGGTTCTTTGATATAAACACAACAGCAAATATAAATCAACAACAAAATTCATCTATGGATGATAATTTATGTTTCACCTTAAAATACAGTAACAACATAGGGGGAGTGTGCAACGTAATAAGACAGAACTGGAAGATCTTATTAACTGATGAGAAACTTAAAAATATGACTGGAAGTCAACCTTTCTTTAGTTTCAAGCACAATAGGAATCTGAAAGACCTATTATGCAATGAACAGAATATGGTTAGGAAAGTTATCATTCTGTCGGCAGGGTACCTTTCCATGCAGACACTGTAAGGCTTGCATATTTATTAGGAAGGATAATCTGTTTATTCACCCCAGCACGGGTAGAGAATACCAGCACGGGTAGAGGTTATTCTCTATCACAGTATGCTGATTGTCAGACATGTGATGTTATATATCTGGCCCAGTGCAAAGATTGCTGTTCATTCTATGTAGGCAAAACGAACTACGGGTTAAAGGATAGAATTTTGAAACATTTATCAGCCATACGGGTAAAGAATGTTCATAATGCTTTATATCAACATATTAGAGAGAATATTGGTCATACATTTGTTTTTATTGTATTGCAGATAGTTAGGTTAACTGCCAGAGGTGGTGATATAACAAATTTAACTGAGTACAATGAGGCTAAATGGATTATTGAGTTAAGAGCAGACAGAGCCCTTGGTTTGAATGGGATTATTCCCATTAAGCCCACCTTAAAGAGGAGTAGGGTTCAGTACGGTGGATTGGTTATTGTTCATTTAAAACAGAGCCTCAATGTAAAATGCACTGTCTGATGAAAGGGTAAACCCGAAAGCGCTTACCTGTTTTTATGTTTTTTGTCTTAATAAACGGTCTGCATTTTATCAGCCTGACAGTCAAGGAATATGCGAAGATTGACAACATCAGATACAATATTAGCATCTCATTACAAAGAAAATAAAATAGAAATTATTAATATCTAGTTAAATCAAATACAGACAAGTTTACAGGCAACTTAAAATCTCTTCTAAGTAACAGTCTTTTAGCACCAATAAACAGCACAGGAGTTCCATTGTGAGCTCCAGTAATACTAGTTATCATGAACAGAGACAAATTAGTTTAGTTTGTCTACATCTTTAAAACATTTGTAGTTCAGTTTCCTTTAGGTAGTTTTTAACAACACATATAAATGTGACAAAACGTACCTAGCATGTGTTAATTGCATGAAGTAGAGTATTATCTAAAATAATGCTGTTTTTTCAACATTTAAGTTGATAATGGGAGGAAGAAATGAGAGTTTATTTTCAGAGCAGAGTATACGGAATACTAAAGCATTTTATACAGCAGAAAGCTACAGTGAAGCATGATTTAGCAGATATAAGGATCCAAGTAGTTTTGGTACACATAGTGTGACTATGCAACCAAGCAAAATAAAATGTCACAACTCCATATATTTACTTTAATATAATCTAAAAGTTCCACTTATGACCTAGACTATATTAATATACATGGCAAAGTATGAAACATGGAGAATGGAATTTCTTTAGGCACAGAGGAGAAAAAATAGCAATGGCAACCAAAGGAAAATAATAAAAAAGGCTGAGGATTGAATAAGGTTCAGCAAAGGCATTAATGAGGATAAGTAAAGCAGTACGAATAGTGGCACCACAACTTGTCAGCAGAGAAGGAAAAGGTGGTGACAGACTGGAAGACTACCAATCACAGGACAATGTAATGGAAGACATCTGGGGCTGACATTTCATCTGACACAAACGACATTCACCAAAGGGCACTTGCAGAACTAGTTAACATGACAGTTAAGTACTGAGTGAGGAGGTCTACAGCCCTTTGCTTATAGAATATATAACATGGGAGTCCATGACACAGTGTTCATCCACAAGATGTCAGAAGTACGAAACAAGAAATTACAAACCATGCAGCCTCATATCACTTATAGGCAGCTCCGAGGTAACTATACTGAAACAAAGATCAGGGACTGATTTGGAAGGCAGTAGATGTCAAGAAATGTACTAGTGTAGATCTCTTTTTCAGTACATCAAAATAACTTGTAAGTACTAAAAACAGAAAATGAGCAATAGGCAAGAGCCAGATGTCCGTATCAGATTTTCTCTGGGTCTTTGTTCATTACAAACTGACCAGAAAGCTATAACCTGCACGGTGGAATTGCCAATATTAAATAGATGACTACGTGACTAAGGGACAAAAAGGTAGCATTAAGACACAAAGACAGGGAACCACAAAAACAGGTTCTAGGTCTCTGTCTGGGTTATGCTATACCTGGCAATCTTATGTGAAATCTAAGATAGGATTTAGCTTGTATCTAGTCATAAAAATGGAGATGGTGATTAGTACTGCTGATGAGTGAAAGGGGCTGCTACAGACCTGAAATTATTAGACTGTCAGAAAGCATGGCAGTTGTGACTTACTACCAAGCAGTGCAAGGTTATAAATTCTTAAGTGAAAAAGTAACCATGTCATATGTTTCATATAATGTAATCTAAAATGTTGTCTAATTCATGACAGTGTATGAAATGTAAAAGAGTAAGTCAATAAGTGACTTTAGGTAAGAGTTCTCATTATGGCAACACCCTGGAAGCAAATGGCCATCAAGTATCAGCAAGACTGTAGTAAACATAGTAAAGATGATTTCCTTGGGAAATTTAAAGAAATCCTTCGGCCTCCTTTTACTAGGTTAGTGGTCATGTTGTATCCACAGTATCATTACAAGACTGGCATGTGTATCTGAAATAACAGTGCTGTCTTAAAGGAATGGTCCAGTTGGGAGTGACAAAGGTGATCTGACAAACTGTCAGTGATACAAGAACAAGTGTTTTGTTATATAATTATTTATTAACTAACTACATGCACTGATCCTATAACCTTTTTTAGACATTACCCCTGAAAATCCCAAAACATAGTTCTGGTAATGATTAAAATTCCCTTATTTACAGATTTGACTCAGAAAGTACAGTATAGCAATTAAAAAAGGAATGGTATTAATAAAGGATTAATACAAATCTATAATGAAAGTCTTACAAAACTCCAAATGTAATTAAGGCACTGTAACCATGTAACAATGAAATTGCACAATGTCATAAGTGAAAACATCACACAAAAATAAATGTTTTTGCAAGTGAGTGGTACCTTGACCTTCCCAGTATGAGACCTCTACTCTACCCATCTCCCCCACACCTCTTATCTTCACATACAATTACTTCTGAGGTAGCACAAACTTGAAGCAAAGTGGACGGTAAAGAAAAAAAACAAAACTCATTTTCCCCTTACTGCAAGTAAATGCAACAAATTAACAGCTGACACACTGAAGCATGGACACTCCAATACTTTGCATAAACATACATGTTACTTTAAAGGTCAACAAGCCAGTTTCCAGCAAACTGAGGTGTTCCTAATTAACCCATGTGTTAACACCATGCAGTAATGAAAACTTTCACACCTAATCAAGCTGTAAATGCAATGTAATGCATAAGGAGAAAACAGAATGGTGGTCAAACCACTTCATTCGAAGTCAGTTCACTGGCTGACTGAACTGGTACTGTTACCACCTAAGATGGACAAAATAAAGTAGAATTGTGTAATATCTTACCATAACAGTAGATGTTCTTTCCTTCACTGTTGCAGTATTGCTTACATCTGGGATTCCCTACCTTGGGTAGCTTGATGTCCGGCCAGTATACAAAATCATTAAGTTGCTTTATCACACATATGCTCCTTGCTTAGCATAGGGCATGAATGTGATGTCTGGATGTACCACCCTCAGAACTCATTTGCAGCCAGTCTGTTCACATCTCTCGACTCAGTCTGAATGCCTATGTCCTATTTGCTAATTTCTGAGCCATTGCAGATAGGTGCCCAATTGGAGTTTCATTTTTTTTTTCTTGTCGTTTGGTTGCTTCTGGGGTTTCATGTCATCCAGGAAGGGTAAACACCAGTGCAGAAGACAGATTCCCCATAAAGACTGCTACAAACAGTGTTTATTTTGCCTTGGTACCTCACACATCATAAGTCTTGCTCCATTTGTCAGGCTTTTGTACCAAAGACTCTTCATAACAGGTTTGCTTTCTTAGTGTTATATTTGGAGAATCAGCAACTTAAACTTCTCACTAAGGACACTCTGGAAGTAACTTCCTGCCCCGAGGGTCAACCATCAGGGAAGAAAAAGCTTAAGAAACCTAGGCCGGAATCTTCCACTGTCCAGCCTCTGCTGGATGTTTCTCTCGGGGTGAGTGAGAAGCCAGAGATTCACCCAGCTTTGCTGTTGGATTCTTCAGCTGCGACCAGGTTGGAGGCTGGTGGGATCCAGCTTTCAGCACATCTGATGAGGCTTTGCAGACATCTGTTTTGGACATTTCAGGGGGAACCATGGTTGATTATTTCAGAGGGGCCTAGGGGGTTTTCTCAGATTTTAGTTAGGGAAGAAGTCCCTACTACTGTTATTGAATGCCATCCTGGGTCCGAGCCTTCAATGTTTTACAGGGCTGACATCCCATTAATGAAAAAACAAAAAAACTAAACATGTCTCTCCTGTTCTTAGGGATCCACAAAATGAATGGCAAGCCTTCACTCAGGGTTTGTTTAATGCTTTGATGGCACTGAAACCTCCTCACGGAGGTTCTGTTCCAGCTCCACCTTGGTCATCTACTCCACTTAAAAGACTTCTAGGGACGTCTTCCCAGGTGGTTCAACAATCCATCAAGTGTAGCTATGATGCAGCTGATACCTCTTTGATACCTCTTCTAGGGCTGAAAGTAATTTCAGGAGTTAGTCACGGCTAAAAAACAAGAATGGAATCATTGCTGATTTGCTTAAAACATGATGGCATGTGCTCAGGGTTTCTTTGACTATAGGGACAAACTTCTCAGTAATGCTCATGTGCAGAAACAAATCACCAAGGTGTGCTGAGGTTTTATATTTGGCATTTTGCATTGAATTATACTACGGGTATGACTTGTGGCTATAAAAGATTCTTAATGGACATTAAAAAGCAAATGTTGCAGCTGGCACTATTGTCCATGTCATCTATTGCCTGAGTGAGATGACTTAACTTGCATTATACCCTAAGCATAGGATATGAAAAACAAGTCTAAGAAATACCTTCCATCAGTGTAAGAAAGCAAGTGTGTGTGTGTTTGCATTCTTAAAATCGAAGAAGGCAGTTAGGTGCTTGCTTTCTTTTTATGATCTGATATCACATTTACTCGTTTAAAATAACAGATAACAAAATACTTGTCAGTTTTGAAGTCCGAGTATGTGAAAACTTGAGTATCCACACTTAATACTGAAAGTGTTTGTTATCCTTGTCCTTTTCCTATCCTGTGTTTACGTATATATGTGAGTGTGTGTGTGTGTGTGTGTGTGTATATATATATATATATATATATATATATATATATATATATATATATAAATATATATATATATATATATATATATATATATACATGCATACACAGATAGAAAAACATACATATAGGTGCAGAATATTACATCTAATTGGCTTTTACATAGATGGACTGAAAATCAAGTGAACAAAAAGTAAAGACTTTTTCACTAAGAGACTGCAGTACAGTGAGGATCAGGGTATATAACATTTCCTTACTGTAGTGTTATCTCAGAGTTGGTTTATATAATTTGCATGATGTACAGAGGCCTGCAAAAACTATTTTGTTTTTTCGATCCTTTGTGGATCGATGCTTATGTTCTCAATGGAAAATAGTCAATTAAAGCTGGACTGACTACTTTCCATTCATTAGAAGGTTATCCTTCCATATATATATGTGTGTGTGTGTGTGTATGTACGTATAAATATATATTTTATATATATATATATATATATATATATATATATATATATATATATATATATATATATATATATATATATATATATATATATATATATATATATATATACATACATATATATATATATAGAAAAACAAAACCGAATAAGACTAGGAAGAAATAAACTTATACTACTGAAAACTTCCGAACTGTTAAAAACAAAAACAGAAATCCAATGAATAGACGCTGAGCCAGAACTGTTATTTGCGGATCGCTTTCGTTCACTTTATTGGTAACAATCAAACTTCATCAGAGCAAAATGTAATGCATTTGCAATACTGTGCGAGCTTTAAATAGTCTAACTGGTGTAAAAAATACTTCACTATGACTGGTAGATATTCTACGCCAATGCAGTAGTATTTGGACTAATGAGAGACACTGCTATAAAACAAAAGGTTTTATCTGCTAACATCCTGCCACTAGGGGGCGTGCTGTAACTTTTTAGTTGTACCACTTTAATGCACATTTAATGTTGAGATTCTCATTGAGCCCTGGTGGGGTATCTGCTTCAAGGAGGAGTTGCCATCTTAATTCCTTCAGCTCCAGTAGTGTGTTGCAATCTCCAAAAAAACTGCTGGACCTGTTCTAACACTAGAATATATATATATATATATATATATATATATATACACACACACACACACACACACAGACACACACACACACACACATATATATATATATATATATATATATATATATATATATATATATATATATATATATTTATATATGTATGTATAGGATCACTACTGAATCACGAATATGAAGAATACTGAACTTTAAAATACAGAGACCAAAATGCCGAAGTGTCAGAAACGCGAATACTGCAATACAGAAATTCCAAAATATCGGAAAACACTACTTGATGATCTCGGATGCCACCGGTGTATTAAAACAAAAGTGTAGATACAAAGCTGTGCAGCGATACCAAAACAACACAAGTCCCAGCACTTCTTACACTACTAAGTGTTATCTACGTAAAGGACGTACTAATAAAGAAATAAGTGAAGATCTGTGTATATAAATACTGATACCATTCCCAAAAGTGAAAATTAAATCACAAGAATCTGGTTCAATTGCATCTTCACAATTAGTTTCAATTGCATCTTCACAATTAAATCCATAATAAACGTGCTAACGAGTTCTGAGTAAGTGGTAAAAATAATCTGTTCACTTCAGACACATTCCAAAACTCTATAGGAAATAACAGTGGAAACCGTGTCACTGCATGAGATCTGGTACTAAATTTACAAGGGCGACCTAACACATACCAGTCTGAGAAATACCGCAAAAGTTCTTTACCATCATCAGGAAAGGTATCTTGTAGTATTTGATAAGTAAAAAGCACGTCACACTCTTTAACAAAAGCCAAAGCTACTAAACATTTCACAGCAATTTGAAATGTGTGAGATGAATTATACAGAGAGGCTAGTCCCAGCTGCTGAACCTTATGCCACACATTTTGACTAAAGTGAAACAGACACCCCTTTGATTTTACATCACTGAAGTTCAGCCTTATACTTTTATTAGATGCTACTTCAAAGTCACACAAAATGAATTGTAATGCTAATCGAAATTCATGCAATGAGAACAGATACAAAACGCAATGCCACATCATGTTATACGCTCTCAAAGATTTCTTCGACATTAAACAGTATAGCAAAGGAACAGATTTGCTATATGCTCCACATTTAACAATGCCATGTATACTATATAATTGCCGACATAGTGAACCTTTGCAAAAGAATGTCCCATCCATAAGCCATATAGTTGCAACGCTTAGATCATGTAGGTTATTTACAGTAGTAAACACTATAACAGTATGTCCGGACATAGAATCTGACAGACGTTTCTCAATAAAAGTGCCAGACTGAAACGGAAACATACGCATATCTATAGTATCTAGAGTCAGATTGTAAATATGACTCTTTGAGCTTCTTTTACACTTCACTCTTCTAATCTGCTGGAGCATTGCCTTTTTACTTGGTAAACTGGGAGCACATTCTATTGCAGTGGAAGCCATAGAATCATCCACTAACATACAGGGTGGATCTCTGGATATTGCTGCCCTATCTCTCAAACTACCACACACAGAGTATTTCTGAACTTCAAATGGATCCCCTGTATGATTGTGTGGCATACTTTTTAGTAGCTTCTCACCTTCAGACAGTGAATCGGTTACTACTCTTCCTTTGCAACCCCCACACCACTTTAATTTACAGCACCAATAGCGCCTTTCCGTTCCTCCTTTTTCCAGATGGTATACATAACCTTGAATAACCAAAACATGTTTATTCTTTTGCGAGTGCACCCTAGGATACAGTTCACCTAGAACGCCAGGTGCATCAGAATGATCGTCATACCCTGCGATGATGCTTGCTATTGAACAGTTTGTTAAAGGTATAGTATATGTGTTTTATACCTAAACGGAAAGTACTTTAACATATGTTTTGGCGCTGTTATTTCGGTATTGTGTAATTCACGTTTTTAAATTTTCGAAATTCTGTATTTTCGGTTTTTTGGTCTCGGTATTTTAAAGTTCGGTATTCCGTATGCTCGGGATTCAGTAGTGATCCCATATATATATATATATATATATATATATATATATATATATATATATATATAAAATAAACATTTGACATTCTGAGACTCATTAGTGCAATTCCCAAAACAGAGTGAGAATACCATTTCTTGGAATATTCCCTTTTCTCCAATGTATGGCAATCCATGAGTTAGTATATATAAGTTCAGGGAGTGGACAGGGTGTCAAAGGAGAACAGTGAAGTTCAACATTCGCTGTTCTCCTGTATATTCAGGCTGTTTTTTGTAATTCCAGGGCTCATAGTTACAAGTCTCAGAATTACAATGGGGAATCTAAATATATATATATATATATATATATATATATATATATATATATATATATATATATATATACATATGTCAGATAATCGAGTTTTCAGAAACCTGAAATTCATACGGATGAGACAATATGATTGAGTTTCCAAAAATATCCACACACACAGTTACACACACACCTAACCTTACCGAGACTGCAAAAGGCTGATGTGAAAGACATAAACCAAAAAAATATGAAAAAAAAAATGTCAACTACACTTAGTGCATGCACCAAGACATAATCTTATAGCATGTAATTAAAACAATGCATAATTCCAGGTAAAGGGCAAATTCCCGAACTCGGTATTAAAGCAATCTCACACCACCGTCAATAACTTTCTTGTTGACCAAACTGGGTAGGTAGGAAAGCTGTCAACATTTGTAGCAGTCTACAATATTAATTAAAGCATGCCATATATATATATATATATATATATATATATATATATATATATATATATATATATATATATATATATACAGTCAGATAGATGTATATATAGATATACACACACACACACACACACACACACACAATTATATGGTAAGACATTGAGGTGCAGAAGCAGTGAAGCACAATATAATGATGCTGGTTCTTCAAAGACAAATGTACCTGAATGAAAACAAAGCACACTAAGTGACAGAAAGAGGAAAACAAACTGCTTTCTTTTCTAATAGCTAAACCCAAACCCTAACAGTAACTTCAGACTAAATTAGTCTGAATAGTGGTACTATTATGGAAAGGTATTCTCATAAATGAATGTGTATTATTAGGAGTGGGGCTGTACCAGTTTTATAGTTCGCATGCATGTTTAAGATGGCCTCTAAAACTATCTCCTTATCTAGCTCTTGCATTAAACCCTAAATAACAAATGCTTGCATGCATACACCATTAAATCTATCCCAGCCCTTACCCCAACCATAAGCTGCAAACACACAGACACGCTTTCAACCCAATCCAACTTAACCTGATCCGCAAATGTTCAAACCTCCTGCCACTCATACAAAATGACATTTGACAGTTAAATAATTCACTACATTTACCCACCTGAACATATATTCAGACAGACTGCTGTTACACTGTCCGACACCCATATAAATGAATATATGGATCTATATGAATTCATGTGTGTGTATTACACTGAGAACTGATATAGTGAAACATAAAACTTCAGAAATTATCGGCCCCATCAAAACCCGTTAAACATAATGAAAACATCCTGCATCCCCCACACCCCTGTTACATTAATTGTACCAACTCCAAGTTTGCATAATAGTGCCGAAAAGGAGAAATCTCTTACCCACTATCCACCAGTTTTACAAAACATACACCACTCTCAAATTATCAGTATATGTGAATGGAACGTAACCATTCACATATACTGATAAAACACATCAGTCTGCACTTCGTCAAACACTTTGGTGCATTCAGAGAAAAAAAAAATGATAGAATGGTGCCACATGGAGCTATATTAGCATGTGATGAACTCTGAGCATGGTTAAAGATTTAAATACACAAATGATTTGGCCAGTGTAATGCATTTCACCTTGTTGCTCAGTAATACCTAGACATTCACTGCCAAGTGACAAGTTACGTCAATGATCAATTAACAGTGATCATGTAACTGCCCTTTCATTTCTCCTTAAATTGCTGACCGTTTTCTGTACACACTTATCATTAGTGGTTATGAAAAAACTGAAAGACATAATGGCCACAGTAATGTATTTCATGTTGTTTCTGTTAGACATGTACGCACATACATTGTCTTCTAATAAGATGATTTTGATGTCTCATTGTGAACGGTGTGAAATATACAATGACTACACTAATGTATTTCAACTTGTTCTTCATACACAGACAAACACACAAAATAACCTACGACAAGCAACTTCTTTGTTTAACTCCTGCCCTGCAATACATCAGGACCTGGTGGTGTAGTAAGATATGGCAGCAAAATATTTCTGATATTTATAAAGCATGAAAAAAGGCCAAGTAACTAATAAATATCCACAGCAGTTCTGGGGTGGTAAGCAACAATGACTACACAGGTTGGTAATGCTTAACAGTAAGCTGCAGTACAAAGTACCACAAGGAAGCCTGATATATGCATCATAAATATATGCTTAATTGATTATTAACACAAGACACAGGATAACTGTGCTATCATCACACTAGTGATGCTACACTCTGGTATTTAGATATTAAACTCACAATAGAAAATCGTATAATGAAAATAATGATAGTGGCAATTCATGACCATATCTCTACTGTCTGTGGTAATAAATTAAAACACTAGAGTCTAGGAATTATTTCTGCTCCTTTTTTACTTATCACAAGAGTTACATCTAGTACACAGCAACGTCTGGATCACTGAGAAGAATTACACAATATTATATTCATTATTATGTGGTAAGCTACTGTAGCACAATGCCTTACAACAGTAAGAAATAATAATTTGAATATTACATATAAATAAGGGAATTAGATCTGTAATAATGGAACAGAAGCCTATGCATATGAAAAGACCAAATACTTGTCTGCATTCTGGCAATATGACCCACAAATTCAGAAAGCTGTGTACGCCTGTTTATGACCTCTGCTGTTTTAATTAATTTGACAAAATTTACCATAAATCTAGGAAGCTGTTTACTCAGAACACTGATTATATAAATAATTTGTGTTTCACACAAAGCATACAGCCTCACCCCTACCCCAAAAGGCAGCTAGTGGCTATGTTGAGTGTGTTAAAAGTGAAATCAAGTAGGCAGTGGTGCCTACCAACTAGTGAAGTAAAAACAAGTAAACTTGTCTTTGGATGTGTTGATAATATATAAACATAAAACAAACACTTAAATTGTTCCCTTTCCAACTGACAAACTCAGGAATATTATTGTAAATGTAATAACAGCAATCCCTGCTTGCCAACAATTCATCAGCAAGTCTGCCTCATTCAGTCTGACTTCATCTCAAGTACTGCATAGGCAAGGCGTCATCAGACAGCTACAGCCAATCATGTTTTTTTTATAAATGATGATTTGTCTGGCAGAACGACTGACTCTCATAAAAGCACTACCTTTATAAATTGGAAGGTATTACAGACATTCTGAATGGAGAAACAGCACAACTTTTTATTTTTAACCTTTTCAGAAATGCACACATACAGTAGGAGCTGTGAGCTGCATGAATTAAATGCAATGATCAACAAATGGAAAACTAAAATATTTAATTAAATTAAAGAAAATAAAAAATAATTAACAGTGAGGCTGCAGTCTAGTAGCACAAGCTGCCTCTAAAGATACAATATACAGATTTATAGTTAAGTATAGCCACTTTGTGAACAGATTCCTAAATACGTTAACTAAACCTAGCTGTGAAACTGAACACACAAAAGAAAAAAGCATGACCAAAGACTCTAAAATCATTTAGCAAGACAACCGAATCATGTTCCATTCAATGCATTACAAAAAACGTCGTATCAAGGCTATAAAACACAGAAGGGCATCAAATGAGTTTTCTTTATCAGAGAAGTAGCATCATGGCTTTGCATGCCAAAACTAAGACCTTTACTAACAACATTATCTTAAAGACTGGTGAATAAATTAGGACAAACAGTATAATATTAAATTACATTTTTTTCAACTATATTTACAATAGTGACATTGCAAGATCATACTAACTTTTGAAGTCTTTAAGGTTTGTCACCTGCTCTGCAAAAAAAAAAAAAAAAATACTTTTATTACTGTTTTTCGACTCACTGTTTTAGGTTTTAAATTTTTGCAAATGGTGAGTCGAAAAGAAGTACTTCTATAGCACTTAGGTAAACCATACAAATATAACCCCTTTGAAGGTGGTTCAGTTTCTCTGAATAAGCTGCTTAATTCAGTAGTCACTACTGCCTTGTGTAGTTATAAAGCACAACTTTTCAGAAAGTAAATAAAATTGCATTTGTTCTTATTCTATAAGTTTGCCAAACGTTAAAGTCTGGACTTCTTACCCACATCATTTCACCCATCCAAAATTATAAACCTTACGTGTAAATCTGTGTTTCAGTTCTTGAACTAAACTAGAATATTCACCTTAAGAAGAACAAAGTACATTAAACTTCATGAACTCGGCTCTGGGTGACAATGTTTGTTAATAACTACAAGCTAGGAGTAGTCATTGAATCTCCAAATGACTTATGCCATCCTGCAGGAAGTTGTGTCCCAAATAAATAACTGGTGCCAAAATTATAGACTGAAACTAAATGCCAAAAAAATGCATTATCCTATCCTTCAGGAAGTCATCTACCCTGGAGAACTACCAATGACAATACTTCCTTAAGAGCTGAATCAGTAATTCATGATTTGTAAACTTATGTGGACAGTGATTAATTATCGACTAACGTGTCTGTTGTCATAATAAAGTTCCTCTGCATTGCACAGCTTATAAACAAAGGGATTGTGTCTAGATCTATGGATGTCATTGCCCCCTTTTACTCAGCCCTCATTAGGCCAGTCATTGTGTATGATTTTCACTTTGGCATGTATCTGTCCAGACACATGCAACAACTGGAAAGCCCACAGAGATACCTTACTAAAAGGATACAAGGCCTAAACAATATGTCCTACATGGACCAACTCAAAGCCCTGTTACTATACTCAGTATCCTATAGACTGCTAAGTAGTGATATGTGTCAAGCATACAAGACATCCTCCGACCCATTACTGATAGATTTACTGCACATCAGCAAGTCAAATAGCATCAGAAATGCACATTCTAGGGATCTAAACCTGCTCTGCAACATCAACAGAATGGTCTGGATG
The DNA here is from genome assembly GCF_019279795.1 of Protopterus annectens. Classification (NCBI taxonomy): domain Eukaryota; kingdom Metazoa; phylum Chordata; order Ceratodontiformes; family Protopteridae; genus Protopterus; species Protopterus annectens. The sequence continues at coordinate 1,045,683,025 of NC_056748.1, forward strand.
GGCAGGATTATCTTGCAGAGGACACCACTGCTCTTGAACAGACTCCTCATCCATGGAAAACAAAGCTGATCTTTGTTCATATTCAAGTGCAACTTAGATCTAAGGATGAGAAAAAGAAAATTTACCCTAGGGCTGTTTCCTGTACTACTAATGGACAGAGGCAGCTCCTAACTGCTTCATCCTATGTATGGGTCCCTTCATATTATCTATGGTATGATCCAAGTTATTCTCATTAGGGGTAATACATACATACTGACCATGGGATGCATAAAGCCAATCTAACACTAAATGCGATAGGTTAATTTAAGCACCAAAAGGGAAAATGGCTAGGCTTAAAATGGCCTACTAAAGTAGCTAGCTGAGCACATACCTATGAACTGGGACTGAAAAGTTATTTAAAATGACTGAATGACACTGATTGCTAGTCTTGTCTTACTAGCCTGATATTGCCAACTGCAGCTTCTGTGTTAGTGCTTAGTCTTAGTGCCTTGTAAAAAACAAAAGTCTGGTTAGTGCACATAAAATTTGCCGATTATTAACCTTTTCAGCAGTATATTATTATTATGATCTTTCTTGCGCAGTACTTAATAACCTGTCTATATAACAGACAGAATGTACAACACTGTACAGTTTGCAGGGTTACTGTCTTCAAGTTTACTTTTCATACAGCATGAAAGGTGCTCTCCATTAAGCAAATTTCACAAAAAAATCAGATTAGATCTCACATATATATATATATATATATATATATATATATATATACATACATATATACATATATATATATATATATATATATATATATATATATACACACACACACACACACACACACACACACACACACACACACACACACACACACACATACATTCTTATGAAAACAGTACTTTGGCATTTCCTGATGTCATACAGTGTGTTTATTAAACTTTTAGGGAGTCTTTTCTGTTTGAGAATGTTTCTGCGTGAAAGCAATCTTTCAATGATGTCATGCAGTCTGTTAATAAGCTCCTTTGTGTTATTATTTTAAGGTGAATTATGTCTTGCACCTGTGTCTTTATCTGTTTTCCTTGAAGCTTGTTACACACAGCTGAACATTTAGCTTATTCTTATCAGCATTTTTCTCAAGCTATACCAGAACCTGAATCATGTTACATTTCAGATGAATGTTGTTAACTCTTTAGCAAACATAAATGTATGCATCTGACTATATTATTCCTAAATATATTATAGCTACAGATGTGGATATGCATCGAACTAGTAAATAGAAATACATGCACTTATAAACTAAATATATATATATCTAACAGGGACTTAGGAATGTTCTTAATCATATGACTTAGAATACAGCTATCACCACTCGATAAAGAATTCATAGAAAAGAGATTTCTTTAAAGTAATATATGGACAGACCTGTTCAATAGTTGCATAACTAAAATATCAAGAGTATGTTATGTGAACCTCTCATATTTTAAAGTAAAGTGCAAACAACAGTACTGCTAACAACTTTCTGAAAAAATTTAAGGTTGCCCATTTCCTATTTCCCCAGCATCCAGAAACAATGCCACATTTCCCAAAGTGGGAGAAAAGGACTGGTGTTTCCATCATATATAAAGACATCCTGTGAAATAGTCAGCATTTATGAAGGCAAATGAGGTCTCCATTGCTGTACCTTGAAACTGAACACTTCATGGCCATACTGAAATACATTTCTCACTAACTCTCTCTCTGTGAGGTCCAGTAAAGAATCTATAAACTCACAAGGATAAATGTGGGCTAATTCCATACAACACTATGATGCCAGTAGTCTAATTTAATGGGGACTATTAATACAGATTCAGTTTTCACAAAAAAATCATATCTTGTTCTACCTGTAAATCATGCATTAATTGAACAAAAGATTATTAGTATCTTCAATGTGTGCTTATATATGTTATAATAATGGTTTAAAGCAAACCTCAAAGAATTCAGAAATGGGTACTATAAAGGCACCTCTCCTAGAAATTACTGGTCTGCCTGTGGGGCCTGGTGCAGTAATAACAAATATACACCACAGCAAATAGAAAAATTATATTAGGTAATTCCATCAAGATTAGTAATAAGTATAGTATAAATAAAGGTATTAGCACAAATAAGTAACCCAGATAAACTAAGAAGCAGGTCGCTAGCAACTCCAATGTTCAAATGTAAGACTACCTTATGTAACACTATGACACAATGGCAAAGAAAAAGGTAAGTACATATAAATAGATCTGAAAAGTGAGAATGAAGAGTGAAGGAGGAGGAACAAGTACAACACTGGATTTAGTAACAGTGGAGTTTAGAAAGTGAAAGTAGGTGGGAAATGGGAAATAAGTCTGTGGGAGAACGTACGTGCCTTGGTCTTTCTGATGAAATATCTAACATTAGGAGTTTACTTAAAAATGAGAAGAAAAACTGAGTGAGATTATATGATCTGATTGTAGACAGTTGTATTTTCCATTTGTAAATAGATGTTTTTTTGAGTTGAGATCGGAAAACAGGATATGAAGTGATATTTTTCAAATGGTTTGGAAGGAACTCCCAGAGTGTGGATCTGAGGGAGAAAAGCTGAGGTTATTCTAATTAAATTTATTAGAGGACATGTAAATCAGGTGGCCAGAGTGAGCTTGATTTCATAAATTATAAGATGGTGTTAGCATCCTGGCAATGAGGTAATATCTACTGATACCCTAACCCCACTTGAAAACACCTGCATCACCACAGGGCCTGCTCTTCTGAATTGTTTTGCAAGTCATTCTCTTCAGTCAGGCTGCAAATCTTTTATACAAATATGGAGGCAGTGACAGATGAAGACATCATCTTCAGGGCCGTCTCCAGTGTTGCAATAACCCCTTTATAGCTACATCTCCTCTCTCTGTATCACATCCCTTTGACTGTCTGCCACATGTAATCCTGTACTTTTGGCAGTGATACTTTCTTCCATAACCTCTGTAATAAGATATCCCAAGAGCCCCATCACAGTCTTGGTGAGATAAAGCTCCCACAAGTGGGTCTTGAGCCACCCCCCTTTCAGTTGGTACTCGTATTTCCCCATTCCCTGCTACTTTTTTGTTTTAGTTCCACATCTCCCCCTTGCCCTAATAGTGTGGTACATCCATACCATCCAATTTTCTGAGTTCCAAGGAGGTACACTAATACAAAAGTTAATCCTTCTAAAAAATGAAGGGCAAGTTTTTAAGGTACTAAATCCACATGCCTAAAGAATAGAAAATTCAAAATGTTGCCATTTACCAAATTATATGAGTAGTGCCAATGTACTTTATATCAAAGTTAGTTATTGCAGCTGTTTTATCTCATTTTAAACATATATTTTTTTACATTGTATACATACCGCATTAACAAACACACACACATTACATCCATAACTTAGAAGTGATCATTAAAAATCTGAATCTGAAAGTTACCATACAGTTCCAACAATGAAATACTGATTATACATTTCCTAAGCCTCTTTTTTAAAACTGTTATAGAAAATGTGCTAGAAGCATTTGGTCTTACAAAACATGCACAACAGGAGTCTTCCAAATGATATGCATAGGGCAGACTGAAAAACCTAAAATATGATTAGATCCGCTACCTAAACTACTTAGTATATCATGATGCATGGAAAGGCTTTTCAGCTGACCACATGTCCAGGCCCAACCCCCAAGTTAAGTGAAAAGCAACAGCTTAAAAGCAATTGTGAGGCACTGCACATGAAGAAGTAGACTAAAATATATTAGTTGTTACCAAACAGTATTCCCATGATTCTGTGCAGCTCACAGTGCTACATTATCAATTTAACCTTATGCCTGAAATTCCATAACAGTACTCGCAGCTACACACTTTCAGAACATAGATGGTTCTAGAATAGTAACCAAAGCAAATAAGATTGTACAAAAAAGCAATTTGCAGAAAAAAAGTTTTTTTACTACATTTTCCAGATTAACAATCAGACTTAAGCCAGAAATGAGAGTAAACAGGGAATATTAAATGCTTCAGCTTCCTGTGGAGTTGGTAGAAAGTACAGCTGTGTAAGTATATTGACCATAACATTAGATGTTCAAGTAGATCACTGTTGCTTTAGCCTAAGCTATATGTGGATTGGACCTCTGGCCAACTTCCATAGCTTTAGGGTGCTTTCCATGCTCTTATATGTCTGTTAGAGCTCATGAATGAGACAGAATAAAAAAAAATGATTGTATGAGCATCAAAACTTCAGCACTTCCTTGCCCACAGGAAAAGGGTGGCTATAGCCCTGGCATGATAACATATGCTAGTTGGATAGTGAAAAACATTCCTGTCAACAGAAAGATACTCTCCTAGAAGACCCCTGGGTGTAACATCCACTTGTGGGGGTCTGTCCTAGATTGGCTTAATTAATGCTGAATATTATGGGACAATGACCTCTCTTTATCTAGACGATATCCCTTTGGAAATCAGTTGGGCTAAGTAGAAGGACTCCCTGACTACAGTTGTTATATAGGTTCATAGGTGTGTACTAGGCCAATGGCCCTGGAGCCTTTACAAGCCTAGCCAATAGAGGTGCCCTGGCATCATGCCACCGTTAGTTCAAAGTGCCTCTATCAAGTACAGCCACTGGAGTGATCCCAGGGGTGAACTTTCTATTTCCCATCCACTCATCAAGGTTTCTCTTGAAAAGGGCCAGTGAGGTGCTCTGCTTGACATGTATGGGAAGTCTATTCCAGAGCATGGGCAGTCTCTGGGTTATGAATCTGTCCCTCCAGCATGTTCTGTTGATTGTGGTAATGAGGTTGAGGTCCCTGGAGAATATGGTGCAGAGGGATTGGGATTTCTTTAGGAGTAACATTTCTAACAGGGCTGTGTCAGACATGATATGATGATCAAAGAAAAGGGAATTATGATTATGATCTCTGAATATAACAGGATAATGATCTCTCTGGATCAGGAAGTTATCTCCTTGGTGATCAGCTGCTCTAAATATAAGGCCTTCCTGACAACTGTTGTTATGTTATGATCAAAGGACAGATAGAATTATCAACCCAAGTAACAAGACCTCTAACAACATTCTCATTTTGGAGTGGGGTATCGCCTATGTCATATACTAGTAGGAGGGATGGTTTATCAAATGTGATTACATTCCACTTTTTAGCAAACTCAGTATTTTCAAGATCTTGTTGTAGGGCATGGGGGTAAGGAGGAGACTTGTTAATAACTTCCAATTTTCAGTAGTCCTTAAACTTGTTTTTGTGGTCAGGAGGATGGAAAATCAAATGCCAAATAAAATCAACCTCAACACAGAGTCCTGTGGAGTATCCCTGGTTACCTTCATAGTTTTTGATGAGGCAGCTGATATCCACACCATATGGGTTCTATCCCTTCGTCAATTAGATATCCATCTTACCACATATAGATCTATTTGTAATGCATTTAACTTACTAATTATGTTAACGCAGGGGACAGCATCAAAGGCCACAACCAGGTCAAGGTATGCCATGTGTACAGCATGGCTGCTGTCAGCAGCTTGCATTACTCTTTCAAAGAAGTTAACCAAATTCATTAGACAGGATATACCATTAAAGCCAAAGTACTATGTGTTTAGCCTGATGAAATGTTTAATGCCATAGTTAACGAGGTCAGTTATAATATGCTCCACAGCTTGGCATTTGAGATTTATAAGGCTGATGGGGCTCTAGTGCTCTGGTAAGGGGAAAGTCTGAAGGGTGAGCATTTTGAATTTTGTAACCTTTATGAAAACATTGAGAAAAAAAAGAGGTCCAACACAGGTCTCCAGGTGTCCTCTTTTTTGGTACTTTGAATATCCTGGAATAAAATCCTTTGTTTTGTGAAATTTTGGAACTAGTTTTCTGATGCTGTGAGATAACATATAGGAGGAAATATACAAGTTTGAATTTCTGGGTGAGGAGGAACTCAAAAGATTTGCAGGGAAAGTGTTCCAGTGCTGCTTTTATCCATTATGAACTATTTCTACCACCCAGGAATCTGTGTAAGTTTTTTCCAAAGAAAGAAATAAAGAGAAAGACTGTCTGCTACACTGAGAGGAGGACCAGGGTGGGGATGGGTGTAGAAGGAAAACATAGTCATACATTTTTCTTGTCATAAGATTGGGCTTGAACTCCACTCCCTTTTTTCTTTGGATCTCTTTGCCACTTCTTCTTATACTGATGTTTGCCAGCTCTCTGTTGGGGTTGTTTAAAGAACTCCCTAAAAAGGGCCCAGAACATCAGCAGTAGTTCATGTTGTACTTAGGAATGGGTGACTAAAAAAAATTCTGCATAACCCCTTGGATAAGCTTCCTACTTGCATAAAACCATTTTAGGATCTCAGCTAAAGAGATGCCAAATAACACTTTATCCAAGGAAGCATTAAGTTTCTGGGCTTGGGCTTTTACATTTCAGGAAGATTTTATGACCCAAGATGAATACTTGCACATCATAGAGATAGTGGCAGCTATTTGGGATACTGCATCAGCTGCATCTTATGAGCACTTCAAGGAATACTTGATTATTTGAGAGAATGAAGATATCATGCTGAGTAAAAAAATGTTTTACCTCACTGGAAGGTAAATCAGCAGTAAATTTAGTCATATCTGCAAATTCTGCCAGGAGGTATTTAGCCACATGACCCTGCCAACTGACTGTCCTAATGACTAAGGTATAAGATATATAGACTTTATTCCAACGCCTATCAAAAGCTTTTCCATCCTTACCCAATGGGAGATGATTACTGGTAGTTAACTTTTGGAACTAATGTCCTTAAATAAGAAAATCCCTTCTGGATCTGCCAAAGGGTTATGAAAGAGGAATTTGTGAGACTGAGGTACCATTTAAAGCCTGTTGGGCGTTTTGAGTGCAGGAGGCTGCTTTCTGAAAAAAAGCACATGCAGCATTAAAATAATCCTTCACAGCACAAATGGCAGGGAGAATGGCAAGAGGGTTTTGGGGGGTGGTAGCTACCTGAAGGAGTTTGTAGTATTTTTTTTTGTGTGTTTCTGAGACTTCTCTCTCTTCCCATTGGAAGAGGTACTTCATCCAAGATACAGTGTCCAAAAAAGATATCTCATTTACAGGAGAATCTGGAAACTTATTTTCCTCAGGGACTGGCTCCAAAGAATCAGGAGAAGATATCTTAGAAGCATTGTCATAACTTTTCTACATCCATCTGGGAGTTACTGCCAGAAGATGGAGAAGACCTTTTTCTTTTTAAATTAGAAGAAAGTGGGGAAGCAGACTGTGAGGACTGAAGAGTGAAAGATTTTGAAAAGCAATTAGGCAAGACTGTACCATTCCTCTTTGGTTTTCTTGGAATCAAAGAATGAGAAAGATGCTTAGTCTTTTGAATTTTCTTTCTAGGTTGTTTAAAGTAATATTCTTAGTCATATCTGACATGTGGACTTCTATAACTGAACCTGTTACCTCTTCCCTCATCAGCACTTAAGGGATACAGTCAATCCCTTCCAAAATCACTATATAAGCTTCTTCTCCCTTCTTAGCTGTAGGTATATGTCCAGCGTTTGATGATGTGCTAGACTCCTGACACTTAGCAGTACCCCTAGGAGCAGCACCAAAGGGGATGGAAGTATGCGATCGATAGTCTGATTACACTGATAATGCCATAACAGAGTCATCCCATCAGGAGACTGGCAAACAGAGGTCTAAGGTGAAGCCACTTCAATGCCTCTTTAACAGATTCAAGTCTCTTGGGAGTCAGAAGAGGGATGACACTCGAGCAAGTATCCATAGACATCCAAGTAAGAGCTTTAAGGTGTTGTTTTTTGAGGTAAATGTTAAGGCTGCTAAGCTAACTTCTAATAGTGTAGTGGATAAAGGGCAAACAGATGCTACAATCACAGATGTTGTCCATCTGTACTATACAAAACAAACACGCTGTGTGGGAATCTTTATAAGGCATAATTCTTCAACAGAGACACTCCCAGACTTAAGAAATATTTCACATAAGTTTTCACAAAAAAGGAATGAAAGTCCTCTGAGTGGTACTTATCTGCCCAAATGTCTCAATAAAATGATAACTGAAACACTGAAAATCTAGTGAAGACAAAGTCTGAATGAAATCTTCAATAACAAGAATGTTCTGAATGTTGTGCCTACACATCTGCTCTTATACCAGTACACCTTTGTTTGTACTTCCCTGGACAACTGCACATGAAAGGCACCCAAAAGCTGTAGAATACTGGCTGGATGTTTGATTATTGGCAGGATACATCCCATATAGCAATATGTGACTGCAACTGTGATTTAATGCTGAACAACACAGCCCTCTAACCCTGGAAACAACTTAGCCTTGCTCTGGATGTGCAGGATCCAACAGAGGGTGATCTATTCCATCCTTGGAGGACCTCAAATCCCAACTGGAATTTTAGAGCCTGGTGCTGTAAATGAAGTGTCTGGAACTCAAAGTTGGCGAGAGAATGTAGCACCTGGGGACAGAAAAGAGAGAAGCAGTGCCAGCATGAATGAGAGAAAGAGATGATCGTCCTTCACTATGGGCATGTGAGTCATGGAGGTAGCCGAACCCTAAACACTTAGGCCAGTATAACACCTTTTCCTCGGTATAAAGAGTAGGAGGATTTTGATAGTTTTTATACATACATTTTAGAGGCTTATGTAATCAACATTAAAGGCAGTGAGTGAGGTTTTTATCTGTTTTGCTCATGGGTAAAATAATGCATGCAGTTTTCAAACTTATTGATGCTGCTTACTTAAATTCTGCTAAAATTAAATGTTTACTTGCTTATTTTAAACCGACACCTAAAATGTATAGAAAAGAGTTCAGAGAGCAGAGAAGAAAGGCACATGATAGTGTGAATGAATATACTGCAGATATCACCACTTACCCTTCATACATTGATGAGCTGATGTAAAGTCACCATATCTGAAATACTCACTCTTTTGATATATTAATGCACCCTATGTGTGCTGCTTGTAGGCATGAAGATTTGGTTAGCAGACTAGGATTGTAACACTGTTGGGGAGATGGGGAGGAAGAGGGACCCCTATCTAGCCAGCAGGTTGCCATTGCAAAGAAATGGCACCAGGACAGCACAGGGCTCTAACAGAGCCCATGGGGGCTGAATAACTATCACAGTAGGTTCAACAGGAAAAGAAAGAACCATCAGGTTCTGGCACACAAACAAGTGTTGGGGATAAATGCTATAAAAAGTCATCAAAGAGGTCATATGCAGTCTCACTGTCCATCGATGCAGAGTGAGGAACAAAGGACTCAGGAAGCAGCAAGCAGAGTGAGTAGTATGACAGTGGTAAGATGTTTGGAGACAGGAGCTGTACCAATCTACCACAAAAATCTATATCCTATCCCAATAGAGGGAAAAGAGACCATTGTCAAGAGGGATGTTGCCTCAGACATCACCATTGCAGTGATCAAAAAGGAAAAATTACTTGCCTGAACGATCCACTTCTGTTAGGGTACTAGGATGGACTGGGATGGGGGGCAAGGGAACATATATCCCTCCAGATGTCCTGATAGGAATGACTTTGATAATATAGTATATCTTGTGTACTTGCAGTTACACTCAGCCAGACAGGAAGTAAATATGTGGAGACAGTAATAGAGGGGGGACCCAGCCAGGCTTCATACCTTCAACCAAGGCTGGTGCTGTGTTTAATTTACTGGAGAAGCTGGTCAGTAACAGCGAGCTAGGAACAGAGCCACAGCTGTTTAAGGGTACTAGGCTTCCCTTGGAAGGGGTTGCTTCTTTTTCCAGTATTTTTTCACCTCGTAGCTGACCATTGGCTGCCATTGATTAACTTTTTCATTCATCCAGTCTACCATGCTCTGCTATATACCCTCAGACTTCCTCTGACTGAGGGGATTTTTACTTAAGCTCTAACTTCCCACTTCCCTCCTGAGCAAGCCTGTAAGTGTCCAATAGCTGGATGTGTGGCATATCATTTCACTTTCTTGGCAACTCAGCCAATGTCCCCTGCCTATTCCCACTTTTTTTTTTTTTTGGTTCATTGGTTCATACTAGGCTATCTGCCCAAGGGCATTTATAAGCCTAGCCCATAGTTATGTGGCTTTCGCCACCCCTTTAGTTTGAATAAAAACTATGCCTATCATTTTGCTGTGCCTCTGTCAAGCAGTGACACTGAAGTAATCCCTGGGGTATATCTGCAATCTCCCATCCATTGGTCAAGATTCCTCTTGAACAAGGCCAGAGAGGTGCTCTGCCTCACATGTACCGGGATTTTGTTCCACAGCATAGGGAGTCTCTGGGTGATGAATCTGTCCCTCCAGCACGTTCTATTTATAACCGTGTCAAGGTTTAAGTCTCCCGCCCTTGTGGTTCTGAGGGATCTAGATTTTTTGAGGTGAAGCATATTCATCAAATCTGGGTTTGACATGGCCTTATATGTCAGGCACAGGTCACCTCTGAGCAAGCGGTATGAGACTGAATAGAGCTGGAGTTCTTTCAGTCGGGCAGCATAAGACATATTTTGAGACCCTTTATCCTTTTGGTGAGGAACTTTTGGGGCCTTTCAAGCTGCAGCAGGTGTCTGGTCAGATACATTCCGAACGGGCATTGTACTCAATCATAGGTCTAATGAGTGATGAGTACAGGGGACGATGACCTCCCTTGATCTAGATGTGAATCCCTTCATGATCAGGTGGGTGATATAGAAGGTTTTCCTAACTACTTTAGCAACATGAGTGTCAAACGAAGGCTACTGTCAACCTGGGTCCCCAGATCTCTGATGACTTTTTCTGTGCTCAGTGGATTGCCACCTATATGGTAGCTAGGGGTAACCTTGTTTTTCCCGAAGGGTATGACTATGAATTTTTTGGCGTTTAACTTCAGGCCATGGCTCTGGCACCAGTTATCCGTTTCTGTGAGGCCCTTCTGGAGGATATCTGTGTCAGATGTGTTTTCGACTATGGCGCCCAGTTTGCAGTCATCTGCAAACTTTGTCAGCCATAACCCTCCTGTGTTTGCTTGTACTTCAGAAAAGTAGATGCCGAACAAGAGTGGACCCAGGACTGAGCCCTGTGGGACACCACTTGTGACAGGCTTTGAGTCTGACATGGCTCCAGCAACTCTGACCCTGTGGGTTCTGTCACTTAGCCAGTTTGCAACCCATCTTGTGATGTATGGGTTTACATTCAAGCTGATGAGTTTTTCGATGATACCTGAGTGGGGTATTGTGTCAAGGCCTTTGCCAGGTCGAGGTAGGCTGTATGGACTGCCTTTCCTCATCAATGGCCTTGGTGACTGTCTCGAAAAAGTCAACCAAGTTTAAGAGGCAGGATCTGCCTTTGACAAAGCCAAACTGGGTTGGATCCAAAGTCTGCAAGTTCCCTATGTCTTTATTTATGAGTTCCATTATGATCCTCTCCATGGCTTTGCAGATAAGGCTTGTCAAGCTAATGGGCGGTAATTTCCAGGGTCTGTGGAGGCACCGCCCTTATGAAGTGGGACCACAGTCGCGGCGCCACTCCTTGGGTACGTATCCTGAGGTGAGGCTAAGATTAAACAGCTGTCCTAACTGTGGGTTTAATTCCTCGTTGAGTTCATGAAGCACACAGCCGGGGACACCATCCGGTCCCATGGATGCTGTGTTTTTGCCTTAGTGAGGCAGTTCTCACCTGGGCGTTGGAGATGTTTGGGGGCTACAATCCTCTGGAATAGATATCTCTCCTTTTGGGGAGGGGAGAAGTTTGCACTGAACCTGTCAGCCAGTATGTTGGCAATGTGTGTAGGTTCAGTAATTTTCGCATCATTTTGAACTAATTCTGAGCATATCTGGGAGTTTCCTCCTAGGTTTCTAACATAGCTAAAGAAGGCCTTATGATTCTCTTTAGAGTCCTTGGCGATTTTTCTCTCAAAATTTGCCTTGGATGATTTTATGAGAGCTCTTAGTTTTTACTTATAATGATCAAAGGTGTCTTACCTTTCAAGGATTTTGCTCTATCTTGTAGTAGCTTCCTCCTTTTGTTGTAGAGCTTGTTTATGGCTGGGGTCCACCAGACTGGACGCTTGCCTTTGGTACAGAGAGTCTTAGTTTTGTTTGGGATTGCCTGATCCATGCAGTCCTGTAGGTGCTGGTAGAAGGCATTTGTAAGTGATTCAGCGGTTTGAGTAATTTTTACCACTGGCTCAGGGGCCTTAAAGGAGACCACACTAGTTTTTAGAAGTGTGAAATCGGCTTTTGAGAAGTTTTTCACTGTGGTCTTTTTTGTTTCAGGTGGGGGCGGGATGAGGACCTCCAGCGAGATTAGTTTATGATCTGATCTCACCAGTGAGGGGTATACTTCCGGTGTTGAACATTTTGATCCCATGTTCGTGATGATGAGATCAAGTATGTTTTCTCATCTTGTGGGGATGGTGACTAGTTGTTCCATGGCATTTGAGTTTATGAACTCCAGGAATCTTTGGGTTAGAGTGTTCGGGCTTGAGTAGTGTTCCCAGTCTATATTAGGGTAGTTGAAGTCACCTAGTATGATGGTGTTTGGAGATACATTTATCCCCTCCAATGTTTTCAGGAAGGCCATGTGAGGTTCCTGAGTTTGAGAGGGTGGCCTGTAACATGCTACAAATTGCAGAGCAGTCTTGCCTATGGTTAATTGCACCTGGATGGTCTCCGATGCATCGTGCGTTGCCACCAACCTTGAGGTGTGGGTGTCCTTTATGAATATGGACACCCTCCTTTCTTGGTGTTGTCCGGATTTTGGGGCCGAACGCATGATATGAGGTGAAACCTGTTAGTGCTGGGGTGCTCTCAGGAGCCTTGAACCAGGTTTCTGTCACAGCACAGACATCGATGTTCTCCATATTGAGAAGGGCCTCGAAAAGTGCATCTTGAGATTGAGACTTCTGGCATTGAGCAGCATTACCCTTAGTTTTTTTCCTTTTGGTGTTCTAGGGTGGTAGGTTTAGAATTTGAGCCTTGCCTAAAAAGGCACTATGGGGTGGCAAGAGCCTTTGCCAATATCCGAAGCCCAGGGTGACAGGTGCAAGCCGTCCCTTGTGTAGCAGCGTGGCTTGTCCAGCATGTCATCCCAGGCAGACAGACATTGGATCCCCTTTGAATGACACCAGAATTTAAGCCAATTATTAAAGCTGATCATCTTATCACTGTATTGTGGCATCATTCTAGGTGAAGGTAGGATACTGCTCAAGGTCAGGGTCATACCTGCCTGGGCTACATAATCAGAGAGCTCCTCGATGTCCCTTTTCATGTAGTCCAAAGAGGTACGTCTCAGGTCGTTGACACCAGCGTGGACAATGACTGAGTCGTACTTGTACCTGCTGTTGAGAGACCTGAGTGCTTGCGTTATGTGGCGGATTCTAGCGCCCGACAGGCAGCTTACTGTGACCTTCTCTTTACTCAGTCTGGTGAGCTTACTCGGTCAGTGTGTCTGACTATGGAATCACCAATGACAAGTGTGTCTGGCATTTTGTTTGGCCTTAAGGGCTGTGACTGTTTGACACTCTGACTGTGTGGTCTATGTGTTGCATGTGTTGGGTCGTGAGGTGGTAGTTGTTTGGGTGTCTGCTTTGGTGGCCTCTGCTGTTTAGGTAAATTTTTGATCAGAGCCTCCGAGTATGTCTTTGTGTGAGTATGTGTATGATTTGAAGTTGTGATGGTACCATGTGTGACTGGGTATGTATTGTGTGTGGTTACCTTCTCCTCCTGTCTGGTCTTGCCAGTCCTATGTTGAGAGAGCTCAGCCTCCAGTTTGGCCGTATAGTTGCATCTCTCGCATGTATTTGTGTTTTGTGGGAGAAGGAGAGGATTGTCTGTGTACATGAGGCAGTTGTAACATTGCCTCAATATTCCCAGGTTCACCAGTTGAGCTGGAGAGGACACTAGCAACTGATCCCTCGACATACTAGAAGTAGTAGATAAAGTGACTTTCAAAGGACTCCGGGGGAAGTGGGTTTTAGGCTGGTGGGGTACTATCTATAATAAGAGTGCTTTATCAAGGTGCAAGTACTGTAGGAGTAAGTGCTAGGCTTTACAGATAGAGAATAGTCTACTTGGGAATCAAGTAGAGATGAACTTTTCAGTTATAGGATATGCTGGTTAGATCAGGACAACTCTTAGGACAACTCTCCCCTACACATTCTCAGCCTCTGTCAGGGATCTAATATGAGAACTGTCTAGGTGTGGGCCCTCTCTCCTAGGATAGGCATGCCTATCCTTCTCCTGCTGTAGATTTCTGCACCACTAACAAAACCTATTTCACCTGAGCTGTAGTTTCGACTTTATTTCTCTATGCCATAGCATGTTTACTGGAAGAGATTATTTCAAAGTGAGAGGTAGTTAGTAAAAGTAAGACTAAATTCAAAGCACCACTGACAGAAAGTACCAGACTTCTTTTGAAACAGAAGCTGGGATGGGGCATGAATAAGATGTGGTAGGCTTAATTTATACAGAACTTGACAGAGGCAGTCAAGGAGGCTGCTCATACACAGGGGCAGGGAAGTCCATATATTGGGACAAAAGGTTATTGTACAAGTAAATTGACCCATAGATAAGAAATAGAAAGAGAAGTAATACAGCAGATGGTAAGATTTAGGGCTTACTGACAAGCAGCTCATAGTTCATGAATATTCATTTTCAGGTCACATGGGCATAAAGCAACATAAAAAGTGGCTTATGCAGAATTATTTTGGCCAGGTACTGCAAAGGTTGTAACATGCATGATTGCAAACAAACCTAAAGCTGTTTTGATGTCTTTGTCTGCTACTGACTAACCATATCAGAGAGTAGATGCGGACATTGTGAAACCTCTATGTACCTCAATTTTCACAAGTAAGAAATATATTCCAATGCTGGTGATGGTGGATTATATCACTAGAAAAGAACAAGCAGTGACTCTGTCTTTCACTGAAGCTTTGAAATGGTAAAATACTCTGTTAGCCATGTTTATCTGGGTAGGTTTTCCTAGTGAAATACCGAGCAACAGTGGTGGTAATTTCTTGTCAGACCTGCTGACCTGTTTGTGGGAGCACTTTAGAGGACATCATTTAAAGACTACCATCCAAAGACCAATATTGTGGTGGACAGGTACACTAAAGACCACGTTGAGGGCATTTGTAAACCAGTTAAAGAGGTAGTAGGAAAGGTACCGATCTCATCTTCCCTTTGAATATAATGATGTGTCTTAGAAAGCAATAGTTTTTTACCCTTTGAGCTGTTGCAGCATCACAGGGTGAGGGGTCTCTGGTATTAGTTCATGATAAAGGGGAAGGGGAGTGTGATTGCTGCAAGGAGTCTGTTGTGGAGTACATCCTGAACTTCAGGTCTACATTTATGATGCTCAAGGGGATGGCTCACAAGCACCTGTCTCATGCTCAACAGCAGCAAAAAGTCTGGTATGACATGACAGTCAAGCTGTGGGTAGCAGATTAGGTTGTTTTATCTCTGTTAGACACAAGTTGCAGGCAGCCTGGAATGGTCCTTACACCATTATGAAAAAGGTGGGTGATATTACCTACATAGTAAAGCTGTCAGGCAGGAGGCAGAAGCATAAACTCTACCATATTAACATGATAAAGTTGCATTATGATAGAGATGACCTGGTACTCTGTATCTGTGTGGGTTGCAGGAGTGGCCAAAGAGGGATCTGACAGTGGATATCCTTGGTGTGGATCAGTCTGACACCCCAGGGGTTGTAGTAGTACTGTCCTAGCAGCTTGATCCTGCAGTGATTCAGAAAATAAAAGCAGTATGACAGGAATTTGGCAATATGTATACCCGCCTGGCAGAGTACCATGTGGACTGAGGATGGCAAAAACCTATCAAATAAACCCCTTACAGGGTGCCTGAAAGGGTTAGGTAAACCATGAAAGAGAAACTGTAAGACATGTTGGAAATGGGTATAATCTAGGAATCCAATAGTCCCTGGGCATCACCAGGAATGCTGGTGCCAAAGTAAAATGGTAGCACCCAATTTTGTGTGGACTACCAAAAAGTAGTCAGTCACACAGGGTTTGAGGCTCATCCCACACCCAGTATAGATGAAGTCTTAGTGCAACTGGTTAGGGCTGAGTATCTAATAATTACTAAAGATTAAGGGTTACTGGCAGATACCCTTAACACCTGTACCCAGGAAGATGTCATAATGTGTGACTCCATTTGGATTATAAGAGTTTACAATACTTAGTTGGTGGATGACATTCCAGTGGGCGAGTATGCCCTTGGTTAATTGGATGACACTGACTTCTATAGCTAGTCATGGCCACAGCATGTTCAACATATTAAAGAGGCAATGTGAAAAACTGCAAAGAACTGGACTGACTATCAAGAATAAAAACTCAGATAAGGTGCTGGTAAGATATGATAATTGGACACCAAGGTTGAAGCTACTTGGGCATGGGTCCACCCCTACCACTAAGAAACAGCTGAGGGCCTTCTTAAGGACAGCAGAATACTATAGGAAGTTTATTTGCCCTTACAGACCTTAGGAGAAAGAATAGACCAGATAACGCTGTCTGGACTCTAGCCTGTGAGCAGGCATTTTAAACACTCAGGCTTTGAGTAGCCCCCTGGATTACAGTCAAGAAAACTGTAACTATTACTAAATATTGTAAAGGAGATAAAAGAACTGAAGGTGGGATCTTCTGAAAAGGAAAGGAGCAAAGTAAATAAAAATAAACTGGTAAAAACGAAAATGGAAAACGGGAAAATAAACTAGTAATAAAATGTACAATCCCGTAACAGACTCGATAAAGGCTGTCCCACACAACGTCACCAAGTCAGCAAAATCAGACTCTTCAGTCCAAGATGTAATGCCACAAAAGTTTAATACACGTTAAAAGTTGAACATAGGTTAAGCGCTTTCATTTCCAAGTAAACTGAAACTTCTTCAGAACAAAGCAGTACATCACATAACACACCTATATATATTGTCCATTAAATTGATTAATTGATTCATCAAATCCAATTATTCAATCGTACAATTTAAATTTTAAAGTAACATGATGGTATATTTAATGTTAACTTAAAAAACGTAAAAAACGTATTGTTCACGTATCAACTTCCTTTCAGTACCTTAAAATATGTACCTTGTACTGTATTTGTGTGCAAAATCACAAGTTCATGAGTTCATAAATCACATAACTATATAGTGTATGATTGACCAGTCGTTTGTGTAAAAAATGTACATATATAGTATATAAATAGTACACAGTATATAAAAATTAATAAATAGAATCAAATAGGATTAATATATAAAAAAATGGGATTAATATATAAAATTATTTAAAAGGTATTTATTTGTGTATGTAAATAATTAAATAAATAGTTAATTAAATATTTAAGTATGAATGAAAAAGTAAATACCTAATATATAGTTGTAAATACAAAGTATAATATATTGTATTGTAATGTATATAAAATTCCATCATAAGTTAAAATGTTAAATTGTTAAAATATTAAATATTCTCATCATAAATTGAAACATTCCTATAATTTCAGGCCTTATCTTGTATTTTCCTTTTAATCTTGTTGGCTCTCAGTTTTAAAACTGGTAGAAGGGACATATGGTCATTCAACCCAGGGGGGTGTGTTGGAATCAAGTCTTAGTTGCCAAATAAGCTCCCTATAACTGAGTTGGTTCTCCCAGTCACCACCTCTACTGTTTTTTGACACCTTTTCCAAAACCCAGAATTTGTAGGTGGCCTGTTCACAACTTAGGGTATGCCTATAAAGGGCATTAGTTTCCTTCTTCCTGGTAATGTCATATGTATGTTCATATACCCTTTGGCGCAGATGCCTCTCAGTTTTCCCTACATAATGTGCCCAACAGACAGTACAATATGCTAAATACACTACTCCACTGGTATAACTGTTAACCTTTTCCTTTTAATACAAAATTAATGGTGGGTAGTTTAATTTCATCCGTGTTAACCATAAATGCACATTGGTGGCACTTACCACAACGGTATGTACCCTTTCTTTTGTTGTTATCTTCCCCTTGCCACTTTCTCTCAAAAATAGTTTTTAAATTTGCCCCTTTTCTAAAACTATAACGTATAATAAAATAAAAATAAACAATTTGGGAGGACAATACATGCAAAATAATGTTTAGGAGAAGAAGTGAGGTTTAAGGGAAAGCAAGAATTGATTACATTATGTAATTTTGTATTGAATTAATGTAAGATGAGATGGCATGAATTATAATTGTTAAAAATAAAACATTCAGTTTTTAGATCCTGAGTTTGGTATTTCTTATTTTTTATCTGAGGATGGGATATTAATTACTGCATGCAAAATGAAACTGTTTTGTTTTCTCTTCTTCTAATGTATGCATACCTATGTCATTTTACAAATTGTGGTTTAATAAGGATATTAAAAAAAATTCATTCTGCAGGTAGAAACCTCAACTATGGGATGGAGGCTGTGGTTAGCCAGGTTTTCTCTGAGTGAGGAGAGCATCCTATTGTGTACTTGAACCACAGACTTCAAACCAGGAAGGAACCTCATCAAACCATAGAGAAGTGGTGTCTGGTCATAGTCTATGATCTGCAAAGTTATAGCCAGTCCTGTACAGCAGAAAATTCTCAGTGGTTACAAACGACAACTCTAAAAAGTGGTTACATAGGGCTAGTGGGCAGAATGAAAAGCTTCTTTGATGGAGTTTAGCCTTGTAGTCCTATAATATCCAGCATATGGTCTGCTCTTTGCTTCTTTTTAATTAGGAAAGTAACACATTTGCAAGCTACATTTAAGCTTTTTGAAATATAAAACAAAATCTGCACTGTGAAATTGCATCATAAGATGTCCAGGTTTTGAACTGTATTAGTATTTGTTGACACTTGCAATAGGTGGGTGTTAAAAGTGTGAGATGTAGTCAGGTGGGATTTAAGTGGGATCATTGCAGTGGCAGGTGTTGACATTTAGGAGAAAAGTTTTAAGTTTGAATTTAGAGAGATTTATGTTAGAAATTATTTGGCTGCTAAGGGGGAGTTATTTCCACTCATGGAAATACTATATTTGGAAATAAGTTTACCAATGCTTTTGTTTGGTTTATAGGTGTCCAGAAGGACCTGGTCAGAACTGTGGAGAGTTCTGGAAGGGGTATAAGGTGATATTAGTGAGGATAGAGCAGGACAGGAAAGGGCTTTTAAGAGTAGTGTATAAGTCATTTGCAGCTGGGAGTGAAGCAGGTGCTGGCTTAAGTCAAGCCATTGGAGTTGTTTTAGTGCATGGCAGTGATGAGATTTCTAGGGTTGGTTACTAGCAAATCTTCCGACACTATAAAATGATTGACTGAGTTTAGCTAAAATGGTAGATTATAAATGTGAAAAGATGGGGGAGACATAAAGTAGGCACGGAAAGAGGAAGGCCTGAGCTAGTTTCTGCCTAGAGTCAGTGGCTAAATATTCTTTAAGTCTGTAGAGTAGGCTAAGTTTTTGATTTATCTTTTTAATATAGTGCTGAATACAGGTATCACATTTTAATTGATCATCAATAATAACACCAAGAAGTTTAGTGTGTGGGTCAGCCTGTATGATGGTATTGTCGAGAGAAGAAATGGTGAAGGCTAATTTGAGGTTAGAGAGGGTTTTTGGAAAAAAAGAGTAGTATCTTTGCTTTTTGGGATTTGGAATTGGTTGTCAGTTAGCCATTTTTCTGCAGAGAGGAAGCTATGTTGAGTAGTAGAGAGGAGGTTAGAGAAACTGTCAGAACAGGTAGTAAGGGTAGAGTCATCTACATATTGCATCAGGGAGGATGCTGTACAGGAAGTATGCAGTTGGTTTGTGAAAACCGAAGAGTAAAGGGTCAAGAATCGAGCCTTGGGGCATCCCAGTTTGGATTGGTAAGTAAGGGGAGCAGGTAGCCTACCATCTTACTGATTGTTGTCTATTAGTGAGATAACTAGTGAACCATTTATTAGTAGAGGGAAGTAAGCTGAGTTGTGATAGTTTATCGAGAAGTTTGGAGTGTGATATGGTATTGAATGCTTTAGAAAGGTCAAGAAAGAGGCAAGAAACCAGTAACTTTTTGTCCATGGCTTTGGCAACAGTTTGAATAAAGGACACTAGGGCAGTAGATGTACTATGATGTGGTCTGAAGCCATGTTGTGTAGAGGTTAGGAGGTTATTATCGAGAAGGTACTTAATAACATGTCTGTAAATGGATTTTTCAGAGAGTTTAGATAGCGGAGAGAGAATAGCAATATTGTTGCCTCCCTTGAGTAATGGATTGATAAAGAATGATTTCCGTATATCTGGGATGGAGGATTCTGATCTACTGATCAGGATAGAGACAGGGTAGGCTATTGAGTGAGCGACTAGTTTAAGAAAGAGGGGCAACATGTTTTCAGCTTAAGCAGGAGAGATTGATGTAAGATGTCAGGATGGGCTCAAGTTTGAAAGAGGGAGTATTGGCAAAATTAGAGTGGGAGATGTGTTTATTGTTCTGACCATTGTGGGTGAGTTTGTGAATAGATTCAATGATGTATGAATTTAGAAGGGTAGGGGTTGGGGATAGAAGGGTTGCCTGGGTGTAGGATCCTACTAATAGACTGCCAGAATTTTTCTAGGTTAGACTTAAGGGTGAGTTGGGCATTGGAGTATAATTTTTTCTTATCTGTATTGATGGTTTTTTTAGCCAGATTATGTAGTTGTTTATAGGTTTGGAGAAGAGAAGGTGATTTAGTTTTATTCCATTGTTTCCAGGTACTGTCTCTTTTTTTCGTAAGTGTATCTTTTGAGAGACAGGAGGCGTGGGGTGTTTTTTGCGACTGAAATGAATGACAGCATAATTTAGAGGGATGTGTTTCAGAATCAACCAGTCTATAGAGTTTAGCATGTGATTAAAAGCAGAGAATGTGTGACAATCTTTATAGAGATGGCATTTAGGTATCTGAAAAGCATGCCTAAGAACTCAGATAGGAAAGTGGTCACTAAGGGAGACTGGTAGGGTAGTAGGGTTTTGATACAGGTTAGGGTCAGTTGTTAGGATCCAGTCAAGAGTGGAGCTACTATTATTATTTTTATTGAATCTAGTAGGTGTAGTAAGTAGCTGATGAAAGCCATGTAGGTTGATGATGAGAGATGGGCTGGTTGTAGATAGTTTTACCCAGTCAATGTTAAAGTCACCTAACAGAATGGTTTCATAGCTGATATTAAGTGATAGCCATGGGGTATGAATTTGAGGATGGGAATGTTATTAGCTGGTAGGATATTGACAGCAGCAAAGGCAAATTTATTTTGTGGGTTAAGGTGACAGATTAGGAGAAGTAGTTTGGCGGGGTGGAAATTTGGATGGGTTATGGGTACGGGGGACAGACTGGGGTATTCAGAGTACATAATAGTGACAGCACCACCTTTTCTAACCATTCTGTCTTCCCGGTAGATATTGTAATGGGGTGGATGGATTTCAGAGTTTAAGATGTGGGGCTTTAACCATGTTTCAGATAGGGTTAGGATGTGCAGGGAATGGAGGGCAATCCAGGAGTGTAGTTCTGTGGTTTTATTCAGGAGGTTCTGTATGTTAATTCAGTATATATTAAGATGTTTTGGATTGGGGGGACTTTTGAGACTGGTGGCTGTTGGGATGGTGGAGGAAGTTGTAGGAGAAACAAGACCTGGACTGCGGTAGGTACCCCATCAGTTAGAAGTGTGTTTGGGAGCAGGGGTGGTTTGGAGTGGTACTAGTAGCCTTTGTGAAGTATTTTAGCTTTAGCTTAGGTGGTAAGGGAGTGTGTGCTTAGACTTTGTGTTTGTGAAGTTGGGTAGGGGAAGATGCTGAATAGAGATAGTGAGATAGAGCATGTGTAGGATGATTCTTTTAGTTGAATGGCGAGTATAATAGTAGTTGGAGGTTGGAAGTGGTAGAGTTGTGACTGGTAGGAGGTGAGTGAAATGAGGAAGGAAAGTAAAGGGGATATGAAGTAGATTATAGCCATGGTATAACTTAGAGTTGCAAGAAGTAGCAGTGATCTGATTAGATGTAATGTAAAGGGAAAAGGGTGGGGCTGTGTGAGGTCAGTGAGCATGGATACGGTAATTGGATGAGGTGGGTTGGGTTTTGTATTTGGGTAGATAGTAGAAATTAAATGAAAGTGGGGGTGGGTGGGAATGAGGTTAGGGTAGGGGAGCATCATGAACATGATCACAGTGTGGGCGAACAGAGTGGGATTATACCCTGTTCGAGGAATGGAAAGTTCCCCTAAGAAAAACAATCAGTAAGAGTACACCACAGATAGAAGATTTATGCTGCTTACTAGTCCGCAATGGCAGCTTTTAATCTTTTTTACATTTATATCCCCCCCTTGCTCTGTGTTTGTTGCGCACTATGTAGCTAAGGATAAAATTAGCTTGAGACTTTGCAGTTTCATCTGGTGTTTAATTAGTGAAGAATAAGTATTGAGGGGTAGGGATAATTAGTGAAGAATAAGTATTGAGGGGTAGGGACTGAAGGCTATGTCTCTTTTGAGAGGGGCTCAATACCCTAACATAACAGAGCAGATAAGTAAAGTAAAATGTATCAACAGTGAAATGGTTGAAAAGGGTGGGAGGACTAAGAGGAAGATTGGTAGCTGTCGCCCCTGGGGTATGCACTCTAGTTGATTGTAACAGATTTTAACAAAGTATAACAGTATTCACAAAAGCAGGCACCTACACTGCCCTTAAGTGGCAACAGCAGGGTTCCTGGAATTATAGATAGGGCTGCAGTCTTTATTTGTTGATGATTATTGGTTACAGTTTCCTTTGCTTTTAGCTGGAGTGAGAGGACTCCTCGCTCACACAAGTGGTGGTGGGGGGCTGAGGCGACTAGGTGTTCAGTGGCACTAAAAGTTGCAAAGAAGACAAAACAAAAGAATTGTTTGTGTCTTTCGGCTTTTCCCGGTTAGGGGTCGCCACAGTGGAACTCCGGTCCGCTAATAATTGGTAGTTGATTTTTACATGCCGAGTTACCAGCCCTGATGCACAACCTTCAACGAAGGAATGCCCATTCACGCATGTCTCCACGCAGAAGGCGCTCTAGCTGAGAATCGAACCGGACAGCGTTTTACTATGAGGCGACAACGCTACTGCAGCACCACCACTGCGGTGCAAGACTAAAATCGACAAAATAAGCATAAACATCATAAATATTGTACAGACAGTAGAGCGAGTTGACATAGCCCATTAAAAGTCACCAAAAGATAAAATAGAAAATACATTGCAACTCTACAACCAAACTTTTTTAGTTGCAGTCGGTGTAACTAGTTAGAATATTCCATTATCAGACAATATAATGTAGCAGGTTCACCAGTTTATCATAAATATCATTCAGCACTTTACAATGTATCACTTCCTCATCACTATCATTTTGAGGAGCTCTAAATCAGGATTAGTGAAAATAGGAACCAGGAAAACAAAAACCTAGACTATACGAGTAAAAATAAACAAGTAACTGGAAAGCTGCCTTAGACAGAAACTACTGTAACACTCTGTGCAGGAACAATAAGTTTACAGTGTGGAACAGAACACTGAGAAAAATATGAAAAATAAGAATGTCACTTACTAGAGACGCTACACCGGGAGGGCTTTCAGCTGCAAAACTGGAGCAAATACGGCATCCAGGGTTTTTAAAACCTGTGGTGTGATGAACCTAAGCAATCACTTGTGGGGAGGGGGGGGAGAATAGCAGGGGAGATCCAAAGCACTGTGCAAACCTAGCATATTAGCATATGACAGCAGAGGAAGTAAGGCAAACATACAGACACACTGTTCAAAGATTGGAAAGTTCCCCTAAGAAAAACAATCAGTAAGAGTATACCACAGGTAGAAGTTTTATGCTGCTTACTGGTTCGCAATGGCGGCTTTTATTCTTTTTTACATTTGTATTCCCCTTTGCACTGAGTTTGCTGCATACTATGTAGCTAAAGATAAAATTAACTTCAGACTTTGCACTTTTGTTTAGTGTTTAATTAGTGAAGAATAAGTATTGAGGGGTAGGGACTGAAGGCTATGCCTATATTGAGAGGGGTTCAATACCCTAACATAACAGAGCAGATAAGTAAAGCAAAATGTATCAACAGTGAAACGGTTGAAAAGGGTGGGTGGGGCTAAGAGGAAAATTGGCAGCTGTCGCCCCTGGGGTATGTGCTCTAGCTGATTGTAACAGATTTTAAGAAGGTATAACAGTATTCACAAAAGCAGATGCCTACACTGCCCTTAAGTGGCAATAGCAGGATTCCCGGAGTTACAGCTGGGGCTGTGGTCTTTATTTTTTGATGATTATTGTTTTGTGTTTCCTTTGCTTTTAGCTTGAATGAGAGGAGTCCTTGCTCACACAAGTGGGTGAAGGGACCTGAGGTGACCAGATGCTCAGTGGCAACTGGCCTTAAGTGGCAACAGCAGGGTTCCCAGAGTTACACTTGGGGCTGTAGTCTTTATATTGGAAAGCTGTACCATTATTATGTAGTATTCATAAGAAAGGATTATTGTTTGTCTGTAATTGCATGAAGATGATAAAACTTAATCTGGAAACCGAAAGCCACATAAAATGCAAATAAAAGACTCTTCAAAG
Source organism: Protopterus annectens (assembly GCF_019279795.1). Classification (NCBI taxonomy): domain Eukaryota; kingdom Metazoa; phylum Chordata; order Ceratodontiformes; family Protopteridae; genus Protopterus; species Protopterus annectens. Next base: position 1,045,707,561 of record NC_056748.1, read on the forward strand.
TGACAATTGACCACAGCTAGTAAAGCAGCCCTTAGCATGGAAATGTGAAACTTTTCCATTACATCTTTGGGAAGATATGAATGTGAAAAATCTGTTTGGTTATACCACTAGTTTTAATAAACTGGAATAGATATCTTTAGCTGAAACCAATGTTAAGTTACCCAGTCTTGACTGGGAGAACTTGCTATTCACATCTATGTAAGACTGCTGTTTTGTATTCAGCCTGTATATTATTTTAGTACTTAATGTTTTTTTCAATTAGAGCTAGATATAGTATTTAGCTTATATTTTTGTTTCTTTAAATATTCTCTATGTACAAATGATTATTTTCATTGTGCAACCACCTTTATCTTGGCCTATTTAATTTGTATCAGCACTGTCTTAACTTCTTCATTGTCTAAGTAGTTATTCATTCAATTTTTAGATCTTGAAGTTGGTATTTCGTTGTTTATTTTTTTTTGTACTTGAGGAAAGGATATTATTTAGCACTGCAAGTTGTCAAAACTACTGGTATTATCCTTTAATTAGACAGATCACTCTATATATTCCTATTTTTTTGTTTATAAAAATGTTATTCGGCTATAAATCATTAGTAGCATGCATGGTAGCTGATGGGTATCTAGCGTAATAATCTAGAGTGGTGGTAGTACTCTCTTGCCAGGATGAAAGCTATGGAAAAGTGAAGAATTCTACCAACTTTTCGTGCGCGCGCATGTGTGTGTGTGTGTGTGTGTGTGTGTGTGTGTGTGTGTGTGTGTGTGTGTGTGTGTGTAACTAATAGTTTGTTTGAAAGAAAGCTATCTTGGGGCAAGGGGCAATGGAAGATATTGCTGTTGACAGAAAAAGAGAGAGAGACACTGAGTGGTGAGAAAAGGGTCTTGGGTGTCTAGGCCAAAGACTCAGTTCTGTAAGTGACCAGTGTGCATTTCCTTGCAGGCATGTTGGGAGCCCATATCCAGGGCAGCAGTGCATTTTTCCTTTATGCTACTTGGGCCAGGTTGCATTTACTCAGATTTGTTAGTGGGTTAGATTTATAGGTAGTGAATTGGATCCAAGGACAATATTTTGTTGGCAGTGGCAGGATTCCATGCCCTCCAATGCCAGCACATTCATCACAGCCAGGAATATTTTAAGGTTAGACTTACTGCAAATCATGTTTGATTTGTTTGCAATATAAACAAGTGAAGGCAAAACCTAAACTTTGCCATCTATAAGCAATGAAGACAAAACCTAAATTTAGCCATCTATAAGCAATGAAGGCAAAATCTAAATTTAGCCATCTATAAGCAATGGAGAAAGGAAATTCTCTGTGCAGAAGTCAAACAAGAAAAAACTGGTGAAAGTACTTTGGACTCAAGCTTGTCTAAGTGGCAATTCCCTAGGTACTGATAAGGCAATGACTTGGAAATGAACAAAGATTTGCTATGCCTCATATCATCCTCAATCATCAAGAAATGTGTAATGAATGAAAAGGACCCCTACAAATTCTACTAAGCAAATAATTTAAGGATTCTGAAAAGTCATGGGGCTACTCAATTACAAGCATATCTGAAGGACATCACAGATAGCCACTCAAATTCAACAAAAACTGAGATCTTTTTAAGTAGTGTCTGCAAACAGAATGCCAATCACATATCCAGGTGAAAACTGTCAACTACTGGTTCTGCAAGAAGGAATCCAAGTTGATAAATTCTTGAAAGTTATACATTATTTTGACTTCATTCATTCACTCATTCATTCTCTGATTACACATTTAATCCCACACAGGGCTGCAAGGCAAGCAGAACTTATACATTCGGTTGGCACAGGAGCTCTTCCTGAAGGGGGACACAATCCATCATAGGCTGTGTGCAAGTACGCGTGAGCACACACACGCACACACACACATGTACACTCTCATGCAGTAATTCAGCAAGGACACATCTTTTAGGATATAGGAGGAAACTCGTATACACAGTAAAACCTATGTGAACACAGAGCTGATGTGCAGACCACACATAAAAGGCATCCCAGACCAGAAATAAACTGAAAAAAACAAACATTGTGAGGTAGCAATGATATCCACTATACAACTGTATCACTGTGCTTCCCTGATACTACAGATAATTATCTTAAGTGTTGCTGTTAATAAATATTCAAAAGATTGTTGAACAAATTTATTTTTCAGAATAGATTATTATTATTCCACTTCATCTCAACTTACATTAACTCTTGTCAGAATTACTTGCTCATTGTGGTTACATAACATATTCAAAATAAAAGTATTATCTTTCTCCCACAAGTCCCACTCTTCTCTCCTGTGCTTTTACACCATTTGCTTCAAAGTAGCAGCAAACACATCACATTCAAAAGCTGGATGTTACCTCCTCACATTCTTCAACTCCTAATATGTGGATTCCTTCCCTTCCAAATAAACTGGTCATATGGCCTTAGCACTTTCACAGGTAGTGAATTATTTGGTCCCATCAAATGCCTTACTTGATAACAGAAACATTAATAGAATGATCATTGTACCCAATACCATACAACCACACAGAGTGAGATAATTATGTGTGTGTCAATCCAAAAGCTTTTCAGTTCTTACTAATACATTTTTTGACTCACCTCTATCATTTTCTTCATCACCAGTAATGCCTTCAAAACTAGGCATTTTGCGTCATGGTCAACTATTAATAGCAATATTCTCCTTCCCTAATGACATGCCTCTTAGGGTCATATCTAAGTCCTGATACCATTACCACACTTTACACAAATTTTTAGTACTTCAAGTAAAATCTTCAAAATATTTGTAAGCAGTAGCTTTCAGTCATCTGCCAAGGGAATGAACTAACTTTTCGGCCCCCTCCTTCCTCCCTACAGTCTAATAAAACACTTACCAACTCACTTTGTTTGGACAACTATAGCTAATAAAATCAAATAGGAGGAGACACAGAATGCCTACTTTATTCCTTTTCACACCACCACTTCCTTTGTTATCACCCTATTAACTACTAATCTTTGTCTAAGTTCTTTACACTATACCCTAAACAACCCCAAAACATGATCAAATAAGATTACCCCTTCAGTACTTTCATAAAATGCCATGGCATTAATTTTAAAAATCATAGAATACCATTCCATCCCCTCCTGCTTTTTCCATTCCACATTCCATATAATCTAATCTAACAGTTTTTTCCCCTGATCTCCCTTTGTTCTTCCTTTTCCTATAAAGCCAACCTGCTGCTCTTCCACTACCTTCTCCAACACTTCTTTTAGTCTAAGCCCAAGCAAATATTTTGAGATTAACATTAATGAATACAACTTGTCAATAATTAAATGAGTCATTCACTCTCTTTCTCTCATGTCCAGTTGAGAGTAAAATTGTTCCTGCTTCTCCCATTACCTTGGCGCTCCTTCAACCAACAGGATACAATTCATAATTTCCCTCAAAGCATCTTGTTGTACCTGCTCCATTAGCTCCTAATAACGTATTGAGAGTCTATTAGACCCTCCACCCTCAACTGCTGTCTGTAATTCTTTCTTCTCAGAATATTTTACCAACCTAATATCTTCAGTCTCACTTAGTATCCTGCCCCAGACCCCCCTAATATGTAACTAATTCTCTGTTTGCAGTCTCTTATTCACTGTGCACAGCCTAGTGTAAAAGTTTACAAAAACCTTCGCCATTCCCACTGTCTGCAATTCTCCATCATCTGTTGAACAACCTTGTGACTGTTCTCTTGATCTATACTTTCTTTATTTCCCATGTGAGGAGCTATCCTGTTCTGTTACTCTCATCTTGCCACTCTGGCATCTTCTTCTACAGGTGAATTTCTGTGTGGAACCTTCAACAATCTTATTTTTTATTCAAGCATAACACTTTCCTCACAGTGCTCAATTTGACAACATATACTTTTAAGATATTTCACTTGCGCTATTTTCTCAACTGTGTGTCTTTTTTCTTCTTCCATACCCCTTCCTCTTCTATTATCCATTCCTAGCATATAACTTTTATTACAGCCTACCATTTTCTACTACTGAATTTTCTGTCTCCCCGGCAGATACATACACTGTTTCTTCCTTTACCAATACCAGAATATGTACTTCTACATTATAATTTTCTTAGCTCCCCAATTCAGCATTACCTTAACCATGGACTGATCATAAACATTTCTCTCATCTAACTTCACCCTTTCATGTCATCTACATTCCTATACCCTGCTGGCATCCTATCCAATCTACTAGTGTTCTGCACATTCACAAACCTTCCTTCCTCGGTCCCTCATTGTACAACTTCTCAACTTCACTTGTGACATTTTATTTTCTTAAAAATCTTGTCCTTTTTAGGCTCTAACTCAGCTGAAGATGCCACCCCGCAAAACAATTCATCCTTTTGCCTGATGTACATTACCTTTCAAAAAAGAAAAACTCCTAAATCTCACCATTATAGGTCCATAAATTAATAGATAAATACTAGCAATTAATCCACTGACCATTAGAGACAAGCAAATATATCATATTCAAGAGTTTCCTCCTGCTTACAGTAGTGCAACATAGGACTGACCCATCCATTTGACAAGATTTACTTTAAAAGTGGAAAGGGTACTACTGTCTTTGACATATGGCAGAAGTTTATTCTAGATATGATGGATAGATTGGTGACTGAATCTCACACACCAACCTCTTATTTTTCTAATAGAGATTTAGGCTTATTTTGGTATTTGAGGTGCTATTTCGTTTTTGAAGGAGTAGGACACAAAGAAAGACAGGGTCTTTCATGGCACAAAAGGTGAAATTTAAGTGGAGAAATCTATAAAAGATGAAACACACAAAGAGCTTCCAGTATGTCAGAATAGTTATGGATTTTGAAGCAAGTGACCCTTTTTTTTTTGTTATAAATCTCTGACATCTCTCTTGTTTAGTCAAGGATATGCTGAAGGAGGCAAATGGAAGTATGACTTATTTGGCTCGAGGGGACTTGTCCCAGAAAATTAGTTGGGAGAAACAAAATTATTTCCTAGTCACTGCTGATTACACCATGGTGAAAAGATAACGAGTTATAAAAAAGGTGCCTGGATTTCTAATGATGATGCCATTTTGGAGGCATGTTATCCATATGGTGGGATGTGGAAATATTTTTATCTAATTTAACTATATTTTTGAATTTAATTTGAGACCAATTTACTTGAACCAGTTATATGTATAGTATAAAACTTATTGGGGCAATTTTGTATTAGCAGATTAACGAACACCACCACCCAATTCACAACTGTCTACAAATCAGACAAGGAGCAAGTGGTATGAAGGTATGAAAAGTAAATGCCAAAACTAAGAGATGGACCAACACCAATACTTGAATAATATCAACAGTAACACAATTTCAGAGGTTCACCTACAATTTTAACTACTTTGGGTCTGTCAGACAGCAAGTTAGCTATCCAATGTCACCATATGGATTCATATTTAAGCCATTAATAATACATTCATTGAAACATTCATCACAGTTTTGCCTAGTTTAAGATAAGCTATATGTAAAATATTTAACCATTGTCTACTGCTTCAGAAATATTTTGAAAGAAGTTAACAAGGTTAAGGGGGCAGGCAGGACCTGCCTCTGGTGTAGACAAATTTGTGAAGATCTGGAGTAAGTGTTTTTCAATGTCTAAACTGAAGATGTCAGAAATGATGCATTTCATATCTTTATGTAGCTCCCACTGTATTTCGTGTAGAAGTAATAGACTGTAGTTTTCCATTACACCACAATGTAATTATCAGAGGAAAGACGGGAAAAGCATACAGGCACATTCCCATTTATGGAAATATAATGTCTTCCAGGCCTATGAGCAAGGAGTCTTGGAAATCATTTTTTAAACTCTCTGTTTTGGCTGGAGGCAACCCAGTTTTCTTAAAGACTTCCCTGCAGATGGATCAATTCCTGGAAGACCCCAGGTGCAAACTATTTCTGAGCATCTATCCTAGTCCTGTTCAGCTTGTTTGCAATATAACTATACTCGAAAATATGTAGCCTGGATGAACAGTGCTGATTTGCTAGATCCCTGGTTACTATATCTATTCTACAAAGGAAGCAGGATCTGATACCCCTCTGTTTATTAATTTACCACATCACTGTGGTATTGTGTGTGATTACTAGCAGACTGCCTGGTGCTCAAAGATGGGTTAGAAATTTGACAGCATTCATTAGAGCCACCTTTTAACATATATGTGCTTTTACTATGTCCTTCTAGTTCTACAGGCCCTGAACTTTCACGCCCTAGGACATAACTTTACAAGCAAAGTCTGATGCAACTTTGGCTTATAGACTGAGTAGGGGTAGGAAGGGAAAAAAAGGGAGATCTAGTTTAAGAGACAACTGATTCACCCCTAGAATATCTTCCTTTTTCAAAAATCTCAGCAATGGAAACTGAAATGAAGACGGTGGGGGGGTGTTGTTGGGACCAAATTGATTAGTCAAACTACTGAATTCTCCTTATGTGAAATCTGACTACAGGAACAATGAGAAAGAGGAGACCATGAAATATGTAATTCAAAGATATTCCCTGGCAGCTGCCAGAGTCTGGTTGGGAAATCTTGAACACTGCTCCCTGTATAACATTGTACTATGTTTATTCTCTAAAGACTTGATAGAAACACTTAACAAAACCCAGACTAAGATCTCTAAGGGAAGAAAATGTCTGCTTTTTATTACCCCTTTTCCTGGAACCATCTAAAAATGCAAAAGATTTCGTAAATGAATTATATAAAACTCAAACTAATAAATAATTTATAGGTATTAAATAAGGAACACTTTTATAGTATAACTAAAACAGAGCTTTCATGCATAGATCTCCACAGGAAATCCTAAAAATGTAAAGTCATCCTCCATATTATTCCATTACTTTTCAGGATTCCAGAATACTTCTATAATATAGTATGTTTCTTATCTCAGGACTGATGCAGCAGGACAGCATCATGCATGTGCTGTGTAAGAACTACAGTGAGATTATAGGTTCATAGACAAGTGCTAGGCAATCAGTCTGCAGACCATTACAAGCCTAGTAAAAAAAAATAATAATAATAAAAATTTAAAAGTTCCCTCCAGCCTCAAGGATGGTAAGACAATATAGATAAGGAGAGAATTTAAGGCTGCCCATCCAATTGTCTAGGTTTACTCTGAAGGTGTGAAGGGTGTTACTCTGACACGTAGTGGAAGTTTGTTTCAGATGCAAGGGACACATTGGGATATGAATCTGCCACACCAATGTATACTATTTATCTGTTGATAAAGGTTTAACTTCTTTAACCAAGTATTTGACATACCAACTGTTCAGTGAAGGAATAAGTCATCAAAGGGGGTTGGAGCTCACATGGCTTGGAAGGCAAGACACAGCTCTCTGCAGAGAAGTCTATGAGAAACTGAGTAAAGACAGAGGGCTGTCAGTCTGCCCTGATAAGCAAGATTTTTGAGGCTAATGATCTTTTTTGCTATGAATCACTCAGGTCTCTCAAACTGACTGATATGTTTAGATAAATACATAGGTGTATTATATTCAATAATGGGTCTGATGAGATACAGGTAAAAGGGATGAACATTTTTGGGATCTAGTGGATATGCCTTTGCAAACTAGATGAGCCAGATAGACGTCTTTCCAAACTACTGCAGATACATGATGGGGAAATGATAAGGAATTAATAAACAAGAGTACCTAGACCCCTTATGACAATGTCTGACTGGATAGGTGTATGTGACTTACATGGTATATGAAAATGTTTTGTTTACCAAGATGAACTATGCTACATTTTTCACATTTAATTTAAGGCCATTGTCTCTGCAGCAATTGATGTCATGATCTAGCACGTGTTAGGGCTGTTGAGAGTCAGTGAAAGGTAAACAACAACATCCAATTCACATTTAACTGCCAACGTAGGTCATAGGCCAGGCGTGTTGGCCTGAAAATTTGAGAAAAAAGAAGTTATGTACTTTCCATGATGTTCCATGTGAGTTGTTCATCTCGCCTTCAATCTTTACTGATGGGTTCGGAGCCGAACTCTCGTCTCCGATATGGCCAATTGCAAAGCTCGAGGTCTTCAAATAGCTCAAGGTCAAGTCCCTATCCCATGATGCACCTGGAATTACCTCAGATCTTGTTTGCTGCGTATAATAATACCATATGTCATTCTTTCACTCCCAAGAGAAAGTTATAGAAGGACTTGAGTAACCAGGATGGATCCAGCATCTCAGTCATCTAACAGCCCAGGAGGGAGGGACGTAAGAATAAAGGCGAGGTGAACAACTCGCATGGAACGTTATGGTAAGTACATAACTTCTTTATGTGAAGTTGTTCAATCTCGCCATTCATTCTTTACTGATGGGTAGCGTCCCAAGCACCATCAACCTCAGGTGGCTCACGGGAGTATATTTTTTAGGACGGTGGATCCAAAGGAGGCCCTTCCCTGGAGGCCTTGTCAACTTTGTAATGAGTGATAAAGCTATGAGGTTTTAACCAAGTGGCTGCTGCACAAATGTTATCAATGGGAAGTCTGGCAGAAAAAGCAGATGATGTAGAAACTGCTCTGGTTAAGTGAGCTTTAATCTTATGTTGCAAAGGCATATTGGCAGCTGAATAGGCAAAGGTGATACAATCAGATAATCATTTACACAGAGTTGTTTTAGCCACTGGTCTACCCTTCCTGGAGTCTGAAAATTAAACAAAAAGCTGGTCTGAATTTCTGAAATCTTTTGTTCTATCCAAATAAAATCTGAGCCGTCTGTGAACATCAAGTTTGTGCAGCATGTACTCTAAATCGTTCGAATGGTTGGGGAAAAAGACTGGCAAATCAATAATTTGGTTGAGATTGGTTTCAGTGCAAACGTTGGGCAAAAATGAGGGGTTTCTTCTAAGTGAGACTGTCAGCATGGAATATCAAATAGGGAGGCTTGATGGACAAAGCCTGAAGCTCTGACACTCTGCGGGAGACGTAATAGCTACCAGCAAGATGGTCTTCCATGACAAAAGTTTGAGGTCACAAGAGGAAGCTAGTTTAAATGGCGGAAGAATTATCCGGGAAAGCATAAAATTTAGATTCCATGGAGAATAAGGAGATTTCACAGGTGGTCTAATATGAAAAGTCTCTTTGACAAAAGCTTTGGATAACTTTTGAGACATGATATTCAACCCTTCCAAGATGAAAACTATAAATAGCAGCCAATTGAACATGAACTGTTGCTGCTGCAGCTCCTTTGTTAAAAATCATAGTCAAGAAGTCTAAAATGGAGGCCATAGGGGCTTGGTAAGGATCAATATTATTTTTAGAGGCCCATATAGAACATTTTTTCCATTTGTTAAGATATAGCTTCCTAGTGGAAGGTTTATGAGAAGATAAAAGGATCTGTTTTGTCTCATTGGAGAGGTTATGGAACCTGGCTATGATAGGAATTGGAGCAGCCTAGCTGTCAGCTTCAGGGACTGCAGAGAGGGATGAAGATCCCCGATGAAAGCTTAAGAAGGTCTGAAACAGGGTCAAGAATCCAAAGGTCCTCCAAAAGATGAAGTTGAAGGAAGGGGAACCAAATATGAAGAGGCCAATGAGGGGCTATTAGAATGATGGTCCTTCCCAGGGTTTTTGCTTTCTGTAGAACCTTGGGTATCAAAGGGATTGGTGGAAATGCATAAAGGAGACCCGGAGGCCAATCTGTACGAGCGCGTCCCTTGGGGCTTCTCCCAGAGGGGGAATCAGGGTAAAGTAGCTTCTGCATTTTGTGTTCATGTGATGGGGAAAAAAGGTCGCAGCAAGGCTGGCCCCACCTGTGGAATATCCTGTCCACTATTTCTTTCTTGAGGGACCACTCATGGGGCAACAAGATTGCCCTGCTCAGCTTGTCTGCTGTCATGTTGGATTTCCCCGGGATGTGTATTGCCAACAGAAAGCGCTGGGTGGAAACAGCCCACTGCCAAACTCTGAGAGCCTCGTGACAAAGGGGGTAAGACCTGGTTCCTCCTTGTTTGTTCAAATACCAGACCACCGACATGTTGTCTGCCTGAATCACAATCGTATCCAGAGGAAGAGAGTCCTGAAAGTACTGCAATACCAAAAGTACTGCTCTCATCTCCAGGACATTGATATGCAGATGTGTCTCTTGATCGATCCATGTGCCTTGGGCAGTCTTTCCCTGAACATGCCCCCCTCAGCCTATCAGGGAAGCATCCATGATAACTGTGGCCGCTGGAGGGGGTAGCACAAAAGGGCATCCTATCGTGACATGAAGTGAGGTCAACCACCACTGAAGGTCCTTTTTGCAAGAATTTGTGATCATTATAGTGTGAGTCATGAGGAGCTCTTTGTAAGACCATTGAGTGAACAGCAGCCATTGTAGTATCCGCATGTGCATACAAGCTAGTGGAATAGCCAAAATTGCTGCTGCCATCATGCCTAATAATTTCAGGACTTCTCATGCTGGTGCTCTGTCTTTTGATATCAGAACGCTGACATGCTGATGAAGAAGAAAGACTCTATCTATTGGAAGCCTTAGTGTGGTGGTGGTGGTGTCCAACTCTGCCCCAAAAGAAAGGATATGCTGTGATGGAGACAAGACAGATTTTTCTGAGTTGATTGTAATGCCCAGTTGATTGCAGAGTGCCAGAGTGGACTCCCTGGCTTGAATGAGTTGATGCCTGGTGGTGGCGGAAAGGAGACAATCATCTAGGTACGGAAACACCTGGAATCCTAGACGTCTCAGGTGAGCTGTGACCACTGCCATGCATTTGGTGAACACTCTGGGGGCTGTAGTGAGACCAAAGGGCAGACCTCAAAACTGGTAATGATTGGCACCCAGCCAGAAGTGCAGATAATCCCTGGATGGCCTGGCCATTTTTATGTGGTAGTACGCATCCTTGAGATCCATCGAGCACATCCAACTGTCTTTCCTTAAGAAGGGGAGTATAGACTGAAGCGTGACCATCCAGAACTTCTCTTTCTTTACATATTTGTTCAGTCTGCTGAGGTCTAATATGGGTATCCAGTCCCCCATCTTCTTTGGAACCAAAAAGAGTAAGTTCTGGATCCTGTCTGGTCTGCTGGGACTGGGCTGGATGACTCTTTCTGATAGCAACGTTTGGACCTCTATTGTTGCCTGTTCCCTGTAACTGAGAGGAATATCGGGGATTTTTCTTTTGAGTGGAGGGGGTGTGGTAAATGGGATGAAGTATCCTCTAGAAATTATACTTTGTACCCAGCTGTCTTTTATTTTGAGCCAGGCATTTGGATACAAAGATAAGCGACCCCCAACTGCCTCCAGAGCAGGACAGTCAGGCCTCCTTTCAGGGGCGCTGATAGGGCTTCCCAGAGAAGTGATCTCTGTCACCCTGGTGTTGCGGACCCCCTCTGCCGTGAGGGCGGCGTCTTCCATTATTGCCGCCTCCTCTGCCTCTGGAAGGGGGTTCACTACATGTGTCTTGAAAGGCTCCTTGGGCTTTTCAAAATCACATTTTCCTCCCCTTTGACCTTTACGGTAGGGTCGGGTAGGGGTGGAAAAATGGACCCCGAAGGCAGACAGTCTCTTTCCATCCTGTTCACAGCTGGTTAAGGTTTCCTTCACTTTAGGCCTGAAAAGGGACAAGCCATCAAAGGGAGTGTTCACGAAGGATGACTTGAAGGGCTCCGCAAAGGAACACAAGCGTATCCAGGAATGTCTCCTAAGAGCAACTTCTGTACCCATTGCCCTACTCATTCCATCAGCTGCATAAGAGATGAGGTGCATGGATGAGTTGACTATAGAACTGAAGGTAGCAAACTGGGCAGCAACTTTGTCGGAAGCTTCTGCAGTTACTGTACCCTGAAGAGTATCTCCTAGTTCCTTAAGGAGATATCTTTGTAACCTGGTAAAATGGGTTAAATAGTTGAGCGAACGAACAGCAAAGATCGCTGAAATAAATATGCACTTCTCATATCTATCCATAATCCTGGAGTCTCTGTTAGGAGGATGGATAGAAGAGGAAGTCTCAGATATTTCCTTTTTGGTGGCTGCCGCCACCAACATGGAATCAACTGCAACACCTTTTGTTAGAAAATATTTATCAAGTGGGGCAGAGATGAATTTATTAGGCCTCCTAGGGACAGGCTCCATAGTATCCGGAGACTCCCATGCTCTTCATGAGACCAGCTACATCAGCTCATCGAGGGGCAGAGACACCCAAGAGGTGGAGGGCTGAGACCGAAAGCCTTCAGAAGAACTGACTCATCCTCAGTAGGGCTGCTGGACTGCCAGTCACCCCTCTGCCTAAGATTTTAAGTATCTCAGTGAATAAGATATCCTCAGAGGGGGAACATGGGGACCCTTCTGACTCATCTAAGTCAGTATCTGATGTTAGAGACTCCTGTGGGGATTTTAGATGTTTCCTCTTACACAATCTCTTCCTGGGAACCTCATCAGTGGAAGCTTCTGATGAGGTCTCGGAAGAGCAGGGGCCACCCAATGGGGCTTCCTGAGGCTCTGGGTCTCTACTCTTGGTCAGGATGTGCGAGGCAGAAGCAGACACAGGCACTATAGGGGAGGAGGAAGGCAGACCTGAGGTCGAGGATGTCTTAGGAGACATGACTCTCCTCATGGCATCGAAAGCACCTCTGCTCCGATGCGAGGGAACTGACGAATCCAAAGAAACTGTTGACACCCCCACACCTGGACAGTGGGCTCCAAGCCCAAGGTAGGAGCCGAGCTCATCTGAGCCAAAGCCCCGAAAGGCAGAGTTGGAACCGACAAGTCGGTCCGATTATCCTCCCCAGAACCGGCCAGAGAGTGTCAGCTCCTAGAGTCCTCGATCGGCACCGAGGATGTCAGAGTGCACGGAGCCAAAGACACTGGAGCAGGCGTTGGCTCCGAGGGTTCCACTAACATCAGGTCTGACACCTCTGGCTCCGAAGGACCAGCATGGCTCAGAGGAGGAATAGTTTGAGCTGGTGCAATGGTCTTTGGCTCCGAAGCCATTTGGGTCGAAGCCGATAACATTTTTGCCAAGGCTGGTGCCAATAACAGCTTCTGCACCACACGATCCACATCCAGATGTGACAGGCTGATAGAGGACCGAGAGGAGCGCACCGAAGGTGGTATCAACTGAAGTAATGGACTTTTAGGAGCTTCAGACACTGGTTCCAATGCTGGGGACTGGCTACGAAAGGAAAAGACTGTTGGTCCCGATGGCAGTGGAGCCAAAGTCGAGGATTTTTTAGATTTCTTAGAGTCCAAAGTCTTAGAAGACTTTGAGGACTTGCTGGATCTATCTTGGTCACTCAAAGCTTCTTGAAATGAAGGCTTCAACTACCCACTGACGATAAGTTTTCTCTTCCTTTCCTGAAGAACCCTTGAGGAAAAGGAATGACAAATAGCATAGCTGTCTTGCAAATGCAGAGCTACAAGACAGTATACACAATTCATGTGGCTGTCTGTGACAGACATCTTTTGGCCACAATTTGGGCACTTTTTGAAGCCAGACAGGGTGCTTCGCTTGGTCAGCCATAGTAATCTCAGGAAAATTACTGTCACCACAAATATACCACAACAGTAATTATTCACACAAGCCTTACATAAAGGCAGGCTAAATCACACACACACACACACACACACACACACACACACACACACACACACACACACACACACACACACACACACAGTAATACTAGTATAAATGAGAAAGCACACAATAAGAAATTCCAAGATGAGAGACAACAACCTTATCTAAAATTTTCTAAGGAATAATATGTGACAAAGATGCTCTAAACTACAGCTTCAACAGTAATAAACAACTAAGCCTTATCTAAAAAATTCTTAAGGCTAAACAGACCACACAGCAAATGACTATATCTAAGTAATAAGTAGAATTTGTGACAAAAGGTCACTGAATAAACACACTGTAATATTAAGAAAAGACTGTTTAGGCCTAAAACAAGAGGCCAACTAGAAATTTTAAAGCACATTAGATGGGAAGGGATGTAAAGAAGGTAAACACACCAAAATGCTATAACAGCTTTATAAACTATTCTAAACTACCTTAAAACTATCTAACTAGCAAAATTTTTTAAGTAAGTAATGAAAAAAGAGTTTTACTGGCCCAAGCTAATGCAGAACCTCCGATCTTTTGCAGCGGCAAACTAGATCTGGGGTAATTCCAGGTGCATCATGGAATAGGGACTTGGCCTCGAGCTATTTGAAGACCTCGAGCTTTGCAATTGGCCGTATCATACCCGAGGGATTGGCTCCAAACCCATCACTAAAGAATGAATGGCGAGACTGAACAACTTCACATTAGATGCTAAACTGGAGAGTGCCCAATTTTGAGCCCTGTGGTACACCACTGGTAACATATTTGCTTTCAGAAGTGGCATCTGTGACCACCTGGGTTCTGTCAGACTACCAATTGGTTATCCACAGCACAATATAATGATTTACTTTCAAGTTTACAAGTCTGTCAATAATTCCTGCATGTCAAAGACCATGGTCAGGTTCAGATATGTTGTATGTACAGCATAACCCTTGTCTACAGCTACAGTTACATTTTCAAAGAAATTAATGAGGTTAAAGTGGCAGGGCCTTCCCTTGATAAAGCCAAATTGTTGAGGGTCCAGACTTGAGAGATTTTCAGTGTCCAGATTAATGAGGTCTAAGATAATGCATTCATTAGTTTTACATATGAGGCTAGTGAGACTAACAGACCTAAAGCTACCAGGGTCCATGGTTGTGTCATGCTTGTGTAACAGCATTACAGTGGCTATTTTCCAGGCTTCAGGAATATATAACCAGTGAAGAGGATAAGTAAGGGTTCATAGGCCATATTTGACACTGATAATCAAGTAACCTGGTATACTGTCAAGCCCCATGGATGAGGTATTCTTAGCTGCTAAAAGGGCTAAGAGAATGTTTTCCATAGTAATTAAAGGGGGTGCCTGGGAATGTTGAATCTGGAATAGCTATAACTGTAGATAGAGTAAAATTGCATTAAATGTTTCAGTTAGTATATTAGCTATTGCCTTTGGGTCAGAGAATACAGTATTATTATAGACTGACTCTGAGCATTGTTAGGTATTCTTTCTCAACTTTCTGACATAGTTAAAAAATGATTTGTGGTTATTTTTGGTTTTAGTAGATATTGAGTTTCCTAATGGTTCCGTTAAGCTCTTACCAGTGCTTTTAAGACAGAGAGAGAATAAGACCTCTTATAAGCATTAAGCGATTTATTTCACTTGTTATATAATTTATGTATATGGCTATTCCAACATTTTTTTAATTTTTGCATAATTCATGTGGGTAGGGACTGCCATATCAATACAACTATTTGAGTGGGTGAAGTCAGAGACTTAAGAAACAGCTTTAGCAATGATATCTATAATAGGACGATTACAGCAGAATTTATTTAGCTAATCAAATAATTAAAGAAGCTTTACTTTTGAGATTCACTATATACAGAGGTATTTACAGGGGGAAGTACCATCAGTTTTATGGGACAAGGTCATTAATTTATGATCTGATTTAACAAGGCAGGATTATACAAACAGAAATGTGAAAGAAATGGACATATTTCTGAGGAATAGATCAAGGATACTGGTGCCCCTAGTAGGATGGTTAACTATCTATAAAGGAGAGGTAGCATTTATAATGTCAAAAAAGTTTTTGGCATGCAGACCATTGGCTGTGTAGATCAGCTAGTTTATTAGTGAATATTTAAAGTCCTTTGGTAGGAAGGTCTTGATTTTAATGAGGATTTCCGCTAATGTGTTACGATGTCTACTGTGCTCAGAAAGGAACATAGAGAATGTTCTACAACTAGCTATGAAACGGTAAATAGTCTTGCTTATGGTGGTTTGGCTATTTAGGAGTTTAAATGTGGTGATGGAGGAATCTGTTGTGAGGTGGTGACATCCTTAACAAATACTGATATTCCCCCACAATTATCAGATCTGAAAACATAATAGGCACTATATCTAGAAAGAGAGGAAGTGCTGTTGTTGCTCTGAAACCATGTCTCTATAAGTACACATATATGAATGTCATCAAGCTGTAGAAAGCCTTGTGTTCGAGCAGTTTTGTTTCTGTTAAGTCTCCTGGCATTGACTAAAGCCACATTAATGTATTCCAATTTAGAATTTACTAGGTTGGAATGTCTGTCAGATGAGCACTCCATAAAATGCACTATGGAAGCAGCAAAGGATTTAGTCAGAATGTAAAAGCTTTGATAAGAGAGTTGCAGACATTCCCTGGCAAAGCAGGAAGGCTTGTCAGTCACCTCAACCCAAGCTGACACATACTGACTTTGCCTCAAATACAAACGTAAAAACCAAACTTCTTCAAATTAAAACAAAACAGTCGTAAAAGAAACACCAAAACGTTGTTCAACACAATTCAGTAAGCGCTTCTGTCTCTGGAACTGAGACTTCTTCAGACTGAATATACACTTCTGCAATTGCATTTAAATACTCAATAACACACATTAATTAGTGTCACATGACAGTTTGCAGCTAATGCCTTAACCCTTTCCTTTTCAAATAAGCCACACAATCTTCGTGGCTATTCAGTCCTGGTGGGCAACACACATTCAACCTGACTTGCCAAAAATATTCCAGCCAGCCCAACTCTTCTTCAGCATTAAACATTAAATCATACCCTTTAATTTCTCCTAACACCAAGAACTTGAAATTTACCTGACAATTTCCTGTTTTGTAATGTTTGCCCATAGCATTGTTTTCATCTCTTAATTCTACTGCATGCTTCTGCTCGTGCATCCTTTTATTTAATTCTCTGCAAGTATGTCCTACATAAAAAGACCCACAATATTTGCAAATTATTAAATAAACCACATAGTTTGATTTGCATGTGAAACTTCCCATTATACTTATTTTATAATTATTAATAGTTATTTTTTTATACCATCATACACCAAATCGCATAGATTACAAGCTAAACATTTGTATATCTCTTCATTGCTTGCACTCAGCTTTTTGACACTTAATTTATTCTGAAAGAAGTTCTTAAAACTTTTACCCCTCTTCTGCACAAATATTCAGTGTTCACCCACTGCCCTGTAAAATTCCTGACAGCTTTTCAAGATCTTCCAATTGTTATTGATAATTAGTTTTATACCCACTGCATCTACACTATTGGAAACTTGCATAGAAACTCTGTAGTTGACATTACTATATTTGGGTGTAACAGAACTATCATTCTTTCTAATAGTACAAATTACATCTAATTAACCTCTTAATAAACACTCTGGATAACCTCTAGCTACAAATTTATTACCTAAATTTATGCTCTCCAAATTGAATTCTTCATTCCTCATTGTCAATTTGTTAGCTCTCATTAGCTGCCCTTTGACTATATTCTCCTTGTTTTTTTTTAGGGTACATACTACTAAAATGCAAATATGCATTATTTTGCACATTTTTTTTACTAATCCTGGTAAATAACTTCCCATTTTCTTTAAATACTATTACATCCAAATATACTATGCTTGACAGATCATAAGCTGATGTAAACTGCAAATAAGAGCTTACACCACTGACTTACATTAAAAATGCATTGAAAGAATCAACTCCCCCTCTCCATATTAAAAATACATCAATAAAATGCTTGTATATTACTATCCCCAGGATTCACGAATCCTCTGTGTAAGACTAAATTAGTCTTACACGGAAATGCCAGTCTAAGAGTAAGACGGCAGCTCACCATGCATATTAATGAGGGTGCGTTGCCTCAACTCTAAGGCTAACACGGAGTGTGCACGAGTGCAGGGGGCATGTTGGACTGCCGAGCAGTCCAAAAATCCACGCCCCTGCAAGTCTCTCAATTGGGAAATGTCAACTGACATGAGCGAGTCCGCTCAAATGTGTACATACCCAACACTACACTCCCCCACATTCTAAACCCCTGTACAATTATAAAATATAAAATTTTTATTATTTTTTTTTTATTATTCCCGATATAGCTGCCCATATTTGCACGTGTTTGCGCGGGTTTGCCCATTGCTTAGCTACAGTTAGCACTTTAGACATCGAAGAGGATAATAAGAAATTTATATGCAAATTAAGCAAAATAGCAATAGCGTAGTGGTAGAGCTTTCGCACAAACAGGAGGCATTCCCGGTTTGAGTCCCACCACTCCCCTTTCTATTTTCTGTTGGAAATCTGTATATAAAAATAATTCCTGACATTTATCATTTAAATTTTAGTAAAAAGCATTGAAATGGCCTATGTAGTAGTGAACGAATTATATATATATATATATATATATATATATATATATATATATATATATATATATATATATGTAAGAAGGTGAAATGGTTATGCATACTGATGAATGCATAAGTAACGTATCTTAAGCAATGTGAAGCACTGCTAAGCAAAGTTTACCAGTATTAAGCATATTTAAGTATAATTGCTCATAGCTTAGCACTGCTTTAACTAGCGCAATAGCTTTGGGTGTAGCTGTGCATCGCGCAAACTAGCGCAAACAGAACATGTTTGCAAGTAGCTGCGCACCGTGCTAACTAGCACAACGTCGGGCAACGTAGAGCAACGCTGGGCAAAGTTGAGCAAAGTCAGCTAAACACAGCCACACCTCCTAGCCGGTCTGGCCAGTAGTAAAATAAAAAGCAATGACAGGCCTCGAACCCGGGATACTGTGCACCATAATCACAGTACTGAACCACTAATCCATGACAGCTTTTCATAAGCATGCACTTTCAACACACACATACATATCAATGAAAGTTTACCCATTGCTAAGCAGGTATGCCTTCTGCTAAGTTTTTTCAAAACTGGCCAATCACAAATAAGTGCGGGAAATGATGCATATTTAAGCTCCATAGGCGGGAATACTTGCCATAACTGGTTGTAGCTCCCATCTGCAGGCAGCAATGGCCGGTGCTGGAGAGGGCTCTCATTTTTGAGAGCAACGTTGGGGCATTGAGGAGTCAAAAGTAATGGTTTGGCTCCTTGTCCATAATCATGAGGATAGACTCCTGCGGGGCCAGTACCAGGGCACCCAATACAAAGCAGAAGCCTGGGACCGTCTAGTTCATGAACTCACCAGTGCCACAGGTGTCCCTCAGACTGGTGAGCAGGTCAGACACCACCACGCAGACCTGAAGAGACGCAAGGCAGGTCAACTGGACTAGTGGATTCAGGAGGCCCGTGAGATGGAAAATGCCCCACTACTGAGTAAGTAGCCATGGAATTAAGTATGTAAGAATTGCTATTCTAGTCTATACTATGGATAGGTATGTCTCAATATCACTTCATTGACTTCACAGCTGCAGGTGTCTGTGCTGCGAATCAGCAAGCATATGCAGATAGGCTGCGCCACCAGGCAGGTTAGTAATTATCCAGCTTGTACTGTTATGTAAAATAAATGAGAGAGCCTGAAAAAAGTGTTTTAACACAATAAATAAAGGTATAATAATTCTCTAATAATTATTTTGCATGTACTGTTATACAAAATAAATGAGAGAGCCTCTAGAAAAGTGTTATACGTCTTTAATAAAGGTATAATTCCTGGAGTGTGTCTGTGTCATTTGCTTTGATATGTTGTTGTACTCTTGCATTATAGAAATAGTACTGTTGCATTAAGTGCTGTTAACACACAGCTGGGTAGGCCCATATAAACTGGATGAAGGGAATGCCAATAGCTTTTAAGCATATTTACAGTCCTCAACTGTTGGTTCATGCCCAGCATGTACAGGTTAATCTGGCACATGAGTAGCTTGATATTGTGTTACCCAGAAATGTCATTGTGCTGGCAGAAATGTAGGGAGCTGTTAACATATAACTGATAATTTTACCTAAACATATCTAGATAAGTATAGGAAAGTAGAGCTGTCAGTGTACCATCTCAGCAGTAGTGTGTCTGAGCAACTCACAAAATATGTAGTAGTAACATCTGCATCCCGGACAGTTTGTATGTCAGATACAGCCCGTGTATGTAAAGATCTAGCAAAACCCATTTCCCAATTTAAGGACAATTGGGTAGTGTAATAATACATGTAGGGGACATATAACTGCAGTTAATAGGAATGTAGTGTAAACTAGAAGGATATATAAGTTGTTAATGGAGCTATAATTTTCCACCCTACTGTATGTGCATAAAAAATGCAATTCCACACGTCAATGGGTATGTCTAACCTCAAAACATTTGTTGGGACATATGTCCTATTGGTTTATAAATATCTGCATTTATTTTGATGCATGTGTCCTGTTCAAATACCACAATATTAGTGTCCTGTTGCCATCAATTAAACCTGCATGCTGTTGTAATGTCCACTGTTGTTTTATATATGCATGAGTCATGCTTGCTGTTCAACTGTTGGAACTCTGGTGTGTTGGGTTAATGGGAATACTTCTGCATGCTGTTATAACTAACTGGGAATGCTGTTGACTGTTACTAACCCATATTTTCATTAAATCCTCCTAAACACAGAACGTATGGGAAGGCTGGTCCCAGCGGACCCACCTGTCCCACCTCAGCTGGCGATGGCACCTGGCACCAGCAGGTCCGGTGCCCAGCCTGGGACCTCCTCCTCCGTTGGCCCTGTGCCACCTTCAGGTGGAAGCGCTGCAGGGGATGGGGCTAGTTCCCCCCCATGCAAGCGTGGGCAGAGGAGGGCCACCTATCACCCTCTGAACGGTCCGGGCTGTGTTGCGTAGGGAGATCGAATGTTCTGTCGTTGATCCTCTATGCCAGCTTGAGGCACGAGTGGTGTGACTCACGGGTGAGCCTGCCCCTCCTACGCAGCCCCCAGCACAGCCACCCCCTGGGCTGTGAAGGTGCAGTGGTGACTGCCCATGGGTGGGGATCTCAGTTCCACTGTTGCCATCTGTGGGCTCATGGGCTTGCAATTTCCAAACATCCTTCCCCGTCAATGGTGTTCACCCACCACGTGTCATATTCCGCCCCTGTATGCGTCTTGTTTGTCTTGTCTGTTTACCTCCCCAACCTACCTCCCCAAATATACCTACTTCCCCTACCCCACATTCCACTCTCACCTGAAAAAAAAGGGCAATCTGATCACAAAAAAAAAAATACGCCCCATACATAGCTGCCCATTTTGCACACATGTCCGCTGGACACATAAACTGATATTTAATTGGCAATACAACATACTTTGTTGTCCTCACCCCTCTCTCAGGGGTGGAAGGTTTTATATTTCCCTCCAAATTTATTGCATATGCACAGCTGTTGCTGTTAAAGAAATGGGCAGCTATGGACCTTCCCTACACCCGTCCTGCACATCCCGAGCTGTTTTCCTTACTGTCTTTCCCTCTTTGTGCCCCTTTTTCACCACTTTCCTATCTCCCCATTTTCTTTTCTCTCAAAGAAATGAGCATGGGGGTTAGCGGGAGTAAGCACTATTAAGCAGTAGTTAGCGGGTTTGCGCAAGTGTGCGCTTAGCTAAGCATCGCTAAGCATTGTACAAACCCACGCAAACCCGCTTACAACTGCTTAAAAGTGCTTTAGTCACTCTGTATGTCAGGGCCCTTGTTCTGCTCAGCAGCAAAATAAAACACCTCTATCAGTCTCGAACCCCGGACCTTGGACACACTAGACTGCATGAAGTACCAATAAGCCACGGTAGACATACAACAAGTTGGTGCTGAAATAAATATATCATGCATCAGAATGAGTGAATGTAAAGGAAAAATAGGAATGCCATAACACAAAACTTGTCCTGTGGAACTTTACCAGCAGCTGTGGAATTGCATTACATGACTGTGATAAGAGAGCCAGCCATTCTAGCAGGAAATAATGTTACAGCAGCACTTTACACAGTATCATAGCAGGACAAACAGTGGCATATCTGATTAGGGCAGAGGACATACATCCCAAATGTGACTACTTTTCAGGGATGTCCCTGATTTTGAAACATATGTTAGCTGTGTCCCTCTGAATCCCTCTGAAGAGTACTGACGTTAGGCAGAAAGGTGGGGTATTACACTTAATGAATAATGACAATAATAAGAGTTAGACACTGCGTGTACTTCAGAAAAGGTGTAGTAATCCATATGCACTGGTTCTCTCGAAGTCTCTACTTACTGTCTCTCTATTATTTTGAAGGTGTACCTCACTTTTACCTACCTTTCCCTGACTCTGTTCAAATATGTACCTGAGTGTTTCAGAGGCCTGGCAGAGGCAGAAACACACAGGCATATCAGCTTTTCTGCTGTTACACACTGTGCAAATAGCTTTGGAAGGAGTTCCACAAGCATACCCTTATGTAGGAGTACAACACTGAAATACCAAAGGATGTAGCCATGTACTGGTAGCAACTGACTGTAACAATGCCATTGTACCAGTGCTGAAAGGACCTGTGCGTTGCACAGACAAAGAATAACAGGCTAACATCTGGCTACCATCTGGATAGGTCCACAGTTGGGAGCTATGCAGACAGACTACTTGCCTTGATAAACTAACAGGTACACAGCAACCCTTTAAGTCCAGCAAGATAACATTCACACAATAATACATAATGCTCTCTGTACATCTGCATCCCTACCCAAATGTACAATATACCTGTGTGTTCAGGGCCTACCAAGGATGTAGGTAGGCATACTCAGTACTGGAACTGTCCAGTTTTCATGGGCAGCCTGTGCTAATGTCAACACTAAATAAGCACAAACTGTTCAGAAGTGAGTACATTAATATTCACAGTATAGCAGTTCACAAACAGTTCATGTGCCAAAAGAATACATCTCAATAACTACTTTTGTATGGCAGTTAATTGTATAAGTAGAAAAGAAACTACATAGTCCCATGTATCTTGTGTTAGCATTTGCAGGGATGAGTACAATTCTACACTGACAAGTGTGTACTGGAAGTGGCAACATTCAGGTCTGAATACAACATTTAAATCACTGGCTACACCCCTAGCTTCAGATATAAGAACTATACCAACCTTCTGACAAACAACAGTGTCCACAGCAAAAAATTATGAGCCCCACTTTGGAAAGCTGAAAGGGCTACGCCTACCTGACTTGGCAATTTATAGCATTGGGTTGCTATAACAGTGAGCACTGCAATTACCACACAGCAGGCTGCATGAAATTACCAAATGGTGGCCACCAATTGGTGCAGAGGCCATCACAGCACATGTGCAGATACCTATAAAAGCAGGCTGTACTTGCTGCCCACACATGCAATCACTCCATTGCAGACACTGAGAGAGAGAGACAGACATTAACAGCAAAAGCAAACTCAAAATCAAAAGGAACACGGAAATTAATAATACCAACACATACAAAGGAAAGGTATGTAACAGATATGTATTTACTGGCATGTAGTAGATGTTTTTGAAGAGCACTCTACATACTTTGAAACATCCATATGTGGCAGCAGTACGTGTCTATGTACAGATGTCCAGCATAACTACTGCCAAGGACAAATCAGTGTGTAGCTGTGTGCAGCGGGACATAACTGTGACATATGTAGCTCAGCATTAAATGTCAAACAACTGATCCATGTTATCTGTGTTCTGTACAGTAGTGTGGACAATGGCTGTTTGGGGGAGTAGCACAAACAGCTATATAAACATGGATGTGACAGAGTAACACATGCATGATAGTCATATTAACGTGTAGCTTAGCATTGGCAACTGCTGTACCAGGCTACTATGCTAATCTAGCATTTGTAGCTATATACACACCCTCTAATATTACTGTGTGCTCACATGTGACACCTGTTCATGTTGCAGCAAGGCCCAACAGGTCAGCCGTGAGGTCCAGGGACTTACAACAGTGTGGACCTTGTGTGTGTATGGCACACACATACGGAGAGATATATATGTGTCAGATATATTAACATCTGTACATGTGCATAGAGCAAGGGACATACTGCAACTGTATATGAAGGGTGGACATATATATGTTGGTGAAGGTTGTTATGTGCATATTTGTATGTAGGTTGCAGTGTGTGGCAAACAAGACAGCATACAGTGCTGGTATATGACATGCGGTGGTCAAACAATGTGGGTGTGATTTGTTAAGTTGGCAGTGTTGCAGCCAGTGAGGCCTGCTAAAGCTACATGGGCTGAGAACACCTTCAATGCATTTCTCACAAGACTGTGCAATATCATTACATTACTGTATACCTCACATCCTTTGCATAATTGATATTCCCACCATGAAAGGTGGACTGTATATGTGCCTATATGTATATGTACACAAATGAATGTGTATATGTGTATATATATATATATATATATATATATATATATATATATATATATAAAGAGAGAGAGAGACAGAGTCATATATAGTGAGACAGATGCCTGGTGTCAAAGCCATGGCCTCAGGCTCAATGCGAAAATTGCACTGTCATCCCTTTTGGTAAAAACTCTGTACCCATGAACTACCACATAGGTGGCAGTCTACTTAACAATGAAAGTGTGATAAGAGACCTTGGGACACAGGTAGACAGTAGTCTCCCCTTTGATGATCACAGTGCCACACTAGTCAAGAAACCCTTCTATGTGGCACACCTTATCACAAAAGGCTTCTCATCCAGGGAAAAAGAGGTCATTGTTCCCCTCTACTCATCACTCATAAGACTCATTATAGAGTACAACGCCCCTTTTGGTATGTACCTTACAAGACATCTACAACAACTGGAAAGGCCACAGACATACCTCACAATGAGGATTACCGGCCTCAAACAGATGCCCTATGCAGACCATCTCACAAAATGCTAGCTTTACTCTGTCGCATATCGCCTAGCCAGAGGTGATCTCTGCCTAACATACAAAGCTATGTCAAACCCAGAGCTTTTGGACATGCTCCACGTAAAGAAATCCCAATCCCTCCGAACTACATGCTCTAGGGACCAAAACCTTGTCACTACAATAAACAGAACATGCTGGAGGGATAGATTCCTATCTCAGAGACTTCCCATACTCTGGAACAAACTACCTATCTATAGCAAACAAAGCTCCTCAGTAGCACTCTTCATGAATAATCTTGATGATTGGATGGGAGATAGGTAATACACCCCGGGGATCACCTCTGTGGCTCTGTTTGACAGGGGCACAGGAAATTAATTTCCTTGGGTGGCAAAGGCCAGAGTACCGTTTGGCTAGGCTTATATAGGCCCTATGGCCAATAGCCTAGTACCTACCTATGAACCTATACACACCCACATGTACTTGTTGCAATACATGCTATGTGAGGTTGACTGAGTGTGATGGTCAATGTGTTGGTGAATGTGTCAAAGTTGTGTATATGTGGAATAGCCTAGTGGGAAACTGTTTCTGACATGGTATTTTGTGTCCTAGCTTTGATCTCAGCAAAAGATGTGTATGCTATTGCTAGGCAGAAAAAGCAGTATGGCATACGGTCTGACAAAGTCCCTTGGTGTTGACTGGGGTGTGTCACTGGAGGCTAAAGCAGTACATGTATGCCTATTGATTGGTACTGCTGGTGAATCCAACTCCTGTATGAACAGTAGTACTGCCTGAAGCTGTAGGCCTAAACAGCATAGTATGGTGTATGCCCACATTGCTTGGAACCACTGTTTTGTGTGTTCCCTGTAGTCCTCACAGATTACATACCTCAGGCTTAAGGTTTTCTAAGTACTGACACACAGTTCTGTATGATACACACATAAAGCTCATCTGGGTTGCCATACCTTTGTGTCTTGTAAGTATGTCTGATGTGTGTGTGGGTATGCCTGTAACATGCCCTCTGTCATATGTGTGTTACAGGATATAAGTGCATATCTAGCAACATGTATAGTCTAGTACAGTAGTATACCACCTATATTCAAGAATGTGCACATATATTAGGCAGGGGTTTGCCATCAACAAGTAGTGTGGTATAATGGTAATACTGTAACTGGACTATACAATCATTGCGATGGAGGACATATTACGTTATGCATTAGCTTGATCTATACCTTCTGTGGCTAGGTGGTGCATTATGTTGCATACAGTGTGCCATGTGCTGTTGTATAGTCTTACATAGTGATTTCACTTTGTTGCTGGGCAGAACATGGTGTAATATACAGAGTGTGCCAGGCACTGTCAGGCATTTGTGGGGTGAGTACTGATATGTGGTATTGAAAGTGTGTATCCTCTGACAGCTAATAGGTTGCTATATATGGCAGTTCAGTAATATTTGTACTGTATAATGTTAAGTGTGCCATATGACTTGCTCAGACATATTGTTTCATTGTCTTCCAAGGATCATGGCCACTGTCGCAACCCGAGCTATAGTAGTGCTGAGGACGACATCATTACAAGCAGTCTGATCCAGCACTACAGAGTGCTATTCTCAAGAACCAGCCAGGACCAGCATGAGCGGACTGCACTGTGGCAAGATGTTGTCCGTAGGGTAAATGACATAGGCATGCATAACCAGACATATGAGCAGGTACACCATCACTGCAGTGATTTACTTAGACATGTCCAGCAGCATGCGTCTGATGTCCACAGACAATAGCTTGCTACAGGTGGTGGGGTTACCATCCATCCCCGCCTCACCAGAGTGGAGGAGCTGCTCCTGAGCTTGGTGGCTCCTGGTCAACACCAACAGCAGCAGACATTTACCATGATGTCCACAATATGTTCTGCACTCACCATAACTTCTGTACATTGGCTATGTGGACCAATGGTATTCCACCAGGTATACATGCACCACTGATCCCATGTGCATACACAGCATGCATGGGCTAAACCTGTGTCCACAATTATCTGCTAAAGACATAGATGCTCTCATCAGAAATGGATATCTATGTGACACACAGATATACTTCCAGCCATGGTATGTATACCTGTGAGTGATGGTGCACAGGACAGTAAAGAGCTTTTAATACTTGCACAGCAATGTTGTGTCCATGTATACATTGCGTTCCAGGGTGAGGCCAATCACCGAACAACAACACACATGCATCAAAGCCATGTATACTGTTAGTAGCAAGGACTGTCTACACTCGCACTGCATGCTGTTGAGCAACACACGTCCTGCATGCTGACATGTGTGATATGACTGTTTGGCTTGTGATACTGTACCCCACCATCAACTGCTATTGAGTATGTTCTGGATTGCTGGTGGTGTGTGTGTGTGTGTGTGTGTGTGTGTGTGTGTGTGTGTGTGTGTGTGTGTGTGTGTGTGTGTGTGTGTGTGTGCTTTAGTGAGGAGTGTATTTGTGTGCATGTGCTCATGTGTTCATGTGTGCATGTGTTCTGACATCATGTACAGGTCGTAAAGTGTGTTTCCTGTCTTCCTCTCACAGGTGCTGAGGTTGGGCTGGTTCACTGCAGCAGGGAACCTGATGTCACTGACACAAATAGTGATAATGAGGATAGGTGTGTTGAGGCACAGGCATTTTTGCCAGGGTCTGTTGTTGGGCCACCAATCGACAGTACACAAATGTCCACCCCATCCATGCACACAGTCATACTGCCAATACATCCATCATCACCAATGCCCTTAGCTGAGGGACAGTGTACAGTCGGCAATGGCCAGGACAGTGTGGTATCTATGGCACATGCATCCGGACACAGCAGCCATAGTCAGATGTCTGGAATGGTACCACATAGGCAGATGCCCAAGGGGTTCTTGTCGGAGCACTGCTGGTCATCATGCCCCTGGCAGACGTGCAACAGGTCTTACAACCTCACACATGTTCCAGGCTGTCATGGAGGCACAGGCATTTATGGAATGGTACACCAGACTGGGACTAAGGGCACAGAGGGCACATACCACCAGTGTAATTGTCAGTATCCATGACCTAGCAGGTGCCATCCATAATTACACTGAGGTCACTGATAGACATTGGGGTGAGACATTAGATGTCCTCCGCAATGTCATGTCCATGTGTCAGGACAGTGCGGGACAGTTGAGATGTCGACGTGGATGTATGCCAGCAACATCAGCAGCTGGCAGTCGCCATGGACATCCATCAAGTCACAGCTGCTCCTGTAGTGCCAGTACCAGCCCCAGCAATGTTGGGGGTGGGCTGTCCATAGACCGTCCTAGAAGACCACGTGCACATGGCTCTGGCCAGTCCCAGCAGGGACCTGGATCCAGTGTACATATGTCTACCTCTGAGGATAGTACCCAGTCTGTCTTAGTACCTGATAATGTCTGTAGCACCCCTGCCAGACACAGGTACCATATCCGTAGCCAGAGACGGTGATCTGTAAAGCCTGGCAGGTACAGTCTGCGGCTGTCCCACAAATCCTCGTATATGGCAGCCACATGGTGGAACTGTGTGTGTGCAGACACACACACATAAACCAGACACCTAGGGCTAACACATACCGCACACATTACATCCACGTGGGCCCATACCAGTACTCTTGGCCCACACACACACACACACACACACACACACACACACACACACACACACACACACACACACACACACACACATGTCGATTGTATGGCTCAATGTAGGCCTCTGGCAAACCAACAACACACCCTGTGCATATGATGAAACCTGTGCCACCTCCTGTCATCTGTAACATTGATGCAGGAACAGGCTAACATGGTGCTGATGCACAGGGTGACTTTATAGCAGTATAGCAATGTTAGCATGTTGTCAGCAGTAAAGTGTAATGATATCCTTGAAGGTGTAGCTGAGCAGGCATGATGCATCAAAGCTATGATTGTCAATGTAGTATTGTTTACACCAGTGTTAATTCCAATAGTGTATTGTCCACCCACGTGCCACTTGGCTGATGTGTGTAGTATTGGCAGCATGTGTTAAAGAGTGGACAGTACGTGTGGGATGTGTGCAGCACAGATTTGCAGGTGTACATTTGTGAACATGGTGGAGGCGCACTGTCTGCATGTACGTGCATAGTGGACACATGGGCAGGGTGACATGCCCTCTATTACACAGTGTTAACACTCCATAATTTCTATTGGTGGCCAGTATGCATTGTACTACACACATTTTGGAACTTGAGTACACATGTGTGTATGACATGGTTTGACACTGTGCTGTGGGTGATGCTGTTACTATCTGTCATTGGTTTGCATTCTGGTAATATACATAACCTCAACAGCCTAACCATAAACTATCGTTAGATGATGTCTTGACAACTGCCACACAGATGTAGGACAGACAGTAACATTTGGATCCTTCAGGTACTATACTATGCCAGTAACCAGTGGTACTCACCCGCACCCATTCCTGGGACCACTCCTGTTTGGCATATAGCTCTCTTAGGTACAAGCAAACACAGTAGGGATATGTCCGTCCACGTCTGGAAATGTAAACTGTGGGCTATAATGCATTCTCCAGATGACACACACATCCTCCACAAGGGTATCATACAGACAGATACCTGTTGTCAAACCCATGCTGTAAAGCTATAAGCCAACTAAAGCATAGTCATCCACTTTTACAAAACATAGCATCCTCACAGTACCACATAGGTAGTAGCCCCCAACATGTTGAACAGGTACCGATGTGTACATACAGCCAAGTGTTACGTCATCTCTCCTTTGGTAATCACATTTCCAAAGGTATTTTGAAATCCCTCGGTGGATCACATAAGCAATAAGGGGTCTGCATGCATATCCACAAAGGTTGTTGTACACCTATAATGAATAGCCATCATTGACAGACTTTGCTGCATTTGAACAGGTCTGAAATATACCTCAGGCATAAACCCTCACTCACACTATTCAATAGAAACCGTAATGAGAGTGTGTGACACGGATGACCTAGGCCAGGGATCACTGCAGTGGCTGGGCTTGTCACAAGCATACAGATGTGACCTAAGGTCTGGAAAGCGGCAGCACACTCTGGCAAAGATAACAGATGTGTTCATGGAGAAAGCAGGGTTCCCCCCTATGAAATAATTGAGGTCACATGTACATATATGTATTTGCCACACAGCTACCTGACATGTGCAATGCACATACTGTTGTCATAGTGATATGTCATACAGTAGTAAAAGCAAAACCCACAACACATTGACCAACAGTGTCACACACACACACACACACACACACACACACACACACACACACACACACACACACACTCACCAAGTGCAGAATTCAAACCCCTACCTAACTACTTTATGATACTAGAGCAGTACACATTAACACGACATGCTATACACATTACTGGGAGTTCTCCTTTCCACAGGTATATTTGTAGGATGGTGACATCATCAGACTTGACAAAGATGAGTATACCACTTTTAAGGTGTTTCAGTAGTCTTCAAAAAGGTTGCTCCTCTCCAAGGGGAGAGGCACACACACTTTCATACAGTTGGCAAGTGCAGGATTCAAACCCCTATCTAACTACTTTATGATACTAGAGGAGTACGCATTAACACGACGCACTATACACATTACTGGGAGTTCTGTTTTCCACAGGTATATTTGTAGGATGGTGACATCATCAGACTTGACAAAGCTAAGTATACCACTTTTAAGGTGTTTTAGTAGTCTCCAAAAAGGTTGCTCCTCTCCAAGGAGATACACACACAAACACACACACACACACTCTCATACAGTTGTCAAGTGCAGGATTCAAACCCCTACCTAACTAATGTATGATACTACAGCAGTACGCATTTACATGACGCACTATACACATTACTGGGAGTTCTCCTTTCCACAGGTATATTTGTAGGATAGTGACATTATCAGACTAGACAAAGTGGGTTATATTAGGTGGGCTACATAGAAGGAATTTCTAAACACTTTGGCAATGTGATCATCAAAGGAGAGTCTACTATCTACCTGGGTCCTCAGGGCCATAATTACATTCTCCGTACATACTGGATTACCACCTATGTGATAATTTGTGTGCACTTTGTTTTATCCAAAGGGAATGACTATGCATTCTTTGGCATTCTGCTTGAGAGCATTGTTTTTGACACCAGGTATGTGTCTCTCTAAGACCCTTCTGGAGGATGTCTGTGTCAGCCGTAGAGTCGATTATGGACCACAGGTAGCAGTCATCTGCAACCTGTTCAGCCATACTCCTCCCATGCTTGCCTGTACCTCTGAGCAGTATCTACTGAACAGGTGGGGTCCCAGGACCAAGACCTGTGGGATGCCATTTGTGACTAGTTTAGAGTCGGACATGGCACCTGCAACTCTGAACATGTGCATTTGATCTGTGAGCCAGTTGGCCACCCATCCTGTGACATAGCTGTTAATGTTCAAGTTGGTAAGCTTGTCCATGATGCCAGAGTGGGGAATGGTGTCGAAAGGCCTTAGTGAGGTCCAGGTGGGCTGTGTGGACCACTTTCACCTCCATCTATGTCCTTGGTAACTGTTTCAAAGAAGTCAACTAGGTTTAGGAGGCAAGATCTGCCTTTAACAAAGCCAAGTTGGGTAGAGTCCAGTGTCTGGAGGTTCCCAATGTCTCTGTTTGTGGGTGCCATGATAATTTGCTCCACAGCCTTGCAGATCAGGCTGAGAGGGCCTATAGGGCAATAGTTTCCAGGTTCTGTTGTGGCACCCCCTTTGTGGAGCTTGATGACTGTTGCTGTATGCCATTCTTTGGGTACATAGCCTGTGGTAAGGTTGAGTCTGGACAGTGAATGTAGGTGAGTGTGTAGTTCCTTTTGGGGATGGTGTAAGACGCAGCCTGGGACACCATCCAGTCCCACTGATGCTGTGTTCTAAGCTTTGGAGAGGGCTGTTTTTACCTGCATGTCCATGAAGTCTGGGGCTCTGCATTCTTCTGGGATGGACACAGGCCCTTTTGGGGGTGATGGGGGGGGGGAGTTTGCACTGAACTTGACTGCCAGGATGTGGGCAATGTCAGTTGGTACAGTGTATTTTTTGCCATTTAGCAGTAGCTGACAGCATATTTGAGAAATGCCACCTAAATGTTTGGTAAAGCAAATGAAGGCTTTGTGGTTGTTATTCTTACATTCCTTGGCAATTTGTCTTTAGAAACTGGCCTTGGATTATTTTATGAGCGATCATTGTTTCTTCCTAATAATGATCAGTGATGCCTTTCCTTTTGTAAAGTTTGCTCTATCATGTGTTCATTTCCTCCTTCTGTTGTATAGCTTATTAATAGGCAATGACCACCAGATTGGTTTCTTATTTTTGGAGGAGTGCTTCTTGGTTTTATTTGGGATGTCTCGATCCATGCATCCCTGTAGATGCTCATAGAATGCACTCGTAAACGATTTGGCAGATTGTATAGCATTATCCTATAGCAAGGGGGCTTTGGAACTTTCCACTTTGCTCTTGAGAAATGTGCAGTTTGCTTTTGAAAATGTCTTCACAGTAGTTTCCTTGACTTGGGAGGGGGGCGGGGTGTGGATGTCCAGTGTGATTACTTTATGTTCTGATATTACCAGCGAGGGGTTTATCTCTGTTGTGGAACACTGGTACACCATGTTGGTGATGATCAGGTCCAGTATGTTGTCACCTCTAGTGGGCATGGTGACCAGCTGTTCCAGGGCATTTGAGTTTTTAAACTCTAGGAAACATTGGGCAAAGGACGTTGTACACGAGTTATTCTCCCACTCAATGTTTGGGTAGTTGTAATCTCCTCATATAATGGTGTTTGGTAGGACCTTTATATTTTCCACTGTTCTCAGGAATACTGAGTGAGGTTCCTGAGACAAGGTAGGTGATCTGTAGCAGGCTACAATCTGATAAGCAGCTTTGCCCAATGTTAGTTGCACTTGCATGGTCTCCAAGGCCTCATGCTGTGCCACTAACCTGAAGGTGTGGGTATCCATAAGGTAAATGGATACACCATTGTATTTTACTCTGGGTTTTGGGGCCGAAGATCAGAGGGATTGCAAGTGTTTTACGTGTAGCATGTCCAACAGCTCTGTGTTTGACATAGCTTTGTATGTTAGGCAGAGATCACCTCTGAGTAGGCAATATGCGAGAGAGTACAGCTGGAGCATTTTGAGACGGTCTGTGTATGGCATGTATTTCAGGCCGCTAATGCTCTTTGTGAGGTATTTCTGCAGGCTTTCCAGTTGTTGTAGATGTCTTGTGAGGTACATAGCAAAAGGGGTGTTGTACTCTATTATGGATCTAGTGAGTGATGAGTAGAGGGGAACAATGTCCTCTTCTATTCTGCATGAGACACCTTTTGTGATGAGGTGTGCCACATAGAAGGATTTCCTGACTACTGTGGGGATGTGATTATCACAGGTGTGTCCACTGTCCACCTGTGACCCAAGGTCTCTTATCACACTTTCAGTGTTAAGTATACTACCACCTTCATGGCTACAGAGTTTTTACCAAAGGGGATGACAATGCACTTTTTGGCATTGAGCTTGAGGCCATGGCTTTGACACCAGGCATCTGTCTCAGTGAGGACCTTTTGTAGGATGCCCACATCTTTAGTATTTACAATTATGGCTCCTAGTTTGCAGTCATCTGGAAACTTCATTAGCCACAGACCTTCCATGTTAAAGTTTACTTCAGGGAAGTAGATACCAAACAGGACAGGACCCAGGACTGAACCCTGTGGTACTGCACTCGTCACTGGTCCAAAGTCATACTTTGAGTCTGCTACTTTCACAGTGTGTGTTCTGTCAGTGAGCCAGTTGGCAACCCATAGCAATTTATACCTAGTTTAGTGGGTTTATCTATAATTCCCGAGTGGGGGCTGGTGCTGAAAGCCGTGCCAAGATCTACATAGGCTGTGCGAACCACCTTACCCTTGTCTACGGTTCTGGTGACTGCTTCAATGACATCTATCAAGTTTAGGAGACATGATCTGCATTTTACAAACCCAACATGGTTGTGGTCCAGAGTTTGGAGATTACCAATGTCTTTTTTTATAAGTCGTATGATGATACATTCCATGGCTTTGCAGAGCAGGCTCATCAGGCTTATGGGGCACTAGTTCCTGGGGTCTGTGGTGTCGCCACCCTTGTGTAGTGGGATAACCATTGCTGTGTGCCATTCAGCAGGCACAAAGCCTGAGGTGATGCTATGACTGAACATGGTATGTCGGTGTGGTGCCTGTTCGTTCTGTAGTTTGTGTAGAACACAGCCTGGGAAGTTATCTGGTCCCATGGATGCTGTGTTCCTGGCTTTGGAGAGTGTTTTTACCTGTGCAGCCATGATGACAGCAACTTTGCAGTCTTCCGTTATAGAGATGTGCTCTTTCATGGGTGAGAGGGGGTAAAGTTAGCACTGATCCTATTTGCCAGGATGTTGGCAATATCAGTTGGGTCTGTATATTTAGTGCCATTGTGCTGTAACTCAGAGCAGATCTGAGTGTTGCCATTGAGATTCTTGACAAAGCTATAGAATGCTTTGTGGTTGTCTTTAGAATCTGTGTCGATTTTGTTTTCATAACTAGCTTTGGAGGGTTTTATCAAGTATCACAGCTTCTTACTGATGTTGACCATGGAGCTCCTCCACTCATGGGATTTTACCCTCTTTTGTAACATTTTATTCCTTCTGTTGTGCAGTTTGTTTATGGCAGGGGAACACCAGATTGGCTTCTTTTTCTTGGAGGATAGCGTCTTGGTTCTGTTTGGGATAGCACGATGCATGCAGTCATGTAAGTGCTTATAAAGTGCAACTGGGACGGATTCAGTAGTCGTAACTGTGTTGTCCATCTGCATGGGTGTCTTGCAGTTCAGCACTTCTGTCTTAAGAAGCATGAAGTTGGCTTAGGAGACATTTATTAACATGGTTTCCTTAATGGGGGTGTGGGTCCAGAATATGGATATGTAAGGTAATTAGCTTATGGTCAGATGGGACCAATGAGGTGCTGACTTCAGGTGTGGAACACCGGTCATGCAGGACAAACCAAACCCCGTAACCAACACAAATAACCACAAAGTGAGCTAAATGCTACTCATTGCCAGAAGTCTCAGCCTCCAGATGCACACACGTGAGGCACTTTTCATTATGGAGAATATTGTTATCTGTGCAGTAACAGAAACCTAGTTCAAGGCTCCAGACAGCACAGCAGCACTACCAGGATACTACTCATTCCATACCTTCCAGCATCAGAACCTGAATCATAGCACATAGGGTGAGGATGTTTTCATATTCATCAAGGATACCTACACCTCTCTCTACATGCTCTCTACAGGATATATACCCATAGAATGTTGCACAGCAACATTCTTCCCACTCCACAGGGGTGGGGCCACAAAAAGCCCTTGGCATTCATGCTCTCTGAGCCTGATGAGTGTGTTCTGCAAGGCAATGGAGCCAATCATAATGGAAGTCAACAATACAGAGATTGGGAACCTTTACACAGTTGAGCACACCCAGTTTGGCTTCGTCAAATGCAGAACATGCCTCCTGAACTGGGATGATTTATTTGACAGTTACCCAGGCTACAGATGATTGAAATAAGATCAGCACAGCCTACCTATACCTCACTAAGGCCTTTGACACCATTCCCCAGTCAGGTATCATAGATTAATTCACCAACCTGGCCATGAATCCATACATCACAAGATGGATTGCAAACTGTCTCACGGATAGATCCCACACATTACGAGTTGCTGGCTACATGTCAGACTCTACACTGGTAACAACTGGTGTCCCCCAAGGTTCAGTCCTGGGGTCCCTCCTGTTTGGTATAGACTTCTCACATGTACATGCCAACACAGGAGGGTTGTGGCTGACTATGTTTGCTGGGAACTGTAAAGTGTTTGCCATAATTGATTCCCCGTAAGACAGACATATTCTCCAGAAGGGTCTCTATGAGACAGATGTGTGGAGTCAGAATCATGGCCTCAAGATCACTGTGGAGGAATGCATAGTGATCCTCTTTGTTGAAAACAAAATACCCACAAACTACCACATAGGTGTCACCCCCTTAAAAATGACAAGGTGATAAGGGATCTGGGGACACAAGTAGATAGTCATCTTTCCTTTGACAACCATGTTGCCAAAGTGATTGGGAGATCCTATGTGGCCCACCTAATCAACAAAGGGTTTGCATCAGTATCCAAAGAGGTAGTGTTGGCACTCTACTCTTACATCATCAGACCAATCATTGAGTACAGTGCACCATTTTGGATGTACTCCAGCAGCTGTAGAGACCACATAGGTAACTCACCAAGAGGATTACTGGCCTCAAACAGTTGTGTTATGCAACACAACTGGTAAAACTAAATCTGTTCTTCGATGCGTACCACATACTCAGAGGCACACCCTGCCTAACATACAGATCCATGTCCAACACATAACTGTTGAACATGCTCCATCTACAAATAACAACATTGAGTCACCCTACACATTCCAGGGATATGAACCTCATCACAACGATGAATACAACATGCTGGTGGGATAGAGTACCAGCCCAGACACTTGCCTTACTGTGGAACAGAGTCCCAATGTACATCAGACAGAACCCCTCGCTGACACTCTTCAATTGGAACTTTGATGAGTGGATGGGAAACAGACAATTCATTCCAGGCATCACATCAGCAACCACACTAGAAAGGGGCTTAGGGTACTGACTATTAGAACTAGGCCTTGGGAGACTACTCAATGGTGTGGTGAAAGCTGCAAAACATGCATAGGCTGATATATGCCTTCGTGGAGATAGTCTACTACATACCTATGTGACAGGTACATGTCTACAGATAGTAGATGTGTACTTCATTGTACAGTCATGTTGTACAGCAGGCACATGGACCACATACACTTTAATGCTTACAGATACTGGTGGCTGTTACGTACAGTGGAGAGATGTGCACCTCATGTCTTTCATGCCATTGGGATGTGTGCTGGGTGGGACAGTCCTGGATGGCTCCCTGCAGCTATCACCACCCATGGAGTTAGTTCCCTAGGCCTCTGTGTAGTAGAGCTGATGAAGTGATCCATGGTGTGACAGTTCAGTTTCACATACACTCATCAAGGCTCCTCTGGAAGAGAGTCAGTGAGGGACTCGGCTTAATGTTGGTTGGGAGCCTGTTCCAAAGCAAGGGAAGTCTGTGAGTTAGTAATGTATCCCTCCAACATGTTCTATTTAATGTTGTGATGAAGATATCCCTAGAGCATGTGGTAAAGTGAGCTTGGGTTTACTCCAGATAGCGCATGTACATCAGTTCTGCATTGGACATGGACCTGTCTGTTGGGCAGAGATCTCCTGAGTAGACAGTATGCAACAGAGTACAGATTGAGTTAAATTCAGTCTTGTTGCATGGGGCAACTGTTTGAGGCCAGTAATCCTCTTGTTGAGGTACTTCAGTGGTCTTTCCAACTGCTGAAGGTGCCTAGTCAGATTCATCGCACCTGTGTTGTGGTACTCTCTGATGGGTCTGATGACTGATGAGTACAGGGAACCTCCTTTGACCTACATGCAAAGACCTTGGCAGTTTGTGGGAACACATAGCATGATTTTCTAACCACTTTGTGAATGTGTTTCTGGAAGTAGA
The DNA here is from genome assembly GCF_019279795.1 of Protopterus annectens. Taxonomy (NCBI): domain Eukaryota; kingdom Metazoa; phylum Chordata; order Ceratodontiformes; family Protopteridae; genus Protopterus; species Protopterus annectens. The sequence goes on from NC_056748.1 coordinate 1,045,744,889, forward strand.
GATGAGTATCCACATGTGTCCATAGATCCCTTATTATCAACTCCATATTTAGGGTGTTGGCACCTATGTGGTATTTGTATGACTGTAGCTCGAGGCCATAATTTTGACACCACATCTGTCTGACTGAGACCCTTTTTAAGGATGTCTCTGTTGTCCCAAACATCGATTATGACAACTTTTTTGCAGTCATCCACAAACTTTGCTAAACATAGCCCTCGTGTGTTTGACTGCATTTCTGAAAAGTATACACCAGACAGGAGGGGTCTCAGGACTGAGCCATGGGGGACAGCAGTTGTTACCAGCTTGAACAAGAGACCACAATTCTTACCTTGTGGGGTCTATCTGTGCCCCATTTGGCAATCTATCAGATGACATACATATTTATGCACAGGTTGTTGATTTTGTGGATATGATGTGTCTAGGATGCTGGAAATGGGCTTTTCAAGGTCTATGTGGGACATGTGTAGCTCATTTCATTGATGTATGCCCTGAGTGACTGCCTTGAAAACAGTCTAGCAGGTTTGGGAACCATGATCTGCCCCTGACCAAACCATAATGGGTAGGGTTGGGTGTTTGTAGGCTCCAAATAGCTCTGTTTATGAGTTCCATCATGATAGACTCCATGGCCTTGCAGATCAGGCTTAATAGGCTTCTAAGACAATAGTTCCCATAGTCTGTTGTGCACCAACACTTGTGGAGTGTGCCAAACGTTTCTGTAACCCATTCAACAGTTTCATATCCTGTACAGAGGGTGAGTCTCAACAGACTGTTCAGGTGTAGGGTCTGTTTGCTTTGGAGTTCAATTATGACACAGCTAGGGAAACCATGTCATCCCACAGACGCTGTGTGTTTAGGTTTGGAAAGAGTTGTTTAACCATTGTATATGTGATTTCTGGGTTTTCGCAATCTCCAGGTATGATAATGGGCCCTTTTGTCAGTGAGAGGGGGGTAAATATGTTATGAACCTGTCTGACAAGATGTTGGCAATGTCAGTCATTTACAGTTTGCACTGACTCAGAACATATATGAGTTTACATTGATATTTATGACATAGCGAAAGAAAGCTTCATGGTTCTCTATGGACTCTTTGACATATAATTTTGCTAGAACATGGATTGGATAATGTTAGGAGAGCTCATTGTTTATTGATGATACTGATCGGAGATTTATTGATCTTCTTTGAATTTTCACTTTCTTTGAACAACTTAAGTACTTGTAGTACATAGTTTGATTATGACAGGAGTCCAATATATTATATGGGTCTGTTTTTCATATAACTGTGTGCGCAAGGCAGGATTGGTGAGTAGTGACAAGTTTCTGGGGTAAGAATTGCAACTGCCAGATATGTGTGGCCCACTGCTGTACTCAGACATGGCCTAAGTGTGTGAGCATGCCCAGTATGACCTTTCAGTATGTTGTTGACTATTTGCTTTGTTTAAGTGTGTGAGCATGCCCAGTATGACCTTTCAGTATGTTGCTGACTGAAATTTGCTAAATTTGTTTAAGTGTGTGAGCATGCCCAGTATGGACATATATACTATATGTGTGTGAAAAACAAGTTGGTTTTTAATTCAGGGCTCATCTTTGTGTTGTACATCGACAGGAAGCACGCTGTGCCTGCAGGGCTTCCATGAGTCACTTTGCATAGACTTATCAACATTTCTACATACAGGGGGGACAGCTATTATTTGTACATTTCTACCTGGGGGGCACACCTGATTGTTACTGTGGGTGTACATAGGATGAGGGGTTCACCTGACACTGTCAGGTACTCCATTTCAGTCTGTACTGTTGCCTATCATACTGGCTTGAGGCATACTACTGTACTACAGATCTTAGCTTCCAATTTCAAGTATATTACTTTGTGACTTCATAGCCTACCCAACCCACATGACACTGCCTGGCCTGATGTTATCTGTCAGCATAGGCCTGGGGGGAAGTTCAGAGAGCATGATACAGCATTTGTGTTTGCGTTAGTCTACAACTGTCCTGCTGTGTCTGTGCCAGTGAAATGCTGTCATGGCTTAGTGGTTCAGTACTGTGACTATAGTACTCAGTATCCTGAGTTCGAGCTCTGTCACTGCTTTTTATTTTCCTGCTGGGCAGACCTGACTGGTTAAGGAACAGTAAAGCAGGTGTGAGCATGTTTACCTGACTTTCCCTGACTTTGCCCAACATTGCCCAATGTTGCCTGATGTTGCGCTAGTTTGCACGGTGCGCAGCTCCGCGCAATTGTGCTTAAATATGCTAAATAGTGGTAAAATGTGCTTAGCACTGCTTTATATTGCTTAAAACAGGGCAATCATGCCTCAGGTGGTGCTGCAGGGCAGCCTATGTCGGATGCACATGTTACACTCCCTATACATGTTTGAAAACAGGTAATGTCAAGTTAGGTATCCCTTTTATTGTATGTGCAAGTCAGAGAGAGGTGTCATTTCCAGGGTTCCTACTGAGTCAGTGTATGTGCTATGAGTTGCCTCTTTGCCACGGCATACTGGGCACGCCTCCTTCTGCCTACTGGGGCAGGCTCAAGTTGTTCCTCCTCTGAGCCACACTGTGCCTGTGCAGGCCTTGGCAATGGTGGGGGGCTGTTTGGCCTTGCCCCATGCTGTTCCTGCTGCAGCTGTTTTCGCAGGATCATATTGTGTAGCATGGCACATACCATGAAAATTTGGGTACATGTAGTTGGTGAATACTGCAAGGCTCCACCAGATGTGTCCAGGCACTGGAACCATGACTTGAGCATCCCAAACACACTCTCAATTATGTTTCTTGTTTGTGCATGTGCCTCATTATGGAGTTCTTGTTCAGGTGTGCGTGCATTTCTGATGGGTGTCATCAGCCACGGCTCCAGTGTGTATCCAGCATCCCCCACTAGGTGACCGTCAGGGATGTCCCAATTGGCAAATCTCTGGTACAGCTCCGTCAGATGCCAGATGTGGGAATCGTGATAGCTTCCAGGGCAGCCAGCACACACATTCATTATTATGCCCTGGGCATCGCACACAACCTGGCAGTTGATGGAGGGGAAGCCCTTGCGGTTGATGTAGACCCTACCCCACTCACCGGGTGGTGCTTTGATGTGTATGTGCATGCAGTCTATTGCACCCACTACCTCAGGGTATTCTGCTATTTGGTGGAAAAGACGCATATTGCTGACCAATGCCTCATGGGAATTGGGGAAATATACATGCTCACCGACATGTTCTGACATGGCATCCAGGAAGTGGTGCAGTACCCTGGATGCTGATGCCTGTGAAACCCCCATCATATCACCAGTTGGTCTCTGGAAGGTACCTGTAGCTAGTATTCGTAGGCCAACACATACCTTGGTATCCACTGGGATGAGTTCCCCTCTGTTGGTTCTGTGTGTGAGGTGTGGCTGGCACAGCTCAACAATTTGCTGCAGGAGGTCTCTGTCCACTCTATAGCGCTCCACTATCTCCAGCTCATGTAGCCTCTGGTAGGTTACCCTGGGTCTGTATACTCTTCTCCGTCTCCTCACTGTGGGTTGCTCAGCAGCATTCGCAATATCACCACCTTCAGCATCTTGCACATGTTGGCTTATGATAGCAATAGCAGCTCCTAACATTTTGTCTGACTTAAGCTTTTTAAGTTTTCACTCTTTGTATACTGCAGTGTTGCAGAGCTCTTGAGAAAAAAATATGGGGGAATGGTGTTTGCAGAGTTTAAAGTGCTAGGCTGGGCTAGTCTACTGCCTGTGTAATTGGCTGATTCTGGTATATTTCACCTGGCAGCTCTGCTAGTTCTCCTTGTTTAACTTCCTACTACTTCTTTTCCTTCCTTTTCCCTTTCTGTTTCCACAAGGGGCAACATCGCAAACACACGCACAAGAGCACACATGCACGCACACAGGCTTACATAGGCTTACAGGCGCGCACACGGTGTTAGAACGTTTGCAAGAAATTTCAGATATATCCACGGCGTACACCTTTGGTTTCTGTGCTTCAGCTAGGACAACTGTAGACACGCCTCTTGCAATCCTGAGCAACTCATGGCAAACACAAGACACTCTGCTCCAATAAGTTTACAGTCTTTCAGACATACCCTCTCATGATGTCACCTATCTTCTACTCTACTACTCCCCTACTCCTACACTTACACTCTAGGGACATGGCTCACATACCACGGAAAACTGGAATTCACTATCCTTATCCTCATTTGCATAGGATTGCCTACTAATGCTTGGTTACATCTCTCAAACTGAGATTCCCCCCTTAGCAACCACTACTCAGTAGCCATGTTGTCTTCAGCCTGCCATTCACCTGCATGGCAGAATAATCTTTTTATTAAACATGCCTATTTTTGGCTATTTTTTTATTATTTTCTGGTTTTTAAAGCGTCGCACATTTGCACGGCGCTGCACTATGCTTACACATCGGAGATCGGGGAAAAAAATAAAACTTAATTTTTATTAATTTTCAACCTATAAAAATGCCAATGGCATTATATTTGGCCATTGGCATGCTTCCTCAACTGGATGCATCCTTTATTTGGAGCTGTCATAGCTCCGTTTAGCTATTTGCAGAACGGTACTCCGCTACCAACAGAGTACATTTCTGCAAATAAGATTACTCTTCCACGGACAGGTTAGTGTTTCCTGGATCGCAAATTTACCTCATTTGCATAGCTTTCAGCAGCAAATGAGGTCATTTGCATAACATAACACTGTCCATGCAAGAGTAGCTTTAGAAGCTCTCATGCACGCCCCTGCCGGCTGTTGCTGGATCGCCGGCAAACATATTGGCTGTCTGCTGTCTTACACTACTCTTAGACTCCGACAAGCCTTTGTAAATCTGGCCCTATGTTAATAATAAATTTTTGCCAATATATTAGTTTTCTCCCAACCATTCATGAAAATGTTGGCATAAATGGGCCATAGCTGCACCCATTGCCACTCCATTCACTTGATGGTAAATTACCTCATTAAACCTGAAAAGTTGTAACTAAGAGTGACGCCCAACATTTCCATAAGTAACCCCACTGTGTTATTTGAAACAGCTTAGAAGCAATTAACTCTACCCTTACTGTTTCCATTCCCTCTGTGTTCGGAATTACAGTAGACAAAGATTTGATGTCTAAGGTGACTAATAAATCTGAATCTAATACATTAACATTAGTGATTTTTGTGCAAAATCAAACATATCTTTAATATAAG